>NC_064641.1:195879877-196504877 GCF_023864345.2 Schistocerca serialis cubense
ATGCATCGAAACTGGTCGAATGTTTTGGATAAACGACCTTTGAATTATTGTATTGCTATTGATCGCAGTTTTCATTATTCATGTACATCACACAGATCTTCCGATGCAGACTATCCATTTACCGAGCACCAATGTTGGAAACGAAATATACAGACTGTAGCGCCTAGAACCGCTCGGCCACTGCGGCCGGCAGATGAGTCCCATACTGCTTAGAGCCATTTTTGATCAATCCAACGAGGTTTTGTGAGCTCCTCTAGGGAGTGCAGACTTGTGTGAGGCCTTACATTGTTACGGAAAGGGAGAAGATCGTTTACCTTTCTGTGGCGACGAGAACGGTGAAGATGGGGAGATAGGGAAAGTATATGAGGATCACACAGTACGTAAGTGGAGATGTGGCTCTAATAGTCGTGGGGGACCGGAATGCAGTTGTAGGGGAAGGAGTAGAAGAAAAGGTTACAGGAGAATATGGGCTTGGGACAAGGAATGACGAAGGAGAAAGACTAACTGATTTCTGTTATAAATTTCAGCTGGAAATAACGAATACTCTGTCAAAGAATCACAGGAGAAGCAGATATACTTGGAAACGGGCGAGTCAATTTTTCATCCGTTACAGACGATGTCGTTTATTTGTATAACAAAGCTGAATGAGGGAATCGCATCTAAACGTATAAATTTGATGAATTTATTAAAATCATGCAGACTGCAAAGTCTCATAAATGACTGCACGGTCAGTTAAGACAATCTTTTTATGTAATCGGAAGTGGACATTGATTCACACGAGTCTAACAACTACAGTTAGTAATATTTCAAAATGACCTCTTTTAAGACATCTATACCGAGCTGAGTATGACAGTTCCATCGACACTAAAATACTAGACTTTTCATTAAAAGTCTCGAATAGCGCTATCGTATATACTGGTCCGCATTATGCTAGAATATTTCAAATTCAGCTCCCTATTACAACGCAATAGGAAACTGTATGTGTCCTGATTTCATTTTTTCATGTGAACTCTATGGACATTTGCCTGGCAAAGGTTCAATAGTCAACGCTATCACTCATGTGGTCGCTGTGAGATATGGACGCCGCAACTCTGTACCCTCTGCGTGACAGCATCAGCTAGCTTCCCTTGCAAACCTGAAAATATGAGATGGAGATAAAGGTGTTTGCACATACAGTCTGGGTGAGGCGCAGCCTGATTACGAACAGCTGGAGACTGAGCGTTCTCCAGGAAATCGTCACTAACAAGCTAGTCG
This sequence comes from Schistocerca serialis cubense, assembly GCF_023864345.2. Classification (NCBI taxonomy): domain Eukaryota; kingdom Metazoa; phylum Arthropoda; class Insecta; order Orthoptera; family Acrididae; genus Schistocerca; species Schistocerca serialis. Next base: position 195,881,132 of record NC_064641.1, read on the forward strand.
CATTATTCTTGTTCTGCATGTTTACAGAATACGTCATCCGTTACTTTTCAGGCTCTCATTTAGCTCTGAGAAGTAGAGCAGACAGCATTTCGTAATTTTCATTTCTTCTTTCTTTGCCGCCAGTTTCCTTTCATTCTCTGAGATCATGCAGTTTTCTTAACCTCTGACCAATTAGTTCTGGTTTTCCTGGGTTTTTCCGCCTGGATAAAAGTCCAGTAATGATTTGTATGTCTAAATTTGTTTTCTACTCAGGACTTTTTTTTTCCTGCGTACGTTTTCATTAACTCAATTATAAGTTTACTGCGAGTTTCATAGAATTCTGCAAATCTTCTACTACATCTGGCTGGTTCCATTCTGTTAAGACGCCCATACATGTTTAACTTCTGTTTCTTGATATCCGAATAAATGTTGGTATATGTTTGTATTCCCTTATCTGTTCTGCCTGTATGTTCCTTCTCCAGTGAATTTCACGCCTAAAATTTGATTAACTTTAGTTCTCTCTCTAGAATTACTTCGATGTCTGCCTTTCTGCTTAATATGAGTGTTTCTGTACCAGAAGAAACTTTTGTTTGAAAATCGTATTGTATTCCGATTTGGGGATTTTGAGTTTAATTTCTGTTGTGAATATGTTTTGGTATATGTCGAAAGGTTGTTTCCGTTTTATGTTAAGTAATTTCATAAAAACTTTTGTAGTATAGTATCTTGAATAATTCCAACTAAAAATTTAAATGAGTGACTTTCTCGATTTATTCGTATTTAGTTTCTAGAAATTTGGATGCTGGGCTGTTGCTAGACATGTATCTTGTTTTTCAAATCAGATTTGGAGACGTGCCCTTCTGCTATTTTCTTACTGATGTCTGTTTACTTTTGACCTGTTTGTGTCCTGAATGACATTCGCCAGGTCTTACGCAAAAGCTTAGTTATTTATCATAATATTAGTTCTTCATAATTTAATCAGTCTTTTTTAAGCTCCGATATTAGATTTCGCCACAGATTACTTTGTTAAGACGCAGTTGAAAACTAACGGATGGAGTCCATTTCGTTATCCCATTCCTGTTTTAATTTGAAAATGTTACAAATTTCCTCCCATGAACTTTGCTTTTGATTTTGGGCCATTTAGCGTTTCTCTAAAGATTGCAATGGTTTCAAGGTCGAGACTACGTTCCTTCAAAATCTGTAAGAGAGAATTACGGTCAGCTGAGTCAAGTGATTTTTTTTCATCTACCAATGTACAACCCACTTTCTTATTACAAAATTTTTGATATGTGATGATTGTTTTCAGAAGTGAAATATGTTCCAGGCAAAGAGTATTATCTGCTTTATAGTCATCGTATTTACACTCAAGTTGTTCTTGCGTTGGTTCCAACAGACAATGAGACATAGTATTTTATGTGACACGAAAAAGTGGAACCATTTTTAATTACGAGAATTAACACGATTTGGATTTCAAGACTCGAGTGTACAGGAACTAAACATCGAAATAAACTGTGTGATACAGCTGTATGAAGAAACTGACATTATTGCTGGAATAAATTAAACAGCAGATAAGAGCCATATGCATGTCTTACCCACAATAAACGGAAACTTTCGGAAAAATTTAGCATGAGCTGATTGAAACAGTTGAGCCGATTGAGGTTACGGCTCCAGCAAGAATTCTAGGTGATATATAACAAATTTCATACCCATCCTTGTATAGTCTGAATTAGAGCTCCGTCTCCTATGACCTATTTTTCGTCTTCAGAATTTCGATTAGTTTTTCTTGCCGGCCATCATTTTGCGTCTTATGCAACGCGGAGTACGTATTATACCAAATATTTAATGTAGTATGTTTTACATATTCTAGTATTTGTCTGCCCTTTTATTTTCCCTCTCTTCCGCAATTCCAATGCCAAGTCTAATATTTCCAGCATGCTGTAGGTATCTTTTTGCTTCTTGTGCTAATGTTCTGCTACAGATTTCTTTCTCGCCCACACTCTATAGTGCTCGTTCGTTTCGTATCTTATCCGTACATATCATTTTCAACGTTCTTCGATAGCACCATATTTCATATGCTTCCAGTTCCTTTTCACCATATTTGTACATCATGGGTCAGGAAAAGTAATGGAAGGCCAGAAGTGTGGCATATAAGAACTCCAAGACTCTAAGTTTCACGGAAGCTCGTATTTTAGTGCGGACGTCAATGCTAGATGCTTTTAATAGTTTCCACATTGAAACATTGTCTCAAAATATGGTAGAAAACCCAAAGAGATTCTGGTCGTATGCAAAGTACACCAGTGGCAAAAAACAGTCAATGCCGTCACTGCGTCATAGCGATGGAAATGTTACCGACGATGGTGCCACTAAAGTGGAGTTATTAAATACAGTTTTCCGTCATTGCTTTACGAAAGAAGAAGAAGTAAATATTCCAGAATTCGAAACCAGAACAGCTGTTAGCATGAGTGACATGAAGTATATATCTCAGGTGTTGCGAAACAACTCAAATCACTTAAGAAAGGCAAGTGTTCCGGTCCAGATGGTATACCAATCAGGTTCCTTTCAGAGTATGCAGACACAATAGCGCCTTTCTTAGCAATCGTATACAACCGCCCACTTGACGAAAGGTCTGTTCCTACAGACTGGAAAGTAGCGCAGGTCACACCAATATTCAAGAAAAGATATAGGAGTAACCCATTGAATTACAGACCCATATCACTGACATCAATTTGCAGTAGGATTTTATAGCATATACTGTACTCGAACATTATGAATCACCTTGAAAAAAGTCCGTCCCCGGTAACTGAATGGTCAGCGTGACAGAATGTCAGTCCTGTACAGTGGTGTATAGTGGTGTAATTTTCAGTTTCTTGAGTACTTATTTGCAGTTATCATTAATTGCCCTCGAGCAGTGAAAGAACAGTGTGCAGAAATTTACCTACATTCTATGTACATCTATTGCTTAGTATTATTAGTAACTCATGTGTGTATTCCGCGTGGTGTTAATGCATTTTGTGGAAAATAAACATCACCTGCGAATGTCTGTGCATTGCCTCGTCAGCTTGCCAAATACCTGTAGTTACTTCTTGTGATGTAGTGGGGTAGAAAGTGTGGGGAATCGCCTGCTCGTTCTTCATTTTGATGACCTACGAAATAGGGAAATGCATGACTACAATCTGGAGACCTACCCTCCCTCAGGCTTCTACCTTAAACCCCCCCCGCCACCCCCCGCTCTCCATCCCCTACGCACTGTTAAACCACCAGATACAATTTATTCCCATAATGCCTCGCTACTGCAGAACTTGGTACACACATTTAATATTTGTTCATAACCCACTTCGTTTAAAAATAAACATTAGTTTTATATTGTTATAACGCATTTTACTGGAGCGTGCTGACAAGTAATGCCTCCGATATTTTACTTCTGTTTTTAGTATCGGTTGAAGCATTATATGACGTGCGTATTACTCGCTCGACTTCCTCGCTTCGATGTCGCAAGATGCAACCCTCTGCCGTCAGAGCGCCCCGAATTGAAGCGCTTAACACGGTGGTGTTACCTTCATACAGTGGGCGCATCCGATTTTCGCGTGTGTCCAGAACTTAAAGAACATCTTTGAGGACTTCACTTTGATAGTGATGAAGTGGTGTAAGGAGAGGTGAGTCTGTGGTTCCGTCAAGGAACTCAAACATTCTACAGCCATGGCATTAAGAAACTAGTCTCTCGCTGGGAGGAATGTGTTCGTCACTAGGATGAAGAAATAAATATGTAATCATCAAGGATAAAGATGTAGAAAGTTAATACAGTTCGTTTATAGAAAAGGCTTTGAGAGTTTTCACATAACACATTGGGAGGCGTTAGTTTTTAGCAAGCCGTCGTCGTTTATTCTTTTTATTGGGAAAATTTATCGCTACAGGTCATCGTTTTTTAGTTACTCGAGAAAAACCTAAGAAGGTGACGTTTATATGATCTCATCTTAACCCCCTCACGCTCAGACCCCAGACCACAACGGTTGGAATTAAAAAAAAAAATAGTACGTCGTTTATGGCACTCACTGCTAATATCGTACGAAAATCTGTGACTAATTTTTTCCCTTATTGGCCCTTTGCTGTCTTGGTTGAGTGGGCTAATCAGGGCGCAGTGCGGAGCGGCGTGGCGGCAGTACGCACCGTCTCCTCGCGGTGCCTGCGCGAGCACCTGGCGGGCATCTTGAGCTCGGCAGCGAGCAGCATGAGCTCCCGCACGGTGAGCCGCGGCTGCAGCAGGTCCTCCTGCATGAGGTAGCACGACACGCGCCGGAAGTGCGCCTCGTCCCGCGGAGAGCCGCCCAGCAGCAGTTCGCCGCTCACGCCAGACCGCCTGCAACACGACGAGGGCAGGGTACAGCAGGACGCAGCGGTCTCGTCCACTGCTAGTGTCAGCCGCCACGGTGGACCCACTGTGCAGGGTAGCGGCGGTAAGGCCAGGCACATATTGGGAAGCAGGTAGCGAAGAGCAGGGCAGGGCAGGGCAGTGTAGCCAATGTTTCTACATCTATGTGTATATCTACGTCTACACTCCGCAAGCCACCGTAAGGTGCGTGGCACAGGCTACCCTGCACCACTACTTGTCATTTCCCCTCCTGTTACACTCGCAAATAGAGCGAAGGGAAAACGGCGGTACACCTCCGTATGAGTCCTAATTTCTCGTATCTCCGTGGTCCTTATGCGCGATGTATGTGGACGGCAGTGGAATCGTTCGGCAGCCAACTTACAATAAAAATACCGGTTCTCTAAATTTTCTTTGTTGTTGTTGTTGTGGTCTTCAGTCCAGAGACTGGTTTGATGCAGCTCTTCATGCTACTCTATCCTGTGCAAGCTTCTTCATTTCCCAGTACCTACTGCAACCTACATCCTTCTAAATCTGCTTAGTGTATTCATCTCTTGGTCTACCTCTACCTTTTTTACCCTCCACGCTGCCCTCCAAAGGTAAATTTGTGATCCCTTGATGCCTCAGAACATGTCCTACGAAACAGTCCCTTCTTCTTGTCAAGTTGTGCCACGAACTCCTCTACGATTTTTACGCTCACGCTGCTCTCCAATACTGAATTGGTGATCCCTTGGCGCCTCAGAACATGTCCTATCAATCAATCCTTTTTTCTAGTCAAGTTGTGCCACAAATTTCTCTTCTCACCAATTCTATTCAGTACCTTGATCTACCCATCTAATCTTCAGCATTCTTCTGTAGCACAGCATTTCGAAAGCTTGTATTCTCTTCTTGTCTAAACTATTTATCGTCCATGTTTCACTTCCATACATGGCTACAATCCATACAAATACTTTCAGAAACGACTTCCTGACACTTAAATCTATACTCGATGTTAACAAATTTCTCTTCTTCAGAAACGCTTTCCTTGCCACTGCCAGTCTACATTTTATATCCTCTCTACTTCGACCATCATCACTTATTTTGCTCCCCAAATGGCAAAACTCCTTTACTACTTTACGTGTCTCATTTCCTAATCTAATTTCCTCAGCATCACCCGACTTAATTCGACTACATTCCATTATCCTCGTTTTGCTTTTGTTGACGTTCATCTTATATCCTCCTTTCAAGACACTGTCCATTCCGTTCAACTGCTCTTCCAAGTTCTTTGCTGTCTCTGACAGAATTACAATGTCATCGGCGAACATCAATGTTTTTATTTCTTCTCCATGAATTTTAATACTTACTCCGAATTTTTCTTTTGTTTCCTCTACTGCTTGCTCAATATACAGATTGAATTACATCGGGGAGAGGCTACAACCCTGTCTCACTCCCTTCCCAGCCACTGCTTCCTTTCATGTCCCTCGACTCTTATAACTGCCATCTGGATTCTGTACAAATTGTAAATAGCCTTTCGTTCCCTGTATTTTACCCCTGCCACCTTTCGAATTTGAAAGAGAGTATTCCGGTCAACATTGTCAAAAGCTTTCTCTAGGTCTAAAAATGCTAGAAACGTAGTTTTGCCTTTCCTTATTCTAGCTTCTAAGATAAGTCGTAGGGGCAGTATTGCCTCACGTGTTCCAACATTTCTACGAAATCCAAACTGATTTCCCCGAGGACGGCTTCTACCAGCTTTTGCATTCGTCTGTAAAGAATTTTCTATAGTCTTCCTGAAAAGAACACCGCCTTCCCTCCATGGATTCCCAGTTGAGTTCCCGAAGCATCCGTAACACTTACGTTTTGTTCGAACTTACCGGTAACAAATGTAACTGCCCTCCTCTGAATTGCTCCGATGTCTTCCTTCAATACGACCTGGTATGGATGCGAAACACTGGAGCAGTACTCAAGAATAGGTCGCACCAGCTTCCTATATGCGGTCTCCTTTCCCAAAATTCTCCCAATAAATTGAAATCTACCATTTGCCTTCCCTACCATAGTTTTCACGTGGTCGTCCCCGTTCCACCTCATCGCTTTCCAACGTTACGACAAGATACGTAAACAAATTGACTGTGTCAAGCTGGACACTACTAATACTATATCCCAACATTACAGGTTTGCTCGTCCTACTCATCCGCATTAACTTACATTTTTCGAAATTTAGGACTAGCTGCCATTCATCACACCAACTGGAAATTATATCTACGTCGTCTTGTATCCTTCTACAGTCACCCAACTTTGACATCTTACCGTACACCACGGCATCATCAGCAAACAACTGCAGAATGTTGCCCATCCTGGCCACCAAATCATTTATATACGTAGAGAACAACAGCTGTCCTATCACACTACTCTGGGGCACTCCTGACGATACCTTTGTGAAAATTAAATTCTGTTCAAAACGTTCTGTTCTGTTCTGTTCAAAATTAAACGTCTGTTCAAAAAAATTCCGGAATTTTGTCCACAAAATGTTTCTACCCTTACCTATTACTTATTGTGCATGGTCCCCTTTGAAATACTCTCTCCACAATTTATACACCGCTCCCAACGCCGTTTCCACTTCCGGAAGCAGTTTTGGTACGTCTCTTGTTGGACCGTGCGAAACGCTGTCTGCCAATTTTCTTTCATCTCGTCTGCCGTTACAGATCTTCTTCCTTTTAATGGGCTTTTCAGCTTCGGAAATAAAAAAAAAAAGTTCTCAGGGGCCAGGTCTTGAGAGCTGTGGGACGAACTTGGCGTCAACACGATGCACTCCAAGATGCTGTGTTAGGATTTCACGACATGATCCAACTGAAATGTTACATTCTTCTGCAATCTCTCGGCCAGTTAGTTTTCGATTGGCACGCTCAATTTCGTTGACGTTCCTGACGTGAGCGTGGTCGGCAGACGTCGAAGGGCTTCCTGAGCGAGGGTCATCTTTAACTTCCGTCTGGCCATTTTTAAACCATGTGAACCATTCGTAACACTGAGTACGGCTTAATCACTCTTCTCTGTAGACTTCTTGCATCAGTTGGCGTACCTCTGTTCAGGTTTTCTTGAGTTTCACTCAAAATTTAATACAGACGCGTTGTTCCTCTAACTCTGCCATCTAGAATTTCGCAAACCGTCTGACACAAAGTTCTCCTCAATAGAGCACTGAACAATAACTGACATACAACAATTAAACATCCGGCAGTTACACGCTAAACACAGGTGTGAGCAGGGATGCCAACCCCATTCCGCTGCAACACACTACTGGCGAAATTATGAAAGTTCCCGAATTATTTGAACAGACCTCGTACTACGGCGCAAAACTGCAGGGAAGATCTGCACAGTGCCCGTTCACGTCTTCGCCGCGCAGTCTCCTGACAACAGAATACTGCACGCGCGCGCCGCACGTGCTCATGCAGGGTGCTCCCTCAGAACGACGACAACGAAGGTGTTGCAAATTTTAATTAAGCACCCAGCACAATAAAAGAAAATGAAGAAACTTGACGTGCAGTGTGAATAAAGAGCAAAAGGAAGAACTACTGAATGTAAAAAGATTGAAGATTCAAAATCTGCCAGTGACCCACTCTACCATTTCTTCATGTCGATGTACCACGCAACTAAAAATATACCTCCAACCTCAACATTTCATCCGTGGTAAAATATCTGAAGTGATATTGTAAACTGAGGCATCGCTCCCTAGAAATCAGTCTCCACCTCAAGAACTCGAACTAACTCGAAGTTACGACGCAACGAGAGTTTCATATCCACCGTACTCGTCGGGAACCAGCGGTGCATCTTTGACACTTCTTCAGAACTTAGTGGACGTGCCTTCAAATACAGCTGCTGGATCTTACCCCCAGCTCTTGAGTAGCAAAACACTTTTCCTAATTAATTTTGCTAGGTAGCATACGTAACTTTTTCTCATGGCTTTACATTGCAAGAAATTTCAGTAAAACAAGACCACAGTAAGTCTTTTTTCACTTTCAAATGGTATTCTGGGATTACATGTTTCACAATATATATTTCCGGACGATCCGTGAACATCGTCGAATTGACTCCGGTCCATGCGGAAGTAGTTGGTGAACTGTTTATCAGAAAACTTGATGTCAAACCGAATTCGCCATGAATATTTCTCTTGTCCAAGTAGCCGCTTTTCGATTCATCAACAAGTCCATTACCTCATCACAATGCGGCTCTGAACTAAGGTTAATGAGTTCAGCCACTCCTTCACAAGGAGAGACTACGCACTGGATCAACAAGCAAAGACTAAGCGACAATGGTTAAAACTTCCTCCAGATATGTGGAGCCACTATGTCCCCAACTATTTCGTTCGATACACTGCTCTGCCTTGCCCAGCCATTCGTCGGCTACGTCCCATTCCGCGCCTGACCTAGATTAGATTAGATTAGATTAATACTAGTTCCATGGATCATGAATACGATATTTCGTAATGATGTGGAACGAGTCGAATTTTCCAATACATGACATAATTAGGTTAATTTAACAACATACTTAAGTTAATATAACAACTTTATTTTTTTGTGTTTTTTTGTTTTTCTTTATTTTTATTTTTATTTTTTTATTTTTTTAATATTTTTGGTTTGTTTTTTTTCTTTTTTTTCTTAATTTATATCTAAAAATTCCTCTATGGAGTAGAAGGAGTTGTCATTCAGAAATTCTTTTAGTTTCTTCTTAAATACTTGTTGGTTATCTGTCAGACTTTTGATACTATTTGGTAAGTGACCAAAGACTTTAGTGCCAGTATAATTCACCCCTTTCTGTGCCAAAGTTAGATTTAATCTTGAATAGTGAAGATCGCCTTTCTCCTAGTATTGTAGTTATGCACACTGCTATTACTTTTGAACTGGGTTTGGTTGTTAATAACAAATTTCATAAGAGAGTATATATACTGAGAAGCTACTGTGAATATCCCTAGATCCTTAAATAAATGTCTGCAGGATGATCTTGGGTGGACTCCAGCTATTATTCTGATTACACGCTTTTGTGCAATAAATACTTTATTCCTCAGTGATGAATTACCCCAAAATATGATGCCATATGAAAGCAATGAGTGAAAATAGGCGTAGTAAGCTAATTTACTAAGATGTTTATCACCAAAATTTGCAATGATCCTTATTGCATAAGTAGCTGAACTCAAACGTTTCAGCAGATCATCAATGTGTTTCTTCCAATTTAATCTCTCATCAATGGACATACCTAAAAATTTGGAATACTCTACCTTAGCTATATGCTTCTGATTAAGGTCTATATTTATTAATGGCGTCATACCATTCACTGTACGGAACTGTATGTACTGTGTCTTATCAAAATTCAGTGAGAGTCCGTTTACAAGGAACCACTTAGTAATTTTCTGAAAGACAGTATTGACAATTTCATCAGTTAATTCTTGTTTCTCAGGTGTGATTACTATACTTGTATCATCAGCAAAGAGAACTAACTTTGCCTCTTCATGAATATAGAATGGCAAGTCATTAATATATAATAAGAACAACAAAGGACCCAAGACTGACCCTTGTGGAACCCCATTCTTGATAGTTCCCCAGTTTGAGGAATGTGCTGATTTTTGCATGTTACGAGAACTACTTATTTCAACTTTCTGCACTCTTCCAGTTAGGTACGAATTAAACCATTTGTGCACTGTCCCACTCATGCCACAATACTTGAGCTTGTCTAGCAGAATTTCATGATTTACACAATCAAAAGCCTTTGAGAGATCACAAAAAATCCCAATGGGTGGTGTTCGGTTATTCAGATCATTCAAAATTTGATTGGTGAAAGCATATATGGCATTTTCTAAGAGGCGATGGTATGTGTGGCTTGATACAAAGCACTATTGAGTTTTACCTCTTTTTGGAAAGAACATCCTTTCGCTCGTGATAGAGAAGCAAGTGACTATCGAAACACTTCTTAAAAAACAGTTTATTTTCCGTCACAATTACATATAGACTGTCCAGTCACATTAATGTGACCACCTGTAAAAAGCCTGGATAACCATCTTTCGCTGCGCGGACAGCTGCGAGACACGCAAAAGGAGAGTCAGTGAGGTTCTGCAAGGTACCGACAGGGATGACGAGCCAAGCCGACTCTGGTGCTGTGACCAGCTGATCTAATTTTCTCGGTTGAGGATCCACTGCGCGAACAGCACGACTGCTATATTGATTTGCAAATTGACCGCGCGGTTTGAGGTGCAATGTCACGGATTGCGTGGCCCCACCCGCAGAAGGTTCGAGTCCTCCCTCGGGCATGGGTATGTGTGTTGTTCTTAGCATAAGTTTGTTTAAGTTCAAGTAGTGTGTAAGTCTAGCGACCGATGACCTCAGCAGTTTGGTCCCTTAGGAATTCACACACACATCTGATGTGCTAATTCCGGACTTCGGCGCCGATGAGCAGCAGTTAGCATGGGTCCCTTAACCAGACGCCTGCTGCGGAAGCCCGTACGCAGCTACATGCACTGAACGGTGGCTAGCAGACGCTTTTCGTAGCCCCTTGGTTTATCTGGGCTCTCAGTTGCTCAAATGTTGCACGTCTCTTCGCCCGTATGCATCTCTGGCAGCTGTCGTTCACCCCTGTCACCTATAGTAAGTGGTGCACCGCAGTTTCCCATCGCCGGATCTGGATAGCGCCGTTTTGGCGGCACCCGAACAGTTTACGGATTTAGACATTCCAGGAATGCTTATACCCTTGGCCCGAAAGCCAATGATCGTTCTCTTTTGGATATCAGGTATATCGATCCGTTTCCGCATTAAGACAACTATTGTCCTACACGTTTTATATACCCTTCACTGGCAGTGCTTTCACCTATCATCTGTGATTGGTTATTACACTTTGACCTCTAACATAGGGAGTGATCACATTAATGCGACTGGAGCATGTAATTTCAACAATCAACAATCAGTTTCGGCCGCCACTGGACATCTTCAGGTCTACAAGACACACAAGTATGAAATAAGTTTCAAAGTTAAAGGTGAAGCTGAACAATTTACGTCAAAGTATTCTAGTCAAAATAATCCATAAAACTGCATTAAAATGTCTGAAATTTCCGCATTTCATGATGAGACGTACATTTGTGACCATTAATAGAGATAATTAACAAAGTTGTATTAAAAAACCTGAAGTCAGAGTGTTTTTTAATAAAGATGCCATTCATCAATGATGATTAGTCACGATAAACATAAGATTGTATTTAAAGATACGAAATTAGTGTCTTTTATCACAAAGATGCTAGGTATATGTGAATCTTCAATTCCATACTTTTTGTATATATATATTCTAAAACTGTATCTAAAAAGAAAAAAGTCTGGAACTGAAGATTCACAGATACCTAGCATCTTTATGATAAAAGACACTAATTTCGTATCTTTAAATACAATCTTATGTTTATCGTGAGTAATCATCATGGATGAATGGCATCTTTATCAAAAAATACTCTGACTTCAGGTTTTTAATACAACTTTGTTAATTATCTCTATTAATGGTCACTAATGTACGTCGTATCATGAAATGCGGAAATTTCAGACTTTTTAATGCAGTTTTATAGATTATTTTGACTAGAATACTTTGACGTAAATTGTTTAACTTCACCTTTAACTTTGAACCTTATTTCATACTTTATATATATATAAAATTTTCCTTAAATTTGTCAACGTTTTTGCAATAGTGTATGAACAATTAATTACATGTTCACCATGAAACGTCCCCTTTTGAACAATTACAAATGACTGTGCTTAAACTGACACACAATATTTTGTTAGCTCAACGCAATCTGACTTTCAATAATCCCAACAAAAGAATGGGCCCTGACTAACAGTAAACTATACCTTTCACAAATCACTTACCTCACAAAAATCTTCGCTACTCAAGCTACTGCAATACAGCGAGCGCCACTACTGCCAGCTAAATAAAAGATTCAAACTACTGAAGGCACTAACTACTGATAGGGATAGTTAGCAAATGAAAGATATTAATAGAGAACAAACAATGTATTTACCTTGATATCATCATATATAAATATAGCAGTTCATGACAAATTTCAAAACTCCGCCATCTCTTTCCCCACATCCACCACTGCTGGCGGCTCACCTCCAACTGCGCAACGCTACGCGCTGTTCACATCCAGCTGCCGCTGCCCAACACTACAATGGCAGACAACAATGCAAACTAGCCACAGACTGCACACAGCACAGCCAGTGATTTTCATATTGAGCGCTACGTAACGTTGCCAATAAGAAAACATAAACAGCCTACTTACATAGAGAAAACATAAACAGCCTACTTACATCCATGACTTTATATACGTGGTGCTCCTCATTTGTACTATTGATAATGTGGCTCTCTCCGTGTTTAGGAGTGAATTACTGCTTTTTTATGGTATGGCATCACTGTATTGTTCACGTTCTAAGCTCTTGTAATCTGTATAGCTCGATTTGTAAATTTTGAACTTATTTTAATTATAGTCTATCTTGTAGATCTGAGAAAGTAGAATTTTTTGTCCAAATTAAATGTGATTGCGTTGGAAAATAAACTATTTTTAAAAACAATCTTATCGTCGGCCACCCCTCTCACCTCGACTTTCACAGATTCCTTTACAAATTTGTCGAAAATCATGTAGCACGCTGTCAGACGATATGAAAGTCTTTATTATTCCTATAGGTTTTTTGTTTTACTAATCATCATCAAACACAACAGATTTATCTTTTACTGCATCTAGGTAAATATATATGTACGCACGACGTGCCATGTCACTCTAAGTAATGTGAGGAACACGGATTGGACAGTATAACTCAGTACAAAGACTACACTGTGCTGACGAATCAGTCATTACTCCAACAGTTTACAAAGATCCACTTGTCTTCGAAATATTATAGTGGCCAGTCAATAATTGAAGTTAGGTAAAATAACGTATACTACATATTTACAAAAAAAAACAAAAAAAAACGCACGGAACATTTTTCATGTTCAATTAGCAATCAGAAATTTTTGTGAAATATAGGTGCTACTTTTGTGAATTGCTGACCAAATGCAAATGTGGCAATGAACGTTCGAACCGCGTAAAAATTTTCGTCGGTTTGATGCTGTGATTCAGATGTATCTCTAGTCAACTGAGTGAAAAGCTAAGCCCTACTGCAAACGGAAAAAAATCATTCATCACAGCGCAAAACTCCAGCCAAGTAATCTTGGCAATGGAGCTAATGAGTGATGTGAAATATGAATTGTTGGATCATACACCCTGTCTACCAGATTTCGAGCGACATAACCAGAAAACTTTTTGAGTTCAATGAAGAATATACGGTAGCAGTTGATGAGCGTTTCCCAGATTTTTCTGGTCGCACTTAGGGTGGAATCTGTTCACTCAAAAAGTTAGACAAATTGGACTAATTTTGTAGGGGACAACGTTTTATCTGCATATATGTTCTTGCAATGCACATTACCGTGTTTGGTCGATGGTACAATGAGTATTTATCAGCTGAGAGACCTTCCAAGGTAAAAAGTCGCTGTGAAGAAAGTTCTTAAGAAACAGACGCTGCTGCATAGGTGGTGTAAAACTAAACACAGGACTATGGATAGCACGATGCTGATTGAAACGCGTTTGCTTGTCAAAAGGACGATGAGTGAAGCCTTCAAAGACTGCCTTAGCAGAATATTAATGTAAGATCTCTCGCGTAACCCAGGGCAATTCTGATGGTATGTAAAGACTTTTAGTGGTACCAGTATTAGTGTCGAGATACTCAAGAACGAGACAGGAATTGAGATTGTGGGTAGTAAGGCAAAAGTAGAAATGTATGATCTTGGCCTTTCCCCGAGAATCAGGTGTTTGTACTGTTGAGGGGGTGTCCAGTCAGGTACAGATGTTTTCATAACACGATATTTCGACACGTACCTTGTCGTCATATTCAATTGATACCTGTAAAATGAGGTCTTTGCTACATCCCGCCTCCTAAACAAAAAGCATATAGGCTTCATTACAGCTATTTCCAGAGCTTTCTCTTCGAAGTCCGCCATGAAAAAGTAGTTTATGGAGGGATTCGGAGAGAAAGCTCTGGAAACAGCTGCAATGAAGCCTACATGCTTTTTCAGGTATGTTTATGATACTTTATAAAAGACATCATATTTACGCCAGTGACTGTAACACTTTCTTTATTTCACGATTTCAATTTCGACCTTAGGCCGTTATCATGTGCAGATTTTTGTGTCTTCAAGCCATATCAACTTAAAATGAGCTGACACATTTATATGTCGTTGCCATTACTATTAAATAGATTCGTGACGCTGTTACACATTGCGAGCACACATATCGATATGTCGTTAAACAACATAGTCTGATACGGTTTCAGAAGTCAAAGTCCAAGAACTTAGGAGTTCCTTCAACATCTGGACTCTCTACGCCCCGCTGTCAAATTCACCATGAGGTGGAAGAGAATGACGAACTCCTCTTTTTTGACGTCTTAGTCAAGAACGAATGGCACTATAAGACACAATGTGTACAGGAAAGCCACAAAGACTGATCTACACCTCCACGTGCCGGCTGCCATCATCCTTCACAGCGTGGGGGTGTAATACGTACATTGGTTCGCAGTGCGCGCTCATGGGTGAGGAGAGGCTATCAGGTGGGCTTAGCCCCCTTCAGGAGCAAAAGATACGACGGGAGACAAATCTGACGTGCTTTCAGGCAGAAAGTAAAAGCCCAGCAGAGAGAAAACGACGAGGAGGAAAAGGCACTGTTGTATCTGCCGTACGCCGGCAAAGTATCGAACAAAATTGGTAGAATGTTGGATCGAGGTATCATTAAATGCGTTTTACGTTCACCTCCGAAAAGCGTGCATTGTTAGATACTGTGGAAGATGGCTTGGGCCACCGTAAACAGGTGTTTACCGTATTCCATGTAAATGCGGTACGGTGTATGTCGCGGAAACTGTACGGACAATCTAAGAAAGATGTAACACAGAAGACACACCGAATTTAAGCAACCAAGAAAATCTGCGGTTGGAGTACAATGCCTGGGACTTTATGAAGTATGAAGGAACGGATGTGCTAAGAAAGACTTCGCTGTTTTGCGATTGTGTTCTGAAAGAGGCTATTGAAATTCGAGTGTCTGAGGGACTGATCAACAGAGACACTGGGTACACCCTCATCAAAGCTTAGGACCTAGTACTCAGCTAACTAAAATCATAGCGTCGGCCGAGAGCGAGTACCGCGCGGAACGCGGCCCACAAGCTTACTGAAGGGCCAGAGTTCGCGGCCAGCTTGTGCCCGTACCCTCCCCTCCAACGCCCCACTCCATCCGTCGCGGCATGCGGCGTGCGACTGGCAGTGGTAGGAAGAAGGGTGGAGGGGCGAACAGAGTGTTAAGAAGGCGGAATGTAGCAACAATATCGTGTTACGAAACCGAATGTACCCGGCTGAAAACCCGATAACAGTAAAAAAAAAAAAAAAAAAAAAAAAAAAAAAAAAAAACAGAAATGTTGAGAAATGTTGAACTCAGTTTCAAATGTTTCTTTAAAGAGGTAAGTTGGGGAGTACTGCCCCAGTTTAATTCTCACACCACTGTAAATATGTGTGAAACACATATTAGTATCAATGGCGTTGAGAAATTGCTGATATCACCAAAGCTGAACAAAGCTCCTGGACTCGATGTAATTCATATCAGATTCTTTGCAAAATTTTTGGCTGAGTTAGCCTCTCTTTCAACGATAGTATGCCCAGGAGTTCGTAGACAGCATAGATCACTCCCGTCTGGGAGAAGGGTACGGAAGTGATCCAGAGAACTACCATTCAGTATCCCTGACATGCATTCAGTCTCTGTTGATCCATTCTGGAAGCGGGACAGCGGATGGTCAACTATTTACCGAGGGAAATCGCCAGACAGCCGTACGTTTTGAGAAATTATTTTATTTTATTTTGATAACCACTTTCGGTATTTCAATATGCCATCTTCAGACCGCTGCATATAAAAAAAAAGTATACATGCAGTGTATATCAAGGCATATCAGAAGGGACTTAACAGAAAATTAAGCGTAAAAATTAAAGTTCTTAATACCTACAAAACGCATTTAGCAGCATTAAAACAAGTACCTGTACATATACAGCACAACAGAGTAGAACATGTACACCTACTGGTTAGCATTAAACTATTTTAACATCACATAGTTATAAAACTTTCCAAAAGACTAAAAATAGACAGTGTATAATGAGAAACACAAAGTAACAAAGTTAATCTAGTTTTTTTATTTTTTATAAAAACCTACATAATTATTATAGGAGAGAAACATCCTAGTTCATATGAAGACCTATCGACAAAGTAAAACGCAGCGATATAATCTATGAAGTACACAGTAGGGTGCGTATCCAACGCTTAAGTATTATCACTGTGATGATCTATCAGAATTTGTTCTCACAACATGAAAAAAGCAACCAGGCGGAAAACCCAGGAACAGACAACATATTAAGTGAATAAAGGCAAGCAAAGAACATGCGAGGAATACTCATAAAATACCTCTAGAGCATATGTTACATACCAAATCAAAATAAAAAGAAATGACCCAATATCCCTTGCCTCAATTAATAGGCGGGCAAAAACAAGAGTGGAATAAAATAGGACCTGAGATCCATATTAACTAATGGGAGTCCGCCAGAATCTTAGCTGATAATGAAATACTATTTCCCTGGGAATGTAAGGTATCACACTATCGATCTATCTACAAAACGACGAACCCTTCCAAATAGGAACTGACACATAGCAAGCTGTATCACGATAGATCGTGTAGAGATGGACCAAAGAAACATAATGGCCCGAAAAAAGTGGGGCACAACTGTGAGCGAAAAAAGGAGTTGTTAAATGGACTCATGCTAAAAAGCAGTCGTGTTCTTTGGTAAATAACTGAGATACATTCGTTGTTGTATCTTACAACATATTCTGAAGGCAAACATAATGTATCTCGAACAGAATGATCTCCTCCGTATCAACCAGCATGGATTTGGAAAACATCGGTTGTATGAAACCCATTTCACAGTTTCCTCACTTGCCATCCTGAAAGCCAAGGATCAAGGCAATCAGGCAGATGTAGTATTTACTGACGTCCAAAAAAGTTAACTCAATAGCATAAATACGTTTGTTGTCGAAAGTACGATCGTACGTAGTATCAAACTTAATTTCTCACGGCATTGAGGATTTCTACCACAGAGAGTCATCGAAAGACGTAGAAATTCTTCAGGTGTGTCGCAGGGACGTGCATTGGAATCCTTGCTGTTATTCTTCTACTATATTAATAACTTTAAAGACAGTATTAGTAATAATCTCAGACTTCGCAGTGAATGCAGTTGTCTACATGGTCCAGTGACATTAATGTGATCAATGTTCAAAAATCTTTCGAATGGCTCTGAGCACTATGGGACTTAACTTCTGAGGTCATCAGTCCTCTAGAACCTAGAACTACTTAAACCTAACTAACCGAAGGACATCACACACATCCATGCCCCAGGCAGGATTCGACCCTGCGATCGTAGCGGTCGCGCAGTTCCAGACGTAGCGCCTAGAACCTCTCGGTCACTCCGGCCGGCCGATCACTGTCCGACGTCAACTTGCAATAACCACTCACAGTCTGCAGGAGGCAGCACTAGCAGTGGAGGACATGTAAACCGTGTCGGTTGTGCACGGTAAACAGTGCAGACATTTCGTAACGTGGAATTGGAGCTATTTATCTGACGTCCAAAAGGGCTTTTGGGCCAGGAACGTGTAACAGAACATCCTCCTCTAGCATTAATTTTCCTCAACAGTAGCTGACAGTACTACTTTTCGAATTTAGGACAGGTGAATATGTGAGTTAACGAACATTTCGCTCTCATATGGCCGAAAGAGTCAGTCTTCAGGAATTGTGAAACGAACCCTGTTGCCCAAGATCGTATTCCATAAAGAGCGCAGATTCGCCACGAGATGGGGAAATTCACAAGCGTCTATTGTGCTGAATGAGGTCTAAGCATTGTAGTGTGCGAGTGAGACAGACGAGAACCTACGTCATAGGGAAACCCCATAGAAGCTGTTTGTGACCAGTGTTAAATATGGCGGACTTAAGATTGACCATAAAGGGAAACATTTATGAAAACTATTTAATTCTGTAGTAATTCTGGGAATGAAGCCACAGTAATTTTAATCTACCATCCTTCATAAATTTTCATGGTGATCCCAATAAAACTTGAATATTGATAATATCTAAAATAGTTTAGGATTTACTGTTAAAATGAAATTAACAAGTTTTGTAACAGAGACCTAAATGCTAAAAGCTGAACGCTTTGGTCGACATTAACGATCGACATTTCATACAGAAGTGCATCATTAAAGTGACAAATGTTGTAAATATCAACTCTGTAACTTTATTTGTTTAAAAGATATTGTCGCGGAAGAAGCCGAGTAGTTCAAAACTCACCTGAACTGAATAATTTTATTTTCTATATTCAGTTCGAGTACATTCTAGAAGTATTCACAAATGGCCAGAATCAATGCACTGGGGCTGCTCGGTGTGGCCGTGCGGTTCTAGGCGCTTTAGTCTGGAACCACGTGACCGCTACGGTCGCAGGTTCGAATCCTGCCTCGGGCATGGGTGAGTGTGATGTCCTTAGTTTAGTTAAGTTTAAGTAGTTCTAAGTTCTAGGGGACTGATGACCATAGATGTTAAGTTCCATAGTACTCAGAGCCATTTGAACCATTTTTTTTCATTGCACTGGAATGTTCTGTAGCTGTATATATACCATATGTGTTCTGGCCAGAGACAGTTCGCTCCGCGCTCTTGTATGTGCAAGTGCTGAATAAACCTTCGTTAAGTGATGTTAGTGTTCGACATTCATCTACTTACACCTTCCTCTACGTGACATTATTCTGGTGGAGGCGCCGGGTATTGGAACTTGTGATAACGCACATTATCGACGACACGGTGGCTCCCATCAAGGCCACGACAGAGCCGCCGTTTACGTGGTGAGAAACCCGAGTTCGAGCCATACTCGACAGATCCAAACAAGTGGCTGAAGGTATATGAGCGTATAGCCAAATTTAACAAATGGGATGACACCGTGTGTTTGGCTAACGTATTTTTCTACTTGGAGGGCACTGCCAAGCAATGGTATGAGAACAACGAGGAGAAATTCACAAGCTGGGAAGTATTCCAGGCGGAACTGCGCGAGTATTTCGGTGACACACAACGAGAGAGGTGCAAGGCTGAAGATAAATTAAAGTGCAGGGCACAGCGTCCATGAGAAACGACAGCGTCCTACATTCAAGACGTCTTGGAGCTGTGTAAAATAGTGGATCCTCGAATGAAGGAGGATGATAAGGTTGCACATCTCATGAAGGGTGTACCTGAGGAAATGTATCAAGCCCTACTCCTGAAGGAGGTTTCGACAGCAGACGACTTCATAAAATGGTGCCAGTATATCGAGACAATGCATCAAAAAAGAATTACACGCAAGAAGTTTGAACGGCTTCCAAACGTTGTAACGATGTTTGTGATGGAGGAAGAAACTGATTTCACAAGTGTTCTTCGTCAGATAGTGAGAGAGGAAGTTCAGAAAGCACTTGGATTGCATAGCGAGCAAGAAACCGAGACGCTTCAAGAGGTCATAAGGGAGGAAGTGGAACAGACATTGAACCCAATCTCTCATCCTTCATTTCCCTTTAAAACGGTAAAAAAGTGTAGACCCAGGCGAAGTTACGTTCCTACAAGGCCGCATAAGGAACCTGTTGGGCACCAAGGAAGAGTGATGTCTGGAGATCACAGGATAACCAACCAGTATGTTTCCACTGTGGACGGCCAGGACATGTGGTGCGCTATCGTCAAGAAAGGCGGCGGGTATTTAATGACGCCCGCGCCAGAAGACAGCAGACCGATCTTGGCCGACACCAATTCCGGGACGACGAAGATGAACAAGAAGATGTGGATGCAGGACGACGTATGTCACCATCACCGCAAATTAGTCGGTGGAGAGGACGCTCCACAACACGCCGATCAAGATCTTCATCGCCGTTTAGAAGTTCCAGCCGATCACCTAGCCGCCGTAAGCTGGAAAACTAAAGGGTGTGTCCTTCCTTGGAGGTGAGATCGCTGAAGAGAAAAATCCTCCGCCGTCGATCACTACAAAAACTCATGGGTGGCCGACCAGCCCAAGCTCTTGTGGACTCTGGAGCACCATATTCAGTCTTTTCGGATAAGTACCGTCGCCAGTTGCAGAAAACCGTATTCGTCGATAGCAAAACATCTCTGTTGAACGTGGCTAATGGGAAATATGTAAAACCTTCAGGGAGATGTGTCATTCGTATGGGTATCAATGGCCATACACAACCCTTAGAATTCATCGTCTTTGATTCTTTAAATATATTCAAATGTAAACAAATGCAGAATCAGATAGACGGCTTCAGGAAAGGGATCTGCCCTAGTCAGTTGAGCGAGGATGTTCGGCTCGCTGGAAACGTGGTCAGGGAGGGGAGGAGGGACGGAGCTGGTGGAGACGCGAAAGCGGACGGTCGGTCTTTAGGTAACTAGTAAGAGAAACGACTTAGAAAATGTCGCGTTGTGTGGCATCGCGGGACTCAGTCTGTAAGCGGTGAGCAGCCGCTCGCCTGGTGTGAACTCTAACTTTTCGCGTAGTCAACGAGGTGGAGTTTTGGACTTGCAATTCGCGATGAGATTGCGAATGGTCGAACTGTGTCAGATGGATATGCGCTCGAGTGTAACAGTAATTCTAAATACGACCACTTTCGCTACTAGTTTGCTTTCTGAATAAACATTATTCTAACCAAATCGCAACTGTGTGGCCTTGCAATTCGCGATGAGATTGCGAATGGTCGAACTGTGTCAGGTGGATATGCGCTCGAGTGTAACAGTAATTCTAAATACGACCACTTTCGCTACTAGTTTGCTTTCTGAATAAACATTATTCTAACCAAATCGCAACTGTGTGGCCTACATCATTTATGGGTCGTTAATTTAGCTCCCGATATTATTATTACTGTTGCTATACGTTATATTAACGTTGTATGTTCCATACGATTTCGCAAACTTGCCATCAGCCAGACAGCTTAACCAAAGCGTCACAAGTGTCTAATTTAGGGCGTGTAATGCGACACGCCCGATTCAACCCCTAGCCTAGACGATTTTGAGCCAAGACATTTCGACGAAGAGGAACCGCATGTGAGCCCAAACATATTTGGGATGTTAGCTCGCAAATATTATCTAAAGCTTTTCTGAAAAGTTTCATATAATTTTATGCACAATATGATATATTTCAAGTTAAAATTTACGAAAAGTAAATTATTTTATTTTAGATGTTACAACCGATAAACATTAGCTCTGAATGCACAGTTAAAATAATTTTTTAGTAACATTTGAAATTAAGAATTATTTGGCATGCTTATAATGTCTATTATTAATTATGCAATATAATACTGTTTTAGGGACTGATGACGTTAGCAGTTTTGCCGACCGGTGTGGCCGTGCGGTTATAGGCGCTTGAGTCTGGAACCGCGTGACCGCTACGGTCGCAGGTTCGAATCCTGCCTCGGGCATGGATGTGTGTGATGTCCTTAGGTTAGTTAGGTTTAAGTAGTTCTAAGTTCTAGGGGACTGATGACCTCAGATGTTAAGTCCCATAGTGCTCAGAGCCATTTGAACCATTTGAACCTTAGCAGTTATGTCCCGAGTTCGAGTCTCGGTCGGGCACACAGTTTTAATCTGCCAGGAAGTTTCATATTAGCGCACACTCCGCTACAGAGTGAAAATCTCATTCTGGAAACATCCCCCAGGTTCTGGCTAAGCCATGTCTCCGCAGTATCCTTTCTTTCAGGAGTGCTAGTTCTGCAAGGTTCGCAGGAGAGCTTCTGTAAAGTTTGGAAGGTAGGAGACGAGATACTGGCAGAAGTAAAGCTGTGAGGAGCGGGCGTTAAGTCGTGCTTCGGTAGCTCAGATGGTCAGCCGGCACGGTAACTCAGCGTGTTCGGTCAGAGGGTTAGATGCCCTCTGTAATAAAAAAAACTGAGTTAATGGATCAACGACGAACTGGAACGGGTGTCTTGCGACGTCCGCACCGAGCAGATACAACGAACAAAAACGGAAAAAAAGGTGGTAGAGCACTTGCCCGCGAAAGGCAAAGGTCCCGAGTTCGAGTCTCGGTTGGGCACACAGTTTTAATCTGCCAGGAAGTTTCAAGTCCCATAAGATTTGACACCCATTTGACACAATACTGCTTACTACGTTCATTTCTGGATTCATGTATGAAATAATAATCTAAATTAATAGAAATTCATTTACCAAGAAAAACTGTAAACACTTTGAAATATGATTATTACCGCTGATTGAAGGATCAGAAGCATGCCTCTGATGTGCTCGGACTTGTTACTGTATTTTGGGCGAACAATGTAATTATAGCTTTGTTAATGTGAAAATTCAAAATACTGTATGATATACTAAAATGTGAAAAAATATATTAGCGTAACAACAAAAATTCTGCAACAACAATCTTCAAATTTATTTACATCATTTCAACCATGAGGACCTAAAATTTGAGAATTTCAGCTTCAAGAATGAGACCCCTAGACAAGAAGAATTGGAGCCAACTATCAACGAAAAACTAGAATGTTTATTGTAATCTTCGCTCCTCTCAATTATGTTATAAAAGATTTTGTTTACTGTGGACAATAACTGGAATTAGGGAGGAGGGAGGAGATTACAAGTGGAAGCATTTTCGAAACGGCTAAATTTATGAACTGTTCGCGTGCCGCCTGTACACTGGCCCTGGCAGTATCCAGAACCGGCACCGAGGCAACTGTGTTGCAGCACGGGCCATAGAAGAAGAGGCGTGCACTTGTTGAGGAACTGGCCGCCCAGATGAACCAGGGGCTACCAACAGTGTCTTCTCAACGACCGTTCAGCGAACGCTGTTCCATGTGGGCTTACGCAGCAGGCGCTTGGTTCATGCACCCATGCTGGCTGCTGTTCTTCGGCGACGAGGGCTGGAATTTGCACTCCAGTACCACAACTGCGAATGAGTCACGTTTTATCCTCCATCGGACAGATGGCCGTTTGCATGTACGGCATGAAACGTCTGAAATCAAACACTCTGCAACCAGGAGGGAGCGTTAAGGTCTGGGGAATGTTTACGTGGTATTTCCTGTGTGATCTCATCATTCTGGAAAGCACAATTGATGAAGATAAATTTGCCTCCATCCTTGGGGACCATGTCGACCTCCACATGAAGTTTATTTTTCCTCCTCACGAAGTCCTCTACTAGTAGGTGTCATACACCTCGCAATGTACATTGGTCGTTCGAAGAGCACCAGGATGAGTTTACCGTATTCCCCTGACCACCAAACTCCCCGGATTAAAACCAAATCGAGAATGTGTGGACCACCGTGTCCGGGCTGTTCGCGTCATGGATCCTAAACCGAGAAAACTAACGCAGCTGGCCACGCCACTGGAGTCGGCATGGGTCCACATCCCTGTCGGCTTCTGTTAAAACCTCACTAACTCTCTTCCTAACCGTCTCGCACTGCAAAAGTTGGTTATTCAAGCATGTGACAGGTGGTCCCATTAATGTGACTGGATAGTGTATTGTGAACTACTATCTAAAAAAGTGGCTCAGGGTTGGTCAGTTGGTTTAAATGTTCAGAAATGTAAAACTGAGCATTTCATAAAAACATAAGTCGTAGCATGGCATGACTGTAATATCAATGAGTCCAACTGGAATCGGTCAACTTATACAAATACCTGGGTGCAACAGTTTACAGGGATGTGAAAAAGCGGTCACACAAGTTCGGTCATAGGTAAGGCAGATTTCAGAATTGGTAGAATATTAAGGAATAAAAACAGTCCTCAAAGGAGATAGTCTACAGAACGTTCAAGCGATGCACCCTAGAATATTGCTCAAGTGTGCGCGCGCGCGCGCTCGCGCATGTGTGTGTGTGTGTGTGTGTGTGTGTGTAAACCGTACCAAATAAGACCGACATACGACACTGAACTTTGTTTTGTTGTTGTTGTTGTGGTCTTCAGTCCAGAAACTGGTTTTATGTAGCTCATCATACTACTCTATCCAGTGCAAGCTTCTTCATCTCCCAGTACCTACTGCAACCTACATCCTTCTGAATCTGCTTAGTGTATTCATTTCTTGGTCTCCCTCAATACCGAATGGGTGATACCTTGACCCCTCAGAACATGCCCTACCAACCAATCCCCTTTCCTAGTCAAGTTGTGCCACAAATGTCTCTTCTCTATTCAGTACCTTCTCATTAGTTACGTGATCTACCCATCTAATCTTCAGCATTCTTCTGTAGCACCACATTTCGAAAGCTTCTATTCTATTCTTGTCTAACCTATTTATTGTCCATGTTTCACTTCGATACAGGGCTACACTCCATACAAATACATTCAGAAACTACTTCCTGACACTTAAATGATGTCAACAAATTTATCTTCCTCCTAAACGCTTTCCTTGCCATTACCAGTTTACATTTTATATCCTCTCTACTTGGGGAGCTTTTCCTGTGAGCAACACCGAGTGTTTCTATTGCTGAAATTTAGCCGCCATGTGGTGCAGTAAACTATATTGGTTGACTTCAATTTAAGTGCACCAGCGGAATTTTCTGCCTTGTGGCCGTTAGTGTGTTGGTTACCTGCCCTCGCCACTGACGTAAATTCAGGCAGTGTTTCTTTTGGGTGAAGTTAACTATATTACCATATTTCAAATTCAAGTGTACCAGCGGAATTTTCTGCCTTGTGGCCGTTAGGGTTCCGGTCACCTGCTCTGGCCACTAACGTAATTTCAGGCAGCGTCCTTTCCTCATCTGTTGTCGCTGCCCAACATGGTGTGTAGTTTTTACAGCTAATATGTATTTCATTGTGGATATTCACCCTCGTAACCTTTTGTGTTTGAGTTCTCATGTACCGATTGGTGGCAAGCAAGTCGTTTTGTCGGTCGGTCCGTGGCTGTCCCCTGGTTGGGTTCCGATGGATCAAGTGTAGTTGGGCTCACCACCTGTCTCACCTAAGTGAATGAGGCCAGGCTGACCTCCATGGAGGCTTCCGAGTGCCGTTTTCTTTATTGTCCTTCTCATCGGTGTTTAATTGTCTGTTTATAATCTATCACAGCCAATGATTTTAAAAAAATTCTTGCTTTTAATGGATTTTGTATATTTTTGAATTTTGGAAAATCAATTGTGGGCCTTCAGTCAATTAAATCCTTATTCTAAAAAAATCATCACGGCCTTCTAACTTTGGAAGATTATGGTAATTTATTTTAAAATCTTGAAAACTTTATTGTGGGCCTTCAGCCGTTTGTATTGCATCTTGTTTATGTTTGTTATTTCACCCTTGCCTTGAGGCTCTCAGCCTCGCTGTGTGTATATATATGTTAATTATTTTATTTGAAATTTTAACTGTATGTTGTTACCACTTGAGATTTATCCTGTTGCTTCAACATTTCTTGTTTGGAGGCCTTCAGTCGTGAAATAATTTCCTTTTTGAAACTGGTAGTTCTAAAGGTTTGGCTATGTGCCGTTTAGGTTTAAAGGTGTTAGTAAATTACAATAAATTACAATTTTAAGGTGAAACTGACCTCACCCTTGTTTGTCCCTTTCCACAATCCTAATCACTTGTTCTTCCCAGAGGGTTTAGCGGGCGTTTCACAGAGATAGCAATGCTAGCCACTAGATCACAAGCTGCGCACAAGACGGCTATGCAAATGCATGTATGAAATTTTTCTGTCTTGAGTTTGCTCGTAGAGGTTACCTTTCAACACCGTGAATAAAGCGATTGTGATTTTAGTTCTGCCGCAGATTGTTGATCGTTGTTTCCTCGGAGGCACCACACGTCACCAGGTTGTTATTACTCTACGACATGAGTGTAAATTCACTGCTACAAAACCCATCGCCTGTTGCAGTTCAGTTGGTTACTTAAAATCAGCTCCCGACAAAGCACCTCTTATTTCCGCCATACCTCGCGGCGGCAGCTTCCGAAATGCGCCACGTTATACAGTTACATGAAGTGACCAGGCGTGTTTATGTGTCGCCTATAACCGAAAGGTAGCCGGCGGCCTATATGGCAACACTTAAGCGGTGACATGCTTCAACTACCAAGTAATTTTAATCGGACTATAGCACAACGGTTGCATTTTTGTGATTTAATTATTTCTTCGACAACCGTTTGCCTCATTGACGAAGAGCGTCGTTTTTGTTGAAAGCTCGGATTTTCTGAGTGAATTAGTGCGATAAGTACGACAAGAACAGTTTACAATCTACTTTGGGTTCATCTACAAGGTGCTCAACTTTGTTTCCGCAGCTTGCCGGTAGGCAGCGACAACGGTAAGTAGCGGTCGAAAGAAACAGATCGCAGACGTCAGGCAGTTAGCTTGGACCTCGGTCAACGTAACCTCATTCAAACATTAGTCGATTTGTGCCTGCATCATAAAGTTGTTCTTGATTGAAAGTGTCAGTTTACGAGCCTAATTCTCGTCTTTTGCGGGAGGTGTTACTGTTTTGTTACAATATGAAGAAAACAGCGGCTGAGTCTCATAGAATGCTCTCAATTACATATAGTAAGGACGCTATTAGTGAAAGAACGTGTCGTGAGTGGTTTAAATGCTTCAAGAACGGTGATTTTAATGTCGTAGACCGGCATAGTGGTGGAAGAGAGAGTGTTTTCGAAGATGCAGAATTAGAGACATTGATCAAATGGTTCAAATGGCTCTGAGCACTATGAGACTTAACTTCTGAGGTCATCAGTCCCCTAGAACTTAGAACTACTTAAACCTAACTAACCTACGGACATCACACACATCCATGCCAGAGGCTGAATTCGAACCTGCGACCGTAGCGGTCGCGCGGTTTCAGACTGTAGCGCGTAGAACCGCTCGGTCACAGTGGCCGGCTAGAGACATTGCTCAGTGAAGACTCGCGTCAAACTCAAGGCAGTAGGCATGATTCAGAAAGAAGGACCTTGGGTTCCGTGTGAGCTGAAACCAAGAGACGTTGAACGGCATTTGTCTGTTTGCGAACAGTTGCTTCAGAGACAAAAACGGAAGGGACTTCTGCATCGCATTGTGACCGGGGACGAAAAATGGGCTCATTACGATAACCCTAAACGCAAAAAATGATGGGGATATCCCGGCCATGCTTCCACGTCGACAGCCAAACCGAATATTTACGGCACCAAGATCATGCTCTGCATGGGACCAGCTCGGCGTCGTGTACGATGAGATGTTAAAACCAAATGAAACAATCACAGGTGCTCGTTATCGAACGCAGTTAATGCGTTTGAGCAGAACATTACAAGACAAACGGCCGCAATGCAGCGAGAGGCACGGTAAAGTGATTTTGCAGCACAACGCTCGACCCCTAATTGCAAAAGAGGTCAAAACGTTCTTGGAAACGTTAAACTGGGATGTCCTACCCCACCCGCCGTATTCTACAGACATTGCTCCCTCTGACTATCACCTGTTTAGATCAATGGCGCATGGCCTGGCTGATCAACACTTCCGATCTCATGAAGATGTCACAAATTGCATCGATTCGTGAATCGATTCAAAAGATGAAAAATGTTTTCGACGCGGGATTCGTACACTGCCCAAAAGATGGGAGAAAGTAGGGGCCAGAGATGGAAAATACTTTGAATGATACATGTGTAACCAATTTGTTTCATTAAAGCCTGAAATGTTGGGGAAAAAACGGTGGAAGCAAAGTTGTACACCCTCTACTTTCCAACAATAACTGCAGTTTCGTCGAAGAAAACAATGTATTTCATTCCTGAAAATTTTTCTTACTTGCTCATGCTGTTGGGCAGCCAGATGTGTCAACGAAGGAATGCTCTGGATTAGCACAAGAAAAACTTAGAATTGTGAAACGGGAAGAGAAGAGATTATGTTATTTTGCAGCTGAGCTCTGCTCCCTGACCCATCCTAAGGTCATTAAAATGTTAAAGAATTGTTCATGGAAATCTACGCTCTAATGAGAACTGATGGTAGCACGGCCGGCTGGGAAGTAAATTAACGATCCGTGCAGTGACGTAAATATTTGCCACCTCTCTGACTTGCGCAATGGACTGCTGGAATCGTCCCGACCGCATTACAACGTGAACGAGTGGTTCACCGCAACCGTCACTGCTCCAACTTTGGCCGCACTCTGCGATTCGAGCATCCACTGCGCATTAGGAGTACGCCGGACGTCATTAGTGTAAAAATAATTGGACCAGAAACTGTATTTCCCCCGTACTGTCTGTCCTGCGGCTGGCAGTCTGAACGTATTATGAACTAGACAGTGACAAAAAATTGCCCCATTTAATAAAGTTAATTGTGGGAATAACGCCAAATGCATTTCGTTAATTTATTGCGGCTCATTCGGCGGAAACGGCATCAGCGGGATGTGCCGGAAAGCGCGGGACGTGGCTGCGCATAAATATTTGTAATTCGCTGTCGCCAGTTTTTTTTTTTTTCGTTTTGCGCCCTTTGTCACGGCCTAGTGGAGAGTCAGCGGGCGGCAACAGCGAGGGTCGTTGCGCAGTACAGCGCAGTGCAGTGCATTGCAAAACGCAGTCCGCCCGCCAACACGGCGGTTAGCGCGCGCGCTCTTCAGAGCTTCAGTGCTGTGACGCGGGCTGTTGCTTCCGAGAAGAAATGCGGAATTACAGCCAACTCGCCGCGCTGCCCGGCCCGCTCTGCTTTTTGGAATTACAGGCCTCGTCTTAGCTACGGAACGCGAAGGAAGCCAGTAAACGGGAGCTGCGAGAACGCTGAGAAAGAGCAGTGTGCTTGTGTTGGGAGGAGAAACGAGCGCCCGGCCGACGTGGTACAAAGCGAGGCCCCTCTTCCTTGAAAGTCGCGTAGAAACCTCGCTGCTTGATGTCGCAGAGATACCTTACTGCTCCGTTACTTTCAGAACTGACGAGAGGGCTCCATCATTTTTGCCTCGCAGGTGCGGCATGAATAGTATGTAGGAACGGGAGAAACGACTTACGGTTTTCGTAGTGGAGCTGTATGCTTTTCCTTATGGACAGTTACGTTATCTTCTGGAGCAATGCACGTAAGGTAAAAAAATCTGGATAAGTGGGGGTAGGACTCACGCACGCAGGGTTTCGTACAATCTTAATTATGTATGCAGATAGTTAACTGATCCTGGCAATCGAAAATTTAGCCGATTTTTTTCCTGTTACGAATATCGATATTGGCGAAGTATCAAAATATGTAACATAAATGGCCACCTCTTTTGATAGCATTTAACGATCTACACCACAAAGGCAGCGTGGACATTAGTACGCGACTCGATTTTCAACTTAATACCTTTAGCCGTTTCTGAGAAAAAGGGTCTTAACAGATGGACGGACAAAATAAAATAAAATCACGTGAGATAATTAAAAATTAACAATTTTCGGATTTTTCCCATTATTTGTACCGTTAAGCCTTGCTGCTCGCTAATACCATCAATTTAGGCCTAAGGGAAGCACCCTATAGGTTTTGTTGAGTGAGTTTGTGGGCATCAAAATATGTGACATAAATGGTTGTTTGTTTTGATTGCATTGAATTAGAAGCACCAATTTTACACCGCCAAGATACCGTACACCGTAGTCTGTAGTATTAATTTCAACTTAACACGACTCCCTGTCCATTAAAAAATTTTAACAGTCGAATGGACAAACAACAAAGTCATCCTACAAGGGTTCCGTTTTTACAAATTGAGGTAGGGAACCCTGAAAAACATATTTATTCTTCAGAGACGTCCTGTAAAACTATTGCCTGAAGTTGATAGCCGAATATCTTGCAGAACCCTCTCCAAAGACCTGGGGATTATGCACTGACATGTCAATTCATTTACTACCTAATGTTACTTGTGACTGACCCTGACATGTGGAATTAACAATCGCAATACGAGAAGTGAAAATAATTACCATCCGGACCAAGACTTACGATGTGAGTGGAGTTGAGAGGAATGGAGTACTGACCGGGGGAGATGGGATGGATGTACCGTTGGGGGAATGTGGTGGGAAACAGGCGGCGGTTCAAATGGCTCTGAGCACTATGGGACTTAACATCTATCGTCATCAGTCCCCTAGAACTTAGAAATACTTAAACCTGACTAACCTAAGGACATCAAACAACACCCAGTCATCACGAGGCAGAGAAAATCCCTTACCCCGCCGGGAATCGAACCCGGGAAACCGGGCGCGGGATAAACAGGGCGGAAGGGGGGGGGGGGGGAGAAAGGGGTGGGTTCTGTCGAGTTTGCGGGTAACGTGTGAAACTCGGAGATGTTCAAGATGGAACAGGAGGGAGCAAAAATTTTATAAGTTGGGAAGAGGGTGGGGGGAGGGTAAGCTGATTAGGAAGACTAGGCGGTGTACATGGCGTTCGAGGATCTGTAGGAAGCGATAAAAGCAGGTATTAGCGAAAGTTCGTGCCACATTTGCAGAGCAGAGGATGGTTCAGATCGGAATTTATAGGCGTAAAGGATTGTGGAATGATGCAATCTCCATACTCAGCCAGATAGTAGTTTTAGTAATACACTCCTGGAAATTGAAATAAGAGCACCGTGAATTCATTGTCCCAGGAAGGGGAAACTTTATTGACACATTACTGGGATCAGATACATCACATGATCACACTGACAGAACCACAGGAACATAGACACAGGCAACAGAGCATGCACAATGTCGGCACTAGTGCAGTGTATATCCACCTTTCGCAGCAATGCAGGCTGCTGTTCTCCCATGGAGACGATCGTAGAGATGCTGGATGTAGTCCTGTGGAATGGCTTGCCATGCCATTTCCACCTGGCGCCTCAGTTGGACCAACGTTCGTGCTGGACGTGCAGACCGCGTGAGACGACGCTTCATCCAGTCCCAAACATGCTCAATGGGGGACAGATCTGGAGATCTTGCTGGCCAGGGTAGTTGACTTACACCTTCTAGAGCACGTTGGGTGGCACGGGATACATGCGGACGTGCATTGTCCTGTTGGAACAGCAAGTTCCCTTGCCGGTCTAGGAATGGTAGAACGATGGGTTCGATGACGGTTTGGATGTACCGTGCACTATTCAGTGTCCCATCGACGATCACCAGTGGTGTACGGCCAGTGTAGGAGATCGCTCCCCACACCATGATGCCGGGTGATGGCCCTGTGTGCCTCGGTCGTATGCAGTCCTGATTGTGGCGCTCACCTGCACGGCGCCAAACACGCATACGACCATCATTGGCACCAAGGCAGAAGCGACTCTCATCGCTGAAGACGACACGTCTCCATTCGTCCCTCCATTCACGCCTGTCGCGACACCACTGGAGGCGGGCTGCACGATGTTGGGGTGTGCGCGGAAGACGGCCTAACGGTGTGCGGGACCGTAGCCCAGCTTCATGGAGACGGTTGCGAATGGTCCTCGCCGATACCCCAGGAGCAACAGTGTCCCTAATTTTCTGGGAAGTGGTGGTGCGGTCCCCTACGGCACTGCGTAGGATCCTACGGTCTTGGCGTGCATCCGTGCGTCGCTGCGGTCCGGTCCCAGGTCGACGGGCACGTGCACCTTCCACCGACCACTGGCGACAACATCGATGTACTGTGGAGACCTCACGCCCCACGTGTTGAGCAATTCGGCGGTACGTCCACCCGGCCTCCCGCATGCCCACTATACGCCCTCGCTCAAAGTCCGTCAACTGCACATACGGTTCACGTCCACGCTGTCGCGGCATGCTACCAGACTGCGATGGAGCTCCGTATGCCACGGCAAACTGGCTGACACTGACGGCGGCGGTGCACAAATGCTGCGCAGCTAGCGCCATTCGACAGCCAACACCGCGGTTCCTGGTGTGTCCGCTGTGCCGTGCTTGTGATCATTGCTTGTACAGCCCTCTCGCAGTGTCCGGAGCAAGTATGGTGGGTCTGACACACCGGTGTCAATGTGTTCTTTTTTCCATTTCCAGGAGTGTATTAGTCTATTGTGGGCTTTCTGTTGAACGGTTAGAGACGGGGTTTCCACGTTGGTCGGTGATCAAGTGTTAATCAGAGGTATTTTAGCGTGTTAATTAACTGGATAGGACGGTCGTAAATGGTAAGATAAAAGTCCTGAGGATGGAACTTGCGGGTGATTTGCCTACGTTTTGGAAGGATTCATTTTGAGGACCCACGATTGAGATGGAGCTGAAGGGGTAGTTTGGATTTCTCAGGGGTAGAGTAAAGGGTGAGGAAGGAACTGTCATCAGCATTCTGGAGGAGATGATCAGGAGGAGGGGGCTTGGGCATATCAGCAGTATAGAGAACATACAGGAGAGGTGAAAGAACCTTGGGGAACATCTACAATGGGATGGAAGAGCGGGAGTCTGTGTTGTTGATGGGCGGTTAGAGACAAAGAAAGTGATGAAATGGACACAATTAATGGGAAGTGCATAGGTTTGGAAATTAGAGAGTAGCCCCGAAGGCTATAGACGATCATAAGCTTTCTCAAGATCTAGGGAGACAAAAATGGCGCATTTGCGGTTGTTGGTTTGGTGGGAGAGGAGGTGAGTAAGGTACAGGAGTTGTTCATCGGAGGAAAAGTTGGGATGGAAGCCACATTGATGGACAGGAATGGATAATAGTTGTTTAGGCGTTAATGGATACCTCGGGATAGACTGGACTCAAGGACCTTGCTAAACACGGACGGGGTGGCAGGTTTATTAGGTTTGAGGAACAACAGGATTCGAGACGCTTTCCACGGCTCAGGATAGAACCTCGTGTGAAAGATTATATTGTAAAGGGTTGCTAGGATTTCTAGGAAAGAGAGGGGGCATTCTTTCAGGTGTCTGCAGGTGACGTAGTCATATGTTACTTTAATAGGCTCGAACAAAATGTGGAAGAAAAATGGTTCAAATGGCTCTGAGCACTATGGGACCTTACTTCTGAGGTCATCAGTCCCCTAGAACTTAGAAGTACTTAAACCTAACTAACCTAAGAACATCACACACACCCATGCCCGAGGCAAGATTCGAACCTGCGACCGTAACAGTCGCGCGGTTCCAGACTGTAGCGCCTAGAACTGCTCGGCCACCCGGCCGGCAAAATGCGGAGGAATATTATCACAACGAACATGAAATAAAATAGTTTTCCACTATAAGCCTGAATGACGATCTAGTAAATCTGATGATGTAGGACACACGCTCCACAGGCGTTATCGATAAGGCACTCTTCGCTAACTTCAGGCCGGATATTCGGCGGGCCACAGAAAAAAGGACGAGGCCACGACGGATAGGGGACGCTTCTGGTAGAAACGGAAGTCTCCTCCAAGGTTGCTCGCTGCTACGAGGTTAACTACAGCCCTTTCCCCTTCCACCTATTCTCGTTCCTCCACCGACCTTGCAACCCCTCCCCCCACCTCCCACAATGGACGTTTGCCACGCTCTTGCTTCCAATCCGTCACATAACGGCTGCTCTTCTCACTGAACATTTTACTACAAAACGCTTTCAGTTATGACCTTTCCCCAGCCGAGCTGTGTTACATAGAACTCCTTTCTATTTTCCAGCGAGGACCCTACCAGGTCCTTTCACTTCGGTGTAGCTACTAGATAATATCTGCCCTTTGTGGAAAACAGTGTAACATTCTTAATATACACCTGTTCGTTGGTTTCCTTCATCATTGCATTCTGATTTAGAGTTCCAGTTTCTTTCTGACTATAAAATGTGGCCACGACTCTAATGCAAATGCATTGCTTTCTTAGTTAATTTTAAATTCTTTTCTCTCTCTCTCTTTCTTTGTCTATCGTCTCTCTCTTTCAACTTATTCCAGTTCCAGTACTGCCCATGGGACAATAGTACTTTTAGTTTTTTCCGTCTCATATAATTTGTTAATCCATTTGGTGCATTCACAGGACTTTGCAACAAAGCACTGAGCAAATTTGTGCAGTTGCTTTTTTGTGCAACTATGACTTAATAAGAGTGTTATGCAGGAAATGAGGACCCACTGTACATCCTCACACATTGGTGTCAGGTTTGCGCCCAAGGTCGAATGTTTGTTCAAAATGGTTCAAAGCATAAAATACAGAAAGATAGAAAAAAACTTAATTTCTGAAATTTTTGAACTGTGCAATTTATGAAAGACTGGTAACCAAGAATTTTTGTTTGCAATGAGAAATGGATTTTTATGAGCAGTATGCTGTTAGAAATAAGGAGAACTGCATTTTTCATAAAAATTACCGTTACGTGTGTTACGTTTAAATCATTTGGGTATTCGAGCTGAACGGAAAAAACGAATAAATACTGACAGAAACGAGACTCCATCCAGCGATTACCAGTCTCCAACGCATTTATGTATCCTACTCACACGGAAATCAACAACTGAACAAAGGTGCATCTTTGTTTAAAAATTTGATAATAACTGGAAGCGAACCCCAGCTACTCACATAGCGAGTGAGCACGCTACCACAGAGCCACACTGCTCGTCGGAAGATGCGTTCCTATATTTCAGGATATTAATGACGGTTGGAAAACTGTAATGTTGATTTTGTCCACAATTTGCAGAGTTGCATCAAACTGCTTCGGGAGAGGTATATTTGCATTCTGAGCTTCACGTACCATAAAGATAAAAAATTACAAAAATCCTTTTGCCGTGTGGTCCCCTTTTAAGGTAAACACAGTTTACTTTTTTGTTGTTTGAGTACTTTGGGTACATAGAAAGCAGAGGTTATGAGTTAGAACGTCTCTACATCAGGTACTTGAATAAACGTTCATTTTGACCTCTCCCTATCGCTAGATTAAATGCTGCCTGGTGTCCTCATGTGAACGTGTTGCGGCGATAAAAGTATACAAGCGGAGCAGAGATCGATGGAGAATCTTGCTTCGTCGATACAGACTGCAAATGGCGAAAGCCGCTGACATAAGCATCAAACAGCAAACTGTTACAGCAGGCGCTTGGGAACGAGCATTTTGGAAACAGCGAAGCTGATGTTGTGTTCGCGTGCTGCTGTCGTGAGAATCTATAGATGGTAATAATTTTATGGACTGTGAGAAGTCTCCTGGCTCCAACTGCGGATCTCTGACCGGTTGGCTGAAGTTTAGTGACAGAAAGGAGTAGGAGATTAATACGTGTTGTTCACTCGTCAGAACTCGGAACCTCGTAGCACAGTGGCGGCGAACCCTAGTTCTGGCCACAGTGCAGCCGACTTTCACGCGACACTTGGAGAACTCTCTTCTTTTCTGGTTCTTGTAGTTTAAACGGACGGCCTTAGGTCTTCGTACAGTGATGAGCATTTTGCTTTAAGCTATTGTAAAGTTCACTTCCGGTCAGGCTCTTGTAGAGTATAAACAGCTCAGGTTTGGAGATGAGACGTGATGGATGACATGAGCCTTGATACCGCTGGAAAGATGTCTGTACTTAAGCACTAAGTACTGAAGGAGGGCTGAAATCATATCTTACAAAAAAATGGTGCAAATGGCTCTAAGCACTATGGGACTTAACATCTGAGGTCATCAGTCCCCTTAAACCTAACTAACCTAAGCACATCACACACATCCATGCCCGAGGCAGGATTCGAACTTGCGACCGTAGCAGTAGCGCGGTTCCGGACTGAAGCGCCTGAGAACCGCTCGGTCACAGCGGCCGGCTCACATCTTACAGCCGCTGCCTCTACAAGCCTCCCGACTGGTGAGATGGCACATCATCGCGACCGCCGAGCAGTTTAGAAACGAATCTAACTCTCTCCCTTCAGGACCTGAGAATGCGATCTTAAAGTCACGCATCCAGCTTGTTGCTTTTAATGCGCATTTTTGTCAATCCAGTTGTGTTCACTCCTATCTTTCCGTGTACTTTCTATATCTAATTAACAACTTACTCAATCCACCAGTGTCAAGGTTATACCTTGATTTGTATTCCCTTCACCAATTATTAATGGTTCTTTTGAAGATGTCATTGAGTAACTTTCGTGTTCAGAGAAAAATAAATCTATTTATTATAGGGTCCATTTGTTTCCATTCACAGCTAGAAGATCACTCCTCCCATTAATATATCTATGTGAGTGGTGTGATACCCATTTTTTCAAGCTTAATTGGGCCACCCCTATTAGTAATAATTTAAATAAGATGTTTTCCGTTGCGTGGCAGTACTTCATTCTGCTGGCTACCGGAATTTGGTTTTGTGCATCCTAAGGATATACTCCGACCAATACCGACGCTCCAAATAGAGGATACATTTAGGACAGATGAATCAAATACAGAAGATGGATGTTGTGCATGGTGAGGCTTTTTAAGAAGCGGCAAAATTTTATGGTTATTGTGATCCGGGGTACCCTGACGAAGTTTAATATGGTTAGGTTGAGAGTTTAGTAGGTATAGAGGATGATGGAAGGATATAGTCCTGTTATTAATATAGTTAATTTTTGTCTGTAGTGAATTTTTTATTGGATAGTTATTAGACAGCGCCATCAGGTTAGTTTACGGTTGAGGGTTACTCCAAAATATTTTACTATGTTAGTAAGGAAGATGAAATGATTGCGGATGGTGATGAGGAAATCAGGGAGATAGAAACAGTGGGTAATGTGTACTACCTTTACTGTCCCGGTTTTATTGGCATCAATTCTGAGGTGCCACAAGCTACACCTTAACTAAGGAATTCTGATAGCTTCGTATTTAGACCCAGTATTTTTTACAGGCTTGCTCCAAGTGAGAGCCTTCTCCAGACCAGGACTGAGCAACTAGAAGCGGAGTGCAGTGTTGGATAGGAAAAGGCTGGGAAATGATATCTGCCGTAATATTTTTAATATAGCTATTATGCTGTTCATCTGATCTACTTTGAAGACACTATGGAAAATATGAATTGATGATACTTTAATCACTCTTTCCCCAACTGTAAAGTCGAATGTGTGTGTCACTTATCCCATTCGGTATCTGTTTTCATGTATTGGCTTAAATACAGAAAAACCTTTGAATACAAATTCAGTAGTGCCCATAATAACCATGGAAAAAAAGAAAAAAATAAAGGCTTTAAGCAATGAAAGAATCTTTCATGCATATATTTAAATTTGTGCAGTACACCCAAGCACGGCTCAGGTTTTCTTGTATGCCTTCGTTTCGAAAGTATTAGAGAATACAAGTCAAACTAATCGACATCAAACACAGAATGAAACAAGGTTCTTGGTTCGGGCGCTTAAAAATTTGCCTCACTCTTCTGTTCTGATTAATAAATTATCATCACAACATTATATCCATTGAGGACAAACTTCAACTGAGGCTAAATTTGTCGATTTAAGTAGGTGTGATACACAACTAGTCGCTGTTTGAATTTGATGCGATTTATTGTTGCATTAATTAGTGTCAAGGACAGTACTAGCTCATCATCAGATCAAGCTATTACAGGAACATTTTTTCTAGCTGGACATAGTCTAAAAATGAGTTTCGTCTAATACCACCATCTGATGAAGAGCCTACAGTGGCTAGAAAACTAGTTAGTGATATAATAAATCGTGTCAAATTAAAAAAGCGACTTGTTGCATTTCATACCTATATAACCAATCAATTTTTCTTCGTATCATATTTGTTTGAATTTATCTTACAATAGAGTCATTACAGATTCTCCTCTGCTATTAGTGAGTTCGAGATCGAGATCAAGAAAGAAAAAGAGAGAGAGAGAGATAAATTCGTTATCTGGGCGTGGACGAAATTTTATTAAAAAGTTTCTTGTCCTTTGCCGCTCATAGCACAATTGGCCTTTACCAGCGCCTCTCTCGAGCAGTAATAAGTCCCAAAATACGAATATTGT
The DNA here is from genome assembly GCF_023864345.2 of Schistocerca serialis cubense. Taxonomy (NCBI): domain Eukaryota; kingdom Metazoa; phylum Arthropoda; class Insecta; order Orthoptera; family Acrididae; genus Schistocerca; species Schistocerca serialis. The sequence continues at coordinate 195,919,222 of NC_064641.1, forward strand.
TATCGCCGTGGAAGGGTTAATAGGATCTTGTTGCCTGGTATACCAGTATGAAACACTGTTTCAATAATGAATACGTCTCACCAGTGACGTATATGTGGTAGGCAAACTGCAATGTTCTGCTACTTCTTTACAATTGATACATTTTGATTTACATTGAGTTCAGAAACTCTCTCCTCAAATTATTATGCTACAGAAGAGAACCTATTCCAGTAGCATATGAAGAGCGTTTCTCACATATGACACTCAACTGTCCGAAAACATTTGGATAGGAATAAGTGTCAGGAAAAAAATTTAATATGCGTGAAGTAGAAAACTTTAACATCTGCGTATTTAAACATGTGACTTGACGTGTGCCATAAAGAAAAGAAAAGAACGAGAGGAAACGCAAAAAAGCGAAACGGACACTGCTGCTAAGATTTTCGGACTGCGTAACTGTAGAAGAATGTTGACAAACTGATACTATGCGGCAGGCCTAGACTGAAATTCGCATACCTGCTTTTTGTGGGAAGAGTGTTACCAATCGCTCCACCCGAAGGAAGAAAGAAAGAAAGGAGATTACGGTTCAACGTCCCTCGACGAGAAGGTCGTTAGAGATGAAGTGCAAGCTAGGACTGACGGGAAAGGAACTTAGCTTTTCAGAGGTACAAACTCGGTATTCGCCTTGTCTTTCACGGGAAAATGCGCTTACTACGCGCCCTCACTGCTTCCGCCGGTAACTCGTCCCTTACCTCACAAACTTCACTTCTTGTGGGAGTAGCGGTATTGGAAGAAAGGATATTACACTGAAATGGCTTAGCCAAAGCCTTGTGGACTTTTTACGGAATTAGTTTTCGTCCTGTCGCAGAGTGTGTGAAGACATGAAACTTCCTAGCAGGTTAAAACTGTCTGCCAGACCGGTACTCGAGCCTAAGACCTTTCCCTTTTGCGTTTAATTTTGGGAGGTAGGAGAGGAGGTACTGGCTGTAGTCAAGCTGTAAGACCAGGATGTCTTCGTGCTTGGAAAGATCAGCAGGTAGAGCACTTTCCCGTGAAAGAGGTCCCAGCCCGGCACACAGTTCTTATCTTTCAGGAATTTTAAAACCAGAGCACACTCGACAACAGAGTACAGATTCGTTCTGGACTCTGATCACGGTTTTTGACGGGTGAGTTGACGTAATCACATCTTGGACATTACTAAGATTAAATGCTTTTATTCTTTAGCGGAGAAAAAAAAATTTTTTGATGAACCTATTACCAATAACAAATTGCCTTCCACTCAGTCTTAAACTGTCACAAATATTCTGCACAGTGTACACACCACTACATATACATCTACGTCCATACTCCGCAAACCACCTGACGGTGTGTGGGGAAGAGTACCTTGAGTACCTCTATCGGCTCTCCCTTCTTTTCCAGTTTGGTATTGTTCGTGGAAAGAAAAATGGTCGGTATGCCTCTGTGTGGGCTCTAATCTCTCCGATTTTATCCTCATGGTCTCTTCTCGAGATATACGTAGGAAGGAGCAATATACTGCTTGACTCCTCGGTGAAGGTATGTTCTCGAATCTTAAACAAAAGCCCGTACCGAGCTACTGAGCGTCTTTCTTGCAGAGTCTTCCACTGGAGTTTATCTACCATCTCCGTAACGCTTTCGCGATTACTAAATGATCCTGTAACGAAGCACGCTGCTCTCCGTTGGATCTTTTCTATCTCTTCTATCAACCCTATCTGGTACGGATCCCACACCGATGAGCAGTATTCAAGCAGTGGGCGAACAAGTGTACTGTAACCTACTTCCTTTGTTTTCGGACTGCTAAAGAGGAGAGGTAGTACATCGTCTCACTGTTCAGTCCAGGGCCGGCGACGACATGTCAAACCACATGTGTGCTGGGTGTGCGGGCTATGTGTGAATCGAGGCCCAACATGTTCGGCTTTGTTCGGTCCTTCTCGAAAGTGCCCGATACAGCGCGACATTTTAATTAGTACTGCGGGGTAGTATTTTTCGGTCGGCACTAATCTCTTCATTTCGGTAGAATCATGGTATCAGCGCTGATTAACTATATGCTATTGATACAACGGACTTTCACAGGTCCAGTGTTTTTTTTGTTTTTTGCATGAGAAGAGGCAATATAGCCATCTGTTGTCCGAAGCCTTTAAAAAGGAATGGTAATGGTAGAAGAGGGAGATCAGAATTTCCGTATCTATTATGCAGGCTCATAATCGACCGGTGCCGCAAAATTTGCTAGCAGACGGCGTTATAATACCATGCAGAGGATTCTTTTGGTAGTGAAACAGCAAAAAAATTACAACGGTTTACGGGTGGCATTCAATGTTCTGTACATCAAAAAGCATTTTGTGCTAAATTTGCAGGCACGGAGCTCATGATGAAATTGGTGGTACGAATAAGCAAAATTTCTGACGTCATGTGCATTATTCCACAGCTAGTTGCAACAGTTTTTGATGGAACTGAATGAAGACTATGAACGCTTTACACATTACATCAAAGTACGTTGGTTAACTCAAGGGACATGCCTGAAAATCCGCTATTGTTAAACTTATGAAAGAAAAAGGGTATAAGAGTGAAAAGTAGAACGTAAAATGGATTGCAGACGCCGCATTTTAAGCAGACTTGACTGTACTCTGCCCACAGTAAGACACAACTTATTTCTGGAATGGCGGAGATGCATTTAAAAAGAAAATGGCATTGCATAAGGGACAAATTCTGACGAAAGACATAGTCCAGTTCCCTGAGCTTACTTGAGTAAAAGAAAAAGCGAGGTTTGAATTATTCATTGTGGTCTCGAAGGAATTACAAGCACAGTATTTTAAACGTTTTGAGGACAGAGCTAATCTCACAGCTATTTTCGAGCTTTTATTTGATAGGGTTTACCATTTTAGTTGAAAGCGCCTGTCTGCCTGTGCAAATGTAACTGACTGATTTGCTATGTACTCGTAATTCCAGTAATAAAGACAAATCCTTTTACGTTAAAGCTGCCCAGGACGCCTACATTGTACACCTCAGATGCAGTTTCCACGTCTCCATTATGAAGCTGCAGGAGTGATGCAATATTTCAATCCATATATGTGTATGAAATACTCTTTCTCAATTACAAAACTAAATACGTCACGATAACATGGCAACCTGAGTATGAAAATCTGTGAGATTGTCTGCATCTGCACGTATACCGACAGCTTGTACCACATAAAAATTATATTTTCAGCGTTTGAAAAATAATTACATAGTACTGAAAATTTGTTTTGTTTGTGACTTATGTTATGGAGAGATGCGAACCAAGTTTTATGCAGTGCCACTGCATTGCCATTTATACGTGGCGCGCTCGTAGTTTCCGCCTCTTCTCCCTCCTCGCACGCAGGCAGAGTGCCTTGGTCGTGGGGAAATGTGTAGCCAGGGTGAGCAGCATCGGACTCGTTGGCTGTCCCTGGTAAGGACCTTCCTGTCGAAATTATCTGGACAGGCTATTTAACAGTTTCTGTTAACGATCCATGACAGACAAAAATAAGCACTTGAAAGAGAGACTTATAACTTGCCAAAACTTCGAAACTGGAGAAGGCACAGTAGCAAACGTGGAATAATTTCCGTCATGGGAGCCAGCTTACATAAGAGGGCCAAAGCGATAAAAGATTAGGCACGGATTAACATTAACAAGGGGGGGCCTTCGTTAACAAACAGCGTCTAGTCGAATACACGTTGACACTAGAACAAAACTGACGAAAATGTTTCTCGAATTGTGATTCTAGAGGACAGTATGAAGTGTAAGTCCCTTGTAGACAATGGATAAATCGATGAAGAAGTAAATGGAAGTATCTGAAATGTGATGCTACAGAAGGTTCTTAAAAACTGAGAGGGTATAAGAAGTCGGAAATGCATTACTGGGCAAGAAAATACACGGAAAACCTTTCCAGGGATGGTCCATACAAGGGGGCTAGCCAGGAAAATAATTATAAGACTGACGCGGAATTGACCACTGTTAACGTACAAGAGGACTGTCTATCACAGAAAATATTAGAAACCATGATTTCGACGCCCCAAGCGATAGGTATCACATGTACTTACCTGTTTGCACAAGAGTTTCACTGCGTTCGCAAAATCTCTAGCAAAGTTTGTAACGCGAAACTTAATTACAAAATGGCGCGAGACGGGCTTTGCAGCAAATAATAAGCGTAACTATCCGAAAAGAGTTCGAACACCAGAAAACATTGCTCGAGTCTTATTTCCGATGCATTTGTATTTTGCCCACAATGTATTGGTAGGAAATATGGTGACGCTTCCAGAAATATTGCAACTTAAACTAAAATAAGCAATAGAGGAGAAAAAATTACGGGTGACCAAATATTACGTAGAACTTTGGGTCGGTACAGTACGTACGCAGAGATGAAAAGATGAGCTGAATTTAGGAACAACTGGAAGCCAATTTAAATTTCAAAACCATTTAGAGAGAAGAGTTTATATAAGTTAGCTCCCTCAACAAGTAAATACGTTGTGCTGAAACATTAATTGCCTTTGAAACCTGCCTAAAGAGTTGATAAAGAACAAACGCAACATTGGCATGCTATTAGACCGCAAAAGATATGTGTCACTACATGTTTGGGGAATGAATAACCTATTTGATAATTTCTGTTGGTTTTGAGACAATTTAGTTCCTACGCAATTTCCACCTTATTGCGTCGCCAGCCTTTGGTTTTATACATTACAAATCTGGAGCAGTTTCTTGTCACACATTCCATTTCGAGCACGCGCGTAGTTCTTGTCTTTGGAGTCGTGCGCACAAGGCCGAAATTACTGGACTGCGCTCAGGCACTCCACGAAATTACAGCGAGTTATGAATTCCGTTTGTTGCGAACAGTTTTCAGAGGCCACCGAAATATTCTGCTCCTGCAAAGATCAACAGAACCAGACCCACGTAAATAAGCGCCGATTCCAACTTTCCACGTGCTTCGACAGATATTCAGTACAATGTTTGTTTTCCCTAACACTGTCCATATCTGCATGCGACGCGAATCTATGTAAACGCTTAGAATTTATAGCAGAATATTGCTAAATTACTGACGAGGTGGAAAGAGTGAGTTTCCTAAACCAGATGGACAATAATGCAATTGTGCACTAGTATAAATTAAGATAAATTTCTCTTTCTATATAAATACCTCCTCTGGGAAAACAACAGCGATTTATTGAACGACTAACTATATTTATATTTCATTCGTTAAACTTTTGAATATAATTTTACGGTTTTAATCGTTACTGGCCCAAGTTCATACGTATACTTCCTTAATGTGGTCAAACCTTTGCACCTAGCGTACGTTGTGGTCATGAACAACTTCTGAAAAGGACACTAAACGTCCACCATTGGAGAGTGCTGCTGTTATCGTGGACAGGCTGTTTATTACGACGCTAGGTGCTCGAGACGATTCGAGAGGTTAGAAATGTAACTTGACATGAGACTAGCGTACAAATCCAATCATTAAAAGAATTTCCTTGAATGCTTTCGTGACACATGATTCTCTGCCTGACGTTAAAAACAACATTGACTTAAATGAAACTATAAAATGGTGTCTTCTTGACCCTGGAGAAGTTGGGTGACCCTGATGTTTAAATAAAATGTAGAATTCGCAGCACTGGACACATCTTATTTTATGTACGCAGAAAGCGGATATGGAGCTTTACAGTCATCAAATCTTTAAAAAGTATCGATACAGAGGACGATACAGCCGAAACCGCTTATTTATTCAAATAATTTAAGTAAATAATAAATAATAATAATAATAATAATAACACTTTCATTTCACACCAGACTTCCACAGTGTAACGCTTTCATTTCATTTTCTCGAAATCCTCACTCCAAATCTTTGCAATGGATAACAGTTACATATCATCTCTTTCTCTTTATGAGCTCAAAACCTCACGCTTTGTGGAGGAATATTGACTTAATTTTTCATACAATCAACCGGGAAGTTGTGGAAGACGAAATGAAAACCAAACATCGTCGCCGTGGCCCTTATGTCAGTCGATATTGTATGTGTTACATTATGGGAATATGTGTATGGTGATTAGTACTGAGAAATGCATGAACAGTGGGACGCTAGCTTTTCCATTATTAAGTAATTTCTTTGCAAAATGGTATTATAAACTGAGGACAAATCGAATGATGTGCTGTTTCACACAGATGGACCTTGTATTAGGGAGGACGGAGTCTCTAATCTCCCTCCGTAATGGACCATTACAAGGAACACTATTGTCTCAAATATCTGCTTGTACATTTTGAAACGCTTCCCTACTGGTTGTACTAGGGCAATTACGCTGTCCTCTGAACTCTCTACACGATTTGATTTTGTCAAAGTCTTGAGACAAGGTTGTATTATGACAGTTACTATCTTCATGAAATTCTTATAACAAGTTTTTAACTCTAACTGTAGAAAACTTTGATAACATGAGATTATTAGTATGAGCGAAGGCACTGTACACTCTTCCTTTTTATTTGTGGTTTGAGGTAAGGAAGATGCTTTCGAGAGCTAACAGAAAAATAAAAACTGTAGCCTGATGATTAATACGAAGTAAAGAGAGTATATACAGGTATGACACAACCCAATACAACTCTTGGACATTGAAATACGAAAATAAATTTAAGTTTCGGAGGCCTCTGAAAAGTCAGCACCTTATCAAATTGTGAAAATTCGAATGATGTGCACAACTAGAAAAATGGGTGTAAACGTCCGATGCGTCAACTGAAGTAATTATCTTGGAGGACAACTTTAACATGGAACAGCCAGCCAGACATTATTTATAACAGAAAAGTTCGTGTTTGTTGTGAAAGTACGTGATCGAAGACAGTATAGAGATAAGTTCTCGGGACAGAACATAAGCAATACTTCTATTAACTGGCCGGTCAACACTCATGTGGCAACGATTGAAGATAGGCAACAAGATGGTGACGGGATTATCATTATGGGATGAGGTGGGCGCAGTGAGAGCGGCGACGGCTGCCTAACTGTCCTACTTATGTATGATGAGATTTTAACATTACAGTTTGAAATAAAAATCAGGGCACTAATGGCGTTACGGAGTGAAGTAGGAGGTACTTTGTGTTGAGTTTAACAGACCTGATGATGCAGTTATTCCGAAACGATTAATGAGACGATAAACAAAAAAATATATTGGTGACCTTCCCGAAAAAATGGCTTTCTTCAACTTAATTTTCGGTGTAGAATGCCAATGGAACTCTGCAATGTTTCCTGTTCTGCAGCTACCTTAGGAGTAGATCTGTCTTTCTTTTAAACGATTCGCGTGTAATTCGCTGATAATACTTACAGAAGCACTGTTTGTATTATAATGTCCGTCTTATGTGTAATTATAATTAACAACATAATATTACAATGTACACGTTCCTCATTTGATGTAACGTCCGCCTCCGTAGCGCAGCGGTAGCATTACTGCCTACCACGTAAGGGGGCCCGGGTTCGATTCCCGGCAGAAGACTGGGTGTTGTGTGTTCATGATCAATTTCATCATCACTGACACGCAAGTCGCCGAAGTGGCGTTAAATAAAAAGACTTGCAATACGGCGGCCGAGCCACGAAGGCGATATCCCACCCAATAAATGCCACACTATAATTTCATTTATTGATGTAACAACGTAATCTCTGTCATACTTTTCCCTGAAAAAGCACAGTAAAAATTATAAGAAACGGGCGCAACAGTAAATGTTACCAGAAAGAAAGAGGTGGGAAAGACTCATAAATATAGTGGAAAAAAATTACACCTATCAGTTCCTAGCAAGAAAGAAAACAGCGAAGAATAAACAACTTAATGAATACGTCTCTGTCCACCGCTTGATTCCGTCTAGGAAAAACGGACGAATATTGGATTTATGTTTCGCGAGTGACAGCAGAAATACTTTTCCATTGGTGGCGGCATATTTGTAAACGAGCTCATCCTCGCCAGATTATGGTAGAGCTAGGCTCAGCTCGTGATTCCTCTCGCCGTCACACTGCCGTAATGAACACCTGGAATTTAATTACGTCTGTGCATGGGTTGCACGCTACTAGTACAAACAATCTGCGATGATTTGTAGCCAGCTAGTTAATTAGAGAACAGCTCGCATCTGCAACATTGTAATCTCAGATTCTCCGGGTCTCCATACCTGCAGCTGTTTTTTGCGGATATATCTTCTGTTTCCTGGGGAATTTTAGTTGCTGAGAGAACTGTTTTCAGAGGTGATCGTAATCTTTGTTAGTTATAACTTATATAAGTGTATTTTATTAAAGAGTACTTCGATCACTTCAATTTTCTGAGCGGATTTAGTTTGCATAGATATTACGGGGATAATAGAGTTGGAATTATCCTTGAATTTTTTGTTGTACATGATTATTCAAACGAATGAGTCTGAATAACTGTTCGTGTAAATGATAAACGTAATCTTCATACTGCCCTTGTAAGTTTTTTTATCTACATAATTTATGCCTGCCCGTGTAGTTTTATATGCTCGCTGGCAGAATAGCAGTTGTTCTTCATTTGGATACAGTAAGTGCTGAACATGAGCACAAGCTGCCAAAGGAGTACAGTTTAAAGAAGTATGTCAAACAGCACATTAATTTCACGCCCACATTTGTTTTCTTTAAATTGTATAAATTTCACAGAGATATTCTGTACTCGGTATCGATATGTCATGCAAGCATGAAACACTGCTGTAGCTGAACTTTCACCTTTGCCAAGTTTCACTTGGTTTGACCAATCAGGTGAAATAGCAGTTGAGTGGGCCACAAGACCAACGCAGTTTGAATAGACTAGATTGATGTTCTGGACGCGGCGGCCATAAGTCGTAAACTGATCGGAGCTGATGTTTCCACTTGAAGATTTGTTGATATCATTGCACTTACTCGCAGTGATTATTAATATGCAACGTGTAAGGCATTTCAATCGGGGAATATTAGTATTTGCACATTTAATTTGCCATCATTTCACGTGCTAGTCCGCTGATGGACTGCAAGCGTGGACTCGTAGTTAGTCGCTTTCTATTACAAATGAGTCAAAGATCGATTACTTTTCGTAATCTAGAAGCTGATTAAAGAACAATGTTCTAATTATTCAGTCTAAAGCAGTATGCACTCAATTTAGTCATCCTCTTCTGTACTTCAGGTTATTTAGTGCTCTGCTGGAATACATGTTTAGAAAATTCGGATTTTCATGGTTTCTGGAAATTCGATTCATGTTCATCTGTAATATAAAGCTCATGTAATCTATATCCATACAGGCTAACCTTAAAAATAAAAAAAAACAAGAGATTTAGTTTACAAAAACTTGGCTCTACGAATGACCAAAAACCGCGCTTCATTTTCAGTATAATCCCTATTAGTATTCAATTATACCTAAATATCGAGTAACACTGGAACAATGACAAGAAAATGTGCAGAGAATTTCTCCTTACGGACGAAGAAGCAGCTTCTTGTGCAGTAGAAAACTTATTGAAGAAAGGGTACAATTATCACAGAAAATAGAAGTTCAATCTTAAGAAGTGGTTAGGATAAAACAGATTAATTTGTGTTCCCACTTATTTAGGAAGAAAGGTATTGTCCGCTCTGATCAGTGTCTCATTTTTATCCTTAATTAAATCTTCAACACATGGCGAGAAAGAAGAAAAGATGGTGGCACAGAGGTATAATTATATATTTACCAAATGCCCCACAATATATTTCTATTGATTTAAAGAAGTAACTGTTGAAGATTTCACCTTTCTGAGAAATTCTTTGTCCAAGGTTCTCTGAAAGTAGTTCCCCTGTATTTTATATTTTACTGCCTACACTCTCTCCGATTTTTCATCATCCGTAGATAATCTAAACCGTGTTATTTTTTTTTAGTTACCCAGCTAAATACATCTCACATTCAGTCTCACTGTGAGAGATCATTAAAATACCTGTCACGAACTAACCTATCAAATTTTAGACTTCCCCATAGCTGCTTTTTAATCTGTTATTTCTTGCATTAACATTTCATCCGCTAGATCATACACTCCTGGAAATTGAAATAAGAACACCGTGAATTCATTGTCCCAGAAAGGGGAAACTTTATTGACACATTCCTGGGGTCAGATACATCACATGATCACACTGACAGAACCACAGGCACATAGACACAGGCAACAGAGCACGCACAATTTCGGCACTAGTACAGTGTATATCCACCTTTCGCAGCAATGCAGGCTGCTATTCTCCCATGGAGACGATCGTAGAGATGCTGGATGTAATCCTGTGGAACGGCTTGCCATGCCATTTCCACCTGGCGCCTCAGTTGGACCAGCTTTCGTGCTGGACGTGCAGACCGCATGAGACGACGCTTCATCCAGTCCCAAACATGCTCAATGGGGGACCTTCTAGAGCACGTTGGGTGGCATGGGATACATGCGGACGTGCATTGTCCTGTTGGAACAGCAAGTTCCCTTGCCGGTCTAGGAATGGTAGAACGATGGGTTCGATGACGGTTTGGATGTACCGTGCACTATTCAGTGTCCCCTCGACGATCACCAGTGGTGTACGGCCAGTGTAGGAGATCGCTCCCCACACCATGAAGCCGGGTGTTGGCCCTGTGTGCCTGGGTTGTATGCAGTCCTGATTGTGGCGCTCACCTGCACGGCGCCAAACACGCATACGACCATCATTGGCACCAAGGCAGAAGCGACTCTCATCGCTGAAGACGACACGTCTCCATTCGTCCCTCCATTCACGCCTGTCGCGACACCACTGGAGGCGGGCTGCACGATGTTGGGGCGTGAGCGGAAGACGGCCTAACGGTGTGCGGGACCGTAGCCCAGCTTCATGGAGACGGTTGCGAATGGTCCTCGCCGATACCCCAGGAGCAACAGTGTCCCTAATTTGCTGGGAAGTGGCGGTGCGGTCCCCTACGGCACTGCGTAGGATCCTACGGTCTTGGCGTGCATCCGTGCGTCGCTGCGGTCCGGTCCCAGGTCGACGAGCACGTGCACCTTCCGCCGACCACTGGCGACAACATCGATGTACTGTGGAGACCTCACGCCCCACGTGTTGAGCAATTCGGCGGTATGTCCACCCGGCCTCCCGCATGTCCACTATACGCCCTCCCTCAAAGTCCGTCAACTGCACATACGGTTCACGTCCACGCTGTCGCGGCATGCTACCAGTGTTAAAGACTGCGATGGAGCTCCGTATGCCACGGCAAACTGGCTGACACTGACGGCGGCGGTGCACAAATGCTGCGCAGCTAGCGCCATTCGACGGCCAACACCGCGGTTCCTGGTGTGTCCGCTGTGCCGTGCGTGTGATCATTGCTTGTACAGCCCTCTCGCAGTGTCCGGAGCAAGTATGGTGGGTCTGACACACCGGTGTCAATGTGTTCTTTTTTCCATTTCCAGGAGTGTATATCTGAAATACTTGAAACTGAGATTGTACTTCATCCACGGCACCAAGCTGTTTATCTGCATCTGCATTCCATGACACTGGAAACTTTTCCACAAAATACATCATGATAGAATGATGCATGGGAAACCGATCAAATTCGCTCAACTTTTTAATCCTCAGCATTTCAGTCCTCAACGGAAATTTGTGGACCATTTAGCTACATGTAGTAATGAAGTATTTTCGAAGAGATGAGAAGAATTCCTCATGCTCATCATTCTTGAGACAATTCACAAGTTGCGAAGTACAACTACCAATGGGTAGATGGGTTTTTCTCGCATGGCAATCGACCTCAAAAAGATAACTGGATTTCATCACTGAATATTATACAGATTCAGTCATTCAGTTTCGTAATGCGTACAGAAGCACATCTCGCAGTATTGCTAGTGGATGTGAGGCACAATTGACAGCAAAATTACTTTGCTTTGTCAAACGTAGGTATAACTTTTGACAAAAACAAACATAAGTCCTTATTTAAATCTGATGGCAGAAACATAAAAATCCTTTCTTCGCAGGACAGGTTGTACTTAATTGAGGAATCTTGCTTATTTGCTTAGGATGTAGACGATTGCTCTTATTCTTGAAGAGGAGCTGCTCTCGATTGGGGACTCTTTCATCTTCAGGATATATTACGTTTGGAGGCATCCAATTTGAGCGTTCTTTTAAGATTTCACTTTATTATTGAGCAGTCTGGACAAAGGCTTCCACTGTTCTAATGAACGAAATTAACATTTGCCCACAGAAAGGCAATGGGTGCGCACATATTTCAAAATCTGTATCACCTTGACATAATATAATTTCTGGAATTCTATAAGCTTCTCTTTTCTCTTTGTACTCCTTTACAGGAAATAGTATATGTCCACCAAATAATCGTCAGCCTGAAATGGCAGACAAACAGCTCCGTTCTTAGCCAACTTTTACAGATGAGGAGGACATCCAACAACAAAGAGAGTTTCAAAACACCTGCAGTTCCATTCTTCATTCCAGTCATTTACAGGTGCATTATCATAAATTATGGCTAAACAGTTACTGAAAGGAGTGTTACACGCCTTCAATGTGTTGAAAAAAAGTGTTGCTATGTTTATAGCAGTGGAATCCCCGTTTAAGTTAAGGGGAGGTAATTTAAGCTTCCTTCAGTATTTTGAGTCGTCTTATTACAAAGCATGACAACCATGGTAAATAAAAAAGAATAACCTTGCTTACTAGCGTCTGTTGAAGTATAAAATGGTCAATCTTTCAAAGTTCCTCCGATTTTCTTTTCTCGCTGTTTGTCCCATAATTGCTACAGTTTTTGTTCTTGCATAGTTGCATTTTTAGCGGTATTTCTGTACACGAACATTCTTCTGCACATGTGACTCGCATGGTCAGCGCAGTTGATTGGCAAATTGTGTTGTAAGCCATTCAGCGTTTATCATCTCGTTACTTTCATTTTTGACACCAAATTCCAGTTTTTAGTTGTTATCCACATATTGCCTTTTTGTTTCCACACGTTTTGAGACATTGCTTTATCCACCGTATGGTATACAAATGTCACTCTTGGCAAAGACTAAAAAATGGAAATAACGGACCTTTCCTGCACTTGTTAATGTACGGAAACTGTTTTTAGTACTGCTACACGAAAATGGACTTATATTTTTTGCGATGATGAAAAACAAAGCACAGAATAAAAATAATACACACATATACATGAAATTGCCGCTTACACAAAAGAAAAAAAAGCGTTTCAGGGACTCAGGTAACAAAATTAAACTTATAACCATCCACTCTACAAATTTAAAATGTTGAATAACAACCGAGTTCACTTCAGTACTATGACAGTACACAAACATATGTACAAACAGAGCACACCACTGAGCAGTAAGGTCGTACATTTACAAAATACGCGGGAAAAAGGAAAAATATTACTCAATATACAGGTCGCTCGCGACTTCGCGGTTTCTATAAACTTCAATACCTATATCGATTAAGAATGATTAATGAGCGTATAACTTCCGACTATTGGGCCAAAAAAAAAAACTAAAATTGCGAGTTTTCAAAAGAAATCTCTTAATTTTGACGATAATTAACTAAAAATCGACAAATGATGGAATAATCGAAAGGCGGGAGAAGAAGTGAAAAGCGGTAGTCTCCCGCCTAAATACGGAGAGTTGGCAGGTATGTGTTATATATATTGTTTGATTCTTTTGAGGTTAATGCAAAGATTTAATTCAGCATTTTGGTTACGCATTTATGCACTCCTCAGACACTTAAATAGTTTACATACATAATATTGAAGCAAATGTCGCCGACGCCATCCCAAGATACCTGTTCCCAATATTCCCACTCTGAAGAGTTGGTTTCGCCGATGATGCTGGGTCAGGGCTTCGCTGTGGCAAATTTTTGTAATACGTTCTTTCAAGTTCTCACTCAATAATTTGTGCAGAATATAATACTAATGCGTTTAGGTTTTGCGGTAGTATGAACAGATTTTGTCCGTGGACGACGCTATTATTCAGTAACTTTAGTGAAGCGTTTTTTCTGCTAGATCATTTTCAGATTAAAGTATCGTGATTACAGTTAAAGGAAATCATCCCGTAGCACTGTGTTGAGCCACAAGCTAACCACCACTCAATCCGTAATTTTGAGAGGCTCTTAAGAGTAATTAAGCTTTTAAGAGTAATTAGCAGCTTCTGATCTGTTGTACAAGTTATACATATCATTTTCCCGTTCCGCAGAATTTCTGTAAGCGTGTGCTACTGTGTTCACTTCATTTGGTTGATTCGCAGTCAGACAGTCCTTCAAAGTTGATTACTGGGTAATGAACATTCATATAAGGAAGCGTAGCTTCAATACGTTAGGGCTTAGTCTAATTATTCATGCATAATAGCCCAAATACAACAGGGTATACAACTTACAAGTTGGCTTAATAGCATGCCATTGCCCTCTTTCTCCAACTGGATATACGAATCATAACTGCACCATCTCAAGAAACCTTGGTATACTTCAACTAACTACAATTAAAGACGGAAAAGCCTCACAGAGTACTTAGCAGAGGACAATGAATTCCTTCTATGTGCAGTCCAAGTCTTCGGCAGTCATGACATCCTGCCTGTGTGCAAGACTGCTTCGAACTTGCAGTTCTGTAAGGCGTCACTATTTAATCTCTTTGACAGCAAGTGATGTATGACAGAATCTGTTATTAGCCGATGTGCTCGTTTTAGTTACGCGGAGTGTGCCTGCGAAGCAATTTATTGTCCGTCTTATCTGATGTTACAGCACGAGCGAAACCAGTCTGCGTGTAGAAATACCGTCACGTTAGTAGTACTGCCTTCTGCCATATCGTACCCAAAGAATCTTTGCAAGGGGCCTGATTTATGATATCCTTCACTTCACTGCATCGCTGTAATCGAGCGCGCAGGTGCTTCATTGGGAAGGCACAATCGATATCTGAACTAGCTTCTGAAACCTAAGCACACACACTGTCCCTAATGCCTACATGTAGAACATCAATATTTCTGAGAAAAAAAGCTGGAGGTGCAGGAAAACCACTCTGCATTTTTCCTTAGAATTTTTAATAACTCCGCCTTCTGCATAACACAGTGCATTTCAATATACTGTTTGACAAAAGAACGTGTTCTTTCTACTACCTTGCAGATGACGTTCCGCCAAACCAAAAAACTGATAAATCAGGAAAACCTGTAAATTCCATCTTTACAATTAATGTAGTTTCAGGTGAGCAATCACAACAAAATAAAAATGCAAACGTTACAGTTTTAGGCCTAAAACAGGACCAACCACAAATTTTGTGTAATACCTTACAGAGATTTTACAGAAGGGGAATCAGGTCCACTGAAGATCGAAATATATTGGATAAAGAATGGAAAAGTATGCATAGCGTTTTTTAGAAGACGGAGTTCCTACAAATCCAATTTCGCAAACATGAAAAAAGAGTGAAGAGTTGCCAATACAAAGAAGATGAAAGTTTTCCCCTTTTTAACTTTGGATAGCTACCCTCGTGTTTACTTTAGTTAGAGGAATCAGTTTTTTAATATCCATAATACACTCCTGGAAATTGAAATAAGAACACCGTGAATTCATTGTTCCAGGAAGGGGAAACTTTATTGACACATTCCTGGGGTCAGATACATCACATGATCACACTGACAGACCCACAGGCACATAGACACAGGCAACAGAGCACGCACAATGTCGGCACTAGTACAGTGTATATCCACCTTTCGCAGCAATGCAGGCTGCTATTCTCCCATGGAGACGATCGTAGAGATGCTGGATGTAGTCCTGTGGAACGGCTTGCCGTGCCATTTCCACCTGGCGCCTCAGTTGGACCAGCGTTCGTGCTGGACGTGCAGACCGCGTGAGACGACGCTTCATCCAGTCCCAAACATGCTCAATGGGGGACAGATCCGGAGATCTTGCTGGCCAGGGTAGTTGACTTACACCTTCTAGAGCACGTTGGGTGGCACGGGATACATGCGGACGTGCATTGTCCTGTTGGAACAGCAAGTTCCCTTGCCGGTCTAGGAATGGTAGAACGATGGGTTCGATGACGGTTTGGATGTACCGTGCACTATTCAGTGTCCCCTCGACGATCACCAGTGGTGTACGGCCAGTGTAGGAGATCGCTCCCCACACCATGATGCCGGGTGTTGGCCCTGTGTGCCTCGGTCGTATGCAGTCCTGATTGTGGCGCTCACCTGCACGGCGCCAAACACGCATACGACCATCATTGGCACCAAGGCAGAAGCGACTCTCATCGCTGAAGACGACACGTCTCCATTCGTCCCTCCATTCACGCCTGTCGCGACACCACTGGAGGCGGGCTGCACGATGTTGGGGCGTGAGCGGAAGACGGCCTAACGGTGTGCGGGACCGTAGCCCAGCTTCATGGAGACGGTTGCGAATGGTCCTCGCCGATACCCCAGGAGCAACAGTGTCCCTAATTTGCTGGGAAGTGGCGGTGCGGTCCCCTACGGCACTGCGTAGGATCCTACGGTCTTGGCGTGCATCCGTGCGTCGCTGCGGTCCGGTCCCAGGTCGACGGGCACGTGCACCTTCCGCCGACCACTGGCGACAACATCGATGTACTGTGGAGACCTCACGCCCCACGTGTTGAGCAATTCGGCGATACGTCCACCCGGCCTCCCACATGCCCACTATATGCCCTCGCTCAAAGTCCGTCAACTGCACATACGGTTCACGTCCACGCTGTCGCGGCATGCTACCAGTGTTAAAGACTGCGATGGAGCTCCGTATGCCACGGCAAACTGGCTGACACTGACGGCGGCGGTGCACAAATGCTGCGCAGCTAGCGCCATTCGACGGCCAACACCGCGGTTCCTGGTGTGTCCGCTGTGCCGTGCGTGTGATCATTGCTTGTACAGCCCTCTCGCAGTGTCCGGAGCAAGTATGGTGGGTCTGACACACCGGCGTCAATGTGTTCTTTTTTCCATTTCCAGGAGTGTATTTACACACAGTTTCTTAGAATTGTAGTCATTAGTAATATTTCCTGTGGCATTGCGTTCCACCACATGCTACAAAAACGAACCGCAGCAGTACACCATTCCCCAAAGCCAAGTCCTCTGCAAGGCTTTCAAGGGAACGATGGAATCCGTCATGTCGAAACTTGGCGTGAAGTTTGCACATAGGAAGAATACACAGAAAGAAATATGTCAAAATTTTAGCTGCTAAGACATACTGCAAATATTTTTTTTAAAAATGTTGAAAACTGACAAATTCGTAGCTCGACTGACGGCTGAAGGAATGTAAGCCCCTAATGTGACTCTAACAGTCTACGCATCCGCAACATGGCAGGTGCATAGCCCTGGGTGACGACGCATCGGTAAACAACACGACACACCACAATCGTAATTTGGAAAGCGACTTTCAGTTTCCTTTTAAATTTCTCTGCAACATTTATTCACGGTTACTATTCGTTCGAATTTGCAACTCATTTGAAACCCGTAATAATTAGCGGTTGCCTCCGCAGTACCGCTAAGTGTTAAGAATGGAGATAAAAGTTAATTAATTTTCTTTGTGGTTTCTTCGTACAGGTACAGTATATGCTAGCTAATACGTGTGCAGGTTCTAGAGTTTCACAGTAATGTGGAATCCTGTTAATGTTTTCGACCTTGAAAAGATGAAATATGAAGAAAATGATTTGTAATCGAAATCAACTACTTCTCCTGAAGACCTTCATATGTATTATTTATTTGTTAATGACTTGGACACTCATTCGAAAGATGTTGACATTCCGTTGGAAATCGTGGAAACGTAAGAAGAATCAGGACATGACTCTAATGATTCCGTGAATTATGATTCAAATGATTATTGCTGTACTAATTAAAGTCCAGAACAAAAATATAATACTTTCATAGTCCAGAGGAGACATTTACACTAATAGCTTTTAGTGAAAGAAATGGCTGTAATTTTTTTGGTTAAAAAGAGGAGGGAGCCTCTCGATAAAGAAAACTGTCGGACAGTATAATTTCCGATAGCTCTCTGTCATTTCAGGTTTGTCAGCGGAACAATATCGTTAAACTATAGTCATTTGTGCGTTGTCAGTTTGGAGCACCACGTTTTACGAATCTGATCAAATATGTTTGATATGCGGCACAGTATGCAGAACAATTACCACGACTAGTTCGTAACCCATCCCAATTCTGTATGAATTGTCTAGTAGTTAAGTGCCTGAATGCTTTAATTTTTTGTTTCCATCACCCATTAGAGACTTCACATTTTCTGGCAACAAGTTATCATCAGCAACTCTTATAAAATACCCCCTGTAAAACATATTAAAGCCCCGACTGATGGAAGTCATCTGTAATGTAACACGAGCACTGTATGGTATTTCTTTCCTCTGTTAGTCACTTGTGTAAATTACATTAACAACAATGTAGCTTTCTATGTGAACTGCATGTTTAAAAAAATAGTGATTACAGACATTTCTGGTATGGTTTAAGTGGTTAAAATTCACGTGCGCGCTACGTGGCACTACGTTCTCTTGTCAGGGCAGTGTCTGCTTACTCGCCGCATCGCGCGCTAAAGAGAAAGGGCCGTAAGAACTGCTGTTATAAGTAGTTCTCCGCGCGGCGCAAATGAGCAACTTAAACATTTAAAAAAAAAGAAAAATACTTGCAATGCGCCTTATCAGATAAAAGTTTGACGCAGCATTTGTATTCTTCGTGTGTGAAGAATTTGAGGATAGGTTTCGACATGGGGATTGGACCATTCCATTGTCAGTGCAGTTCAGCGAAGATAACTGCTCATCGGACAGAGATTAATTTCACACAGGAAATTAATCTAAGGGCTCAAGAGACTACGACCTGAGTACAGGGACACAGGTTGGCGGGTTTCGCATGGACGATAACGACAATACAAGAGAAACAGGAGCAGCATCCACTCAAGTTGCCAAGTTCTAGATGCGTGATCATAAACTACGGCATACGTATGCTGAAAACTACACTATTTGACTGTTCCCAAGGAACACTCTTACGTTGTCAAATATATTATTGCAACATCTCATGACGTACAAGTAGGTCACTTGACGCACAGTGTCTGGAAGTCTGGAAGTATTAGTGACCATCAGTTATTCAACAGCAGATGTCTCTATATACTGTCTTAAATGTGTCAGTATTATAATTATTATTACTGTTATTAATAATGGTAGAAAGGTATGCTGAACTGATCTATGAGCATAGCCGATTATCGGTTCAAATGGCTCTGAGCACTACTGGACTTAACATCTGAGGTCATCAGTCTCCTAGACTTAAAAAATGGCTCAAATGGGAGCACTATGGGACTTAACATCTGAGGTCATCAGTCTCGTAGACTTAAAAAATGGCTCAAATGGGAGCCCTATGGGACTTAACTTCTGAGGTCATCAGTCTCCTAGACTTAAAAATGGCTCAAATGGGAGCACTATGGGACTTAACATCTGAGGTCATCAGTCTCCTAGACTTAAAAAATGGCTCAAATGGGAGCACTATGGGACTTAACATCTGAGGTCATCAGTCTCCTAGACTAAAAAAATGGCTCAAATGGGAGCACTATGGGACTTAACATCTGAGGTCATGTCTCCTAGACTTAAAAAATTGCTCAAATGGGAGCACTACTGGACTTAACTTCTGAGGTCAGCGAAGTTTTATAAAGTTAAGTTACTGATCTTTCTTACAAAGATTCGCCGTAGTCTTCCCATTTCAACTAAGGTCGTCTATCCCTTTCTCCGGAGTATGGCAACTGGAATAATCAGAGATGTTTTGAAAATAAAACATCTGCAATATCTTCAAGCTCTTTGGATTGAAAAGTAACTTGTTTTGACTATTTAAATGACTGAGAATGTTGGCAAACTTTTGTGTTCTAACAAAATTTATTTTTTTAAACAACACATAAATTATACTAAACAAGTTATAAATTGAATACCCTAACATAGAAAGAAAAACGCAAAATTTTCATATATCAGCTGATTTATGTTTTTAATTAAAGCTATCTTATTTAATGGATTTTCTAAAATTATGATCTTAAGTCTAAAATTTTTATAATTTTAAAAAGCTGGAAATTTTAAGCAGAAAAGGTGGTAAAGCACATTATGAGTAAGTTGTTTATATTAATCCTTTTTAACTGATAGTGGAAGGTTTCATATTTAAACCTGTTGAAAATTTTGAAGGACTTGTGGTTAAATTAATGTCTGGTGGCCAAAGAAACAAAGACTGTGTATATAATTCAACAGTGGACATTCTTTTAACATTATGAGTAACAATGATTACTTAACAGAATTTAAATGGTTTTGGGTCGTTTTCTGAAATTATGTTGATGAAAAGTTTTAAAGTTTTGATTATCTGTCACCTTAGTAGGACACAGTATGGCTCCTCAGCCAATGCTGTGTTCGTGTGTTGGGCTACTCTACCTCAATAAAGTGTTAAACTTGCTTTTTGGCTTTCAGTATACAACCACTTTGCTCCACTCCCCACAAATCCGTCTCTCTATCGTTTCAAAGATATTAGCGCATTACAGTAAATCGTTTATTTTTCCTCTAGTTCTTCATCCAACACCAAGCGAATTATTCTTGAATTCCAAAGTAACCTGTTCCTTCTACTGTTAAGGGTTCCCACAGCTTTCTCTACCACCTTTCCTTTGTGGTACTTCTCTTCGAATTTCATCTGTCCACTTCATTTTTAACACTGTTTGGTAGGCCTACATTCCATACGCTTCCAATTCCTTCTCACAATTTGCAATGATCCACTTCCATAAAATGTTGTACTCTGAACGTACACTTTCAGAATACTCTTCATTTCTATATTCATGTCTGATAGCAACAGAGCTCCTTTACTTTCTTCGTCTACTAATCTGCCTCTGATGACTCCGTTGTTTCTGACATCCTGTGTAATATTATTTCCTCAAACTAAGAATTTTTTCATACCTTCCCTTACTGTGCCGACCCGATGTCTGATTTCAAATAAGTCGTTTTTATCCTTTCTACTACTCCTCCTAGCCTTCATTTTTGCTTTGTTTCCCCTTGAAACATATTTGTGCAACGTAGTACGTACAATCCTTTCATTAGCTCTTCTTCTAAATGTTACACCCGAGTGTTACAATTGTCCACATCTGTCATAAATATACAATGTGTGTTCTAACGTATTAGCAACCTGAGCCAAGAGAGTTACTCCGCTATTCTTGAGTCCCTTATACCGGACTGCATCACTTCATTATAAAACAATTCCTTCACAGCGATTAAATTTTGCATCGGTAAAAGCCCGAATTTCCTCCACATATTCAAATCGAAACAGAT
The DNA here is from genome assembly GCF_023864345.2 of Schistocerca serialis cubense. Classification (NCBI taxonomy): domain Eukaryota; kingdom Metazoa; phylum Arthropoda; class Insecta; order Orthoptera; family Acrididae; genus Schistocerca; species Schistocerca serialis. The sequence goes on from NC_064641.1 coordinate 195,940,423, forward strand.
CGAGTTCTAGTCTCTGTTCGTGCAGTATTCTGCGAGTACGCAGTGATGTACGGCACCGCACACAACGCATACGGTATCAGATGAAAGACGTGCGGAAACAATGTAAAGCTACGAACAAAAGCCGACGTTGCGCGTCGGACAATAAATCAGCAAGTGTTCACTGAGGCACAGAGTCTGCTATTCATATTCGGTCTGTATTTCCGCGGCGTGAAAACTGCGCCGCTCCGTTCTTGTCTTCCGTTTCGCGCAATTTTTAAAATTTTATTTCTGAAGTTGTAAGCTTCCGTTGCCGTAACTGTTTAAAGGGCGAGAACATTTTTCACTTGACTGAGGGAAAATGAACGCGGTCAGCATACTGTTTATCATCAGGCAGTGAAGAACCTCTGAAAATTAAAAAAAAAATCGTAAGAAAATGTGTGTAATGCTTATCTATTAAAAATGCACTTACCGCAATTGGCATCTATACCTATAATTTGCATGAGGCTGGTTTGAAAACAAATTGCATGTCTTATTAATGTGCGTTATTTTTCATGTGTCATTTCACTCGACGTCCTTTGAATAATGATTTACTTATAAGCGGAGCGTTAACGAATTTTTTAACTCTATTGCTGCATATTAGGAGAGTAACTTGCCGTGACTGTAATTGGCACCCAAACTCAAGACCTTGATTTATTAGTAAGCAATTTACATCCTTGCGTAATACTGGTTCTGTACGTTTGAGGGACCGGAATTCGCAGACGCACAGAAATTAAGTCCGTACGTGCTTCGTCGTCATTAAATTCGTGTTCTCCTGGTACGAAAACTTGACCATGATCCTGCGTGTCATAATAGATTGGATTACCATTGTTCGACAGCTCTATTCGATAATACGTACCAACTGATAGTAGGATGGTTGGAAATGTGGAAACTATAAAAGTCGGGACACGCACACACACACACACACACACACACACACACACACACACACACGTCTTCTAGGGATCTCTGCGGAGAAATGATAGTTCAGTCACCATTTCAGTTGTGTCTCGTAAAGGGCAGGAAGTACTAGTAAGTACTAGGACCGCTTGCTTGTCCTCTTCGCCGAAAAATCGTCACCTGTACAGGAAAGTTAGTCATGATCAAGAGCTCGCTAATGTAGAAGGCAGTACAAATTGCAACACAGAAGACACAAAATGTTCATAGGAAAGTTCTACTTCTAGCTTGGTTTTCTAGAACGAGAAATTCTAATTTGAAATTTGTTGGAAGCTGCAGAGCAATCTTCAGAAAGAAGACCAAGCTGCAAATTTAAACATGTTAGAGACTTCAGAGACTCTCCAATCGGGAGGTGATTAGGCCACTAAAAATCACAAAATGGACCAATATTTTAGCCAAGCCAATACTTTGCAAAAATCATTATGTCACAAATAGTGATAAAATGGCTATAAGAAAACTTATAAATGGAAAAATGACCTACATAATGACAGTAAAATTGGCACAGTCGTTCTCCCAGGATTGGAGCTTATGAGGGCCTACAATATGGTACGGCTTTACACGCATGACCCAAAGAAGTTTAGAAATTCGGAAAATTGACAAGTAGACTGGAAAATTATTTAAACCTATAAACATTTACATATTTAAAGGTTATGAATTCTTATATAGGTGACGATCTATAGGTCTGCATGAAATATATTTAGTATACTGTCCACATCACAGAAAAATAATTACAATGTTGTGACATGTTTGGATCGGTTGTATTAGCTATAATGGACAGGACAGCTCGTCTGATAACACCGTGTAACATTAAATGACTCCTTCCTAAACGTGCTGCCACTGTAACGTACACTAGACAAGTTATTGCACGTGCTTAGAGAAAAGGGAGTGTCATCAGTTTTTCGATTCGTATGACGCAGCCCACCACGATTTTCGCTCATGTTGCGATCTTTTTCTCTCAAAGTAACCTCCATACACCACATATTCAGTTAATTACTTTATATATTCTAACTTGTCCTCTGAAATATTTGCCCTCTACGATTCACACAATTACCACGGAAATTTCCTCATCTCGTATCATCTTGTACATGATAAACTTACGAAATCTGTCGTGAATTTAGATTGAAGAGCGGAAAAGTAGACAATGGACGCATTAACTACGTTCGACTGCAGACCTAAAGGAATTTAGAAATGACTCTCTGACATACGAAGAATACTATATGCAACAACCGAACTCGGAAAAGAAGTTAGTAACAGTAAGGTAAGATTTAAGAGAAATCAATATAGGTTCATCGGTTTTGTCGAACAAGAACCCCAACAGACAACGTAAAATGGTGCCCATGTAAACATGATTGTATCAAACGAGCACCACTTTCGCCGAAGCACATCGACGGACACGATTTTTTTTTTTTCAAGGCTTCAAATACGTACTCGAATATTTCGACACAGTTAGCGCACAGCGGTAGGTGGCATCATTCTGTTGCATGATAAGGTCCGTCCTTATGTTGCCAAGGATGCTTCAACTATGCTTCAGAAGTTTCGCTGGGAAACCCTTACACAACCTCCATACAGTCGCAACCTCTACCCATGCGATTTCTGTATATTTAGAGCACCTAAGAACGACATTGTGGCCATCGGTTTCTTTCGGACGAAGAGGTGCGCGCCTGGGTGCAATCACGTTTCCATAATTAACTGGAAACATTTTGCCATGGAGGCATCGACTGTTTTGCCCCACAGTGGAATAAACGGATTAACAGTCACGACGATTACTTCTAAAATATTCGATTACTTATTGCTTTTCCATCTGAATCGTTTTTATTTGACTGTCCCTTATAGACCATAGAGAACAATTATTTCAGGATGTGGAGTGAGACTGACACATTAACAAAACATTGTAGCTGCTGCATCATACCACTCGAAAAACTGATGACATTTTGGGTGACTTTACCTCCGCGTTACAGGGGTGTGACAGGATACTGGAGGTTATTGGTTATCCATGCATGGAGGTATCTCAGTGAAACGATATAGGTGTGATTTTGTTCCAAGATAGATCTAATGACGGAATATGTATTCCAAAATCGGTCATGTGCGTTACACTGAGGGGGGGGGGGGTAAGGCATGGGATACCTCCTAATATCATGTGTCGGGCTTCCTTTTGCCCAGTGCACTGCGGCAACTCGACGTGACATGACATGACTCAACAAGTCGTTGGAGGTCTCCTGAAGAAATGTTGAGCCATGTTGTCTCTAAAGCGGTCCATAATTGCGAAAGTATTGCCGGTGCAGGATTTTGTACGCGAACTGATCTCTCGATTAGGTCCCATGAATGTTCGATGGGATTCATGTCGGAAGATCTGAGTGCCCAAATCATTCTCTCTAATTGTCCAGAATGTTCTTCAGGCCAATCGCGAACAGTTGTGGCTGGATCGCATGGCACAAATGGCCTACAAGTAGTCGAACGTAACCATTACCAGTCAATGATCGGTTCAGTTGGACCAGAGGATCCAGTCCGTTCCATGTAAACACAACCCACCTCCAGTTTGCACAGTGCCTTGTCCATATAACTTGGGTCCATGGCTTCGTGGGAGCCTGTGCCACATTCGAGCCCCAACATCAGCTCTTACCAACTGAAATCGGGACTCACCTGGCCAGGCCACGGTTTTACAGTCGCCTAGGATGCAATCGATATTGTCACGAGTCCAAGAGAGGCGCTGCAGGGGACTTGGTTCTGTTAGCAAAGGCATTAGCAAAGGCACTCGTGTCGGGCATCTACTATCATAATCCATTAACGCCAAACGTCGTCGCACTGACATGTTGGATACGATCGTCGTACGTTTCACAATGATGTCCACGGTAATATGACGTAGTGCTACTTGTCTGTCAGTTCTCATATCTCTACGCAAACTTCACTGCTCTCGGTCGTTGAGTGAAGGCCATCGACTATCGCGTTGTCCTTTGTGAGAGGTAAAGCCTGAAATATGGTATTCTCGGCATAGTCTTTGCACTGTGGTTCTCGGAATATCGATTTCCTGAAAAATTTCGGAAATAGAATGCCTCATGCGCCCAGCTCCAGCTACCATTCCGCGCTCAAAGTCTGTCAGTTCTCTTCGTGCGGCCATAATAACATAGGAAACCTTTTCACATGAATCATCTCAGTACAGAGACAGCTCTCCTAACGCACTTCCCTTTAACACGTTCTGTACGGCTTGCAGCCGTGGTCTGGGGTAGCGTCTTGGATTCATAATCAAAACGTCTTAGGTCCCGGGTTCTAATCCCACCAGTGTTTAAATTTTGATTTATAATCAGCACTGGAAGCTGAAGACTTCCGGCATAAGAAGTCACCCTCATTCATCCAACGGCCTTGTCAAAGAGGGCGGATGAGCGGACAGAGGTTCAAGGCACTCTCTTGTCCTAGGGGTGGGGAACTGTCCCTAAAGGCGGAAGAATCAGCAATGATCAACGGCAGGAGGATGCAGAAGGCAATGGAAACCACTCTATTAAAGACACGTAACGTGTATCCACAGGACATGTGGCCCGTAATTGAAGAAGGGTCATGATGATCTGTCCATTGGCAAAAATTCCGGAATAGTCCCCCATTCGGATCTCCGGGAGGGGACTGCCAATGGGGAAGTTACCACGAGAAAAAGATTGAATAATCAACGGAAGGGTAACGTTCTACGAGTCGGGGCGTGGAATATCAGAAGCTTGAACGTGGTAGGGAAACCAGATAATATAAAAAGGGAAATGCAAAGGCTCAATCTAGGTGTAGTAGGGGTCATGAAGTGAAGTGGAAAGAAGACAAGGATTTCTGGTCAGATGAGTATTGGGTAATATAAACAGCAGCAGAAAATGGTATAACAGGAGTAGGATTCGTTATGAATAGGGAGGTAGGGCAGAGAGTGTGTTTCTGTGAACAGTTCAGTGACAGGGTCGTTCTTATCAGAATCGACAGCAAACAAACACCGACAACGATAGTTCATGTATACATGCCGACGTCGCAAGCTGAAGATGAAGAGATAGAGAAAGTGCATGAGGATATTGAAATGGTAATACAGTATGTAAAGGGGGATGAAAATCTAATAGTCATGGGAGATTGGAATGCAGTTGTAGGGCAAGGAGCAGACGAAAATGTTACAGGAGAATGTGGGCTTAGAACATGGAATGAGAGAGGAGAAAGACTAACTGAGTTCTGTAACAAGTTTCAGCTAGTAATAGCAATATGGAAATTTATGGTAAGGTCTTACGGGACCAAACTGCTGAGGTCATTGGTCCCTAAGCTTACACACTATTTAATGTACTAACTTACGCTAAGGACGACACACACACCCATGTATGAGGGAGGACTCGAACCTCCGACGGGGGCAGCCGCGCGGACAGTGACAAGACGCCCCAGACCGTGCGGCTATCCCGCGCGGCCCTAGTAAGACCGAATACCCTCCTCACAAGAGGAGGAGGTATACTTGGAAAAGTCTGGGTGATACGGGAAGATTTCAGTTGGATTATGGTCAGACAGAGATTACTGGATTGTAAGGCCCGCTCAGGAGCAGATATAGACTCAGATCACAATAAAGTAGTGATGAAGAGTAGGCTGAAGTTTAAGACATTAGACAGGAAGAAACAATAAGCAAAGAAGTAGGATACGGAAGTACTAAGGAATGACGAGATACGCTTTAAGTTCTCTAAGGTTATAGAAACAGTAGTATAAGGAACAGCTCAGTAGGCAGTACAGTTGAAGAGGAATGGACATCTCTAAAAAGAGCAGTCACAGAAGTTGGGAAGGAAAACATAAGTTCAAAGAAGGTAACTGCGAAGAAACCATTGGTAGCAGAAGAAATACTTCAGTTGATTGCTGAATGGAGGAAGTACAAAAATGTTCTGGTAAACTCAGGAATACAGAAATACAAGTCGCTGAGGAATGAAATAAATAGGAAGTGCAGGGAAGCTAAGACGAAATGGCTGCAGGAATAATGTGAAGACATCTAAAAGGAAATGATTATCTGAAGGACAGACTCAGCATACAGGAAAGTCAAAACAACCTTCTGTGACTTTAAAAGTAAGGGTGGTAACATTAAGAGTGCAGCGGGATGTCCATTGTTAAATGCAGAGGAGAGAGCGGATAGGTGGAAAGAATACATTGAGAGCTTCTATGAGGGGGAAGATTTGTCTGATGCGATAGAAGAAGAAACAGGAGTCGATTTAGAAGAGATAGGGGATCCAGTATTAGAATTTAAAAGAGCTTTGGGGGACTTAAGGTAAAATAAGGCAGAAGGGATAGATAACATTACATAAGAATTTTTAAAATCATTGGGGGAAGTGACAACATGACGAATATTCACTTTGGTATGTTGAATGTATGAGACTGGCGACTTACCATCCGACTTTCGACAAAGCATCATTCACACAATTCCGAAGAAATCAAGACCCGACAAGTGCGAAAATTATCGTACGATCAGCGTAACGGCTCATGTATCCAAGTCGCTTATAAGAATAATATACAGAAGAATGGAAAACAAAATTGAAGATGCGCTACATGACGATCAGTTTGGTTTTAGGAAAGCTAAAAGCACAAGCGTGGCAATTCTGACGTTGCGGCTAATAACGGAAGCAAGACTACAGAAAAATGTAAGCACGTTCATAGGATTTGTCGACCTGGAAAAAGCGTTGGACAATGTAAAATGGCGCAAGATGTTCGAAATACTGAAAGAAGTAGGGTAAGCTATAGGGAGAAACGGGTCATATACAGCCAAGAGGGAATAATAAGAGTGCACAACCAAGAACGAAGTGCCCGTATTAATAACGGTGTAAGACAAGGATGTAGCCTTTCTCCTCTACTGTTGTATCTGTATATCGAGGAAGCAATGAAATAAAAGTAAAGTTCAGGACTGGAATTAAAATTCAAGGTGAAAGGATATTAATGATACGATTCGGTGATGACATTGCTATCCTGACTGAAAGTGAAGAGCCGGCCGGAGTGGCCGTGCGGTTAAAGGCGCTTCAGTTTGGAACCGCGTGACCGCTACGGTCGCAGGTTCGAATCCTGCCTCGGGCATGGCTGTGTGTGATGTCTTTAGGTTAGTTAGGTTTAAGTAGTTCTAAGTTCTAGGGGACTGATGACCACAGCAGTTAAGTCCCATAGTGCTCAGAGCCATTTGAACCATTTTGAAAGTGAAGAAGAATTACATGATCTGCTGAACGGAATGAACAGTCCATTGAGTACACAATATGGACTGAGAGCAAATCGAAGAAAGTCGAAGCAATGCGACGTCGTAGAAATGCAAACAGCGAGAAACTTAACATCAGGATTGATGGTCACGTAAGTAGATGAAGTTAAGGAACTCTTCTACCTAGGCAGAAAGTAACCAATGACGGACAGATCAAGGAGGACATCAGAAGCAGACTAGCACTGGCAAAAAGGGCTTTCCTGGCCAAGAGAAGTCTACTAATATTAAACATAGGCCTTAATTTGAGGAAGAGATTTCTGAGATTGTACGTCTGGAGTACAGTATTAAATGGCAGTGAGACATTGACTGTGGGCAAACCAGAACTGATGAGAATCGAAGCACTTGAGATGTGGTGCTACAGACGAATCTTGAAAATTAGGTGGACTGATAAGGTAAGGAATGAGGAAGTTCTACGCAGAATCGGAGAGGAAAGGAATATGTGGAAAACACTGGTATGGATGATACGACATCTGTTAGGACATGAGGGAATGACTTTCATGGTACTAGAGGCAGCTGTAGAGGGTAAAAACTGTAGAGGAAGACAGGGATTGGAATACATTCAGCAAATAATTGAGGACGTACGTTGCAAGTGGTACTCTGAGATAAAGAGGTTAACACAGGAGAGGAATTTGTGGCGGGCCGCATTAAACCAGTCAGAAGACTGATAAAAAAAGGGCGCACCAGAACTCCATCGACAAACTTTAAGAAGTGGTAGTATGGATGAAACAAGAAAACAATGTCTAGCAAACATGGGCTCTAAAACGCATGGCTTAAGAGATCACTTCATCTTCGATACTGTGAAACAAATCTCTTCCACTGCAAGTTCTTTGCTGTCCATATTTTGCGGGGTGGTGGTATGGATCAAAAAAAGAAAAAAAAGTCAGCAAACATGGGCTCAAAAGCGCATACCTGAGCTACTGTGGAACCCATCTCTTTTACTGTCAACTGCTCACAGCTCTTACGACATGCGTTTTGGAGTCCAGGTTTACAAGGCATTTTAGTCTATACTACCACTACTGAGAGTTTGTCGATGGAGTTTTGATTCACCCTGTATATCATTCAGCGTCCTCTCTTCACAACGAAACATTTCCGCAGTTTTTGGAAATTAGCAGGAATGTTGTTTGAGGTTACGGTTAGAAGTCTGAGAGCTAAGCTGCCAGCATGTGGCGAAAGTGGTTCTCGAGAAAGCTTGGAACTGGTTCTGGCCTCAGGCAAGTTTCCATACCGGCGAGGTCGTTTCGCAGTGCAGGAAGTAATCGAGATTTCCTTTTTCGGCTGAGTCCACAATCAAACTGACTAAGTCACACCGGCAACTAAATTTTGGAAGGTCGTAAGGAGAGCACGAAATGTAATCATTGAACTTCAGAAGCTGCATGGACCCGAAATCCTTGTCGTCACACAGTATGCAGGCAATTACCGTAAGGAAAAATGATAGCCAGATATATTCAATGTTCCCACACCGTATCAAAGGCTATTTGAACTACTGTAGGATTTTGGCAAGTAATTCATGCATTTCGGGATTTAGGGCCTATTAACCTCAAAACTGGTTTGCTAAAATTGTATAGTGTCATATTTACTAAGATGGTATCTGTTCTTTCGGACATGTCCGAAAGAACAGATACCATCGGTGACCAAGCAGCTCGTTAGAATGATATTCCAATGAAATGAACACCCCTAGCAGCTTACTGCGTTGACATATGTCAACGGGGACAGATGAAAATGTGTACCCCGACCGGGACTCGAACCCGGGATCTCCCGGTTACATGGCAGACGCTCTATCCATCTGAGCCACCGAGGACACAGAGGATAGTGCGACTGCAGGGATTTATCTCTGGCACGCCTTCCGCGAAACCCACATTCTCAACGTATTGTCCCGCACTACATGGGCGTGGGCACTACGAATGTAGTGCGGGACAATACTTTGAGAATGTGGGTTTCGCGGGAGGCGTGCCAGAGATAAATAGTCGCACTATCCTCTGTGTCCTCGGTGGCTCGGATGGCTAGAGCGTCTGCTATGTAAGAAGGAGATCCCGGGTTCGAGTCCCGCTCGGGGCACACATTTTCATCTGTCCCCATTGACGTATGTCAACGCCTGTAAGCAGCTAGGGGTGTTCATTTCATTGTTTCCCAGGCACTTCAGAAACTGCAAGGACCCGAAATCCTTGTCGTCGAGCAGTACGCAGGCTATTACCATAAAGAAAAATGACAGCCAGAGGTATTCAGATGTTCCCACATCGTATCAAAGGCTGTCTGATCTACTGTAGGGTCTTGGGAAGCATTTCGGGGTTTAGGACCTATTAACCTCGAAACTAGTTTGCTAATATTTGATAGCGTCAGTTGCAATTGCCAGGCACCGGGCCACAACAATCTGTCATTTATCAAAGTTGCATACTTTTGTCGTGACCTTCACTCAGAAGACTGGTTTGATGCAGCTCTCCACGTTACTCCATCTTCATATCCGAATAATTACAGCAGACTTAATTCATTTGAAGCTGTTTATTGCATTCATCTCGTGGTCTTCCTATACAATTTTTACGCTCCACACTTCGCTCCAAAACTGAATTGATGATTTCTTCATGTCTCAGAATATGTGCTACCAACTGATCCCTTCTTTTAGTCGCGCCATAAATTCGTTTACTCCGTACTTATATTCAGTAGCTCTTCATTAGTTACGTGATCCACTCATCTAATCTTCAGAATTATTCTGGAGCATAACATTTTTAAAGCTTCTATTCTCCTTGGGTCTGAACTGCATGTGGTCCACATTCACTTTACTAAAAGGCTACACTCCACACCATTATCTTCAAAAAAGACTTCTTAAGTCTTAAATTTGCATTCAACGTTAGCATACTTCTCTACTTGTGAAACACTTCCCTTGCCATTATCCATCTACGTTCTACATCCTCCCTACTTCGACTTTCATTTGCTGTTTTACCGCCAAAACAGTAAAACTCATCTACTCTCTTTAGTGTCTTATTTGTTAGTCTAATTCCCACATCACTCCGTGATTATAATTCGAGTACATTTCATTACCTTTGTTTTGCCTTTGTTGTTGTTCATCTTACGTCTTCCCTTCAAGATACTGTCCATTCCGTTCACCTACTCTTCCAAGTCCTTCGTTCTCTCTTCCACAATTGGAAAATCATCAGCAAACCACAAAGTTTTTTCTCTCTCTGGATTTGAATTCTTTATCAAAATTTTTCTTTGGTTTCCTTTACTGCTTACCCAATATACAGATTGAATAACGTCCGGTACAGGTTCCAACCCTGTCTCACTCTTTTGTCAAACACTACTTCCCTGTCATGCCCTTCGACTTTTACAACTGCCATTTGGTTTTTATACAAGTTGAGAACCATCTTTCACTTCCTATATTTTACCCTCCTACCTTCAGAATTTCAAAGAGTGTACTCCAGTCAACATTGTCAACATCTTTCTCTAAGTCTGGAAATGCTATAAACGTAGGTTTTCCGTTCCTTTATCTATCCTCTGAGAGAAATTGTGGTGTCACTATTGCCCGGCGTCTTCCTACATTTCTCCGGAATCCAAAGTAATGTTTACATTCTTCTGTAAATAATTCGTATCTGTGTTTTACAACTATGATTTATGAAACTGATAGTTCGGTAATATTCACACTCGGAAGCATACGCTTTCTGTCGAATTTGAATGGTTCATGCATGCAAAGTCAATTTCGCCTGTCTCATACATCTTGCGCACCAGGTGGAATAGTTATGTCATGGCTGGCTCTCCAAAGGATCTCAGTAGTTTCGAGCGAATTTCGTCTATTCCAAGGGTCTAGTTTCGACTTAGGTCTTTTCGTGCCCTAACAAATTCTTCTCGCAGTATCATACGCCGCTTATGCCAGTGGATTCCCCTTTTTGTGCCCCCTATCGTCGCTGGAATGATACCGCACCGCCAAGCGCAATGGTCAGTAATAACTAGACGAAGCTCCACAGGGGTTTTATGGCCGTTTCGGACCGTGCTATGGATGACTGGGATATGGCAGTCAAGAGTGAAACTGTTTGCGTATGTAAATGATCGGTAGGACGCTAGGAACCTGCAGCTTTCCTAAGGAAGAGATAAGTTACATAATGTATGTGCAACGTATGCTGGAATACTAGTGATCGTTATCGAGTTGAAGCAACAGCGGACTTAGTACATACACAGAAACTGGTTCTTTGTACAGAGTTTGATTTTCTTTTCATGATGATTTGATAGATGGATTGTTGCCCTAAGCGTTGCCTAACCTAACGTCTCTTTGAGAGTGTAGCGGTAAGCGCCAAGTCGTCTCGGCTCTGTTCGTATGGGGTAGTCAGTAACAGTCTGAAAAGCTTGTAGGAGTGTTCAGGGGAGGTTGTGCTGGGAGAAAATTATTAAGAATAAAATGTGATACGTTGCCCCGAGTTAGTTAGCAGTGGAATCATCCAATCAGACACTTGCGCGCGCGACTTCAAGCGGACCTCCAGAGACAGTGTCGGCAAAAGTGTTGTTCGTTGGGTTTTCTAAAACCGAAAAAGAGAGCGATAAAAAAAATGGACATTGGATGGTAGCAAGGATGAAACCAGAGGCAAATGCTAGACTAGTGCGCTATTGTCTATGCAATTAGAACAACTGACACTGTTTCTGGCGCGCCGGACTGCTTGGCTACCTTCAGTGCTGATCAATTCGGAAACGGCCCAACATTTCGAATCATTTTATTAATAGTTATTTCTCGGCACAAACTACCTTGCAACACCCTTAGAAGCTTTTCAGGCTGTTTCTGATCACCCTGTATACTTCCTTACAGCGTCACGTGACCGTTACGCCACCAGAAATACTGAGCCATGTTGCCTCTATAGCCGTCCATAATTGCAAAAGTGTTACCGGTGAACGATTTTGTGCACGAACTGACCTGTTCACTACGTCAAACAGATCTTCGACGGAGTTCAAGCCGGGTGATCTGGGCGGCTATATCATTCGTTCGAACTGTCCAGATTGTTCCTCAGACCAATATCGAGCAACTGCGGCCCGGTGACATGGCGCACTGTCATTCATAAACGTTCCATCGTTGTTTGTGAGCATTAACTCCATGGCTGCAGATGGTTTCCAAGCAGCCGAACATAACCATTTACATACAAATAAAACCATTATGGAGTCACCAGCAGCTTGTACAGTGTCATATTTACGACTTGAGTCCATCGCTTTGTGAGGTCTGCGCCACACTCGAACCCTACCATCAGCTCTTGCCGACTGAATTCTGGACTCATCTGATTAGGACACTATTTTCCACTCGTCTATGGTCCCACCTATATTGTCATGGGTCCAAGAGAGGCGCTTCAGGAGACATCGTGCTGTTAGTAAAGGCACTCATGTCAGGCATCTGCCGCCATAGCCCATTAACATTAGTTTTCAAAATGGTTCAAATGGCTCTGAGCACTACGGGACTTAACTTCTGAGGTCTTCAGTCCCCTAGAACTTAGAACTACTTAAACCTAACTAACCTAAAGACATCACACACATCCATGCCCGAGGCAGGATTCGCACCTGCGACCGTAGCGGTCGCGGGGTTCCAGACTGAAGCGCCTATAACCGCACGGCCACTCATTAGTTTTCGCCTAGCTGTCCAAATGGATACTTTCGTCGTACGTTCCACATTATTTCTGCGGTTATTTGTCTGTTAACGCTGGTAACTGAAGCCATACGCCGTTGTCCATGGTCGTAAAGTGAAGGCCGTCGACCACTGCGTTGTCCGTGGTGAGGGATAACGCCTGAAATGTGGTGTTCTCGCCATACTCTTGACACTGTGGATCTCTGAATATTGAATTCCCTAACGATTTACGAAATGAAATGTCCCATGCTTCTAGTTCCGACTACTATTCCGTGTTCAGTCTGCTAAATCTCGTCGTGCAGCCATAATCATGTCGGAAACCTTTTCACATGAATTGTTTGAGTGCAAATGACAGCTCAGCCAATACACTGCTCTTATATACCTTGTTTATGCGATACTGCCGCAGTCTATATATCAGCATATCTCTACTCCATGACTTTTCTCCTCAGTGTAGAAACATTTGAGAGTAAGTATGTATGGAGATCTAACACGAGTTAACCCTATTAGATCGATGGTAATTGGCGCTAATGACAGTGTTTAATCGGTAGGACGCTAGAAACAGTTTGCAAAGTATATGTGCGATATGTATTGGAATACAGCTGATGAGTATACGACAGCTGGAATTGGAGTAACAGCGGGCATCGCATGTACACAGAAAATGGTTTGGAGAAGATGAAGATTATAATTTAACGCTCCGTTGAGGATGAAGTCATGTCAATTGAATAGTGGGAACGCGTCGAAAAAAGAAAAGAAATTTACGATCTAAAGCTCCGTCGACGACGAAGTTATTAGAGATGGAACGAAGGGAAGGATTGGAATGGAACTAGCTGTGTTCTTTTTGTTGGAGCCATTCCACCATTTGTCTTAAAAGACTCCGGTAATCCACGGAAGAAACCTGAATCTGGATATACGTAGCGAAACGGCGTCATCTCGAATTCCAGTGTCTCACCACGGTGCCACCTCTCCTGGGAGTCACGGGGGTGCAGGAAGGGTCGACTGTGCTTTTGTGTCTTAATCAAAAGAAACCATCTTGAAGTGGCGTAAAAACTAAGCGGGAAGCAATCGTTCGCGCGTTCAAAGATGCACCGAAAACAACAAAAGTGGATCGTTCGCGACGCACTTTCAAGAAAATGATGTCTTCTTTCTTTGGCTACACCGAACATGCCGCGACCATTGTTTTACAGGATCGAAGAACAGTTAGCGCTGAATGGTATACACAACAATTTGTTTGCAAATCATTGATGAAATCAGGAAATAAACTGAAAAGTCGCATTATACTTCATCGTATCGTTGGCAGCTGTAAAAGCAAATAAAATGACGATATGTTAGAAAAAAGAATTAAAGTTTTGTCACACGTACTTACCTGATTTACAGCCTAACTTCTTACTTTTGGTCCCTCGGGTCATACAAAAAAATCCGTGGACAGTTATTTTCATCTCCTCAAGCAGCTGTTGAGTCCTCAAGTGCTATGATTGGATTGAAAAAAAATTGTAATTGGTTCGAACACGTGCAAAAGGTGTAAAAATCTCAGAGGCGAATATTTTGAGAACCAAAAAACGATTTGTACAAAAATGTTTGTCGTTCTTATCCTTTGTAAAACTTATATTTTGAGCAAACAGTGCACGTCCACATCGCTCCCTAAGTACTGTATCACAGTGGTTTGCAGAACGCCGTGCGTACGTAGTACTACATAGTACTGAGCAGGTGTCTCTAATTCAGTTCCTGATGAGTGTATCGTAACCAAGATCTGCACGTCTGTTACCATTCATTTAAGGACCGATACAGGAAATTACTGGAGCTAGCAGAAGTGCTTAATACTTGTGATTTACAACATGTTTCCCGAATTATAACAGGAAGAGGACAGTTGAATCTGCAGATGAGTTGGCACTGCGGTGAATGCTCACTTTGCGTCTGATCCACTGTGTTCCGTTTGTATGCTGCTAAGGTTCGATAATAGAATACCGAATGCAGAATGATACGATTTTCGGTCTCTTAATTTCGTAAAATTCACGTCGTGTTTCACGTGTTTCCCCTACTCACCATAATACCTACATCTCTTTCGTTCTGGCTGAAATGTGGCTGCCTCACATCGAATACATTATCCAGTATATGCCATGGCTGTAGGAAACCAGTGAGCCACGAACGTCAAGGCCATCCACAGGTCTGACGCCTGCCTATTGCAGACTGATATGCATTTAGGTGTCCCCTGCGCCGTTACTTGCACAAAGTTACGTGACACGTCTATCAGGTATTGAGGAACATGAGCGCTACACTAAAGCTCTGTATTTGTGAAGGCAGTCAAAGTGGCCCACGGAACAGCGATTTCACACATTTTATATCCCCGAAAAGAGGTCATCCTGACAGCCACTTTATTTCCGAAAGATTACTGCCACTCTGCACTGTGTGGACGCATACTGAATACCTGTCACGGCTGTATGGTAGAGCGAAAGTTGTTTCTTTTGCCTAAGCTCACTACCAGTCTGAAGGGCAGATTCTGGCGCTGTGATCTGGAATTTGTAAACTGTGAGATAATTCCTGAAAAAGAATTAATACTTCTATTCCTGCACCATCATGTAGATAGAAGTGTCATTGTTTTAGCTTAAAGGGAATGAACTAATGCTGATTTGTGGTTAAAATTCCTACGATGCCACGAAAAAATAATCATATATCGTTGAATTACATCGTGACTAGCCATCTGGGCGTAGTATAATTGCCTATGTAATCCATTAACACCTTGAGGTCTCTACTGTCTGAGGTACTGGAGATGTCGTACGATGACGTGGGTTCAGTTTCGCTTCTCACGTGTGTCTAGTTTCATTACCACACAAAAAGCAGGATATGCTGAAGATTCGTCAAAATTTTGGCATTTCCTTGAAAATGCAACTAAAATTATAACGTGAACACGATTTAACATCAAAGCAGCTAGATGAATAATTTCATCGAAACCGCAATTTTTTAACACACTCATCAAAGAAGTTTTGCATCACCCCGGTTCCCAGAACGCCTGCAGATAGACATTGACTGTGGATGTTGCATCACAGACACAGTCCCTTTGACTGTTCAGCGATGTCACTAAACCCGCCAAAAGATGTAAAAAACGCTGATGAGCAGGGCATATTAGACGGAGGGAGTCCGAAAGCCGGTCACTTCCAGTCATTCCACCAGGAAGGAGGTACACGACTCGTGTTGTCTGTAGTTTAACCATGTCTCCACTGTCAATACCGCGGTTCTATAGCGCCCGCATTGTTACTTTGTGCCAGGAACGGCTCTCAATAAGGGAAATGTCCAGGCGTCTCGGAATGAACCAAAGCGATGTTGTTCGAACATGAAGGAGATACAGAGAGACAGGAAATGTCGATGACATGTCGCGCTCAGGCCGCCCAAGGGCTACTACTGCAGTGGATGACCGCTACCTACGGATTATGGCTCGGAGGAACCCTGACAGCAACGCCACCGTGTTGAATAATGCTTTTCGTGCAGCTACAGGACGTCGTGTTACGACTCAAACTGTGCGCAATAGGTTGCACGATGCGCAACTTCACTCCCGATGTCCATGGCGAGATCCATCTTTGCAACCACGGCACCATGCGGCGTGGGACGGATGGGCCCAACAACATGCCGCTCAGGATTGGCATCAGGTTCTCTTCACCGACGAGTGTCGGTATATGCCTTGAACCAGACAATTGTCGGAGACGTATTTGGAGGCAAGCCGGTCAGGCTGAACGCCTTAGACACACTGCAGCAAGGTGGAGGTTCCCTGCTGTTTTGTGGTGACACTGCGTGGGTCGACGTACGCCGCTGGTGGTCATGGAAGGCGCTGTAACGTCTGTACGATACGTGAATGCCATCCGCCGACCGATAGTGCAACCATATCGGGTGCATATTGGCGAGGCATTCGTCTTCATGGACGACAATTCGCGCCCCCATCGTGTACATCTTGTGAATGACTTCCTTCATGATAACGGCATTGCTCGACTAGAGTGGCCAGCATGTTCTCCAGACATGAACCCTATCGAACATGCCTGGGATAAATCGAAAAGGGCTGTTTTTGAACGATGTGGCGCTCCAACCACTCTGAGGGATCTACGCCGAATCGCCCTTGAAGAGTGAGACAATCTGGACCAACTGTGTCTTGATGAACTTGTGGATAGTATGCCACGACGAATACCGGCATGCATCAATGCAAGAGGACGTGCTACTGGGTATTAGAGGTACCGGTGCGTACAGCCATCTGGACCACCACCTCTGAATGTCTCGCTGTATGTTGTTACAACATGCAATGTGTGGTTTTCATGAGCAATAAAAAGGGCGGAAATAATGTTTATGTTGACCTCTATTCGAATTTTCTGTGCAGGTTCCGGAACTCTCGGAACGGAGGGGCTGCAAAGCTTTTTTTGATGTGTGTATAAAGGGCAGTCAAATGAAAACAAGAAAGATGGAAAAAAGTAAGCAAACTGTTTATTATTTCTCAAGCGATCGCCCTAACTGTTCACTCATTTACTCCACTGTGTGACAAGATGGTGAGTGCCTTCTTGGAAAAAGTATGCGGTTGTCTACGGAATCTTGATTGTATCCAGAGGTGCACATCTACGTCAGAAGCAACTTGACGACCCCGAATATCTTTCTTCAAGGCACCAAAAATATGAAAATTGGATGGGGAGAGATCAGACTGTATGAAGGATATGTAAGCGCTTCCGAAAGAAACTTCTGCAGCGTAGTGGGACGAATATTGGCAACATGTGAGCCCGTCCACATTTTTCCATGAAGGCACTGACAGTCTTGTGTCACGGTGCGATCGATGTATTAACAGTTACGGCTATTAGTTTTGAAACGATGAACGGTTTACGTACTCTTTTTTCATCTGCATCGTTTTCATTTGACTGCACTTTATATTTGCAGTCCCAAGTTTTCTTTTACCTTTCCTTTTTATGCCTTTTATGAAGACGTTAATAAATACAATATATTAAACATTATTTCGGTTTATTAGCACTGTAAGTAAAGTAAAGATTAAAAGTGTAAGCAATTACAAAAGTTCCCGCATAGGCAATCGACCTCACGACCCTCGGATTACCGTTTTGTTGCCTTGCCGCCGCGGCGAGCGCTGCCTGTTAAGTGGAATAACAAATGGCTGATGTCTCCCCCGAACCGCGCTTTATTTTTATTTTTTTTATTTTTTTCCTAAACGTTTGGTCTCTGGAGCTGCCACTTGTGTCAGATTCAATTCTGGCCAAGCCTTGCATATACCACAAATTTCGAGGAAATCGGTGGTGACGATGCGGTGTGATGGTTCCCTTTCCAATAATGCGGCGCGAGATAAACAATATTTTAGAGTCCGGTTGCAGTGACGGAGAGGGGTAGCGCATTGATTGGTACACTGGTTTCGCTTTCGAGAGGACGACGGGTTAAATCCGCGTCCGGCCATCCTGATTTAGGTTTTCCGTGATTTCCCTAAATCGTTTAAGCCAAATGCTGGGATGGTTCCTTTGAAAGGCACAGCTGCTTCTCTTCTCCCTCCTTCCCTAATCACAGTTTGTGCTCCGTGTCTAATGACCTCATTGTCGACTGGACGTTAAAGCATAATCTCCTTCTCCTCCTCTGGTTGACTGGTTGGAGACCAGGCAGCGGCTACACGAAACGGCAGAACTCGCAGCACTTGAAGAAGACGATTGGGTCGGTCGTCGAAAGGTTGTGAATGAAATGGAACGACAAATCAGTTGAACACCCGGAAACTCACCACTGATTTGTTGTTTCTTCTGCAGATGTCCTTGAGCCGTAGTTGTGTCCGGCTCTTCGAAAAGCGCGCCAGGCGGAGTGCTTTCGCTTCGTGTCTAGTGTTTGCGATGGCGCTTTCGGTTTGGCGCGTTGTTTGGATCGCTACCGCCCTCTGGCGGGAGGTGAAACATGTGTACGGTCGCGAGACGATCGAGAGGTATGTACTGGGCGGTTACCGAAGGTGGTGCCTTACCCGCATGTACGTGGCTTATGAAGCTTAGAAGCAGTGGTGCAGGAGATCAACGCGTGGGACCGTGTGTCTTCTTATCGGCCATTGAAACCACTGGCAGCGGTTGGCTCTGACGAGCATAAGAAAGTGCAACGTGTTCCCGGTGCTGTGGTGGAGTGTGAAAAATTGAGTACTGTTTTTATATATATATATATAAGGTTTTCTCAAGTTCTAGTGAAGTGTATGAGTTTCTTCACCAGTGGTTTTGTTGGGGGTCTTCCCACCACAGTTTTCGTTTGCCTGTCCGCAGGAATGTGGTAATTGCTTTTTGGTCGGGCCGTTTCATTCACACACCTTGATTGGGTGATTTAGGGTCGGTATCGAGTCTCTGTGGTTCAGAGTCTGTACAGGCACCGCCATTGCTACATCTTCTGGTTTTGGGTAACTCGGGGAGATGGTGGCTTGTAATGCAAGTTTTGGGGCTGATCTGCTGTGGCCCTGTAGACCAACAATAACTATTCCGACTATTGTGATCTGGGCCCCTTTTGACGTGTCACTCCCTCACCGAGCTAAGGATAATTTTGTTGGGAACTGCCTTTAATGAGAAGGTTAGTATGCTGGCTTATTCACAGTTATCTTGTAACAACTGACAGGTGTAATATAAGTTATTTAATTGGCAAGAGACAACTATTTTAACTTTAGTACAAACTAGCTACTTAAAGGGTTTTTTAAAGGAATTGTTCTCTTATATATGTAAATGATAAGTTTAAAATCTTATTATTGGGAAGTTATTTACGTCATACCTTGCAATCTCCTTTTCATAAAGGAAATTTGTCAGCTATTGGAAATTGCTTTTGAAATTGTTTTTTTAAAAAAATGCCAGACTTAAAAATTTATTATTGAGAAAGTTAAAATAAAAAGGCATCTTTAGCAGTGTGTGTTTTTTCACCAGCACCTTCTGGCCCCTACTTCCACGACAACGCTTTGGAATATCATGTGTACTTGAGTTGTTGTTTGTGAACCGTCCTAATTGATGGTTCAGTCCTAACGCCCCTCCATCTAATTGATGGCCTTTCTAGGACGGTAGTGTGGCGTAGCGTTCCTGTCAGTCTTTGCTGCCGTTCTTCCCGCTGCGGTACGAAAGCTAGCAATGCTCAGCTCTAATGTAGTTGCCGTTGGTTCACTGAAAATGTTTGAAGAGAAAATCTGGGGAGTATGTGAAAGGCACACCATGCTTGGCGGAGAAGCGGGTGTTTGCGGGTATGAAGTACGTGTGACGTAAGAGAGTGGTGCAGCTCCAAGTGCAGAAAGCGGCGAGGCGCGTGTCCTCGTTAGCGCGTTCCCGTCGCCGGCTGCCGCTCGCCGCAGAGCGCTCACCTGCAGCCGGAGAGGACGTCCAGCAGGCTGCTCTTGCCCGCGCCGGATGGGCCCAGGATCGCTGTCAGCCGGCCAGACTTGAAGGTGCCGCTCAGCCCGTGCAAGATGGTTTTACTCGGCTCTGAAACAGAAATGCCCGTTGTGTGACTTCTCAACGTCTTGCTTTGCACTTGGCGGGTGAAATAAGGTAACTAAGACGTGTCCATTAGGGTCTAGACTTGGACATCGACTTAGGTGCCTTCCCCGTCACTATTATGTGGACTACAGTGATAAAAGTCCTTAAATCTCGAATGTACTTTACGGACTGAAACATGTATGTCATCGGAAATATTTTATTCCCAGTACGTCTCCCGTTTATCTTGACCACCAAAAATAACTTTTTCTCTAGAAGCAACATAAACAGTCGTATCAAGCCACACGTCGATCAGCCCCATAACCACCTTGATTGTCTTTCTCGTATCTCTCTTCGATACGAAGTTATAGCCTAATGCTCAAGCGGATCGAAAACAAGAATCCCGACATATTACACTGCAAATTTCTGCCCGAATTTTCATAACCAAACGAAGCGTGCGTAATGGACATATGGGATATCAATTTCACCAGCGTGAGGTCTACTTCTGCAAAGAAAGACCTAATTCCTTGAAAGAAATCATCGCAAATAAGAAAAACGTAATTAGTTGTTTGGCACAAAATTGAAACATTCGATGAACAGCTTTGTTAACTATGTAAATAAGGTGTCAGGTCGGTCGGGGTGGCCGAGCGGTTCTAGGCGCTTCAGTCTGGAATATCCCAGCCGCTAAGGTCGCAGGTTCGAATTCTGCCTTGGGCATGGATGTGTGTGATGTCCTTTGGTTAGTTAGGTTTAAGTAGTTCTAAGTCTAGGGCACTGAAGACCTCAGATGTTAAGTCCCATAGTGCTTAGAGCCATTTGAACCATTCGAGATGTCAGAAAGTTCATCCATTCAGGGCCTAGGTAATATACGCATAAAAATATAGTGGTGTGATATTTAATTAAATAACAAAATTCTAAAGTAAAAAAAAATTGAAAATTTATTTAAGCTTTTGTGAAATAATTTGACTAAAAGAATAAATAAAGTAGATTACAGAAACATTTGATGCGACTTCGAATAATACTCGAAATCATGTACAACAAATGAAGGGCCCACTGAGAATCTGAATTTCAATGTTTAACATAGCCTCTCTTTCTTTCTTTCGCTTGTTCCATGTTCCGGCAGGGAAGCAGGGTCGGCATGGTTAATCGAATTTGGCAATTTTAGATTAAGGGGTGGTTGGATACCCTTCCTGCCACCACCCTGTACCCCCTGGGACGGAATTAGTGCACCCCAACTGTCTGCGACTAGTGTAATCCATGGAATAGTGCGAAAGTGTGCAGGTGTCTGCGAGCCGTGTAACTCTGGCGGGACATGGGGACCAGCCCGGTATTCACCTAGGGGGATGTGGAAAACCGCCTAAAAACCACATCCAGGCTTGCCAGCACACCGTCCGTCGTCGTTAATCCGCCGGGCGGATTCGATCCGGGGCCGGCGCGCCAACCCGAGTCCACGAAGCAGCGCATTAGCGCTCTCGGCTAACGTGACGGGTAATGTTTAACTTAGCCTCTTATAACTTTAAAGCGTACTGGGCGATATTTCCCTGTTGGATTATATAGGCTGCTTAGCCTCATTTGCTGTACGTCATTTCTAGCAATCAATCAAATGTGCGTCAAATGTTTTTATAAGCTACTTTATTTCTCAGTTTTCAATAACTTATTCCACAAAAGATTTGACCTCTGTTTCCAATTTTTAAAAAATTTAAATAGCGTCCTATATTTTTATAAGGTACTCGATCTCTTCAAGACCTGTTCAAAAACACATCACAATTGTGGTATATTGTATCCAAATTTAGTGATTTGCGATCTTTATTATTACCGTCCGCGTTCGCGTAAGAAGCCAGAGGCACTTTACATGCGAACTTTAAAATTTTTGCGCCTTTCCCCTTTTGCTCGCTGCATTACGAATACTACTATATAATGTGAACGAATATTTTAGTATTCCTACTCTTCTGCTGATGTTCAGCGGGTAAGCAATCATATGAGATACACGTATGATCTTCAGATAAAGATACTACTGTCATAGCTGAAATTCACAAATGATTTTGTTGATTAATCAACAAAAAACATTTGTAATAACTGAATCTTTCATTCTAGTAATTATTATTTAAGAATATTTTAATTAATATGAGAAAGAATCTTATTGTTGAGGAACAACGTACTGTGCAATGTATTTGTTTTTCCATCCGCCGTGAAATTAACTGATTGAGACGGTTAACGCTCATTTTAGTTTGGCGAAGTTCGAAACCTACAAGTTCGTGATTTGTTTCAAAGATAATTTCGTTACAACTTGCAAATTGAAGGGCACGCTTAAGTGTCGTATGCCGGCAGATAGAAAAAGCAAATATTCAGTCACTTATTCAGCTTTTAAATATACTGTATGTTATACAGTGTACCATTCGCTTAACATCACTTTATCAAGAACTTAATACAAAACTGACTGACTCTTCTATAGTAAGATATAGTGCAGGTACCCGGAATAACTTAACTCGTCCAGTTACTGAGGTTGACAGCAAACAAATGGAAACACAAGAAAACTGCATACCTATCATTCAGTCAATAATCTCCAGCTAAAGATTTATGGGAGTACCAACGAAGACAGGTCGTTTATGGAAAATGTAAGTGAATGGAACAGTCCATTTGTTTACTATTAACTCCAGCAAGTGGACGAGTTACGTTATTTCTGGTACCTGCTCTATGTCTTACTATAGGAGAGTAAGTCAGTTTTGTGTTAAATATTTAGTGAGTCATGTTTAGATGAGTGATAAACTGTGATCCATTTATGAATAGCTATTTAAGAGAGTAAGTGGATTACCGAAAATGTCAAGGGTGCTATTTAAAAAATACATTCTACTGCTTACATCTTCGTAACAAACATAGATTCTGAAAGATAATCACGCTGGTTATTGTACCCCTGCAAGCTAAACAACAAAGTCTGATATATTTTTTGTTTGAATATGGACAAAATGTTATTTGCGGTGGTCAAGGTAAATGGGACACCCTGTATATAAGATCTGTTCGAAAATTCACTGTCCATTTTGACGGAGCCAACAACCAATATATCTCGTTAACCAAGCAGTTGTCGGAAAGGCATACTGGGTGAGTACTAAGGAGGCGTATGTCCGTCCATGTCTCGTTAGGCCAAAGTTGATTTGAGGTACGTAGTGTTCTGACGTTCTGACGTCTACATTGAGCCAGTAAACAAACTGTACCGCTGTAAAGCCTCCTTGACTGTCGCAGTACGTAACATGGAACACTAGACACGTGTCGGCCGTTGTGGCCGAGCGGTTCTAGGCACTTCAGTCCGGAACCGCGCTGTTGCTACGATGGCAGGTTCGAATCCTGCTTCGGACATGGATGTGTGTGATGTTCTTAGGTTAGTTAGGTTTAAGTGCGAGGTGCATTCAAGTTCTAAGGCCTCCGATTTTTTTTCTAATTAACTGCGCACCCGAAATCGATGAAACTGGCGTTACTTCTCGACGTAATCGCCCTGCAGACGTACACATTTTTCACAACGCTGACGCCATGATTCCATGGCAGCGGCGAAGGCTTCTTTAGGAGTCTGTTTTGACCACTGGAAAATCGCTGAGGCAATAGCAGCATGGCTGGTGAATGTGCGGCCACGGAGTGTGTCTTTCATTGTTGGAAAAAGCCAAAAGTCACTAGGAGCCAGGTCAGGTGAGTAGGGAGCATGAGGAATCACTTCAAAGTTGTTATCACGAAGAAACTGTTGCGTAACGTTAGCTCGATGTGCGGGTGCGTTGTCTTGGTGAAACAGCACACGCGCAGCCCTTCCCGGACGTTTTTGTTGCAGTGCAGGAAGGAATTTATTCTTCAAAACATTTTCGTAGGATGCACCTGTTACCGTAGTGCCCTTTGGAACGCAATGGGTAAGGATTACGCCCTCGCTGTCCCAGAACATGGACACCATCATTTTTTTTGCACTGGCGGTTACCCGAAATTTTTTTGGTGGTGGTGAATCTGTGTGCTTCCATTGAGCTGACTGGCGCTTTGTTTCTGGATTGAAAAATGGCATCCACGTCTCATCCATTGTCACAACCGACGAAAAGAAAGTCCCATTCATGCTGTCGTTGCGCGTCAACATTGCTTGGCAACATGCCACACAGGCAGCCATGTGGTCGTCCGTCAGCATTCATGGCATCCACCTGGATGACCCTTTTCGCATTTTCAGGTCGTCATGCAGGATTGTGTGCACAGAACCCACAGAAATGCCAACTCTGGAGGCGATCTGTTCAACAGTCATTCGGTGATCCCCCAAAATAATTCTCTCCACTTTCTCGATCATGTCGTCAGACCGGCTTGTGCGAGCCTGAGGTTGTTTCGGTTTGTTGTCACACGATGTTCTGCCTTCATTAAACTGTCGCACCCACGAACGCACTTTTGACACATCCATAACTCCATCACCACATGTCTCCTTCAACTGTCGATGAATTTCAATAGGTTTCACACCACGCAAATTCAGAAAACGAATGATTGCATGCTGTTCAAGTAAGGAAAACGTCGCCATTTTAAGTATTTAAAACAGTTCTCATTCTCGCCGCTGGCGGTAAAATTCCATCTGCCGTACGGTGCTGCCATCTCTGGGACGTAATGACAATGAACGCGGCCTCATTTTAAAACAATGAACATGTTTCTATCTCTTTCCAGTCCGGAGAAAAAAATCGGAGGCTTTAGAACTTGGATGCACCTCGTAGTTCTAAGTCTAGGGGACTGATGACCTCAGATTTTACGTCCCATAGTGCTTAGAGCCATTTGAACCATTTGAACTAGACACGCAGAGAACTGTGGAACATGTTTACAGTGCAGCTGAAGGTAATGGTCAAAGAGGTCAACGAAAGTACCCCAAATGTCCGCATCGTGGCACATTTACTGCAATCCACGTTCGATTTTGCAATATCGACACATTCGTGGAAACAGGCCTAATGCAGTAAGGCCATGGACGGCGTGTACACCTAAGCTCTGAGTAAGACGTGCTGTTATGCTTTGAAAACAAACCCGAGACAAGTACACAAAAAACTGCCACAGTGTTCTATGTTTACCATATAGCGAAGAGGGTGTTGCTTGGTAGTTGCTTCATCCTGTCCGTCCTGCCGGAGTACAGGTCCTAGGACTAGATGATTACCCATCTCGGCTTGAGCCCGTATGCTAAGGAAGTTCCTGAAGTTCTTCTGTATGTAGATGAGACAAATTTTTCTCTGCAAGGCATGTACTAATGTCATAAGTCACAACTGAGACTGTGGGCGAATGAAAACTCATGTACAACATTTATGCGATGTTATCAGGGATAATTATCAATAAACTTGCCCGATAGTATCACGTGTAACTACTTTCTTGGAGCCTACATGCTGTCTCCTCGACTCCCGCGCATGCGCGCGCACACACACACACACACACACACACACACACACACACGCACACACACACACACACAAGTCGTTCCCCCTTAAGAAGAGCGATAAAACAATCAATTTTTTGGCATTTTCTTTTTTCACTGCAGAAACATCTCATGTACTCGTTGTGCTTCTTCTTCCCCTCTTCTGTCCACTTCTTTTCTGTTCTTTTCGGGTATATGCTCTTTCTCTAATTTTTTTCTCTGTATTTTTTCTTTTCTGTCGTATCTTCTGTGGATATGTTTAGTTTCTTGAAGTCTTCCATGGTTTCCTTTGCCCAGTTGGTTTTGACAGTATTAATCGTCACTATGTTAAAAATCTTCTTGGCCAGTCTGTTTTCATTCATCTTATGTATTTGTCTGTAGAACTTTGCCCCTATTTTCCTGATTTTCTTTATAATCGTCTGTACCTGTTCGTACAATTTTTTTTGTAGGTCTCCTTATCAAGATCCCCTCTCTCTCTGAAGAGGTAAGTAGATCTTTCTACGTACTTTCCTTTCTTGTTTTTCCATCTCTTTGTTTTTTGTTGTTCCCTTTATTACTATTGTTCCTGAGACGTACAAAGGCTCTGGTAAGTCTACTGTACTATAGTGTCTTAATCTGGCACTGACGAAAATACTTCTTTTGTTGCAACGGTTCGACGTAAGTCTGTATGCCTTTGTGGTTTTGTGGTCCTTTCTTCATTGGATGTTGTATTTAGCCCTGGTTCCTGTATAATCTCTCCCAAGTATTTAAACCTTTCTTCTTGTTTTATCTTTCCATACTTAGTTATCAGGTGGTGTCTGTCGATGGATTTTGTGATCATTGTAATGCGTTTTGTCATATGTGATTTGTATTCCTTTTTTGGCTGAGATTTCGTGTAAAAAAAACCAAAACTGAGGAACAAAACAAATATTTTCTCTGTCTGTCATTAAGAACAAGATAATGTGATTTAGATTTTAGCCTCTTCAAAGTTTCCACGCCGTTGCCCTCAGAATAGCTGCACAAACTATTGGCATTCTAGAGACAAGATTTTGTAGTGTTTTTGCAGATATTGCAATCTAACACGTCTGTGAATTATTCCATAGCTCTTCAGCATCAGATGACCTCATTTTTTGACCTTCCTGTCTAGTTCATTGCATAAGACTTCAACGCAGCGGATTTACCATCTGTTTTAGAAATCTACAGTATCATGGAAATTGTACAGCAACAAATAAATAATCCACGAACACAGAAAAGTGGAAATAACATATGCGTAATTTTACGAGAGACAAGTTGCAATTAAGAACCGTGTGGCAGACAGATTCAGATCTGCCAAAAGAAACTAGTACACAACAAGACGTCGGTAATCAGTTGTCAGTCAAGTGTGTGCTTGTCGGAGACTTTGTTGTTCTACAACAGAGTGGACAGAGAGGGCAGCAGTAAGCAGCGAAGCAGACGGTAGAGTGGAAGCTGACAATGACGAATTTGTTTCTGTACGTGGAGTACACTGTAAGTTGCTGCAGAATGGCTACATTAATCGTTATTTTTATGTGTGCTACTCGTGGATCTGTCGGGTTTACGGAAGTTTTCTTTGGCAATGTGGTTTTCACAAGTGACTGTGAAAGCCATGGACGGCGTTACACTGTATTATTGTAGCCACTTCGTAGCTGTTGTCTTCCATCACTTAGTGTGGCATTTTCTAGATGAAGAGCTTTCCAAAGCAGGCTCGTGCTAGATCAGACGGCGCAGAATGATAAATTCCAGCTGATGTCTTTAGTCATGGATTTTCCAAGTATCAGACCAATTTATTTTTAATTTATTAATCATCATATTCATCCCTTTTTTTCTTGATCCAATGTGACTGTCTACACTCGAGACCTGTTATTTTCGTACTTTATTAATTTTTATCTAGTTTCTATGTCATCACATTTTAAATGCACTCCATCCCTTCTTACCCAGTTTTCATGTGGTTCGGGCGGCACTTTCACTCAGTGGACTCCCTTGATGACACCTGCGAGGAAAATTATGTGTATAAGTGATTATATGTATTAGAAGTGCAGTTTCATTGGTGATAATATGCTTATGTGTTGAGGAACACATAGAGGAGTTCAATACTTGCATTTGTGCTGAATGATTCATGCCGTCTCGTCCTATTTACGCTCTGTAAGACAAGGAACGAAAAGTAACTGGTGCTGGCGGTAGCGTCTATATAATCAGTAGCAGTGCTAAGACATTAAGGGCAGTTTAGAAACACGGGAGACAGAGCAGTGTTTCTGTATTGGAAACGTACTAGGCTTTAGACTCTTACTGCAGAAGTATCACCTTGGAGCAGCAGCCTTTTTATCTGACATTTATATAAATAGCCAAGGCGGAGAAAAAGTAAATCTCAGGGTCACTCGAAGGTTTGCCACCTATCTCCCCACTGCAGTACTTCATGGTATAAAGAGCATTTTATCCCACCTGCAGCTTCTTTCGAACGATGCCCATGATCTACAGTTTCACCAGCTTTTACGTTTCTTCTAAATTCCGTAATCTAGAGCTCTTTTGTTTGAGGGCTCTTTTTTCGTCTGTGTTAATCTAGCTTCTGATGTCTTACTTGCATTTGTCTTCCTGTGAGGTATTTCTTAGAGTGCAGAATTATATCACTTCTTTTTTAAGGTATCTTTTTCAAGTTAAGTTACTCGTTGTTCACTTATATCTTAATTCTGTTCATATTCTGTGCGCCAGTGTGTGTCACGATAGAGTCGAAGTTGGATGCAGGATTGAAGGTTTCAAATCCCAGCTAATTTGCATATTTACGTTTTCATCACATACTCTGAATAAATACAGGACTGGAAAGGATCGATAAACCATAGTCTTTCATTTCCATCATATTTTTTGCTATTGTGTCGACTGTCCCATTAAACACACAGATCTATAGGTCTTCTCTACTTTCGGTCAGAGAGGCTAATCCTTCTCCAGTCTCTAGCGTTGTTATCTGCTCAGTTACAGTTTTAAGATCTCTCACTGGCGCTGTACTGTAGCCTATTCATCTGAGTATTCCAAACATTTTGCTTGTGCTTTCTTTGAGAAAAAAAGTTTTTTCTTAAAAAGTTCAATCGTTAGTAAACGCAATGTGAAAATTACTTTTCCATCTTTTTTGTTCTAAAACCAAATTAATCTTCGTACAATATGTCTCTAATATTTACTTCTTTTTCTGTACACTGCACTAAACTGAGCTGCCATGTGTCATGAGGAAGGTCGTCCTGTTTCAAGACATACCGCGTGTTAAGCCCGAACGTTGCGTGAGAGGCGAGTATACAGGGTGTTACAAAAAGGTACGGCCAAACTTTCAGGAAACATTCATCACACACAAATAAAGAAAAGATGTTACGTGGACATGTGTCCGGAAACGCTTAATTTCCATGTTAGAGCTCATTTTAGTTTCGTCAGTATGTACTGTACTTCCTCGATTCACCACCAATTGGCCCAATTGAAGGAAGGTAATGTTGACTTCGGTGCTTGTGTTGACATGCGACTCATTGCTCTACAGTACTAGCATCAAGCACATCAGTACGTAGCATCAACAGGTTAGTGTTCATCACGAACGTGGTTTTGTAGTCAGTGCGATGTTTACAAATACGGAGTTGGCAGATGCCTATTTGATGTATGGATTAGCACGGGGCAATAGCCGTGGCGCAGTACGTTTGTAGTGAGACAGACTTCCAGAACGAAGGTGTCCCGACAGGAAGACGTTCGAAGCAATTGATCGGTGTCTTAGGGAGCACGGAACATTCCAGCCTATGACTCGCGACTGGGGAAGACCTAGAACGACGAGGACACCTGCAATGGACAAGGCAATTCTTCGTGCAGTTGACGACAACCCTAATGTCAGCGTCAGAGAAGTTGCTGCTGTACAAGGTAACGTTGACCACGTCACTGTATGGGGAGTGCTACGGGAGAACCAGTTGTTTCCGTACCATGTACAGCGTGTGCAGGCACTATCAGCAGCTGATTGGCCTCCACGGGTACACTTCTGCGAATGGTTCATCCAACAATGTGTCAATCCTCATTTCAGTGCAAATGTTCTCTTTACGGATGAGGCTTCATTCCAACGTGATCAAATTGTAAATTTTCACAATCAACATGTGTGGGCTGACGAGAATCCTCACGCAATTGTGCAATCACGTCATCAAAACAGATTTTCTGTGAACAGTTGGGCAGGCATTGTTGGTGATGTCTTGATTGGGCCCCATGTTCTTCCACCTACGCTCAATGGAGCACGTTATCATGATGTCATACGGGATACTCTACTAGAACATGTGCCTTTACAAGTACGACACGACATGTGGTTCATGGGCGATGGAGCTCCTGCACATTTCAGTCGAAGTGTTCGCACACTTCTCAACAACAGATTAGGTGACCGATGGATTGGTAGAGGCGGACCAATTCCATGGCCTCCACGCTCTCCTGACCTCAATCCTCTTGACTTTCATTTATGGGGGCATTTGAAAGCTCTTGTCTACGCAACCCCGGTACCAACTGTAGAGACTCTTCGTGCTCGTATTGTGGACGGCTGTGATACAATATGCCATTCTCCAGGACTGCATCAGCGCATCAGGGATTCCATGCAACGGAGTGTGGATGCATGTATCCTCGCTAACGGAGGACATTGTGAACATTTCCTGTAACAAAGTGTTTGAAGTCACGCTGGTACGTTCTGTTGCTGTGTTTTTCCATTCCATGATTAATGTGATTTGAAGAGAAGTAATAAAATGAGCTCTAACATGGAAAGTAAGCGTTTCCGGACACATGTTCACGTAACATATTTTCTTTCTTTGTGTGTGAGGAATGTTTCCTGAAAGTTTGGCCGTACCTTTTTGTAACGCCCTGTAGAGACAACATCTGAGCAAACTGCTACAGACACGTGCTTAGTGAAGATGACAGCCGCAAGTTAGCCGCGTCTGAACGCAGGATAACAGCTGGCGCAAAACACGTGTTTGGAAACATACCAGAGAATAAGAATTCGGATTTCAGAGTTCAGCAGTGTCTCTAGTGAATTCGACGAACGAACGTGACGTCACCTACACAGAGCCACATGGAGCGGTCAAGGCTCTTGTGTGAGAGAGATAGCCACCGATTTCAACGTGGGGTTTCTGGAAATCATTACTATCGCGACGGTACGGCGACGAGAGCTACCGACAGGCTTCAGCAGCTGATACCGACTAGTGTTCCTTTGCCTTTGTCTTTGTCTTCCTTTGTTGTAGTTAGCAATTTAATAACGTAATATATCAGTCTGGTCTATCGATAAATTTGAGATTAGTCAACTCCACGCTTCTTGGTAAATTAATTTATAAAGTTTTTCTCTTTCTTCAGAGGTTCAGTTAAAATAAGACCTTACTTGCTGTTTCACCCTCGACATATGTACTTCTGAAGGAACAATGAGATTTCACCCACTATATCCTCCTAATCAACAATATTCTGTGTATGTAAGACTATTCGAATCGACACTACGTCAAATTTTGCTGTTCTCGCTCCGAAGGTGGTCAGGATGCCACTATGTGTGCGTTATTCTCGCTGATCGGTACTTGCGTGTCAGCAGAGGACTATTTGCCACTCAGTGGCGTTCTCCGACTGCAGAGTTAATTACGCAGGACGTTTGCCGTTCGCTGCTTCGAGGCCTGCAGTGGTAAATGGTATCAGGAAATACCCCGCAAACCGCGTGATTTGCAACTGTGGTGTTCCCTGGAAAAACATACAGAAGTGTTAGCGTGGCGTGAAGACCGCATGCTAAATTCTCTTCTTGGTTCGTGTAAGTGTGACTGAAACCTGATTGTGTAGGAGATCATGGTACCGAGCTGTGTCACTAACTGGATACATAAATTTATTAAAAAATTGATGTTATAAATGTAGTGAAGGCAATGTTAAGGCGAAAAATTAGGAATTAAAGATGAAATATCTTGGCGCAGTACAGGGTGAGACTACGTACTGTTTGCTGGAAAATCCTATTGAAAAGAAGGGGAGTTTTCACTTGAAACTGCATAAAGTCTGTTACATGTATCTGAGGCTTCCTCTGTATAAGGGGAAACAAGTTTCCGTTTGAAGGCCGAATAGTCCAGAATCGGTATGCCAAGCAGACAAAATTGCCGTTAGCATTGACGCAATAATCCCACAGGTTCAACAGTTTGAAGATAGCGGTTTGGTAAAACTCCGTGTCTGCTGCGTGAAGTCCATAATTGCCTGCTACACATTCTCGTCCGACACGAATTGGCGATGTTACGAGGCCTTCTTCAAGCGATCGAAGGCGCGATAATCGCTTGCGGAGGGATCAGGACTATAGGGCGGGTGTTCGAAAGTCACTCATTTGCTATAAGGGAGCGCAAGTGTTTTCATGAAGCTGCAGAACCACTTGTCGCGCACCAGCGACCCTTGGTTTTCCATTCCGAAACGGTGGTTTTCGACAGACATGCTACCTCACACAAATTCTACATTCTCCGACGGCTTTCTACTGGTGTTCGTCCCTCAGCAGCCAAGAAAAGACTAACAGCACTTTGATCCTGTTTGTACGCATTTGGTAATAACATCGCAACAGCTAACGTTTCCGAATTTACCACAGGCGTGTCGGAAGGAAGCTAATGCCACACTGATCTATCGCTTACAAATCAGTGCTTACATATCCTCACCGTAGTCGCGCTGTGTTACATATACGATGCAGTAAAGCCCTCAAACGAAAACTTTGTGATCACCCGTTACAACTAATTTCTTTCCTTTTATCATGTTTCTGTATACGTACATTGAAGTTCACATGTTGCAGATTGGTGGTTACTTTGAACTCTGGGACAAGAAGTATTATCTGCGATGTTTCAGTAGAGTTTCTCTGTTTTTCATTATTTTGGACACGAAATCTTTCTGCGACCACGTTTGGCTCATATAATTTACTCTTGTCTTAGTTGCCAAATTTTTTTATTTTTATTCCTGACGCATTTCACTATATAGCATACTCAGATCTTAACGGAATGGATACGCACTATCTAGCCAAAACTGAACAGTCTTACTCAACATCAGAGGCCAAACAACAGTTCCCGATCTGTGAAGGATAAGCACTCTCCTCTGTCGGCATGCTGGATATATAAAATACCCTATACGTGCGGTAAGATCTACAGTGGAATTACCAAAAGAACGTGTATACACAGCTGGAGGAACATAAACACTTTGTCGACGACGGGAAAGCAGAAAAATCAGGTTACCAGAGCATCCTCTTCATTCAGGAAACATGAAGCTTTCCGAAAGCAGAATTTTATCTACAGTGACGGCCTATTATCCACGACTATGTAAAGAAGCCAATGAAATATATAAACATGACGATAATCTTAACAGAAAAAATTAAGTCATGAAACTTAGTGATATTTCCATAGTATTTATGTTGCTCTCCAACTCTCGTCCTGTCAGTCGGCGAGAATCTGCAGAACCGGACCTCTGAAGATGTACAGCGCAGCGCTGGACTAAGTATTAGGAACGGAAAAGTTTCATGGATCGCGGCCACACAACGCAGAAGACTCACCTGTTACAGTGTATTGTTCTCAAATGTATCAAAAGACTCTATGTAACGGAAGAGGACTGTCCAATTATTCTTGTTGCGCTACTTTTACATCACCCTGCTGTTTACACATCATGCAAATGCTCTTGATACAACTGATGAAGGTTTTCAAAAATCCAGCGTTGATTTTTATGCGATTTAACTTACGCACATGCTTCATTACAGAAGTGAGCATTTCAGGATCAACATCTCCGTTATGCCACACCTTCAACACCCGTTTGCAGTACTGACGTCGAGCAACAGTATCTGAATTGGTCAAGCGACACACTACCTTTATTTCCTTAGGTTTTAAATTGACTTTGTGCAAAGGTCTGTGAAGAGACGGTACTAGACTGAAGGGCAACCTGCTGGTAAAAAATCTTGGTCTTCTTCTCAATGTCGCTGCTAACTCGGCTAGTCCAACACACCCACCCTCTCACCCAGCAACCACCCCCCCCCCCCCCCGCACACACACACACACACAGAAATTGTGTAGGTCATGATGGTGATGTAAGACTTCTTTTGTGCAGTTTATTTACAGTTGTTACTGTTCACTGATTTACTGCCAATAATGTAATCGAGCACTACGCCAATTTGTGCACAGTATGTTACAGCTATTTATGCTGAAGGTCCACTGCCAATTCCTCCATCAAGAACGCTCCTCTGCAGCGCTCCTTCTACTTCGCTAGTGTTTTCTGGCGCTGACGTTTTCCTGCACACCACAACGTCATCATGGAGATCTCCATGCAAGCCAATAGATTAGACACAAAGTGAATCAGAAACCGACAGACTTTCAGAGGTTGTGGCATGGACCAAAACACGAAAAAATGTTTAGTAAACAGGGACTATAAAATTCATACATTAAAAACTATGAGCACTTGTTCGTCTTCGTTACCGTAAAACACACCTCTTCTACTGAAAGCTCTTTGCTTTCCATATTTTGAGAGGCGGTACTATGGGCCGACAGAAGAAACAAAGAGTCCAGTAATCAAGGGCTCTACATTAAGAGATAGGAGTAGTTGTTCCTCTTCGCTACTGTGAACCCCATCTCTTCTACAGAACAATAGCTCTTGAGATGTGCACTTCAGAGCCCATATGTAATGGGAATTCTTTGCTTATTTTGGTCCTTACTACCGCCTCCAAAATTTTTTCGGTAGAGTTCTGATTCAACCTGCACCCGCCAGGTAAGTCGAGAGCGCTAATGCGCTGCTTCCTGGACTCCAGTAGGCGCGGGCCCCGGATCGTATCCTCCCGGCGGATTAACGACGAGGGCTGGTGTGCCAGCCAGCCTGGATATGGTGTTTAGGCGGTTTTTCACGTACCATTAGGTGAATACCGGGCTGGTCCCCACATCCCGCCTCAGTCACATGACTCGCAGACATTTGTACCACGTTCGCACTCTCATGATTTACACTAGATGCTGACAGCTGGGGTACACTGATTCGATCCCAGGGGGTACGTGGTGGCGGCAGGAAGGGCATCCGGCCACCCCTTCAAATTAACCTTACCAAATCCGATTGTAACCACGCCGAACCTGCGCAAACTGCGGGATAAGGCGTAAGTAAAAGAAGAAGAAGATAAGTTCTGTTTCAACCTGGTTATGTCGTGAACAGTTCTAGCTTTATGAAATTGCCTTGTGTTACGTCCGAAGGTACTGAGTAGGTAAAATAAAACTAACTCGGGAAATATTTACAATAAGACCTACATCAACGAACATCACAGTAGGTGCTGGAAATGGCCGCCTTTTGACGTCGATGCAGCGCTATGCTCGATGTCTCAAACTGTGAGACACACGAAGCAGTTCTGTCTGACATCCAGCAGCAATAGCATGCTCATTTTTCTGCTGCAGCATTTCCAGTCTGTGAGGGTATTTGAAAACAACTATCTCTGAGGTAAAAATCACGGGGAGAGAGAGATCAGACGACAGGTGTGGCCTCTGTTGATTGTCGTCGCCTCACCGAACCTCTCATGCACTCATGACAAAATTATCAAGATGGTATCTGCTGTTGCTCCGTTTTGCTGTAAATGCACGTAGAGCCTTTCATCTTCTGTGAGTTGTTATTCATATGTATTAAACTGTAGTTAACAGTTATTGCAGTCTGTATTTTACAGTGTTTGTGTAGTTCGATGCAAATGCCTTTCAGACATGCATGCATGCATGTCTCAAGGAACACACACTCCGGAGAATCTACAGCCCTATTAAATACATGAAACATAACTGCTTTGGCTGCCGAGCACACTAGGAAGCATGGATCGGTCCTGGAGGAGTGTTCGGATAGCCGAAGTTGTTAAGGCGACCACTCGCAATATTCAGGAAATCCGGGTTCGAGTCCCGGTCCGACACATATTTTCATGTGTTTCAAGTAAATGGGGTACAGCTGATGTATAATCGTATTCGCAGTCTGCAAATACATTTCATGTACACTAGTTAGTACTGACAGTTTGGTGAAAGAATAGTCTTGCAATGGTGTTTGCATAATCTTGAAATTACGCAATGCCTCTTCAGAGCATTGATGGTCATTTTCAGCTACATAATAACGCATATCCTGTTAGTTCATATACCCTAACACTCTGAACCAAGCACAATGTGAAGAAATGAAAAACTGAGGATCCAAAAGTACTGAACCCACTTCATTCAGAAGCCACCGGCAGAACTAAAGACGTGAAAGTTCGTCTGGAAGCTTTAACTCAGACGCAACACTAATTGTAAGTACACGGATGCAAGTCATTTATGATAATATTTCGACCCGACGCTCTCTTATAACCCAGTTGCACAGACAAACGGCGTTGAGATGTCATCAGACTTTGTTCCAGATTTTCCTTCACTCGAGCAATGTTCTCTGGTCTTTGAACTCTATTCGGATATTTACATGTTTTATACGCTACAGAACCCGCTTCACTCCATTTAGCCACTAGGTTTTGCATTGCAGATTTTCCTGTAAGTTTGCCGAGATACTGCCAGTCTTAATCTCTTGTGCACTATTTTTTGTTGCATTCATCTACACACTAAACATGTCTACGCCTTTCTCTCACACAAGCGTAACGACAACACAGCAAAGTGCTCGGGTCAGAGCATGAGGGAGATGCGTGGTGCATCTAAATCGCAGCTTCCAGTATTTTCTATGATGGACAGTCCTTGTCTTCTTTTGTTTTAGTCATCAGTCTTCTGACTGGTTTGATGCGTCATTAGTCTTCTGACTGATTTGTTGCGGCCCGCCACGAATTCCTGTCCTATGCCAATTTTTTCTTCTCAGAGTGACACTTGCAACCTACATCCTCAATTATTTGTTGAATGTATTCCAATCCCTGTCTTCCCTTACAGTTTTTACCCTCCGCCCTGTTTGTTAACACTGGTTGATTTCGTGCCAGTTTTATTTACTCTAGACCTTTTGCTGATTTCTGCTTTCTAGGAACTCCTGATTCCAAGCATTCCATTGTTCACTAGGCGACAGGGTGGCAAGAAACACGACATGACCTTTGGCGCTATCCCTCTGGATATCATGGACGAAGAAGCGAGCTGAATTTCACAGGACTGCTGTTTGCGAAATCCATGTTGAGTGCTGCAAAGGAGATTTCCAAAACGGTCATAATACGTGAACATGAAGCATGTTCATAATTCGACAATAGAATAATGTCAGCTTGTAAGCCTATATTTAGGCGCATCCCCTACTATCCTTTTGGACATGGAGAATGGCCTGTGCTTCAATCGGTTGAAACGTTTCATCGCGCCAGCCAACGATACACTATTGGCAGATTTTTTTTTAAAATGAAAAGTTACTCTTCAGGAATATCCCAGAGGTGCAGTTGAAATGTGGAATTATAAAGACAGTAAGGCAGTAAAAGAATCCAGAAATCACCAATCAGTACGGACTTATTTATGTTTTACATTGTGACGAAGTAAATCAAGTGGAGGTACTAGATTCACATATACCTTTTCGCCCATCTTAGCTGTGGTTCTCTCAGATAACATGATTTAGCCCACACTAAGGCTTTAATAACCATAAATGTAACTGCAGTAAATGAGCCTTACAGTCTGTGCGCGATAACTTGGTGTAAATTCCAGATCTAAGACTCTTGTCAGTATCTGTTTTGTAAAGTGATCCGATAGCGTATGTAGCGTGGAATTTAAATTTGTCACTGCCACACATACCACCAGTAGCATTAATATATGCGTGAAACAGACTGAAATTAACGTTACTGTATGCCTTGCTAAGCTGCTAGAGCTGTTCATACAATAGTTCAGAACGCAGTGAAATTTCAAAACAGTCAGACCACTTCTACCACTTCTACGTACACCCTTCGCAATCGTTAATAGAGGTTAGTCAGTCTTGTTGCTCAACTGGATGTCTGCACGTGCAGTCGCTTAGCTATTTTTCTTTCAAAAGCTGTTACATTAATTCTGACCTGTATTGTTGTTGCATCAGCTCGCGTGTGTGGCGCCGTTTTCGTGTCTAACGAGTAGTGCAAGGACACCCACACACCCACACACCCATCCGCCTACCCACCCACCCACATACACACACACACACACACACACACACACACACACACACACACACACACCAGAGAGATACAGCGTCTCAGTAACTCTGGAACCAGTGTCTTTCTTGCGGGAAAAGTGCCGTGAGATGGCCCCGGAGGAACTCTTACGAGAGCTGAGGGAGTCTCAATTCCCATGCCGTTACTTCTTTATGATGCCAGCAGCCGCAGGTTTCCGTTGCTGGCTTTCTCACACCTGTGTGCCACCTATACGACTCTGGCCTGTCCATGTCTCATTACCCAATCCTTTTCCACTGTAGGAAATAATAAAAGGAACGTTTTATCTCCCAGGTGGCATGTTTTTATCTTGTCTGTTTGCTGAAGGCCGCTGAAAGTTTCCTTTTCCTCTCAGAGTGTGACATGAATCAGAGACATTTTAGTAATTTAATTAGCGTCGCTTGTACTTCGCTCCACAACTTCCTGTATCGTGGGGATCTTTCTATCTCCATGACTATTATCTATTGCCTACACTTAGAATTTTTATGTATTGCTTCTCTCTACAGAGTTCAGTTAAGTATTGCGAAATTTCTTTGACACAAAGTCAAGACATTAACATACATTTCAGACACACACTTTCAAAACATAAAGGCACGACATAGTTTTCGTTCGCTGATATGTCGATTTCATTTAATAATACTATTTGGGATATTAAGATATATGTGCCAATCTTCTGTAAATGCAACAAGTAAGGCCATCTGTTAATGGCGTAGGAAACCATTTGTATACACATTTTCCTTTTTTTTGTTTTTTTTGAAAAGTTGTAATTATAAATATTATTATTTTCTATATTCTCTACAGCTAAACAATACAGAAATAGTAGTAAATTTATGAGAGAAACGTATAAAATATGCTTTTATTACGTCTGCAAGAGAGGCAAAGACTTCTTTTATTGTAAAGAAGCCGGTTGACTGCCTGGCAATGTGGCGGTATGCGTTGCTTGGAATGCAGTTGTATGAAAACGTACTATCTGGAAGAATGGAATGGCTTGACATAATAACAGTGACGACGTATCAGAGAGAGAAGAAGAAATTTATTGCCCTATAAAGGCGCCAAAGAGATGCCAGTAAAATCGCGACATCCATGGCAACAATCCAGCTAAGTTCGAAAACGTGTTGTAAAGTGCAGCTTCTTATTGAATATTGAAACACTTATTTAGTCATATATTCATTAAAAGACAATAAAATAAATTACATTTCTTTTATTCTATGACCTATAAGCGTAAATCAGTAGTAAATTTGGCACTTAAACTGGTATAAAGTT
The DNA here is from genome assembly GCF_023864345.2 of Schistocerca serialis cubense. Taxonomy (NCBI): domain Eukaryota; kingdom Metazoa; phylum Arthropoda; class Insecta; order Orthoptera; family Acrididae; genus Schistocerca; species Schistocerca serialis. The sequence continues at coordinate 195,979,348 of NC_064641.1, forward strand.
TCTTCAAGAAACACTCTTCGCCATTGCAGTAAAAATAATAGATTTCAGTAGTTGCACCATTTCAATAGTTGCATTGTGTTTACTGTGTTAATATCAATGTTTTTTAGTGTAGGTCGCATTAATGAGCGTGTGACTGATTACTATTATTATTAAGACACCATGTTATTATGTAATGATCTGTTACAATATATGACGTAATTAGGAATACCTCCGTCACCCTTCAAATTATCGTCAATGTTTTTTTCTCTCTTATAAAATTATAGTTTCAACGTTCTGCAAACACACCCGTAAGTTAGATTATACAACTGCGTGTGCTTGCAGTATATTCGTTATAGCACGGTGTTGCGTAGTCCAATGGATTCACGGCCACACCTCTTAAACAGGACAATTAAATAGTAAATCCTGACAGCCATGTTATAGAAAACGTTTTTATACACTTGTTCACTTTCTGTTCTCTCTAGTGCCTCTCCATGTAGTATTATATCTGCGGTCTTCTGTACCACGCTGAATAGGTACCTCTGAGTTTTCCAAGGCCCATGTTCTACTTACATGGAATGCTGTGTATCACACACAGTTCAATTTCATGAAAATACACTGAGTGGCCAAAACAATGGTAAGGTACTGGACTTGATGTCGGTCGTAGGCTGTTGAGGCCTACACGCTGCACTTCAACACTTGGCGGAGATTGGTCCCACACTCAAATCGTTCCTGTCTTACCACAGATGGTCCACTGTCCCTTAAACCGCGGTCACGGTGGCTCCGATATCGGTGAATCTTGCCGACAACCAATATCGACCGAAGACAGCCTATGTTTTCAAATCGGTACACCGCCACGTGCACAGTCAGAATGCAGCCGATATCGCTGCCTAAATGCACAAACTTCGGTTGACAACCGGTGAAGTTCAGATGAGGTTTTTTTTGTACGCTAATACTGCCCAGCGTTTTTAAACTCCAAATATGGCCTGTGGGACGCTGATAAGTTCAGACCAAGAAAGAAGTCTGTGACATCCTGAGAATGAAAAATTTCATAGTCGGGTATAGTTCGGAATCTGTGGACTGAAACTGCAGCTTTACTGGAAACCACAGGTAGGCAAAATTTTTATCTTTTGGCGTAAAGTATAATCTCAAAAATAATTCGTTCAAGTGCGAATGGTGATGTATATTACACTCAAAGCTACCGGAGCTGATCTTTTTTGTTGAGACATAAAGGCTGCCAGTGGACATTGATTTATAACAATGTGGTAAGTTGAAAACTTGTGTCAGATTGGGATTCGACGTGGATCTCCAGCTTTTTTGCTAGACAGTTGCGCTAACCACTACGCCATCCGGACACAGCGGTCAACACAACTGCAAGGACTATCGTAGCACATATCCCATAAGACCAAAATACCAGACACTACTGATGTAGTGCCTCTGCTCATTGGCCTCATTATTCGCACATCTCGCCGATTCCCATAAGAGTTAAGGCTCAACGTGCACCTGTGCTGAAGGGATAATTGGCCATCATCGCCTTAATTAGATATGTAGTGCCTCTTATTTAGGACGTGCACGAAAGAACAGACATCATTTTGATCCTGCGGCCACTATGAATCAAGACACAAAGGAATTAAAGACATCAGCTGCCCGTGGGCAATGATTTATGTCAAGGGAGAAGTTGAAAACATTTGTCTGACCGGGATTCGAACCCAATCTCCTGCTTGCTAGGCATTTGCGCTGACCACTACACCATACGGATACAGCCGTCACCACAACCACACAGACTACCCTAGCAAACTTCCCGTCAGATACCATTTCTCAACTTATAGCACATTCTACAGATTAAGTACCCCTGCACAGTAGCTACATTTTTGTGTTTTGGTAGGTGGGTGTTAGCTGTGTACAAATTATTATTACTGCTTACTCACGGTTTTAATACCAGGAGGATGGTGATTCCGTTACATGAAGTGGTTTGCAAATGCATATGTGTTTCCACTTTTCTGTGTTTCATACGATCATATTATCTTATTCTAAGATTTATGTTTGTCTTTCAAACATACGCTGAATGACAGTCATTGAAGGTTAACTTATATAAGTCTTTTTTTACTGAATTTATTTGAAATTTTCCAGTGTGTTAGAAAATCATGCTATCTATTGTCAGCACGAATCATCTCGTATATCTAATAGAATGTTTCTCTCTTCGTCTCATATTCGTAAAAAAAAGGTCTGTTTAATCCACCAGTAGCCGGCCGCTGTGGCCGAGCGGATCTAGGTACTTCAGTCTGGAACCGCGCGACCGCTACGGTCACAGGTTCGAATCCTGCCTCAGGCATGAATGTGTGTGATGTCCTTATGTTAGTTAGGTTTAAGTAATTCTAAGTTCTAGGGGGCTGATGACATCAGATGTTAAGTCCCATAGTGCTCAGAGCCATGAATTCAGTAACTAAGGAAAGAATGATCACTCCTCGCTACTTTGTTTTTGAGCCAGATGTGGCTCATTCATTTGCATTTAGCGGCCCTTTTTTTTTTTGTAGCAAAAGCCGGAATGCAGCACTTGCTCCATCGCTCATAACGCCCACCTCCTTAATAGAACTTATTATAGCCGAGCTTCCTTGATTCCACCAAAGAGTGACAAAGAGGACTGGACGCATTGTGACCAAGTTGCCAGCCTATGTTACCGGGCAACCTCTGGCGACGGCATCTGGCGTTCTTTGATGGAACCACTGTGAAAGGGTCCTTATGACTTTGCGGAGTCGACGTGATGTCAGTTTGTTAAACATTTGCGACGGTCCTGTACGGCGGTTTACGCGAGTGGAAACACTGTCCCTGTGATACTAAAGATGCATCCTAAAAACCGTTGACCTCAGAAACTCCAATTTAGTATAATTTACAACTTGCTATGGCTCATCCCATGTCCAGAGTCTGTTAAATCGCGACGTACTATACAATGTTTGCTGCACACCTGTATGTAAAAGACTGCTCAGATATCGTGTCCACACTCGCACCAAACTTCACAACTGGCCGCAAAATAAACACGACACTTTCTTAAACGGGACAACCATGCCCGCAACTTCTGGTAACTTAGATTATTATGAGCTCCAATATAGCTGTTGCTTCTGTTAGTTGTGTTGCGTCATCAATTTTATTGGATAATGCTTCATAAATACTACATTAGTTCACATTGTGTATCCTTTATTACCATATTTTCACTATAGGGTAATCCTGTATTCCCATATTTTCACTATAGGGTAGCCAAATTCTCAGTGTTCCTACTCTGCATCATGTATATTAGTTTCTTCGCTCTTCGTCCAGTTTCAATGCAAATAGGACTACTGATACAATTGAAAATTTCTTGAACAAATACGTTACTTTTGGCCAAAATTTTCCTTATTTTTCGGCAAAGTGGCTAAGCAGTCTGTGGACTACAGTGCTGTTATTTGTTCTTCTTGCAAGGCGTCGTTAACGAGATTAAAACTGTGAAGACAGCCATGCATGCACACGTGGGGCTAGCAGTGTCGAAAAATACGGCAGTGATTTTGATCACACCAGTAATTAACAACGAACGAAATTAGTCCTGTGAGGGGCAAAGCCTTCAAACAATTACCGTCGAGCTGCATAGAAGGAAAAAGTATTAAAAAGCTACAGTTAAACGGGAAAGCCAACATGGGTACAAGCTTGCAGTTTTCTGTCCCTGTCTTTAAGCGATATCCGCTGGTAGATATTGCCGTACGTGGTCAATTTTGAATATATACTTAACACATTGTAATTAAATCACGAATTATTGAGCTCTTAAACTTGGAGTTTCTTATTTTTTTCCTCTTTTGTCCAAAGTATCTTATAATGCAAAATATCCTACAGTCCTTAATGTATCAGGTAATGATTATCACTCATCGAACCTTCCCAACGCACTAAGAATGGCCGGCCTAGTGGCCGAGCGGTTCTAGGCGCTACGGTCGCAGGTTCGAATCCTGCCTCGGGCATGGATGTGTGTGATGTCCTTAGGTTAGTTAGGTTTAAGTAGTTCTAAGTTCTAGGGGACTGAATACCACAGATGTTAAGTCCCATAGTGCTCAGAGCCATTTGAACCATTTTGAACCACTAAGAATGCCGAAATAAAAGAACACGAGGTAAAGTGAGTTAAAAAAATCAAGAAGATTGGCATTCAAACCTGGGAAAGGAGACGAGTGGCGGCATATTTCAGAATATAATTTCAGTAATACGAGTAGAACGTCAGATAAAACCTTAATCAAATTCATTATTTCGTAATAGAATTCAGTGCGTATTTCAGATAAAATCAGTGATGTTATTAATATGGCAAGCGATGAAGTATTTGCATGTGACTTTTATGTAAGAAACGAAAGATTTTCTGCAGTAGTCTTTTCCACAGAAATATAACAGAAAGAATCTCATCATTGACTTCAGTATCGCGAGATGGTCCCTGTGAAATGTTATCTTGCATGCTGATTTACGTTTAGTGTTTTTTGACGTTCCATGACAGTAAGAATATGGCATAACGTCAAACACACAATGAAATCATTTGCTAGACCGCTGTAGTATATGTGCATTTCAGTCCAACGCACAAACGGTCGATACACTTAAGGAAGAAGAGCGACATAGTTTCCACCAGCCTGTTGTTTCAAAGTACTACTTCTTTAAACACTACTAGCTAATTTCGAGCATTGATAAGTGTCAAGTGCATAACATACGTGGATACATCTTCTTCATAAGTTGCATCAGACAAAAGACACATACCATGCATAGTTCATACACAGCGTTGTCGGAAATGTACACGAGCTCGGAACTGGTATCCATAAATTAGACATTCACATAGCTGTTAGAAATTCCACAGCAAGGAGGTCAGATGGTTCAGATGGCTCTGAGCACTATGGGACTTTAGGTCATCAGTCGCCTAGAACTTAGAACTACTTAAACCTAACTAACCTAAGGATTTCACACACATCCATGCCCGAGGCAGGTTTCGAACCCGCGACCGTAGCAGTCCCGCGGTTCCGGACTGCAGCGCCTACAACCGCTCGGCCACCGCGGCCGGCCAAGGAGGTCAAACAGTTAAGGTACAATGAATAGAGTTCACGTAGTTTTACACTGTACGCGGTGTTATAATTAGCAGTTTCAAAACTTTATAGATGTATTAAATAAAAAATGACTGAATATTAAATACATCTACATCTACATGGACACACTGCAAATCACATTTAAGTGCCTGGCAAAGGGTTCATCGTGCCACCTTCTCAATTCTCTATTATTCCAATCGCGTATAGCGCGCGGAAAGAACGAACACGTCTATCTTCCCGTACGAGCTCTGATTTCCCTTATTTTATAGTGGTCGACCGACATCTCTAGGGATGCTGAAGGACAACATCCGACGCCAGTGCCTCACCATAACTCCGAACATGCTTTACAGTGCTATTCACAACATTATTCCTCGACTACAGCTATTGTTGAGGAATGATGGTTGGCATATTGAGCATTTCCTGTAAAGAACATCATCTTTGCTTTGTCTTACTTTGTTATGCTAATTATTGCTATTCTGATCAGATGAAGCGCCATCTGTCGGACATTTTATGAACTTTTGTATTTTTTTGGTTCTAAAAAACCCCATGTCATTCCAAGCATGTGTGTCAATTTGTACCTCTCTATCCACATTATTCCATGATTTATTCAGTTTTCAAATTTATACTGACTTTTTGATCACCCAGTAGTTTTCACCAGCCTGTTGTTTCAGAATAGTACTTGTTTAAACACTACTAGCTAGAAGATATCTGACTCACTTCTGCGTGAATGTATAGTTAAAACCAATAACCACTGTCGACACAGTTATTCTCTGTCTTCATCCACTTACAAGAGTAGCAAAAAAGGTGGAGAAAGTTACTTTGTGACATTTCGAACACTGAGAAGACGTTTATCAAATTTGCCGTCGGTTATGAAAGGTTACATTCTTATTATCTCTATGGATTTAGAAGCTAATAATTTGCTCATGAGTTGACGCTAAATTCCATGAAATTGACGACAAGTCGTGTTTAAAAAGGTATTAGTTAACCCCGCCCTTTCAATCGAGATGCTAATAAAGACTGTAATGACAGCTCTGTAAAGCTGAAGGGCATGAGTCGATGGACGAGGCCTTTTGATTGCGTAACGCCAGAGCATTTGACTTGGAGGTTTTTATGATCACACTTTAGTCACAGTTATCATTTGAAAGAACATGGTCGTATCAGGATACAATGTCCAAGGAATTTAGAGACGCGCTGCTAGGGTAGTAACAGATCTGAATAGCCCACATGAGTATATTACATATGCTCAGGAATCGAAATGAGAATCAGTGCAGGAATGACAACGTTTTCTCTCGAAACACGGCAGGATAATTGTAGAGAACTGGAATTTGCGGCAAACAATACAAAAATTAACTGCGTTCATTGTATAACACGCATAGCGATAGAAATTGTAACTATGAAGCTTGCTGAGACGCACAATCGTTTGCCCCTCATGCTTCATGTAAAGTGAATGTGACAATCAGTGGTTAACACTGGTACAAAGTACTTTCCGCCTTGCACTGTACAGCATTCATGGGGAAATCAGATAACAGCGCACAATTCAAGATTACGACTGATAATGTCAGTAACCAGTTTAAATTCTTGACCTCTGCGTAGGATGTTGTGAAGTGAAAGCGCAAGATGGTGTGGTTCACTACAAATCCATAGAATGAGAAAACTATTCTCGCTGTTTACCTTGAGACTTACACGGGGTAAGGGGACTGTATCCTCACGGGGGCTTAATTTATATTTGTTTACTTTCTTTAGGTAAGTTTACTTTTTATTTCACGTCATGGATAGTCAATATCGATCTCCAAACTGGTGTAAGAAGAGGTAAACCTCTCTGATGCGTGACGATAGATGTACTGCTCTAGCTGTTGAGCTGCGAACAGTTTGATTCAGTGTGCGAAGGTTGTCGTTCGCGGGCGTCGGTAGAACGTGGATTTATAATATTCGTCGATAGTATTTGAGACGAAATGGCGCTTGTACAATGGAAGGAAATCCATTTGTTTACCGTACTTAAATATAAAGTTTCATTGTATAAGTCCGGACAATAATCGTAGCGCACAGCAGACTGTTGCGTGTGATGAGATTAGCATAGTCTATGTTAAAATAGTCTACCTTGGAACAATAAATAATCACTTATTTTTCGTTAATCGTTTTCTAATTCTGTAAACAGGACCTTTTATGAACCACATTTTGAGCCATCCTGAAGAAAAGAACGAAACCCGAGCGATGAAAAGTCGACAATGATTGATACAGGTGTAACTATAGGTTGAAGACCATACAAGAGAGTACTACAGCGTATGGTGAGGTAACTGACACCTAAAAAAAGGACATGGTTGCTTTTTAGAACCAGTTTCATCGATTTCATACCATCCAGAAAACGGAACCCACCTATGCCTTTTTTTCAAGAAGGTAGCCATATTTTCCTTCCCATGAATCTTTAGAAAAGGCAAACAAAAAACTTCGTCAACATATGTTACTTCGTCAATACCTTCGAAATTCCAGTACCTTACGGAGTCAAGGACAGTAGCGTACAACTGCTGCATTCCCAATCTCCTTACAACTGCTTTCTGTGTGGTCAGTGGAAACCATATGCTACAGCCTGCGATTAGATCCCAGATCACCGTTTCGTTGGAGGTACTGTTGCTTGAAACCACAGTTGTTACAGCCCATCTTCACTGTACAATGGTACTACCAAGACGACTTTTTTCATGTCAAAAGAAAATCTAAGGAGTTCTAGTTCCAGAAGAGAATCACCAGTGAGCTAGAAACTGACAACTTTCTTGGTTAGCAGATGATCAGAAGAACGCATAGTCTGGAGATACTTCTGGCTAATGGCACAAAAAGTGACATGAACTTGTATTGCAGAAGGGGCAGAAGAGGGAAGGCTAAACAATTAAAAAGCTCTGTACACACACGAAATTAATAAATTGTTATTTCTCTGTGTAAGTTGTCGCTGATCTGCCAACCACATCTTTCACGCGCGGATTTGTGAGTGCATAACTCATCGAGACGTTGAATGGCTTACATTCCCTGACTGGCAGTTATACGAGGCCCTTCCAGTGGAGAATCCAGTAAGCCACCCATTCTATTCAGCTTGGCTGTTCATGCCTGGAGCTTTTCATTATGACCACGCTCCAAGCTCGAGGAACATGTGTAGTATGTATACAGCGGATTGCCACTGCATTCATGAACCCACATGGAATAATTAACGTGTAGCTTACCTCTCATATAGCTTACCTCTCACCCGTGCCAAGTATTTTGAAATATACTAGAAATCATTTAATTTTCTTGATTTCTAAAAAATAAAAATGAATAATACGTTTGTTTCTTAGTATATGTCGTAACCTATCAGCTGATTATGTATCTAGCTCCAATTCTGTAAATCAGAATGCAGTTGGTTTAACTTGGCCTCGCACGACCGGTACGACAGGGTGGTCACAACATAATTGGTCGATAGCGTCAGACCCCTTAAAGTGACCACTATATTGTCACCCTGCTTGGAACCTGCTGAAGAGATCTCAAAATAATTAATGCATAACTTGAGACCAGTTAAGCATCCAGCTACAGCCGTAAGAATGCACACAGACGTCAAAAGCCTATCGGAGGTTGGTGATAAGAAATATCGAAAAATATTTTTCGAAATTCCTACCTTTAAGCACTATGGACAAGGGTTAAGAAACTAGATTCATCGATTCTGAATTTAGTTTTCCGTAATTTGTGAGTGACACTTTAGGCGCATGGTGGGATACTCCCTTCGAAAAGTCACAAGCGATTACTTTCGATGTCCAACGACCATCGTATTAAAGAGAGAATTGTTGAAACTAATCTTGCCACGTCGGTTCAAAAATGGTTCAAATGGCTCTGAGCACTATGGGACTTAACTTCTAAGGTCGTCAGTCCCCTCTAACTTAGAACTACTTAAACCTAACTAACCTAAGGACATCACACACATCCATGCCCGAGGCAGGATTCGAACCTGCGACCGCAGCGGTCGTGCGGTTCCAGACTGAAGCGCCTGGAACCGCTCGACCACCTCGGCCGGCTTGCCACGTCGGGCTTTCCGCCATAACTTCTTCAGTATGACAGTTAATCACGCTTCTGAAAATCATGTACAAGGAACTGCAAGGCGGCGAAAGAAACAGCGTTTGTTAACGATGTCACGAGAAGTTACTATCTTACAATCTGTTTAACCTCTTATTTTATCCTTCTTTTTGAAGACGGGACGTAATGCACGTGCCTAGAAAAGACTGCGTGCTATGTTGCTGCACGTGGTAATGCATAACGTTCTCAGAATCATAAATTGAATTCCGTATTTAATGAGAAGCAATCTCATTAGTAATAGTCGCAAAAAAGTGTTACATTATTTCGTAATTGGTAGGAACTTGTTCAGTAGTGGTTAACTAGTCTCGATCGGCACGCGGAAAGCAAACGTGGATAAAGTGATGCGTTTGACAGTTGTTGGGGAGAGTCTTCCCAGCTTTAAATTGCTGTAGGCTACTGACTGTGCATTAATGATTTATACATCATTATACGTTGTAGGAAAGTGAAAAACAAGGAATTTGTCATGTGTGTAACCGATTCTGCATTGTTCACAGGGTATTTTGTGCTGTGGTACAATAGATGTGATGAAATAAAGAAGTTTCCAATACTTCCTGCAATGGCGCAGGAATTTTATTCAAGGGGGACAGGACGTAAGGAACTACACGATGAGCTCCTTATTTGTACAGAATCAACTGATACGCTGTTACAAAATGTGTCAGAGGAAGCTGTAAGAAACTGCGCGCTCGGCATTGCTCATTATAAAATTTTCTGAAGCCTGGTTCTGATATGGATAAGGTTTCTTAAGGGACGACGTGAAAGTACAGGTTGTCCCACGAGGAATGGCCAGTCTTTAATGATAAGACAGCAGTGGTCATTCGAAGCAAAAACGGTCTAGGAGACAGTGCTCTAAAATGCTAAGCTGCTCACCTCAAGTGCTATGAGCGCTTGTTCGTCTTTGCTAGTGTGAAACACATTTCTCCTACTGAGCGAGTGCTCGTAGCTCTTAATGTACGCATTTTAAAGCCCTGTCTCTTTATTAGGCTTTTTTCTTAAATGATAGTTTCTGTCATATCCCTGAATGTTGACCGTTCCTCCTAGGACATCATTTATATAAGCCCGCAGGCTGTAGCGGCAGTTTTCATTGATGATCAAAGCTTCTGAGTCGCTAGGGCGCGTTACATGCCTCTCAAAACTTCTTCACTGCTCGACTGAACATTCAGACATCCAGGGGCACGAAGAGAACCCTGACAAATACCCCAGCAAAGGGATCTAACCGTCGAGCAGTGAAAAAGTTTGGAGTGGCATATGACGTGACTTCAGAAGATTTTATCATCGACGTGCGTACTTTTTTCAGGCTATGCTGCAGGTCCCTAGCATTAAAAGACAGGTGCATTTGGCGTACAATGCTTTTCGTCGTCCGCCCCGCCGCCCCCCCCCCCCCTCCCCTCAAAAAAAAATCTGTTTTTGTCAGATTACGAGTCAAGTTATCACATTTTCCTCGAAGTATATGGAAGTGCTGTCGTGTTACAGTCTTCATTACCTAACGATGCTATAATAGTCTCATACTCAACTGGGTGCACTAAACATCTGCTAGAAAGGGGAAGTATTCCGGGTCTCTTACTGTGGCTCTCAGTATTGGGGATCGGAGATGTGCTTATCGTATCTCACAGATCATACGTCGAAACTCTACCTGTGTTGTTGACTTCCAGTATGTGCGAACGTGTACTGCTACTACCAACAACGCTATTGCATGGATGTAGATACAAAACATCCAGTGAAGATACGAAATATGGATCATGAAAAGATATAGCAGCACCAAAGAAAAATTTATAAGTGCAGTGTGCACAGTGTGCTTTGAATTGTATAATTCATTCGAACACTAGATGGAGTGTGGCAGATGCTTTTAAGTCATAAGTTTTGAATTTAGAAATCCCAAAACGCCCAAACCATAAATTTCCAGACAGAATACGATTATAAAATAGCAAGATACTACAAGCCTGTACTGCATCACATCTCAAAGCCAAACAAGTTATCTGTCTTTAATTATTAGCGAAGAGCAACATCTTGGTTGTGACGTAAGATAGTGCTTTCCGATTTATCGTTATTTATGTTTAAGTTATCTACAGTCAAGGACGCTAAGGCATTCTTGAGATGGTCGCGAAAATCTTTTCTAAACAGGAGTGATAAGTTGAAGGTTACTTCTTTTTATCAGAGAGAAATCCTCACAAAATACTATGAGACACTTACACATGGCGTTCGAAAAAACAATGTCACGATATAGGTTTATCACATACGTCTTAGTTGTTCATTAGTTTACACTAGTCTTCTGACTGGTTTCATAAGAGCCTTCTGTACTCATCTCTTCAGGTCAGAACAGGATTTACACGCATTGTCGTCAGTTATTTGTAGTACATACTCTAATTTCTGACTTTCTCTACGATCGTTGACTTCTGCAGTCCCATGATGCCTTGGAAGTTGTTGAAAAACAGCGGAATTTTGAATCTTTGTCCAATTTATATTCCCAGAATATTCTTGTTTATGCGTTGCTAGGGTAAAAATCTGTGATTGAGTAAAAACATTGGTTTAAGTGAATACTGTTGTTTTCTGGATGTCACTAATATCTCGTCAATGGTGACATTTTCTGGTGCCGAAACCCGTGAAAAGGAGTTTGTGTTACTGGGCGACACACTTCCGCTCTCATGTCACTAACGGGAGATGAATCAGCTTCGACATCACAAAAGGTATGACGCGCGATCGCGTGCTGTAGATGAAGCCTTGTAGAGAAGACAATTACTACGGCTTGCTACTTGTACTGTTGAGGAGACAGTTATTACGGCCTGGTACTCCTGCTGTTGCCTTTGAAGAAAATTACTAAGTGCGTTTTTTGAAACAAGATGTGACCGTAGTACATATATTTGTTTGTCAGCTGTCGCACGCCCTGAGGACTGACATCTCTGCCTGTCATCGTGTCATTTTTGTTACCAGCTGTTGCTCCACGCAGTCACTTTGTTTGTTCGAAGCGGTGGGACATTTGACAGCGCCGAGCGTGTTATTTATTACCAATAGCAACTATGTCTTTTGAGGAGGTACATGACCTGTAAAAAAAACTATCTGCCTAGAGAATCTACATCCAGGACCTCGTATAGGTGATTCAGGAATCATCCCATGAAACTCAAAGCGTAAGTCGCCGAAGTGGCGTCAAATCGAAAGACTTGCACCCGGTGAACGGTCTACCCGACGGGAGGCCTTAGTCACACGACATTCACATTTTATCCCATGAAACACCACTCCCGGACACTGTGTACCTTAAGAGGCACTTGGAAGAAGCGCTGTCCCTTCTGGCACTGCTTTATGACGCTATTCATAACTTTTCCCGGAAATGGAATATAACATAGGTTTATTTCTCTATGGCGAACATCTTGACAAAGCGAAGGGCGCTATTTTTAACGCTCGAGAGTGCTGTTTCGACCGAACAAGACACAGCCAGGGCAAATCACCACAGGCGCAAAGATGTGAGCTAGGGCCAGTGCCATAGAGACTCCCCACTCGCGCGCCTTCCACCAGCGGCATGGGCGGCGCTGAGGATGAAGATATCGGCTTCGCCCCGGCCAACCGCCGGCCGAGCACAATCCGCCAGTGACCGGACGACAACGGTCAGAAGCCTACTCGGAAGACTGAAAAGCAGCTCTCGCCCAGTTGGTTATAGGTGATCGTCCACGGCTGACTTAGGCAGGGAACGTCGTTTAGTGAACTCATTGAAGTGAACAGACAGTTGTCGTAAATTGCATTTGCTATGTACTGTGAAGTTTACCTACGATTATTTGCATTTAGCCATTGACGGCCTTTCTTGTGTTACATTACAAACAGTGTTGAAGACTTCATTATTCGACAAGTCACAAAAATAAGTAAACCTTTTTAACCCATCTGTGTGACTTTATTACTAAATTGTTGGAGTGTTGTAGAACCTTCTTTCTGCTATCCTGTTACCTCACCATGGGGCATAGTTGTGTAATAGTGGCAGGGAGAAAGTGTCTTAGCGGAGTACTGCACAAGAAGCCGTTTTACGAACTCACAAACTCGGCCTACCGTAACAACAGTGGCAACTCGGCCTCTACAAAACTGGAGACGAGGTTTTACAAAGAAGAAGCTACCGAGAAATACGGTTTGCATCTGTCGTTGCCTTATATTTGTACGAGCCAATCTCGACTCTTATTTCTATCCCTACTACTGTAAAGCAGCTGCCTATTAAACCTGAACTCTCCTCTGGAACCATTGAGAACTGACTCAGATTTGTGAAAAAATCGGAAGTACTATTATCAGAAGTCCGAACGATAGGTCGATGCCACTTCAGTCATTGCCTTGACGGACAATAAGTAAATTATTTATGTAAGCCACTGATCGGAACTGCATAATACGAGGTCACTTGGCTTACTTAGAGGGTATAAGGCCTATTCGAGTTGAAAGTGATGAAACTTAAGTCGACTTTCATAGAATGCAGCAGATAGACACAAACTCTGAAGTCATTGGGCGAGGATGTAAAAATGATTGGCAAGTTCTTGTGCCGAAAATAATGCATGCTTTTCCTGCAGACATTTGCCGGCGCTGGATGTGGAACCTCCTGGTATCCGCAGAGGACGTAATAAGAAATATGGAATTTTTAGAGGAAGAGCTCAAAGGAGTACGCAGCGTGCGAAAGATACGCAAAGACAGCTCATTCACTAGCATATTACCTGCCGCCGCCTTTCTTAACGATGATTCCAAGCAAAGTCATTCGAAAAGCAAGATTAGGTGTAGGTTAGAAACAACGAATTGCTCCCACCAGAAGTTATATTGTATTCTACTGTCTTTGCAGGTATCCTATCATCCCTCTTCTTCTAGTTTTCAGAAAATGTATTTACTCCTCGTACATTACTAGTCCATTTAATTTTCAGCGTTCGTCTGTAACACCACCTAACAAAGGTTTCGATTCGCTTGTTTTCGGGTTCTAGCACCACAATAAATCACTTGTATACAATGTAGTGCTCCAAACGTACACTCTTTTAAATTTCTTTCTAGAGGGAAGGCCATGTTTAAAAATAGCAGATTTCTGTTGGACACGAGTATTCTCCATCTGCTTGACTGCTTCTTATGGTTTCCTTGTTTCCTTCAGAATTTGTTATTTTGCTTCAAAGAATTCCTTCCCTTCATATCATAGAGTAGGAATATCTGTGGAGGGAGCATTCAGATGGTCAGAACAGAATTTTCATTAACATCCATGGACTCCCAAGTCACTTGATATAGTTCTTACTTATGAATAATAACTGTTCCTCTTAGCACCTATTTCGGTTTCCATTCGTAGTAGCTACAATTGTTCTTCATTGCTCTTGCTAATAAATAAATCTGTAAAACCAGGATAAGTATGTGCAGCAGTGCCAAGTATCGGGCTTAAAACATAAGCAAACAGCGTTGTACGTAAGCCACGTGATACTTGCAGAGTGATGTTGGCTGTTTGCGCAGTAAGCTATGCTCAGTCCATGGACGTTTTTACTCTACATGATACTCCAAAGTGGTCACTATTTCGATACTAAATTAGAAGCTAATCTCATTTTTCCTGCTTCTTTATAGTTTCTTCCTTCTTTGGTTCACTCTCATTCCATGTTTTATGGTGAGTAGACCGTTCACCACACTCGAAAGTTCCCGTCGTTCTTTCTGACCTTCACAGAGAATATCAGTATCATCAGCAAATTCTATCATTGACATTTCATCTTAAATTCTAATGCCTCTCTCGTACTTTTCTCGTCACTAGTTCATAGATATACTGCTTGGACGGCAGAGATTGCACGCCTCCTTACGCCTTTTCATTAATAAGCGAAGCAGCTGACATGCTGTCAGTAAACTTCGTTGATGAATGAGTAGACTAGAGCAGTGTTTCTCAACCACCATGTCAGGACACAGTGTGTCGTGAATACAAGTAAGTGTGGGCGTGTCGCGATATTTTTAATGTTGCTAATCTTCCGAAGATAAAATATCTAGAACATAAAATATGTATCGCAAAATCGTTTCTTTTAGTAATAAATCATAAAATTTGTGCCTTGCAGTGGTTCCACAATATAAAAAATTATTGTATGTACTTTGTGTTTTACCTTTCTTGTATCTAGGAAAAAAATCACATATGGGGGTGTGTACTTTGTTGTGGCCAAAAGGAAAAAGGGTTGAGAAACGAGGGACTAGACAATGCATCCACCCTTATATAGGGAGTAACAATCATGGCGTCGCTCAAGTCGTAGAAAACTACAGATATTCATGGCGTTGCTGTTATCATTTACTTTTCGTTTGATTGATTGATTGGGTCAGTCAACATGTTCCGCAGATCCCATCAGGAAGGAGAAGATGCTGGGAAATCGAATGGGTCAGGGTATACATTAACAAATGGCGAGGACATCGTAGAAACTGAGTTTTTGTGCTGAATTAACAATGCAGTATCATTATACTGCTTAATGCTGTTAACGCTTATGTTATCTAACTACAAACGAGTAAATTAGAAACAAATCTTCTAATATGAAGCAAAGCTTTTGCCTTCTCAGCTACACTGGTGAGCCAAAACCTTATGACCACCTGCTTAATAACTTGTTTGTCCGTATTTGGAACAAAATACATCACTAATGCTGCGTATCAGGAATCCAACAGTTTTTTGGTAGGTTTATGGTGGTATGTGACATTAGATGTCTACCCACGGGTCTTTTAATTCCCGTAAACAAAAGGCCGCATTTGCAAATGCGGTAATGGCTCCCGCCAGCGATCCAAATGGATTCCGTAGGATTTACAGCAGCCGAGCTTGGTTGCAGGGACATCAACGTGAGTTCACCATAACGCTTCTCAGACCATTGTATCACGGTTATGGCTCCGAGACACGGACAATTACACTGCTGAAAGACGACATCGCCGTCGAGGAAGACGTGGAGCATGAAGGGATGCAGGTAGTTCGGTGCTGTCAGCGTGACTTCGATTACTACCACAGATCCTATTGAAGCGCAGAAGATCATCTATCATAGCATAATGCTGCTCACAGCAGCCTGCGTCCGTGGCTGGCTGCACATTTCGAGCCGCCGTTCACCTCGATGACGGCGTTTATGGAGTCGACAATCGACTTTCTTTCTTTCACTTGCTCCTTCGTCCCGCAATGTGCGCAGTGTCGGCGTGGTTACAACGGATTTGGCAACGTTAATATAAAGAGTTGGCTGGTTGCCATTCCTGCCGCCACCCCAACCCCTCAGGACGGAATCAGTGGACCCCAGCTGTCTGCGTCTAGTGTAAACCATGAAATAGTGCGAAAGAGTTACAAACGTCTGCGTGTCGTGTAAGTGAGGCGGGATGTGGGGACCAGCCCGGTATTCACTTGGCGGGATGGGGAAAACGGCCAAAAAACATCGAGGCTGGCCGACACACGAGCTCACGTCGTTAATCCGCCAGGCAGATTCGATCCGGGGCCGGCGCGCCTACCCAAGTCCAGGAAGCAGCGCATTAGTGCTCTCAGCTAACCTGGCGGGTCGGAGACGATAATCGACGTAGTACAGCAAAAATGTGATTCACCCGAAGAGCCGACACGTTTCTATTGATCGTAGGTCGAATCCCTACGATACAGTGCCCACTGCAATCGTAATTGTCCACGTAGTTATGTCAACATGTGAACTTGCAGGAGAGCTCCTTGTTCAGCGAAGTACGATGAATGGTGTGCTCCGAAACACTTGTACGTGCATCAGCATTGTGCTCTTTCCGCATAGGTGCCACAGATCACCATCTATCCTACTTTACAGGGCACACAAGCCTACGTATCCCACGTCAATTTACGAACTTCCAGCATACTGGAGTAACTTGCGTCAGCAACTTCTGTTAAATTAATAGAACGAAAAAGTCAGTCAAAGTTGCAAATATTTTACTTTTCACTCGATGACTAGTTTCGGGCCGAGACCCATTTTCAGTCAACGTAAAGTCGAAAATGTCATTTCCGAAGATGTCAAAAAATGTGTAATGTACATTTACAGTGCATACAGATAACTGTTACACATTTTTGACGTCTTTGAAAATGCCATTTTCGACTTTGTTATGTTGATATGAAAATGGGTCTCGTCCCGAAACTAGTCATCGAATGAAAAATAAAATATTAGAAATTTGGACTGGTTTTTCGTTCTAAAGGTTTTCTATTGCTATAAAAGCTACGACTCTTCATGTTAGTGACATGAGGAGATCAGGTGATCGAAATTCCTTCGCACTGCTCGATTGAGACGGTATGTAAAAACATTGCGGAATGAAAAACTGCGGACAGTGGCATGACGTAATGCTGTCGGTAGCCAGTGTAGTGCAGGCGTCAGCAGCATTTTCCACCGCCTATGACGTGTGATTTAGACATTCATACGACCGCAGAAATTCCAAGCAGCTCTTCAATAACAGTGGTATTCTCAGAATTAACCGCAACTCTCTTTCTAATGAATGTAGATTACGCAGAGTAGTGAGAGAGCTGTGTTCAGGCATGGGTGACGTGGGATCTACAGATGTACTCCACAAGTCGCCTAAGCAAATGTGATGGATGGTATGTTTTGATCCAGTGTCATTTCCCCCCTTTGTAGTTCCTCTTGCGAACGGTGCGCGAGGAGAACAAATATCACTAAGTCTCCGTAAGAGCTAGCCTATTTCTAATTCTAGTTTCATAGTATTTTTGAGAAATATGTGTTGGAGGATGCCAACGGCCTTGCCGCGGTGGTAACACCGGTTCCCGTCAGATCACCGAAGCTAAGCGCTGTCGGGTTGGGCTAGCACTTGGATGGGTTGACCATCCGGTCTGCCGAGCGCTGTTGGCAAGAGGGGTGCAACCAGCCCTTGCGATGCAAACTGAGGAGCTACTTGACTGAGAAGCAGCGTCTCCGGTCTCGTAAATTGACATACGGCCAGGACCGCGATGTGCTGAGTACATACCCATCACATCCGCATAATGACGCCTGTGGGCTGCGGATAACACGGGGACCGGTCGGTACCGTTGGTCCTTCCAAGGCCTGTTCGGACGGAGCTTAGTTTAGTTTTATGTGTTGGAGGATGCGAATGCTCATGAAATTTATACAGTAAATTACACGGTGATGTGCATTGTCTCACTCTTAGAGATTACCACTAGAGCATCTCCGACATTTTTGTCTTAACTACACTCCAGGAAATTGAAATAAGAACACCGTGAAATCATTGTCCCAGGAAGGGGAAACTTTGACACATTCCTGGGGTCAGATACATCACATGATCACACTGACAGAACCACAGGCACATAGACACAGGCAACAGAGCATGCACAATGTCGGCACTAGTACAGTGTATATCCACCTTTCGCAGCAATGCAGGCTGCTATTCTCCCATGGAGACGATCGTAGAGATACTGGATGTAGTCCTGTGGAACGGCTTGCCATGCCATTTCCACCTGGCGCCTCAGTTGGACCAGCGTTCGTGCTGGACGTGCAGACCGCGTGAGACGACGCTTCATCCAGTCCCAAACATGCTCAATGGGGGACAGATCCGGAGATCTTGCTGGCCAGGGTAGTTGACTTACACCTTCTAGAGCACGTTGGGTGGCACGGGATACATGCGGACGTGCATTGTCCTGTTGGAACAGCAAGTTCCCTTGCCGGTCTAGGAATGGTAGAACGACGGGTTCGATGACGGTTTGGATGTACCGTGCACTATTCAGTGTCCCCTCGACGATCACCAGTGGTATACGGCCAGTGTAGGAGATCGCTCCCCACACCATGATGCTGGGTGTTGGCCCTGTGTGCCTCGGTCGTATGCAGTCCTGATTGTGGCGCTCACCTGCACGGCGCCAAACACGCATACGACCATCATTGGCACCAAGGCAGAAGCGACTCTCATCGCTGAAGACGACACGTCTCCATTCGTCCCTCCATTCACGCCTGTCGCGACACCACTGGAGGCGGGCTGCACGATGTTGGGGCGTGAGCGGAAGACGGCCTAACGGTGTGCGGGACCGTAGCCCAGCTTCATGGAGACGGTTGCGAATGGTCCTCGCCGATACCCCAGGAGCAACAGTGTCCCTAATTTGCTGGGAAGTGGCGGTGCGGTCCCCTACGGCACTGCGTATGATCCTACGGTCTTGGCGTGCATCCGTGCGTCTCTGCGGTCCGGTACCAGGTCGACGGGCACGTGCACCTTCCGCCGACCACTGGCGACAACATCGATGTACTGTGGAGACCTCACGCCCCACGTGTTGAGCAATTCGGCGGTACGTCCACCCGGCCTCCAGCATGCCCACTATACGCCCTCGCTCAAAGTCCGTCAACTGCACATACGGTTCACGTCCACGCTGTCGCGGCATGCTACCAGTGTTAAAGACTGCGATGGAGCTCCGTATGCCACGGCAAACTGGCTGACACTGACGGCGGCGGTGCACAAATGCTGCGCAGCTAGCGCCATTCGACGGCCAACACCGCGGTTCCTGGTGTGTCCGCTGTGCCGTGCGTGTGATCATTGCTTGTACAGCCCTCTCGCAGTGTCCGGAGCAAGTATGGTGGGTCTGACACACCGGTGTCAATGTGTTCTTTTTTCCATTTCCAGGAGTGTATATGAATCCATGAAGAAAATGGTGTTCTTCTTTGGATCTCAGCGTTTCCATGATCAACTTCAAGTAACAGTTAAATAAGGGTTTTGTAAGCTACTTCCTGCTTGGATGGGCATTACTTCATTAAGGTTCTTTCGTTGAATCAAAGGCTATCATCTACTACTAGTTTTATGTGTTCGTTCTATTTTAAACTGCTCAGTACTTATGTTCTTACAATGGATGTGGCTGTTTACAGTGATTGTTCGGCGATGGTGCAATCAAGCAGTCGCTGTCGGCAGTCGCAACAACTGTCGAGCATTTCTTGCTCTGCTTGTGTGTGTGTGTGTGTGTGTGTGTGTGTGTGTGTGTGTGTGTGTGTGTGTACAAGTTCAACATTAACATGTTACTCCTGCTGAACCTCTTGGTATGGTATTACGTTTTACCTGACTCACTGCACCTCAGGTAATGTGGAGATGATGGTCCACATGCTGCTGCAGAGAAAATTATTTTCGTAGCAAGATTGGCCTTTGGTGATGTGGAGTGAGTTTATCTCAGGCCGCTGCGGAGAAAGTTATTCACGGAGCAGGTCAGGTCTACGTGTTGTCGGCCTGTTGTGTGCCTGGAGCCACATTTCCCTGATGAGCCGGATGCAGGTCTGACTCAACTTTTCGTAGAAGGCATGCGCACTCTGCCGCATTCTGTCCTTCAAAAGCGGAATTCCAGTGTCTGCCTGCTGCAGACGCACGGCGAGTGTCAGGGCTCGCGTTGCGCACCCTCTGCAGCGCCGTGATGTGTGCGAGGCATCCCCCTATAAACGGCCGCGCGCTCCAACACTGGTCTGACAGTGTTAGTGTGAGCGTAATGCCAGGGCGCGGCAGCAGCGACGACTATGGATTAAGCAGCGGCTACAGGGCGCTTCAGACATCATGATTAGGGGCCCAGATGAGTCATTGGTCGAGGATCACGCCGAGGTAATCTGCGGTCTTCGTCCATGGGGTGGGTCCTCCGACCACGTTTATGGACGGCACATCTGGCGGTAGCTCCCTTCGGAAAAGACTACTGCCTGTCTCTTGAGGGCACTGAATTTAAGTTGCTACTTCGTCGCCCATGCTCCCATTGCACCGCACCAGAGTTATAGGCAACGTCTCGTTATCTGGACTTCACGCTGCAGGTGAACAGTGTTGTATCATTGGCATCAATCATCAATAGTTTTCAGGTCTTCCTGGATTTCGCTAGAATTTTCAAGCTTTCCAATATTTCAACAACTGACTCATCTACGTGCAACGTCAAGAGCTCCCAATGGTGTTCACTAGGTCTTTTATATGAAACGATTTTCTACTCAGAAACTGGGCCTGCAATGCGCAGTAGAAGTGGATACTTGACTGGAAGTATCCTTTTTTAGATGAATCCTTGCAAATTGAATCACTCTGGAGCGTGACAGTCTTTGTGCTCCGTTACCCCTCAGCCCAAGTTGATAATAATTATTACGTAATTAATTTAATTGCTAGTACTAATTAAGGATGCGAAAAATTTCCGGAAGGAAATATTTATTGAATAATTCCGTGAATGTAATTGATTTCATGAATGACTGTGAGCTCTAATTGTGCACTGGAGGAAAGTGCACGAACAAAAGCACTGAGAACCAGTCTGACCGACTTCATGGCACTTTTTGCTGGAGAGGTGTGCATGGCGGGGTCTCTGGCTGACGTTACAGGTCGAGTTCTGCGTCTGGAAGCTTCCAGAACACTGGCGCATTAATTAGTTCTTTGATCCTTGGTTTACAAGGTAGTTTCACTGCGAGGGTAGCGCTTCACTGGAAGAACGGGACTGTTCGTCTACCCCAGCGATGGAATAATGCAAAAGAATGCACAACATTTTTATGTTTTATAAGTACCCTCAGATGAGATGGAGAGATTTTGGCATGGTAAGGTGCATAAATGAACTTCACTAAGCTCCATAGGAGCTTATAGAAACAGATTTACTCAAAAAAATAATGGCTAACCACTTAAGTGAGGCTATAACTAGGGCGCGCCTTCTGGTTTTTACGAAGAATGTTTTGGGACAGGGCACTCGACGGAAGTCAGTGCTCGATAGAAAATGGATGGTGTAGATATCTGGGGCTAAACGCTACAGGATCTCCAGGCAAGCTACCATACTGTTATGATGCACTGTCACGGTGTATTAGACCGAGAGGCCGGCCGTAGTGGCCGTGCGGTTCTAGGCGCTACAGTCTGGAGCCGAGCGACCGCTACGGTAGCAGGTTCGAATCCTGCCTCGGGCATGGATGTGTGTGATGTCCTTAGGTTAGTTAGGTTTAATTAGTTCTAAGTTCTAGGCGACTGATGACCTCAGAAGTTAAGTCGCATAGTGCTCAGAGCCATTAGACCAAGAGCAGCTCCGGCGTCGGCGAAGAATGCCAACAGCTGATATAACGTCATACTTTGGTGTTAGAAATGGGTCCGCAGCTCCACAAGTTGGCTCACATTACAAGTAAAGCGTTCGACGACCTGGCACTTCGTGTTTGCATTGTCCTTACGACAGAACGTAAATCACTGATGGCCGCTAGATCGTGATAAATAACATTCTGCTGAAACTGCTCTGATATTTAGTGAAATTTTGTGAGTCGTGAATATGTAAGACCAGCGTGGCAGAACTAAGATTAAAATGAGCAGTACATTAAGTGGTCAGTGTATTCCGAGACGTACAAAAATTAACGCCAACTGGGTATTGTAATGGCAAGCTTGTTTGAAAAGGTGCATGTTCGCCATTATTCAGGTCGGTTTGGCACTTTCTGCTTTGGTGACAGGCACAACTGTAATTGGAGAAACGCTTTGATATTTATGTGCTGTTGTAGGAAGACAAGTGAATTGTAGTTCCTTTCAAATGATAAATCTTTTTGATTGCCCGATCTCAAACAATTTTGTCCTAACAAAATAAATAGTTTCCCCTTATTAACATGTGTGATGGAGAGATGTCATTGGGTTTTCGTCTGTTCGTCTTTCCAAACAACAACTAGTACTGCGGAACTCCAGCCCTCAATTGAGCGGAGCGATACGCAATGTCGAGGTAAATGTATTTCAGAGGGGTGCATTCGTTCACTATCTTGCTATGAGGAAAAATTTGGGGGTAGGTCTCTTACTGATTCGGTTTATCTCACAGGAAGTAGCACGCTGCGGAGCAATGTTGCAGATAATCGTACAGTTCAGATTAGTACATCCATCTCTAACTGTTAGTTACGTAGTTATTATTTCAAGCTTATAGATTGACGTTACTTTATCACCTGCAGCAGCATTGATTATGTACACAGATGTACAGTGAAGAGCCAAACAAACTGGTACACCTCCGTAATGTAGTGTAGGGCCCCCGCGAGCACGCATAACTGCCGCACGACGACATGACATGGACTCGACTAATGTCTGAAGTAGTGCTGGAGGGAATTTACGCCATGAATCCTGCAGGGCTATCCACAAATTATTACGGGGGAGGGGGGGGGGATGAGATCTCTTCTGAACAGTGTGTTGCAAGGTATCCAAAATATGTTCAATGCCGCTCGGGGTAGCCGTGCGGTCTGAGGCGCCTTGTCACGGTTCGCGCAGCTGCCCCCCTCATAGGTTCGAGTCCTCCCTCGGGCATGGGTGTGTGTGTTGTCCATAGCGTAAGTAAGTTTAAGTTAGATTAAGTAGTGTGTAAGCGTAGGGACCGATGACCTCATTAGTTTGGTCCCACAGAACTTACCACAAATTTCCAAATGTTCAATAATGTTCTTGTCTGGGATGTATGGTGGTTACCGGAAGTGTTCAAACCCAGAAGTGTGTTCCTGGAGCCACTCTGTTACAACTCCGGACGTGTGGAGTGTCGCAGTGTCCTGCTGGAATTTCCGTAGTCCGTCGGAATGGACAATGGACATGAACTGATGCAGGTGATCAGACAGGATGCTTACGTACGTGTCACCTGTCAGAGTCGTATCTGAACTTACCAGGGGTCCCATGTAACTCCAACTGCACACGCTCCACACCATTACAGAACCAGAACCTCCATCAGCTTGAACAGTCCCCTTCTGACATGCAGGGTTCTTAGCTCTGAGCCGGCCGGGGTGGTCGAGCGGTTCTAGGCGCTACAGTCTGGAACCGCGCGACCGCTACGGTCGAAGGTTCGAATCCTGCCTCGGGCATGGATGTGTGTGATGTCCTTAGGTTAGTTAAGTTCAAGTAGTTCTAAGTTCTAGGGGACTGATGACCTCAGACGTTAAGTCCCATAGTGCTCAGAGTCATTTGAACCATCTTGGCTCTGAGCACTATGGGACTTAACTGCTGAGGTCTTCAGTCCCCTAGAACTTAGAACTACTTAAACCTAACTAACCTAAGGACATCACACACACCCATGCCCGTGGCAGGATTCGAACCTGGGACAGCAGCGGGCGCGCGGTTCCAAACTGTAGCGCCTAGAACCGCTCGACCATTCCGGCCGGCAGGGATCTTGGATTCATGACATTGCCTCCATACGCGTACAGCTCCATCTGCTAGATACAATTTGAAACGAGACTCGTCCGACCAGGCAACATTCAAATGGTTCAAATGGCTCTGAGCACTATGGGACTCAACTGCTGTGGTCATATGTCCCCTAGAACTTAGAACCACTTAAACCTAACTAACCTAAGGACATCACACACATCCATGCCCGAGGCAGGATTCGAACCTGCGACTGTAGCGGTCGTGCGGTTCCAGACTGAAACGCCTTTAACCGCTCGGCCACTCCGGCCGGCCCAGGCAACATTCTTTCAGTCATCAACAGTCCAACGTCGGTGTTGACGGGCCCAGGTGAGGCGTAAAGCTTTGTGTTGTGCAGTCAGAAAGGGTACAGTAGTGGGCCTTCGGCTCCGAGTGCCTGTAGCCATAATGTTTCGTTGTTTGTTTCGCACGTTGACACTTGTTGATGTCCAAGCATTGAAATCTGCAGCAATTTGCGGAGAGGTTGAACGATTCTCTTCAGTCGTCGTTGGTCCCGCTCTTGCAGGATCTTTCTCCGTCCGCAGCGAAATCGGAGATTTGATGTTTTACCGGATTCCTGATATTCGCGGTACCCTTATGAAATAGTCGTGCGGGAAAATCACCACTTCGTAGCTACTTCTGACATGATCTGTTGCGTCACTTGTGCGCCGACTATAACAGCACGTTCAGACTCACTTAAATCTTGATAACCTGCCACTTTAGCAGCAGTAACCGATCTGTTTCAGACACTTGTCTCATTTAGGCGTTGCCGATCGCAGTGCATGTTCTGCCTGTTTACATATCTCTGTATTTGAACACGCATTTTTCTTTGGCGCTTCAGTGTATGATGATATTAATAGCGTCTACGAAGTCCATAGGTAGTAAAATGTAGTCTTGTTGCGTAATTGAGCTCAGCTTGGCACGGATCTGCAGAGGAGGAACGGGAACGGCAACATGCATCGCCAGACGATCTCAAAAACGCTTTTATTGAATTTGGATTGGGAGTTCAGATGTGCCATGTTATTGGGCAAGTACTTCAGTGAGCGCATTATTTGTAAATGTAAAGTCTGATCGGTTTCTAATGACCGCGCTGTCAGTCTTCCTTCATGCATTCCTAAATTCCCGTCTGGACACAATCTTGTTGACACATAGCATTCAGGTTCATGTGGCATATGTCACACTCTCACCCTGCCATCAGCATCAGGATTCATCAATTCATGAAAACATGCTACACGAGTCTACCGTTCCATGGCCAGAGACGTTGTTAGGAGCCCACGTCAGTCATCAAACTTTGTCTCGCGGTGTCAGCAACGGGACATGCGTCAGTGGCAGTACCTAAAGCCCATGCAGTACATTTGTCTCTGTACCGTCCTAGCAGAAATAAAGTCCAGATCCCCACGTTCAAGGCGCCATACACCTAAGTCTCAACAGACCGTTAATTGCGCCGTTTGGCTCTGCAGAGATGACATGACGTCCATTTGTCAACGACTCGTATGTGTTCTGTACGGCAATTTACGCATGTGGTAACAATATCTCGTCGATTTTAAAGATCGAACCTGCACACAGTTATCTCGGAAACGCGAATTTTTTGTGATATCTGATATGCATCTTGCACTCCGTGTGTGTTAACATTGTTTTTGCGATTGTTAACAGTCGCCGTAGACGCTGTTAAGGGGCTCCGGAAAGGCTCAAAATCATGAAAAGTTCAATTTTTACTTTTTTGCGTTTTCTGAATCTGCAGACTATTACCTTTTAATAGATATATAATTTATTCAATTCCGAAGACTACAACTATTTTTAAATTTTTTTTGAAATGTGTTCTACATGGACGTGACCCACTGTGGCGCTGTTAAACTGCTGTCAAATCGTGTTATTATTAACGTCCGTGTTCATAAGGTACATTTTAGTGATGTGAGATAAAGTATGTGTTGTGGCTAACCTGTGATGGTTCAATATATATCGCTGGTGTGATTGTCGATTGTTTCATGTTTATTTACTCTGACGTTATCTCGAAAATATTCGTAATTAATTCTGTTTCTTGAGTCTCTGTTTTGTTGAAGTATAATAATGAGTAAAAGTAAAGTTATTAGAAATCCTCTGAAGGCTTTTAAGAAAAGGAGAAATGTTGGAAAGCCAAAGGTATGTGTTATTACTGTAAACAATAAAGACGATAACCAAGTGAGTGAACCTAACCTCTCAAGTACACCTGCCCATAGCAGTCAAAGTGGGAAAGAAAATACTTCACAGAAGAAGCTTGGTTCAATGAGTGAAAACTATGAATGTTTTATGGGCGAATCGGATGTGAATGAAATATTTGATATGTCGGTTCTCAAAGGAATTTTTTCAAACTGTGTAAGATGTATTCATTGTAAAAAAGTTGGTCTGGAGCTCTCCATAATAAAGCACGTAGGACTTGCTAGTGAAATACAACTGAAATGTGATAAGAGTTCATACATGACCACCTTTTGGAACAGTGTTGCAGTAACTGCAACTGAAGAAAATGGTAGCAAAATCTACGAACACAACAACGAGCGATGCTTGCTTTAGACAAGGAACGCCTTCGGGCTGCAGACAGGGCTGTAGAGAGTCTAGAAATACAAGCAAGAGTAAACAGGAGGAGGAACAAGAGGAAGCTGGAGGAGGAGTTTGCAGAGGATGAAGATAATCCATCCTATGGACCTGGAATGCACTAAAAAGTTAATCCAATCTTTGCCGCTCGATTGCCAAAACTTTTATTTTCTCATACTAATTACATGTTTTCTAAGGATCTTCCAAACATATTTGTTTCAAACTTTTAGTAAATGTTACGCAGTACCTTCTGCATAATTTAACACAGCCTTTTTCCAAAAAACTGTATATTTTTGAATATATAAATAAAAAATTGCAAAAAAATGTTGTGAATTTTCATTACAATTGAAAAAAATCATCTTTAATAACTGAACTAAAATTTTGTAAAATCCTTGTGTTAAGTTGTAGCCCATATTCCAATAAATAATCTGTAAAAAGTTCAACTTCCTACCTCAAATACTTTGTGAGGAAAGATGTAATTTATAAGCATTATTTTAACATTGCAAGTATAGGGCGTTCCGGAGCCCCTTAACACTGGGAACACGAATACATGCGTGATTTCCGATACGTGTGGTAACACCGTCTCTGCGATTTTGAAGATCGACATTAGACAACGGTTACCTCAGGAACGGGAATTATTTTGTGATTTCCGATATGCGTCATGCACTCCACGTATGGTAGAGTTATATCTGCGATTTTGAAGATCGGCCCTAAACACTGGTTACCTCGGGAACAGGAATTCTGGTGTTATTTTCAGAACGCATCTTGCACCCAGCGTGTGGTAACATTGTCTCTGCGATTTTGAATATCCACCGAGGACACTGTTTACCTATGGAACAGGAATTCTTGTGCGTCTTGCACTCCGTCATCAAAGTCATTTAACTCAAAGTCACGTAATGCCGCATTCATTATTCAACTGTCTGTATCAGGATGCTCAGATATCGAGTCTTCCTTCGTGCTATTTGAAGCATCCTGCCCCAATATGCGAACGTTATACGTGGCACATCTTCAAATGTGACAATCCCTACCGTAATTATTGGCCGCATAGTTTATTCTCATATGTTGAGAGACAAAATTTCACCATGCCCGCCACGTCTTTGAGAAATTCCGTATTGTATCTTGCTTACCAGTCGGTTGTATGGTATAATGTGAAAGACCTTTGCGGACTTTAAGAAGATTGGATTCAAACTTTACGACTAACTGTATCATTTTAGTCGTTGTTCGAGAATAACGCAAACTGATTTTGGCATAAATTGTGTTTCCTGGACCCATGATGATTCTTTGTGAGAATCTTCCTGTGCTATAGGAATGTCGTCGTGTTAGAGCTTTAAAAAATATGCCCAAGAATCCTACAACAAGCCTTAAGAAATGTACGGATCCGTTATTTTACACTTGTCACAAAGAGAAGTGGCTGAATTCTTTTTCATTTTGTGGTTCGAGAGTCTTCAGGCAATGAGGAATGAAAATCTTTAATCCGACCACTGCAGTAAATAATTCTTGGTTGTCGCTCTAAGTGCGTTGCACCTGTGTCGTATTACTGGGCCTCTTGAGCAATAGCGTGTGTGATGGATGATTACACAGACTTTTTTCTCTTTTTGGATATCTCAGAGAAATGAATGTTAACACACAAAGTAGTATCAGTGTATCTCAAGAAAAAACTTTCAGTCGTAAATCATGCTTTTTTTTTTTTTTTTTTTTTTTTTAGTCATCAGTCTACTGACTGGTTTGATGCGGCCCGCCACGAATTCCTTTCCTGTGCTAACCTCTTCATCTCAGAGTAGCACTTGCAACCTACGTCCTCAATTATTTGCTTGACGTATTCCAATCTCTGTCTTCCTCTACAGTTTTTGCCCTCTACAGCTCCCTCTAGTACCAAGGAAGTCATTCCCTCATGTCTTAGCAGATGTCCTATCATCCTGCCCCTTCTCCTTATCAGTGTTTTCCACATATTCCCTTCCTCTCCGATTCTGCGTAGAACCTCCTCATTCCTTACTTTATCAGTCCACCTAATTTTCAACATTCGTCTATAGCACCACATCTCAAATGCTTCGATTCTCTTCTGTTCCGGTTTTCCCACAGTCCATGTTTCACTACCATACAATGCTGTACTCCAGACGTACATACTCAGAAATTTCTTCCTAAAATTAAGGCCGGTATTTGATATTAGTAGACTTCTCTTGGCCAGAAATGCCTTTTTTGCCATAGCGAGTCTGCTTTTGATGTCCTCCTTGCTCCGTCCGTCATTGGTTATTTTACTGCGTAGGTAGCAGAATTCCTTAACTTCACTGACTTCGTGACCATCAATCCTGATGTTAAGTTTCTCAATGTTCTCATTTCTACTACTTCTCATTACCTTCGTCTTTCTCCGATTTACTCTCAAACCATACTGCGTACTCATTAGACTGTTCATTCCGTTCAGCGGATCGTTTAATTCTTCTTCACTTTCACTCAGGATAGCAATGTCATCAGCGAATCATATCATTGATATCCTTTCACCTTGTACTTTAATTCCACTGCTGAACCTTTCTTTTATTTCCATCATTGCTTCCTCGATGTACAGATTGAAGAGTAGCGGCGAAACGCTACAGCCTTGTCTTACACTCTTCTTAATACGAGCACTTCGTTCTTGATCGTCCACTCTTATTATTCCCTCTTGGTTGTTGTACATATTGTATATGACCCGTCTCTCCCTATAGCTTACCCCTACTTTTTTCAGAATCTCGAACAGCTTGCACCATTTTATATTGTCGAACGCTTATTCCAGGTCGACAAATCCTATGAAAGTGTCATGATTTTTCTTTAGCCTTGCTTCCATTATTAGCCGTAACGTCAGAATTGCCTCTCTCGTCCCTTTACTTTTCCTAAAGCCAAACTGATCGTCACCTAGCGCGTTCTCAATTTTCTTTTCCATTCTTATGTATATTATTCTTGTAAGCAGCTTCGATGCATGAGCTGTTAAACTGACTGTGCGATAATTCTCACACTTGTCAGCTCTTGCCGTCTTCGGAATTGTGTGGATGATGCTTTTCCGAAAGTCAGATGGTATATCGCCAGACTCATATATTCTACACACCAACGTGAATAGTCGTTTTGTTGCCACTTCCCCCAATGACTTTAGAAATTCTGATGGAACGTTATCTATCCCTTCTGCCTTATTTGACCGTAAGTCCTCCAAAGCTCTTTTAAATTCCGATTCTAATACTGGATCCCCTATTTCTTCTAAATCGACTCTTGTTTCTTCTTCTATCACATCAGACAAATCTTCACCCTCATAGAGGCTTTCAATGTATTCTTTCCACCTATCTGCTCTCTCCTCTGCATTTAACAGTGGAATTCCCGTTGCACTCTTAATGTTATCACCGTTGCTTTTAATGTCACCAAAGGTTGTTTCGACTTTCCTGTATGCTGAGTCTGTCCTTCCGACAATCATATCTTTTTCGATGTCTTCACATTTTTCCTGCAGCCATTTCGTCTTAGCTTCCTTGCACTTCCTATTTATTTCTTTCCTCAGCGACTTGTATTTCTGTATTCCTGATTTTCCCGGAACATGTTTGTACTTCCTCCTTTCATCAATCAACTGAAGTATTTCTTCTGTTACCCATGGTTTCTTCGCAGCTACCTTCTTTGTACCTATGTTTTCCTTCCCAACCATGCTTTTATTGGACCATAAGGTATACTTTTCATTTTGAGCTCGTAGTAACCTGCGCCCATAATGCTGAATTATGACGGTTAATAGTTCGTAATCAGAGAGTAAAGCTGTCAGATGTTTTTCCAAAAAAAGACTTGCACAACTGACCTTTTATATATGACAACCACGATTTATCATAGGTTGGCAGTTGCCTTGGGAAGAAGAAAAAATGTCCGATAACCAACGGTGCTTAGGCAATTAGAATAAGACTTGAAAAGTGTGTACCTGGTCTCTTGATGGGAATCCGTCAAAATAAATTAAAAAGAAAAGAACCTGTGATTAATTTTGCTTCAGTTGAATCAGTCGAAACTGGAATGAGATTTTCACTCAGCAGTGGAGTGTGCGCTGATATGAAACTTCCTGGCAGATTAAAACTGTGTGCAGGACCTTTGCCTTTCCCGGGCAAGTGCTCTACCGACTGAGCTAGAGCACTTGCCCGTGAAAGGCAAAGGTCCCGAGTTCGAGTCTCGGCCCGGCACACAGTGTTAATCTGCCAGGAAGTTTCACAGTTGAAACTGATTAATAGAACCGGAAATTTCAAAATTATTTAGAGAAAAAACATTGAAGACTGTACACCTATCAGCCACATACCCCTAATGTACAAAACATTCATGAAAGTTGTCACCAGCTGCACACACAAAAACATTCAATTTTAATTAAGGAGAGGAATAAAAAGGCTTTAGAAGTAACTATAGAGCAAGACGTAAATGGATCCTCTTTGTATTTGTGCTTCACAGATTTCGAGAAATGTTTTTCTTGAGTTTAACAACATCTGCAAAGCCCTTAAGAAACAAGATTTATCGTGTCAGTTTCCTGAAGAATACAAACGTCAATTCTGCCGCTGAAATTGGAATTCATCAGGAGCACTAGTTTGGAACTGAAGAGCAAGTCAGGCAAAGAGATTCGGTATTAGAAAAACAATTCAGAGTAGCAGTAGAGGAAGTGAGAATCAATGGAAAGTTGCTGAAGGACGCTGGAACCACTAGTAGGCGACATAATTATAGAATGTTGACGCCTCACGTGGAGGTCAGGGGCTGGCCCGCTCTGGAAAGTGAGACAGGCGGCGGCCTGTGACAGATGTGGCGACAGACTACAATGCCGCTGCAAGCGCAAGTGTCGGAGAACACGACGTTCAGCGCACACTGCAGGACAGACGGCTCCGCAACAGGCGACCTGCCCCTGTGTTGGCCCAACGTCATCCTCTCGGCTGCTCTAAACATTCATCACTCCAAGGAGGCAGGCCTGGGGGAGGCTCTATAATGCTATACGGGACATTCACCTGGGTTTCTAGGGGAGCTGTTGTCATAATAGAAGGCACTATGCCAGGTGAGGCCTACGGGAACATTATTTCTTACCACCTGCGTCCTTTCATGCATGATGTCTTTTTCGTCGTCGACGGCATCTTCCAGCAGGATAAGCGGGCGCCAGCTCAGCACTCACAAACAAGAGTCCCGTAATTTGCGGGAACTGCATAACTTGTGCCCATACATCTGGTGCCATATATCTTCAGAAATCTACTAAGGACCTGTACTGGATTCCAAAGGTAGACCAACACACTGTTAAGCAGAGGATCATAATGTTTTGCCTCTTCAGTGTACATATTGAATCAAAGAGATTTATCTTATATCGGGGCATTGCAACGGATCACTGATGTAGACAAAATGAAATTTAGTCGGTCTTACATTAATCGAGTAACTCCAACCTTAACTTCTGGTTCTTGTGTAACCATGAGCCACTTTTTGCGAACGCGTATGTGTTAGTCACGTAAGGAGGTTTTACTTTGAGGCTAAATGGGGCGAGTTTCTTTTGGCGGGATGGGATATCTCTATTCCACACTCTTTTTTAAACCTTCATCTTACACGTGTACGAGTGGCTGGAGGAAAAGCAAGGGCGGCGATTACCACGGATGCCAGGAGGGTCGCTAATGTCAGTGAGAGGCAACGTCGTAATAGCCAACATAAATTCACTTTTTCTAACGAGAAATGCATTATAATGAATTACGAGACATGCATAGGAAGTAAAAAAAAAAATAGTTGCAGACGCTGAAAACACGTTCTTTTGTATCATTATTAATTCAAGTTGTGATGAAATTTTCATGATGGTGGATCCAAGTTTGAACACGCGTAATTCCCATTTTGGACATACACGAAGGCTGTAGAGGGAACCGTCAAACGGACTGCTCGTTCCTTACATGAGCAAACGTAGTCAATCTGATGAAGAGAAATTCTGTTATTAACTGAAACGTTGACACAGAGTATTACGTGCATTTCCTAGCCCGTCTAAACATGTTTTTATTTGGATAATGTACTTTTTTCCTTACATGTTGACAGCTTGACGTTATATAGGATGCACCCGAGCTCGACCGACAAAATTTCGACATTGTTTAGGGATATTTTGTGAGTATTCAGGTACAAGGGAACCAAGGTCTTCAGTGGCTGGCTGCAGAGTGATTTCATTTCTTGCTGATTCGAGGCATGTTACTTCGGGATGGTAGGTACACAACTATACAGTATTCAGTTGCACGAATACACGGTTTATTGCTCCTCTGGTTACTGGTTTCGGCTGACTTGCCCATTCACAAACTGCATACCTTGTTCTTAACTTTGCCTACTTATACGACACGGTGCCAAATGGAGCAGACAGTTCTGCACAATAAAATCAAACTGTGAACAACAAACACTCTCATGGAGAAGACAGTCCATGTGCTTAGTGTTTCACGTAGGTTGTGTCATTCAGGTAGACATATGGACTGCCTTATCAATGAGAGTATTTGTTGCTCACAGATTAGCTTTCTTGTACAAAGCTATTCTTGCCTTTTGGTACTTTGTTTTATAAGTATGTGCGGTTAATAACAAGATGTGTGGTTTAAGAATGTGCGAGTCAGCCCGAAATCAGCGACCACCACAGCAATAAACTGTGTATTCGTGCAGCTAAAACGGACAAAATAAAATGATCAAATTTTCCTTAATTTTATTTGTTACCCCCTGTAACTATGTCTCTGTACTCCACCGACAATTTCTGCGTGATATATCGAAATATTGTAAAGTAACTTGTTCCATACACTGACGGTGCCGCCGACGCACAGTAACGTGCACTCTACCCTTCGTACTCAAGCTTGCATTCAGGACAGCTCGGTTATGTGCCGACTATCTTTTGCGGCAGTGTTAGTCGTACTTTAACAGTGATTTACGGCGATATGCTTAGGATCTGCTGATGGAAAGTTGCCGATACGCAGCTCGTGTGTGGATTCACTGTATGCAGTGAGACAGCGGCACAAAGGCGGTAGGGCAAGCTGTTCCAGCAGTGGCGGCAACCACATCCCAGTACCTCTGTATTTGTACAAAGCTGGATAAGAGAAACCGGATTATTCTGCGTAGTGGTGATCGAAAATCACATATTGTGTCACTGTTTCCAAGATATTTTCACAGAGAGAAAAGTAATTCTGGTAACAACCAAAACACATCCTAATTACGTTATTACTCCGTAACGAGCCACCGTAGGCCGTTAGCCCTTATGACCCTTAGATTTAAATACTCAGAAAATGGCCCTGAACTACTTCAGAAATTTTAACGTTGGGCTTCGGGTTCCCATTGCATAATATGCTATCATTCCAAAATCCGTTTACCAAATACAGTTCTGTCAGCTGTCACTGACATTAACTCTCTCATGTAGCTTCTGGGTCAGTGCGGCAAATCGGTAATCGAAGGGATCCGGGTTCGATTCTCGATCAGAGATATTCTCTGCTGGGGGTCTGCGCGTCTTGTTGTCCTTACGTCTGCATCGTCGTAACTGACAAACAAAATTGTTTTCAATACGCTGGCGTATCGACTTTCTATTACTGATACGGCTGAATAAGCAAGAACCGAAATCCAAGAATGTGAAATAAAAAAAAAGTAACAGACTTAAGAAACTTTGCGTTTCATAAACATTCATTCACGTGCCTTCTTGTTTTTATGAATAAGAGTCACCTTCGGTCAAATGCTCGACTGCATCTGCTTCTAATTCTTCCGAGTCGTTTGGAGATTATTAAATAATTTTAACTAGCGTTATTTGTTCGGAAGTTCTGAATCAAATACTTTGGCGAAATATGTAAAATTGTATTACTTTCCGGAAAACAAAACATACATCACTAAGAAGACGTCACAATAGAGAGATAACACACCTTATTAGTGGTAAGACATGTGAACGATTTAAGTTTTCGAGCAATAGTAGGCGCTAAGATACTGCTATGAATTGGTCATACAAACAATTAATTACGTTATATCAAATGAAAAAGGCATATGATGAGTTTCTGGGTTCTTGCACGCGAGGCTGCTTGAATTATAATTCACTGTATAGTAGTACTGAGTCCCGGAAAGCCGTCAGGATATCATATGATTTCCCGCAATTCTACCAAGAAAAATATTCTAGAAACCCTGTTGTCACGCGTTGTGTTGTCATGCTGGAACAGAACTCTGAAAATGAATAAATATTTGATGTTGGTACCTGTAAGTTGCTGATGTATTCGTCACTGTATCTATAATCACACCAGTCATTATTGCTGATGATGAAGCATAATACGAACTGACAACATTTGATGTTTGTTCACTTTAGCAGTCCAAAATTTGTGCTTGATTAAGCATTATTCCACAGAAACTACACTGAACTCATAACTATACTTGCAGATATCCGGATTACAGGAAAAGTTTCGCTTTCCATGGAAACAGTTATCATTTCGAATGTGCGGGAGTTGATGCCGGACGAACGACAAAAAATACAGCTGCATGGTAGCGACATGAAGTCATGAAGGAGGTACACGACAATGTTGAACAATATCTGCAGCCTGCAAAACGCTGAATAGGTTGCTGAGGAAAAAAAAAGGTACATCAGTTCCCATTAGGCTGTATAAATGATTGCTTTAATAACCACGTTTAACTAGTTCCGAGAAAGTGCTCATGCTTTTCGTAATTGGTGCGTAACAGAGATCACTTTTCGGCATGAAACATAAGAAACTAGCATTAGCAGCTAAGAGACAAAATTTAAAATTATTTGCAGCAGTGTATTAAGGTGTGCATAACGATGAAAAGAAATAACTTGTTTGAATGAACCATAATGAAATCGCATTTTCCACATGCAGGATCTATTTTTTTTTTGTACGAAAAAGATGTGAACATCATAGCTCTTCATATTTTTAAGAGCATTTCTTGTGCTCTCTTGAGTGACATTATCTATAAAATCAGATTATTACTGCGTAATATATGCATAGAAATATCTGTGGAAGTTTTTGCCAATAGTAATCATGGCTAGTCAACAAGCCAGATCTGGAGTTTCTGTTGATCCTTCAGCTTACAGGTACTCCGGCCTTGCCGCCAAGTACCTCCATCCACATACAAGTGTAGAAGAACTTGAGGTGAGGTCGGTCTACTTCTCTGTTCGACCTTCGAGTTCATCTTGTTTTATGGACCTATACGATAAATAACAATAATGCGGATGTTTTTGCTGTACAATTCAGGGAAGCTATTGTTTATTTTCATTAAATTACACTGAGAAAATATTCTGTGTAAATAAATTCAATACTTAGAAATGTAGAAATTTAAGCTATGGCTTACCGAATATGGTAACGTAACTAGGGTCAGCAAAACGCCAATCTCAAAATGGAAAACGACCTTTTGGAGCTCAATGAATCACGCAAGTGTTCATAAAGACTGTGGAGGATAGGTTTTAAAATATGTTTGAGCCAGTTTTTAGCATCTGAGTGCCTTTGGTTAAAAGGGAAGCGTGCAAGTAACATTTTACGTCCCGCTAACATTGAGACCTCTACACATGGAGTACCGGCCAAACTGGACATTTTAGCCTTATGTGATACATTTGAACCACGGAAAAAGTCAGCCAGGTTGTTCGATGGTTAGTAGATGTGGGGGTGGGGAGAGGGGGTGGGGGTGGAGGGGGGTGGGGGAATGGCAAAATGAAATGTCCTGCCTGTCGAATGCTACAACACCACTGTCTTAATCAGCACATAATCTTGTTCGGTTACACCGCACAAAAAGTGGTTTCCTCGAAAAATCTTAAAAACTGCATGGAGATACACATTGAACAGCACTACCGTCTTCTCTTGTTGCTTTGGTTTTCAATGCGAAAAATAATTTGATACGGCTTTTCACCCTAGTTTGTCCTGTGCAAGTTTCTTGATCCCCGCGTACCTACTGTAACATACATCCATTTGCTCCTGCTGTAGACGAGGTTTGGTCTACATCTACCATTTCAACTCAGTCCTCTCCACTTCCCTCTATTACAAGAACGATGATTCCCTCATGCCTCAGGATGTCTCTAGTCAACCGATTTCAGTTAAGACTGCTTTTGTTCGAGTTCTGTATAGTATCTCCTCATTAATCAGTACACCTACCTAGTCTTCAGAATTCTTCTATAGCACCTCATGTCAGAAGCTTCTATTCTCTTCCTGTCTGAACTGTTTAGCGTACACTTTACACTTCCTTACAAGTTACCCTTCAGAAAATTACATTCTTTAAAGAATTTCTACAGTTATATTCGATATTAACTTCTCTTTGTGAGGGGCATTTTATTGCAGTTGACAGTATGCATTTTACACCATCTCTACTCCGGCCGTCATTAGTTATTGTACAGCCAAAATACCAAAACTCACCTACTAATTTTACTTTCTCATTTACTAACATAGCTTTCTTCAATTCTACCACAGACCAATATCCTTGTTTCACTTTGATTGATATCCATCACATAACCTCTTTTCAAGACACTATCAATGACGTTCAACTGCCCTTCCTAGTGCTTTGCCGTCTGTGACAGAATTACGTCATCGGCAGACTTCGAATGTTTATCCTTCTTCCTGAGCTTAGTTCTCTTTCTAAATTTCTCCACGGTTTCCTTTACTGCTTGCTCATTGTAGAAACTGAATAACATCAGGGACGGGCTGCAACTTTGCTATTGCTTCCCTTTCATGTCCTTCGGCTCTTATGTCTGCTGTCTGGTTACTGTACCAGATGTCGATAACCACTCGCAGCGTATGTTTTATCTGTGCTGCCTTAAGAATTTCAAGGAATGTATTCCAGTCAACACTACCGAAGTTTTTCTCTAAACCTACAAACGCTTTAAATGTAGATATGTCATTCATCAGTCTATGGTCAAAGATAAGCCATAGGGTCAGTAATGACTCGCTTGCTGCTCCGTATCTTCAGGCCCTAAACTGCCCTTTCTCTTTTAATTATGGATAGCTTAAGAAGTCAGAAGATAAGCTAACAAACAGTTTCGAACTTTAAGGCTTTGTGAGTCGTAGCCTCAATAATCTGTTCTCCCGTTATCGACTAATACACACCTCAAAAATAGTTTTGCATCATCCCGGTTCCCAGAACTCCTGAAGATAGACGTTGACTGTGGATATTGTATCACAGACACAGTCCATTTGACTGCTCAGAGACGTCATTAAACCCGCCCAAAGACGTAAACAACCATGCATGAGCAGCGTCTGTTAGACGGAGGGTGTCCGACAGCCGATCAGTTCCAGTCATTCCACCAGGAAGGAGGTACACGGCTCGTGTTGTCTGTAGTTCAACCACGCCTAGACGGTCAATATCGCGGTTCGATCGCGTCCGCATTGTTACTTTGTGCTAGGAAGGGCTCTCAAGAAGGGAAGTGTCCAGGCATCTCGGAGTGAACCAAAGGGATGTTGTTCGGAAATGGAGGAGATACAGAGAGACAGGAACTGTCGATGACATGCTTCGCTCAGGCAGCCCAAGGGCTACCGCTGCAGTGGATGACCACTACTTACGGATTATGGCTCGGAGGAACCCTGAAAGCAACGCTACCATGTTGAATAATGCTTTTCGTGCAGCCATAGGACATCGTGTTACGACTCAAACTGTGTGCAGTAGGCTGCATGATGCGCAACTTTACTACCGGCATCCACGGCGAGGTCCATTTTTGCAATCACGTCACCATTCAGCGCGGTGCAGATGGGCCCAACAATATGCCGAATGAACCGCTCAGCATTGGCATCAAGTTCTCTTCACCGACGAGTGTCGCATATGCCTTCAACCAGACAATCGTCGGAGACCTGTTTGGAGGCAACCCGGTCAGACCGAACACCTTAGACACACTGTCCAGCGAGTGCAGCAAGTTGGAGGTTCCCTGCTGTTTTGGGGTGGCATTATGTGGGGCCGACGTACGCCGCTGGTGGTCACGGAAGGCGCCGTAAAGGCTGTACGATGTGTGAAGGCCATCCTGCGACCGATAGCGCAACCATATCGGCAGCATATTGGCGAGGCATTCGTCTTCATGGATGAACTTTCACGTCCCCATCTTGTGAATGACTTCCTTCAGGGTAATGATATCGATCGACTAGAGTGACCAGCATGTTCTCCAGACATGAACCCTATCGAACATGCCAGGGACAGATTCAAAAGGACTGTTTATGGACGACGCGACCCACCAACCACTCTTAGGGATCCACGCCGAATCGCCGTTGAGGAGTGGGACAATCTGGACCAACTGTGTCTTGGTGAACTTGTGGA
Organism: Schistocerca serialis cubense; assembly: GCF_023864345.2. NCBI lineage: Eukaryota > Metazoa > Arthropoda > Insecta > Orthoptera > Acrididae > Schistocerca > Schistocerca serialis. The sequence goes on from NC_064641.1 coordinate 196,018,254, forward strand.
TAGTATGTCACGACGAATACAGGCATACATCAATGCAAGAGGACGTGCTACTGAGTATTAGAGGTACCGGTGTGTACAGCATTTTAGACCACCACCTCTGAAGGTCTCCCTGTATGATGGTACAACATGGAATGTGTGGTTTTCATGAACAATAAAAAGGACGGAAATGATGTTTATGTTGATCTCTATTCCAATTTTCCGTGCAGATTCCGGAACGCTATGAACCGAGGTGACGCAAAACTTTTTTTGATGTGTGTAGTAAGAGGAACGATAACGGTAAGGCCGAGTGCCTATTACAGACTTTCGTGGCCTCTAGATGTTGGTCGCCGTGAGCTAAGCATTTCAAGAGATAATATTATGGGGAGCAAATGTGTGAGGCTGCTCAAGGAATCAAACAACAGACTGCGTGGTATCACTAAGATACTGACTGATCACTAAATGACTATCCTGATTTAAAGGGTCTGCCGGCAAATGATCACTGAGAGGCATTCAGGTCTGGTCTGAATCTATTGTAATTGTAGCACTAGGCGACGTCTCCGGGCTCTGGAAGGTAATGAACCGTTGGTACAGGTCTCGGAAGCTCTGCTGCGCAGTGCAAGTATCTGGGCCTTTGCTGCTCTACCCTGGATGAAAGAATATTGAGAGTCAGAAAAGGAAGACATTGCTGCGGGAAGTTACTAGTTTCATATAAATTACCGTCATATCGTTGAACTAAATGGAGTAATAATAACTATGGAAAAGTCATTGTTATTATATGCCTTGTATCACAAAACATTGTAAGCTTGCCGGCAGTCATGTCTTCATTTTCAAATATGAAGAAATTGTGGAGAACCTCTTATACAAAATATGTCGATGTTGGTTAGTAAATAACTTTTCGTCACAGATGGCAATACGTGTTTGAATCCGACTCTCCTGTATATCTCTGACGATTGCCAAATCCATATGAATGTCGTGTCCAGTTACAACATGTGTCAAACGTGGAATCATTTTTGAGAATTTAATTCCATTTGTAGTCACTGCTGGCCAATAATACTTCAGCAACATAAAGAAAATATACAATAAACATCGACATGACGCGAAGTGTACAACACCCTTGGATATGCAAATGATTGTTACTGCTGCACAACCGCACAGCGGCACGATCATGGCCTGTCGACGCTATGGTTTATCATTCGACGATACTGCTGCAGGTGTTGGTCGGCATCCCATGCTTACTGCGTGAATATGGAATCACTGGTTGTGTTGAAGTGCGCCATACGCAACGTCGTGTCACATGTCAATGGCCGCTGTGACTAGCGTCCGAGAGACAGGATCCTATAACCACATCATGTACCTTGAGTCTGGAAATGGGCTTGGCAGCAAAAAGGCAGTGCGAAAATAGTGCGACGACATCTAGCTCACGAAAGGGTGTCACACAAATACTATAGTTGCGGTTTTCCTTACGCGGCTATCAGTGGGCACCCTATGACAACTTTGGATCATGGAGTAGTACCACGTCATAATTTCAAACGATTGCTGGTTCTGCATACATTTTCACGATCGACGTATCAGTGTATATCTGATCCAAGGAGAACGAATGTTGAGCGACAGAATTCACCGTCGCGATATGAACCGATCACCTGGCCTGGTGGAACTGAGTGCATTGGGTACGCGACACAGTCACTTTTGATTCCCTCAACTTATAATTTGCACTGCAGTCGGTACATCTGTGCCATGTTGAAGCCGGTGGCTGCGCCCTACATTTGTCTCCACGACGTCACCTTTCAACCATAGAGATGGCATTTTGGGCGTGATCTCCTGACCTAGCTTAATACAAAGGATGTTCGACTATTGTTTTGGCCGTCGCATTCCCCATGCCTCTCACGCACTGGGAACATCTGGTCATGGATTCCCGAGAGACCGGCACGTCACCAATCGCTGCCCACTACCATTGATGAAATCCGCCATAGAAATAGCAGGTCCAGGTACTAAATTTCGCCAAAATCATCTAAAAATTTGATCTAACTTCCTGTTACACTGTGCAAACACAGTAAGTAAAATTTCGTTATTAGCTTGTCGTTCTTGGTGGAATTTTAATGCTTGGTGTTGTGGATTTCTAAATTAGTAACAGCGAACTTCAGTGAGATTCGATGTTGGGGGCTAGCATTAATAGCCTAAACGATTAAGATTACTGCTAGCGCAAAACAGGTGATCTGGTTCGAATCCCAGTCTGGCACTATGCTGCATTCAGCATGAAAATCTGTGAACTGTGGTCTCTTGTTTAGAAGAAAGCAGTTTTGACAATGAAGCCTTGCAGTTTACATTTTAAAATATGTAGTTATTTATCCTGAAAATGCGACCTGCAAAATGTCTTAAATGTTTATGTATGAATACGAAGGTAATTAATTTTCTTCTTGCTTTCACTAATAATTGATATCTGCAGTTTCTTATAAGTGAAATGGCCACCTAGTTAAGTGCTTCGCCTCGATCTTCGTCGCGTGATCTGATAACTAAAGTTGCTCACCTGAAAACCGGTACCACTTGTTGACGGTGTACTTGAGATCTCTGAAGCCGACGTCCATGGCGTGCAAGTCGTTCCAACTAGACAATCCGTTCACGAGACGACCCCACTGGCATCCACCTGCAATAAAAAACGCAATCTCATGAAATGACTAACATATGTGGTCACTTCTGGCAGACTCTAACAGTTAAGGAATGAGAAAGGATAGCAGCAGATGGTAACAGGTACAGAAGGCTACAGCACAATAGTGAGATTATCGTGGCCGAGCGGTTCTAGGCGCTACAGTCTGGAACCGCGTGACTGCTACGGTCGCAGGTCCGAATCCTGCCTCGGGCATGAATGTGTGTGATGTCCTTAGATTAGTTAGGTTTAAGTAGTTCTAAAGTTCTATGGACTGATGACCTCAGAAATTAAGTCCCATAGTAATCAGAGCCATTTGAACCATTTTGAGATTATCAACTGGTAAATATTGTACACGAAGTACGCTCCGTTAGCAATCGTAAGGTGACTTGTGATGTGTAGATATTCACGTGGATGAATGTACAATAGTAGAATGTATGACGTACAAAGAATTAAAAGTATCGCTACAAAGTAAAGAGTTATGGGAATGCAGCGGTTTGCACTCTTTATGCAAAGAGCTGTTATTTTTCCAAGTTCTTTACGAAGGGAAATCCTAGTAAGTAAACATTATACCTGTTAATAATATACTAACAGAGTAAAGCGGCAATGCATACTCCCTGGATTTCGCAGTGTGAAACTTTATGACACCTGAAACTGGGTACAAAAATTATGGTAATGACTGTCCCATTTTAAAATGTTTCTTGCGTGACGCCAGAATATTGGACCTAGGAGTGGCCTTTAGCGTGAGTATAGTGACGATATTTGAGCAGACTGTTATAGACAGGTACCTAATGAAAATTGCAGCCATTGCGTGTCAACCAATTTTGACCGTGGGGTGATAATCAGTACAAGAAGGCAATTGTCTTAGCATATCGGAGATTACAGAAGAATTACATTTCGGAGTTCAACTGTGTCCAGGGTGGATCTTCACTGTCGCAGAGAAAATGTTTTCACGCTCGTAAAACAATGCACAGGAACTCCACAAGTGTCTGACGTACGGATGTCACGTCGCCATAGTAGTGCCATACAGGGCGATAGAATCCCCGACGATATGAATGGTGACGGGGGGTGTGGCATATCGGGAACCCATTTCTGCTTGGAATGAAGGGAGATAAATGCGACTTACAGGTTAGTTCAAAATGGTTCAAATGGCTCTGAGCACTATGCGACTTAACTTCTGAGGTCATCAGTCGCCTAGAACTTAGAACTAATTAAACCTAACTAACCTAAGGACATCACACACATCCATGCCCGAGGCAGGATTCGAACCTGCGACCGTAGCGGTCACGCGGTTCCAGACTGAAGCGCCTTTAACCGCACGGCCACACCGGCCGGCACTTACAGGTTAGTCCCCGGAGGAATGGTCAACATGCAGGGTTATGACGTGAACAATCATTTGAAGCAGACGGCCTCATATGGGCATATGTCCGATTCCGAAAAGTTTCCGAATTAGAACACATTTAATGTATATCGTTAGTTAATTTCTGTATTATTCAGTTCATTGTCAGGCTTACACATACACACCTGTACAACAGTTAGTTAACATTAAAACATGCATTTTACAAGGTACCATTTGAGAAATGTGTACTTTTAACACATTCACCTCTAAGTATTTAGTTAATAAAACAGTCAAGATTGCAATAATCATTCATTTAAAAAAACGACCAGTTTAGGCTGTCCAACTTCAGATCTGACGCACTGTAGAGCTATAAAGAGAGCCCATTTGCTGAGGCATAAACGCTTGTTTTCCTCTCTATTTAACTTGCGGCAGATTACCCATCAACAGCAGTAAACGACTATGACTTCACGCAACCGTTCCGTGCACCGCCGGCTGTAGCCATATGGGTAAATGCAACGTTATTTTAACTCTTGTTGGACTTTTTTCGCAGACTATATTATTTTCTGATTTCTCTATTTAATTTGGCACTCTTCCTCTCTTTACAGTGAGTTAGATCTGAAGATGGCCGGCATAAAGGTCGAAACCGGTCATCATTTTTAAATAAATGATTATTGCGATCTTGACTGTTTTATTAATTGATAGTTTATAATAGAGCCCTGTCAAATCGCCAAACCATTTATTTAAAATTACCTCTAAGTATTGTCGTACACATCACATTATAGCTCTTTTACAGTTCACAATAGATTTCCGATTATCTCACCGTCAACTTCAGCGCATCTGCGTGCTATTCAGAAAGCATGTTTGTGCTGCTTGCCAGTATCTCTGCACGTTCCCTAATGAGGGCAGCAGTGTTCATGATGCTGCCAAGTAGTTCGTATCGTGTAATCATCTTTCGTTTGTACACCTCACACTTCATGCAACTCCATACACAAAAACCTAATGGCGCAAGGTCCGGCGATTTTGGTGGCCAGTTAACTGTACTACCGCTCCTAATCCAGCGATTAGAGTAAGTGCGGTTGAAATGATCCCTCACACGTCTGCTAAAATGTTGAGGGGCTCCGTCGTGTTGGAAGTACATTGCAGTCCACTTGGCTAAAGACACGTCCTGGAGGAGTTCAAGAAACGAATTTTCCGAAGATGCAAATTGTTTTGCCCCATCATTCGCTCTCCTAAAATGACTGGACCAATCAACATGTTATTGATAATGCCACACCACATACTGAACGAAAAACGAATTTGGAAATTTGTTTCCATTGTAGTGTTTGTAATTTCCTGCGACCATCGACGGTTATTATCTGTTTTGTTGATCCCATGCCGTGTAAAAGTGCCTTCACCAGTGAATATTACTATTTAAAACAAATGCCGATCGGATTATAACCAGTGACAAAATTCTAGTCATGTGGGATTGTTGCCAATATGAAGATTGTGGACAGGCTGTATGTGAAATGGATACATGTTCTGCGCATGTAATGCTTGCTATACCCGTATTCATGGGACACTGGACACGTGAAAAAAGTCATAATGTGGTGGTAGTATGATTCTGCTGCACCATTTCCAAAATGTCGAAAAATGAGAACCTGTCCACGCAATATGTTGAGAACTCTGGTAAACACACTACGATCGGGAGTTCTATGCTTCGGAAAGTGCCGACGGTATCCTTCGACAGCAGCAGAATCGCTATCATAGCAGAAACCGTAAACCTATATACCATTTCTGCATATTACCTGCATATTCTTCATTAGTGTAGATATGTGGTATTTTAGCCCGCGTGTGTACAAACACGGTTAACCGATGTTCCTCTCTGATGCACTCTCAAGTCTCTGCACTAGTACACTCACAACACACCGTGGACAATTGCGCATTCAACGGGTTAGTTTAGTGGTAAAAAGCTATGCAAATAGGTTGAAAGCAGCGAGGTAGGTTGGGCTATAATAAAACGTCAGACGGGTGAGTGGGTAAGACACAAATGTGCGCGCCATTGGTCCAAAACAACAAATTCACATTAAATGTGCTCTACCTCGGAAACCATTCGGAATAGAGCATGAAGGCACTGTCGAAAAATACCGTCGGCACTTTCCGACTCATTGAATACCCGATCATAGTGTGTTTACCAGAGTTCTCAACGCATTGCGTAAACAGGTTTTCATTTTTGGACATTTTTGAAATGATGCAGCGTAATCCTACTACCAGCACATTATGACTTCCTGCACGTGTCAGTGTCCCACGAATACGTGTATAGCAAGCATTACATTTTGTCGCTGGTTAAATTCCGATCGGCCTTTGCTTTCATTAAAAATATTCACTGATGAAGGCACTTTTATACGGCATGGAATCAACAAACTATGTTTTTTTTTTTTGCTTCAAATGAGCTTTCTATCATATCCCTGGATATTGACCATTCGTCTTGGGACACCGTGTTTATGTGCAATCCGGAAAATAAACTACAGAGGTTTCACACACACGCTTGCGCTCACATCCTCATACTGACGTAATAGTGCTTCGTAGGTAGATAGTAGAAAGCTGATAAACTGTGTAATCTCTCTTCTTTGTGAGGATAAGAATTTTTTGATATACTTCCTTTTAAAAGCGAAAGGAAATGCTCTCAGCAATATAATGAAGTTTCCAAATAAAGGAAGCCTGCAAAGATGGCGGAGACGAAAGCGGCACTCAGTGACAAAATGAATAATTAGTGTCTCACTACTATTCTCGAAGTGAGGTCTTTCATAGACATATTAAGTCTGTAGTGGTTATTAATTGTTTAATCCAGGTAATACAAAATATCTGTAATGTTGTGAGTGGCACTCAAGTGATTAGCGAGTCATTTTCGGACAATGTGAATACGAGCGATTGCGTAAGACAATATTTAGTATTCATATCGTTTGAAGATGGCTCACAAAGTAGATTGGATTTGGTCGTAACACTGAAAATACTTTGTGATCTGGATTAAACACAAAGAGATGGATTCAAATAAAACAGAGGAAAGCAACCTTATTCTGAGTACATAATAACTAAAACAATGAAGTCCTTACATCACTGTAGAAGACTATGAAAAAATTATTTTGATAGTTTGCTTTTTCCTTTTTGTAGAATTTTTTCTGACTTAGCGTCTTATCGCGTTGGTACAAGGATGATTAATGGGTATGGGCTGTTCATTGTTGAAGGAGCTGTAAAACCCCCTTGTGCTTTCAATGCAGAAATATCTTCGTTTGATGTAACAAGACTGTGGAGTTAACATATTGCTTTTTACACATACGAGTTCAGTGATTAGCGCTGCGGTATTACATTCTGATAAAGCTGCCTTAACTACCTGTGGAACTGATGACAACCAATCAAACTGAATATTACTGCGATACCGATGGTCGGTGTGACAACGACATTAACTTTTATGTATCACAGAAATGCCACAGGAATCTAGTATTAATAGAACGCTTAATTAAGGGGATCGTGCAGAACTATCGAATTTAAACGCCGTTTGTGTTTTCAGAAAACAAGTCGTTCTCTTTACAGTGACGTGTTGTTTTCTGGGTACCTCCATCAGAGCCGAGAAGCAGCACTAGTCATTGTTTTTTGAGTTCACCTTCCTTGACAAACATTTAGTAGCCATTCGTCCTTTCTGAACAGCTAATGCCGGCCGGAGTGGCCTTGCGGTTCAAGGCGCTACAGTCTGGAGCCGCGCGGCCGCTGCGGTCGCAGGTTCGAATCCTGCCTCGGGCATGGATGTGTGTGATGTCCTTAGGTTAGTTAGGTTTAAGTAGTTCTGAGTTCTAGGGGACTGATGACCTCAGAAGTTAAGTCCCATAGTGCTCAGAGCCATTTCAACCATTTGAACAGCTAACGTTCTTTGCTCGTTCATTTTTGGATTAAATTAATGAGACTTATGAGATGCTGTGAGAAATTGAGAACTTTAATTATTCCATATTCTTCAAATAACTTACTGTCTCAAAAGGCTCATGGATGATCTTCGTTACAGACTGTCGACATTTACAATGAAAGACAATTCCATTTTCTACCTTGAGAGTGAATTTCCACGCTATCATGTGATTTCGGCGATGCGCGAAGTGTGGTTGTGGCATATGATATGGAAAACTTATTTACAATAAAGAATAAGAAAAAACATTACTTTTAGAAATTTACATGCAACGAAGTCAAAAGTTAATTGGATTAGATCTGAACGACTATTTTATTTCTCACACGGTCTATTTACAGATTTTTCTTCTATACAATTCCTGTCAGATACTTGCCCAGCACGTTACATGTTTCTGTACCTAAGTTCAGAAAGAGTCGTCGAGTGCAATTTAAAAAAGCTAATCTTGAACAACTTACGGTATAATTCATGGGTCTATACTTTCTCGGGTAAGAGTTTTGGGTACAGCTTCATCAAAATGACCTCCACAGAAAAAAAAAATATATTTACAACTACAATGATCATGGGAATGGCAAAATCTTATGTTCAGATACCGTTAAAATTATCATTTCAGTTTTGAGAGAGGAGAAATAAATCTATGGTAACTAAAAAGATTTGGTGAAAACGCGAAAAACAATGTGAGGACTGCCGAATGTCTTTTCAAGTCTCTTTCCTCGTGTGTTCAGTAAGCTATGAGCCACGCATCTTGCGCCAATCGTCATCCTATCATCAAAGTTGGTTAACTTGTGATATGCTGCCATGTGTGTAGCAGACCGCTCATATTTATAGCGTGTCTACATTTGCGCCATAAGCTGCATCTATACCCGAAACATTCTGACGTCATACATGGTACATATTCCAATTGGACAACCCTGCCCGAGTATTAATAAACGATGCTCTGATTACCTACCACTGCCTCCACTCGCTTCACAGCCGTGTAGTAATAGTAGAAAACCGTTCATAATTACAGCGAAGAGTTTCCACACAATCTCAAATAAAATAACGCTATTTTGGACAGTAGAAAGAATTCGTGTTCATATAACAGGGGATGATTGATAGAAAAAATGTAATCAGAACGAAAGCTCGAAAGAATGAAGCCTAGTGAACACAATGAGAAACAACACACAACATTTACTCTAGGGCTGAAAAATCGTTTACATGACCAATCTAGGAGGCCAACGCTAAAGACAGAACCCTTCAACTTGTTGAGTAATTGGGAAACCAGGTAGTTGACCAGGACAATGACGTGAGTAGTAAGGAATCGAAAGTCTCCGCGTTCGGATGTCTTATCTTTATCATTTTCAAATGGTTCAGATGGTTCAAATGGCTCTGAGCACTATGGGACTTAACATCTGAGGTCATCAGTCGCCTAGAACTTAGAACTACTTAAACCTAACTAACCTAAGGACATCACACACATCCACGCCGGAAGCAGGAGCCGAACCTGCGACCGTAGCAGTCGCGCGGTTTCGCATTGTAGCGCCTAGAACCGCTAGGCCACAGCGGCCGGCTATCATTTTCACAGGCATTCCTGTTTCCTTGAAGTTATTGAGACAGGCAGGTAACTTAACTCTTCCGAATGTCACTTGTCGAATAAATATCTGTGTAATACGTTAACTAAAACCTAATTTTTTGATGACATGAATGATGTTGGAGTTCGTAATTCGTAATCATCTGTAATAAATGAACACAGCTAGTTAGTTCCATGTTTAGAAAGTTTAGAAAAATTATATATGTCTTGAATGATACTCATAGCAAAACCGACTGCAAAACGTTATGTGCTAACTAAAAAGAACGAGTAATTACTATATAAAACAGTTAAAACGTCTTTCTGTTAAGAAAAGAATTAACAGAATTGCTAAGACGAAAAGTGTTCGTTAAATGCTATTGTAAATGAAGTACCTGAGTATATAATATATAAAGAGTTCGACTACGTAGAAAAATCTATTTTGTTCATGTAATACAGCTATTAAAAATTGATAACTGTTTGTAAATATCAAATCTGTTAACTTCCAGATGTTGTTATCTGTAGAGGATAATGATTAATTTCGTGAGTAGCATCATGCCACGACATTGCTGTAGTAGACGAATAGGAGCAGGAAAAACAGCTAGTCAGCTGCATTACTGACCGGTCCTTGTTTTAGACTTCACAAATACTGTACTCACGGGTGAAAAAATATCCAATTACTTAAAGAAGACAAATTAAGAACATGTTGTTTACGTCCAATGTTTTGGAGACGTGTAATTTTGCAATATCGTTTAATACTCGTACACAACGTGAAACGTGTTAGTGTCGAGATACGCATAAAATATTGAAACTACTTTTTTGTGTAAAATTAAATAATCTTAACCTGTAGTTGTTAAATGTTTCTGCATAATTTTTAAATCTGTGTATAAAATGACAGGGATCATGCTTTCTGTAAGGGTTTTATTAGTTAGTGCTGATTATATTAGATACATGAAAGTAACAGTGCGGTTATCGCAGCGTATGTTGCAAAAGGAGACACTTTACTCAGAGGATTTTTCGTATAAACAAAAATAGATTTCCAGAATTCCTGCGTCTACTTACCCACGTTAAAATGAACCTTTCTACTAAGCCGGGAGTACTTCGGGAAGAAGATCAAAATTTTTCAGTATCAAACGAAAGAGACTCCAATGACAATTCACCCTTCATACAAAAGAGATATTTGGAAATAAATGACGGTAATACGAGATATCTTTCGAAGTTCAGTTTAGAGTATCTGCTAAGCTCCTTTTTTTTAAATTGTAGTTAAAGAAGATCTCTGTGAGTTCATAACATAACCGTGAAAATTTAGTTCTCACACCACTTCGTTTTGATGGTGGCACCGAGGGGTACTTTCAGCATTTAACGTGTTGCCGCTTCGACAATGGGTATGAGGGATTCTAGCGTCTGACACGTGAAAGCAGTCAAATTAAATCAGATACTACGCGATCTTTGGCCGTGTTCTGTACATTAATTACAATGGTCATTTTGTCCCCTACAGGAAATGCTTGCCTTTGCTCAGTAACCTGGTGTTCGGTTTTACACATAGCTTTCTTAAGGACAGCGAGTAAGAATTATTTTCATTGCCGGGTCAGACGTGGCATTCAATTAAATATAATGTTACCGGCACTCCAGTGAATGCTGTTGCTGGTTAACTGGTGGTGGATTTGCCACACTCGTAAGCAGGCGTAAAAACCGGCTCTTGGCCTTCGTTCCACGTGACTGAGTCAATGTGAACGAGATAATCGAACGTTTCATCGTTTCTGCAAAACGTTAGGTAAACTGGTCCTGGCGTAGTTTCCAAAATCTGTCATCTGGTTCGCAACTGTATAACGTGAGTTGGAGGCAAATGGAAAGACGTTTACCGTGTTTCAGTTTGCAGGTCCGCAGCGCCTTCTGTCGAGTATAATTCCAGTACTTTCACAGCTGCTAGGAATATCAGTAATCGTGGAGGAAAACATTGATCTAAATGGCAGTTATTAAAACTATTTTGTTGGTCTTTTAGAGTCCCTGTTGATTTTCCATCCTGCATTTGTCTTCATTTACTGATGTTTCTTCAGGCGAAGATATTGTTTGTTCTCGAGGAAGGTTACGGACGTTTTTTTCCGTGCCTTCTACTTCAACAAATTGTATCTTTCATCATATCGTCCTTGATAGAAAGTTACAGGCCACAAAAAAACTTCCTGATAAATGTCATGCAAATAATTCTTGGTCAAGAAGACCAAGCCTGCATACGATGTATGCACCTCTCACTCTTCCCATCATTAATTTACACTGCATGTCAGACACTGAATGTACGGCTGACGTCAATAGCTAACCTGTGTTGACTGCACTTTCAGGAGATCGCTATCATTTAAGTAAAGCCCAATTACATTACCACACCCCAAGGTAACGTCTATTCGCAGGCTGACAGAATTTATCAAGATGCATCGTACCAGTGTGATTTTCCGTGCCATTAATACCGTCATAGCACGGTAGGGAAACAAATGTAGTGTAGGATTCCATAAGGATAGGAATTTATGTCTATATGACCTTAAAACTCTTACTGTGGCTATATTTCTGTTACCACCACTGATTAGATACATTATGAACAGGATCTAACGTTTAGAACATAGTACGGGAGTTATCCGTTTGGTGATCGCACGCCCACTACGCTATCACGATTTTATAGCTGTAGAGGCTCTCATTTCGAGAGGTCAGATGAAAGCCCCTCCGGCGATCAAAAGAAATTAAAATTACGAAAAAGGGATGAGTGTTCAAATTTTGACGAAATTTCTGTTAGGTTCTACGCTGAGTACGCAAATTCGCCACATTCTTTCACGGAGCAAGCAGCTGAAAGTGATTAGAAGTACAGGATGTTTCAAAACGAATATAAAGATTTAGGCTTTGTAGCAATTATTACGTTCAACTCAAACAGTTTTTCTTGCAAGCGTTCAATGTGAGCACCATTAGTCACTCACAGGCCGTAGGCCAAACCTTGTTCAGTGTGTCTGCAGAAATTGTTCCAATAATGCTGTTTCTAAAATCGAGTAGATCAGGGGTAGCGGAGGTGTATAACATGATCCTTTATCTCACGGCGTCAGATCGTGTGTCAACTTGGAGGTCATGCAAAACAAGCTCTGACATCCGGCCCCTTGCGGCCCGTCCAGCGTTGAGGTACAACGTGATTTAAGAATCACATACTGAGTTATACTAGTGAAGTGGCGCGCCATCTTGCCGCCGAATAAAGTTCTGTGGTTAATTGAGGAAAGAATTATAGTACTAGTGCATAGAGATAAGAGCACCAGTTATAGTTACTTCAGCGAAAAAGAAAGGCCTATAAACTTTCCGCCTGGATATGGCAAAAAAAACATTCAACTTAGGGGAGTCTCGTTGCAGCTGTACCATGTCGTGGGGATTTGCTGACCACCAGATGCGCACATTATGTGTGTTCACATTTCCACTTAGGTGAAGTGACGATTCATCACTAAAGACGACGATCTAGAAAGTCTTCAGCGTCATGCAGTAACATTTCGTTTGCGAAGCAGCCACGAATCATAGTCTGTAGGCTAAAGATCTTGTAACAACTGCAAACGATATGGACGTAGCCCACAAAGACGCCACCGGAATTACTGACTCACGACCAACCTTTCCAACAGGTTTTTGTAAAAGACTCACACTCATTAATCACGTTCCTCAGTCACTCTTGGTCTCCCATAATTTCCCTTTACACGCAAGTGTACAAGCAAAACTGATTTGTTCTATCATTTGTTTATTTGTAATTATAAGTTGAATGTAATAAATGCTACAAAGCCTTAAAACCTTATATTCATTTTGAAACACCCTGCATGTGTAATTTATTGCAGTTTATAAGAAAAATGAAAGATTCTCCATACTACATACCAATGTCTTTAACGACTGTGTTGCAGGATAATAAAATATATTTTGTATTAAATTTATTTTTTTTTATTTTTTTTATTTTTTTTTTTTTTTTTTTGTGATCAGTCTTCAGACTGGTTTCATGCGGCCCGCAACGAATTCCTCTCCTGTGCCAACCTCTTCATCTAAGAGTAGCATTTGCAACCTGCATCCTCAATTATTTGCTGTATGTATTCCAATCTCTGTCTTACCCTACAGTTTTTGCCCTCTACAGTTCCCTCTAGTACCATGGAAATCATTCCCTCATGTCTTAACAGATGTCCTATCATCCTGTCTCTTCTCCTTATTAGTGATTTCCACTTGTTCCTTTCCTCTCCGACTATGTGCAGAACCTCCTTATTCCTTACCTTATCAGTTCACCTAATTTTCAACATTCGTCTATAACACCACACCTCAACTGCTTCGATTCTCTTCTGTTCCGGTTTTCCCACAGTCCTTGTTTCACTACATTACAATGCTGTACTCCAGATGCACATTCTCAGAAATTTCTTCCCCAAATTAAGGCCTATATTTGATATTAGTTAACTTCTCTTGGGCAGGAATGCCATTTTTGCCATTGCTAGTCTTCTTTAGATGTCCTCCATGCTCCGTCCGTTAGTGGTTATTTTACTGACTAGGTAGCAGAATTTCTTAACTTCATCTACTTCGTGACCATAAATCCTGATGTTAAGTTTCTCGATGTTCTCATTTCTACTACTTCTCAATATTTCGTCTTTCTTCGATTTACTCTTAATCCATACTGTGTACTCACTAGACTGTTCATTCCGTTCAGCAGATCATGTAATTCTTCATCACTTTCACTCAGAATGGCAATGTCATCAGCGAATAGTGTCACTGATATCCTTTCACCTTGAATGCTAATTCCACTCCTGAACCTTTCTTTTATTTCCATCATTGCTTCCTCGATGTACTGATTGAACAGTAGGGGCGAAAGGCTACAGCCTTGTCTTACACCCTTCTTAATACGAGCACTTCGTTCTTGATCGTCCACTATTATTATTCCCTCTTGGCTGTTCTACATATTGTATACGACCCGTCTCTCCCTATAGCTTACCCCTACTTTTTTCAGGGTTTCGAACATCTAGCACCATTATACATTGTCGAAAGCTTTTTCCAGGTCGACAAATCCTATGAAAGTGTCATGATTTTCCTTTAGCTTTGCTTCCATTACTAGGCGTAACGTCAGAATTGCCTCTCTCGTCCCTTTACTTTTCCTAAAGCCAAACTGATCGTCACCTAGCGCATTATCAATTTTCTTTTCCATTCTTCTGTATATTATTCTTGTAAGCAACTTGGATGCATCACCTGTTAAGCTGATTGTACGATAATTTTCGCACTTGTCAGCTCTTGCCGTCTTCGAAATTGTGCGGATGATGCTTCTCCGAAAGTCAGATGGTATGTCGCCAGACTCATACTTTCTACACACCAACGTGAATAGCCGTTTTGTTGTCACTTCCCCCAATGATTTTAGAATTTATTTAGAGAGCAAAAATCAACACTGATAGTGAGTAATTCATCTTGTCTCCCCCGTTTCTCACCTCCCTCTGCCCACCTTCTCTCCATGTGGTTCTTGAACTCCCAAACTATCCCCTTTCACTTAAATAATAAATAAGTATATGTGTCAATATTATTAAAATGGAGTAATACACCTATTAGAAACAACAAATGACGACAATATTTCTAGAACAAGTGAGTACCTGATCTGGCGGTTTAATTGGTAACACTATGTAAGTAGACTGTTTAGTTTTCTTATTGGTAACGCCACGTAGCACTCTGTATGAAAATCACTGGCTGTGCTGTGTGTAGTCTGTGGCTAGTTTGCATTGTTGTCTGCCATTGTAGTGTTGGGCAGCTGGATGTTAACAGCGCGTAGCGTTGCGCAGTTGGAGGTGAGCCGCCAGCAGTGGTGGATGTGGGGAGAGAGATGGCGGAGTTTTGAAATTTATAAGACTGGATGTCATGAACTGCTATATATATTATGACTTTTGAACACTAGTAAGGTAAATACATTGTTTGTTCTCTATCAAAATCTTTCTTTTGTTAACTATGCCTATCAGTAGTTAGTGCCTTCCATAGTTTGAATCTTTTATTTAGCTGGCAGTAGTGGCGCTTGCTGTATTGCAGTAGTACGAGTAACGAAGATTTTTGTGAGGTAAGTGATTTGTGAAAAGTATAGGTTAATGTTAGTCAGGGCCATTCTTTTGTAGGGATTATTGAAAGTCAGACTGCATTGCGCTAAAAAATATTGTGTGTCAGTTTAAACACAGTCACGTATAATTCTTCTAAGGGGACGTTTCATATGTCGACCCTTAGCCGAGGATACCTCACTGGAATCTTCTGATTTTTTTCTTGTAGTTTGTGTAATTAGTGTAGCTTTTGTTTATTGCTAGCGCGTAATTATAGAGAGAATTTCCTTTGTAGTTGTAGTTTTTCATTGTTGTACAGTAAAACAGTTGTGGCATGCATGTAGATTTGCAGCAAGTATTTCGCAGCTGCGCTTGCAATTAACGAGATATTATTTTCAATGTTATGTTAATGTGTTTTCTTATTTTGCTCTTCAAATTGTGTTTTTCGGTGTTGTCGTGTGAAATTTGTGACAATAATGGCGTGTGAAAAACGTAATACTAGGCTCCAAAGTAAACAGAGAAATGACAGTGAAGACGAAAGCAGTGTCTTAGCGCCACCATGTAATGAATTAACTAATGTTCAAAGTAATAATTTGGTAATTGTGCATAAGGAAATGGAGCGGGCTGCAAACAATGAGACAGTGAAACAATTAGTGAACAGGGAAGCATTATCGATCGGTCGGTCGGCAACAGCTTGCCTCAGGAATCCGAAATGACGGGACGCAATCTTGCAAATACTGTAGATTCAGGTTTTGGGTCCTCACAAATTTAGCATTGGAGGGCAGCGTGGAGGGTAAAAATCGTAGAGGGAGACCAAGATATCAATACACTAAGCAGATTCAGAAGGATGTAGGTTGCAGTAGGTACTGGGAGATGAAGAAGCTTGCACAGGATAGAGTAGCATGGAGAGCTGCATCAAACCAGTCTCAGGACTGAAGACCACAACAACAACCGTTTTCTCAAATAAGTCAAGACACATTTCCTGCTTGTCAAAATGTGAATGTTGCCGGTGCAAATTCACTGCCGAAAAGCACTGAGGAACATGTTTCAGACACCAGTGCATTGTTATTACAATTAATGCAACAAATGGGACAAAAGCTTCAAAAGTTAGACACAATGTAACAAAATCAGAGACAAACACAGCAAAAGCTTCAAAAGTTAGACACAATGGAACAAAATCTTCAAAAGTTAGACACAATGGAACAAAATCAGAGACAAACACAGCAACAGTTAGACACAATGGAACAAAATCAGATACAAACACAGCAAAAGCTTCAAAAGTTAGACACCACACTTGAACAAACACGTGAAGATTTAACTACTGAGTTACATAACATTGAATCGAAATGTCAAAAAGTCTGTAATGACGTAAAAACACAAATTTGTGAGCATTTTCAACCTATTTTTTCGCGGCATGAAAATGCATTACAGAATCATGAAGCAGCCATAAAAGAACTGCAAACTATTGTTCACGAAAATCATGAGACCTTGCAAGCTAAAATTGACTCAGTTGCATCTACCGATTCGGTTACGCAACTTGCAAAAACTCAAGAAAACTTAAAGGACACAGTAGATACTCTGAAAATTGGTTCAGAAAGACACATGGAGGAAATTAGTTCATTATCAGAGAAAGTAGTTGAACTTTCGGATCAGCTAAATAATTTATCTACGAAGGTAGATGATAATCTGAATGACACAGAACCGATAGTCTTTAATGACACAGAAGAGTGCGAACAAACTAGGAAATTGAAACAAAATCTGAATCAAATTAGTACGCAACACCAAAGAGAAATCTGGGAAGTACAAGATCAGCTGACACAGGTAATACAAGAATTACATATTTCAGAGGACACTCGCGCTCCAGTACGGCAAGAGGGACATAGAAATACGGAACAGCCACAAAATAACAACACAGGGCACTTCGGAAATTATGAAAGAAATTGGCAAGGTACACCGAATTTTGAGGTGGAACCGCCGAAACGACGTAACAATGACCGACATGCGACTCGCCGACATGATGATTTTGACTATAAGCTGTTCATTACTACACGTAAATTCAAAACATTTAAGAATTCTGGCAACGACATTCATCCACAAGCGTGGCTTCATCAACACTCTCATCCGCCCAACTGGTCATTAGAACACAGATTAGAATTTATGTGTGGCTACTTAGAGAATGAACCAGCTGTAAGAATGCGATCGGTCATTCACGATTGCCACAGAATTTTACCATGCCTTCCTCTCAGAATATTGGTCTCAAGCCACACAAGACCGAGTAAAACATGGCATCATAATGATGAAACATTTCGAACAATCTGAATTTTCCAGTCTTGTGAAATATTTTGAAGGTATGTTGCACAAGAATCAGTACCTGTCAAACCCATACAGCCCCTCAGAACTCATCCGCATTTGCTTAATCAAATTACCTGAACATTTACGGCATATTATTTTAGCAGGACGTTGCAAAGACGACATTGAAGCTTTTCAGGGACTCTTACAAGAATTAGAAATTGACACTGACAATCGCAGAACGCGAAAACAGGAACACAACAATTACAGGCCACATCCGTGGCAATTCCGTGATGAAAGAAATAATAACTGGACACGACAAGGCTATTCTCACAACGCCAATCATGACCAAAACTGACACCACCCATAGGACAACCACTGGCAGAGGAATAATAGTTACAGAGAAAGATCGCATTTCTGTAGTAATGAATATGACAGAGATTACCATAGAAACAGACAATATGGGAACAAAAACAATTATTATCAAGGGAGACAGAATAACTTCAGACGCAACAGTTCAGGGCGCAGTTACGATTCCGGGAGAAATTCTCCACCACATGACCGACAAACAAGAAACTATGTAAACTACCGACAAAACGACAGACCTGAATTCCATCAGAACTGGCGGGATTCAAACAGAGCAGGGCACTCTCGACAAGGTGAATTCGTAGAAGTTAGATCACCAAATCCCAGTAACAACGCGCGGCAACAAAGAGACAGACAATGACTCGCACCGCAGGCAGACACGTGCGCCAGCTGGCTCCGAGAAAAATAATGTAGACGCTAAACTTGAGAAAAATTTTAGCATTCCTTATCGACGTATACCACATGATAACTGCGTTGAAGTTGAAACTCTGTGTACTAGGAAGAGTAAAGGTTTACACCATATTTCACATGTAAAACCGTTTATTGAGAGATAATCTGCTTTTTAACTTAGTCTTTGCTATAAAATTTTTCACTTCACGTTACTAGTACTCTTTTTCAATCTTAGAAACTGTTAACCTGCAACGATGTTTTAAAGTTAACTATCCAGTCAAGAACCAAGGGAACTTATTTAAACAGAAATTACGACTGCATTGTTATTGTGAACAGACGACACAGTGTTATTGTGTGTGTACATTCTTGCTTGTTAGTTGCACGATTATGCAACGACTATAAGGCTCACATACTTACAACATTTACCAGTACTGCTAATGAGATTTTGATGCAACATTTTGGTTTACTTGAAAATACATTCTGGATTTAAAGTACTTTCAGTGAGATACCAGATGACACAGTGGTTAGTTTATGTGACAGCTACATGATTTTATCATGACGCTACTAATGAGTGACAATTTACAATGTTGCTTTTGCGGTGTATCTGTTTTATATCTGCACAGTTTTTCTGTATTATTCTGGAAAGTAAAACATGTTTTAGTAGTAAATTTTGTGGTATAGCTAGAATGAGACAGCCTTTTCCGTAGCACAACAATATGTTACAGCACAGTACTTCCTTCATCACGGCAATAAGCATAATAACTAAGATATCTATACGCAAAGCATTTCACTTTTGTTTATCATGAGGTAAGTACATTGACTTTTGCGGAACTTAGCTTTCGGAGGACGATAACTAAGACACTTTCACAGAGATTATCTTACAACAAGACGCACAGTTTAGCACTACACTACACGCATTTGTGTGATTAATTTTGTACTTAAAACATTTATTTTAAAGATATTTGAAGTACACTGATACAAAGGTTTTCCGTGATACATTTCATTCCATTGCTGTAATCTGTAACACCTGAGGGTATAATTACATTAATCCTCAGGGGGGGGTACACGCTTACTTTGTGTATCATGTGTTTGGCAAGCACAAGGATCCCTAGCTAATATGGTATTTGCTTACACAACTTTACACATCAGTACCATATTTCTCTAAAACATAATTACACAGCTATCTGATCATTTAACTGAGAGAGACAAACTTTTTTACTACGGCAGTGACAGATGTTTACGCAATTACACCGTTGGATAACTTCACACTTACGAAATTGTATTTTGTCTGTACTTTGTGAACTGTTCATATCTTTTTGGACCCATTGTGATATTATGAGATCTTTGAATGATATATTTGGTATGGGATGATGATTTTTAAAGTACGTTTGAGGCAGATGACACTTTTGACATGAGCAGAGAACTTTTTTTAGGTTTTGAAATTATTGGAGGAAGCTACAACGTTTTTGAGATTTGACTGAGGTGTTATAATGTAATTTTTACGACGACGATGTGTATTATGCTGTTGAGGTATGTTTATGATCAATAAGATGATGCTACTGTATATGAGGAATTTGATTATGCTATGTATTTATTATTATTATTATTGTTGGCGAATTTTCCCTAAAAGGAAATCGTTAAGCTTATGACTTTGAAGGCTTGTTCTTCTTGTCCTTCCAGTACTCCTTCATTCTCTTGGAGAGGGCCTCTTTTCTCTCCTCAGACCATTCTTGTTTGGTCCGCTGTTTTAGCGCTTCTGACTTTACTTCCCAATTGTCTATGTGTTTTCGGAAGGTGCTTCTGTCTGTGGTGTTTGTGGTGCCAATTGCTTGTAGGTCTTTTCGGACTCCTTCCATCCAGGGTGTCGAGACTTTAAATGTCTTGATGTGTTCTAGAATTTTCTTGGTGAGTCTTGTTTCAGGGAGTCTATCTAAATGTCCATAGAATTTAAGGCGCCTTTTTCTCATATCGTTCTCGATGTTCGAATATGCTTCTACTGTTGAGTTCTTCTGTGGTCTGTAGCCATCTGGTGTGGGTCTTCCTCCTAAAATTTTCCTCATGATTTTGCGTTCTTCTTTTTTGATTTCTTCAATTTTGATTTTCCTGTTGAGTGCTAGTGTTTTGCTGGCATACAGTACGGCGGGTTTGATCACTGTGTTATAGTGTCTGATCTTGGTGTTTCTGGAAATGCATTGTTTGTTGTAGACGTTTCGTACCATGCCTAGTGATTTCCGTGTCTTCTGTTGTCTGTCTTCGTAAACCAGTTTTTCTGTTCCGGTCGGTTCGATGTATTTATTATGATGAAATATTGAAGAAGTGTTGACGAATACGTATATGAATAATGAGTAGTGGTTAGGGACTCTGATTTGTGGAAAAGGATGTTGGAAACCAAGAATCATACTTTAAGAGTTATGAAATGTATGTAAATACATGATTGTATTACAATGCCGACGAAAATTTTTTGGACACTGTCATATTTATAGGATTTTGTTTCTACACTTTTCTACTGTAATTTCTTGACTTGTGAAATTTTATTTGTATATGAGGCTGTCACTGTGTTGCAAACTGGTGTTGTAAATATTTCGGTAAGAAAGCCAAGTGACCTTGACGTAACGCGTCTTGAGCGGCCAGCTGTGTCAGATGCCTGGAGAAAAAGCCATTAGTGTTTGCCATTTCAGAGGCACAAGTAAAAAAAAAGGGGGGGCCACTACCCTCGCTACTGACATTCCTTTGTAGAAAGCATCGCAAATACGACACTCTCAAACTTGAAAACATATGATAATACTGTGGAGCTCTTAATTTATAATATTTACTAAAAAAACTAATGAAACGATGAGAAACATTTCATGACTATTGTCTTGCTAGTTGAGAGAAATGCCATATGGCTTGCTTTATGTATTTATTTACTCATTTTGTTTAATATCTAGTTTATAGCTGCACTGCAGCACTGGTACTAATACAGTTATTTTATGCCTACAGGTCCAGTCAATTATAAATTTATGATCTACTTCCAAGAAAATGAGGGCACATAAATAGACATTTCCCTTCACAGGAATTGCATAAATAATTTTTTTACGATTTGGTAACTTATCTGCTAGCGTAAGTTCTCGTGATGCATCACCCTAGTGTTAAGATGTGACATAGGTATTAAACATGGCCATTTTTACAGTAATATTTTTTCTGCTTGAGCTATGTCATGTTCAGATATAAGTTATTGTATTTGCTGCTGCTGTTTGCCAGGCATAGTGCTACTAAATTTCACTTTGTATTACTCTACTAAGCTAGTTTTACTACTGATTTATTTTTCTTGTTGCTGCACATTGGCTCATATTAGTTGTAATGTTGTACTGCTTGGTAATTTTTTTCATTGCTGTTTGTATTAATTGTTTTGTGCTGCTGCATTGCCTCGTCCCCTAGTTTAGCATCTGAGCTCAGTAGATTTAAGTTAGCTTAAGAGGGGGTACGCTATATAAGAGAACGAGTTGTGATGAATTGGAAGAAATGCACTGATAAGTTATACGAAAAAAAGTACAGAAAGCAGGTATAGATAGGACTTTTTGGGAATAATGATGAAGGAAGGGAGATCTCCAAGAAAAAAAAAAGGTTTTGTTTGCAAAATACTGCAGTACCAAATGTTACACTGAAAACAAACCCTGTCCTTTCCCCCTGTGTTATTCTGCTATGTGTTTGTACACTCTTATATATTTGTGTTTTTCCTGTCTTTATGTGTTTAGCTAATAAGAGTTATGTTGTAGAATTTTTCTAATAATATGTTATTTTCTTTGTAAAGATGTTAGACATTAATAATTCCGTTCTGTTTTAATGCTCATGTGTGAAGTTGATGTTTCAATAATTATTCTGATCTTTTATGTATTTACTTATGTCATAATTCCTGTAACACTGATGTATATGTTTATTTCTTTTCTTTTGTAAAGCCCCTATTACTACAAATGTTATCTGTATTATTATGTTTTTAATGATGTATTTTGTACTGTTGATATTGTATTCTTATGTTATAAAATTGTAATTGATACCAGTTCATCATGTTATTAACTTGTAAGTTACATTTAACTGCACACATTTCTGTTGGTCATAGTATATGGACAATATGTGAGAAGTAGGGACTGTTAGTGTTTGCACATGTGTTAATAATTCAGCAAGGGACTGGATAACAGCATTGCTGGTTCTAAGGACAATTCCAAAAACTTTTTGAGTGCACAAGTGGTGGTTATGGACTTGCTATATTGTCTGCAAGACTCTTCGATGGTGATTGTGCACCTCCACAGTAGCAGCAGATGGCTGCTGGCCATCTCTACAAGGACTACAGTGGGTCTGCATCTTTGATGACCCACCAATACCATTATTTCTACAAGGACTACAGTGGGTCTACACCTTTGCTGATTCACCAGTACCATTATTTCTACAAGGACTGCAGTGGGTCTCCACCTCTGGTGGCACACCAATACCACAATCTCTACCAGGACTACAGTGGGTCTCCTCTGTGATGACCTACCTACCAATACTCTTCAAAACTTCGACTGACTCTGCGGTGGGTTTGCTCTGTTGTGGCACATTACCTGTCTGCATTCAAGAATCAGCACTGTCTTTCCGTTGGAAGGACAACACTACATCTTCAAGACTGCATGGAAATCCACTACTTCCGTGTGCATTTTCTTTTACTGCTCAGACATTGAGAAAAACACAGCTATTTTACTGTGATGAACGATCAGGACTGTCTTTACGGACTGTGAGAAAATTTTAGCTTTTGACCAACATTGTATCAATAAGTGTGTGAATTTGATATCTTTGTTATTGTAATTATGAAAAATTTCTTCAAATCTGTATTGACCACTGCCCAAAACAATTTGTAAAATTTTTTGTGGGGAGCATTGGGGCTATGTAAATAGACCGTTTAGTTTTCTTATTGGTAACGTCACGTAGCACTCTGTATGAAAATCACTGGCTGTGCTGTGTGCAGTCTGTGGCTACTTTGCATTGTTGTCTGCCATTGTAGTGTTGGGCAGCTGGATGTTAACAGCACGTAGCATTGCACAGTTGGAGGTGAGCCGCCAGCAGTGGTGGATGTGGGGGGAGAGATGGCGGAGTTTTGAAATTTCTAAGACTGCATGTCATGAACTGCTATATATATTATGACGTTTGAACACTAGTAAGGTAAATACATTGTTTGTTCTCTATCAAAATCTTTCTTTTGTTAACTATGCCTATCAGTAGTTAGTGCCTTCCTTAGTTTGAATCTTTTATTTAGCTGGCAGTAGTGGCGCTTGCTGTATTGCAGTAGTTCGAGTAACGAAGATTTTTGTGAGGTAAGTGATTTGTGAAAAGTATAGGTTAATGTTAGTCAGGGCCATTCTTTTGTAAGGATTATTGAAAGTCAGATTGCGTTGCGCTAAAAAATATTGTGTGTCAGTTTAAACACAGTCATGTATAATTCTTCTAAGGGGACGTTTCAACTACTTACAGAAAACAGACGCAAACGGTAGTGTCGTTTTACTGAGTCGTGTTTCACATCAAGAAATTTGTAGTGCTGCAAATGTGAGATTAGACGAAAGCAGCAGTGGCATAAGAAGGAATACCTCAGAATTGTGCAAGCACGCATTTCTCGATGTGAGCGAAAATCATACATAAAATACTGGAAGTAAAACCACACCTCAGTGTCCTATGTAACGAGTTGTTTTTAGAGATAGAAAGCAAACCAAATTCGAAATATATTGCTTTACAGACCATTGACGATATTTTATATCAACAAAACGAAAAGCGTATGGATAGGTTCATTTTTGTAATTACATAGACGGATTTTAAATACCCTTAATAATTATGAGGGGTGACATGGTCACCTTAAAGATAGATTGTTCAATATGTGAGTACCGGCACAGTCTATAATAACAAACATTTGTTTTATTCGGTGACTGGTTTTGATCCTAGCGATCATCGTCGCATTTGTCTCCACGAAGTTAATAAAAGAGATGTGATTGGCAATGTCACATGGTATAAAAACGTGATAAAACTGTAATAAGCACTCATGGCCGTGAATCACGGCTGTCGTTAGCACAGTGTTCTCAAGTCTTGTATAATAATAATTATTATAATTATTATTTTAATTCTCGAACTTTTGCGAGGATTGAACATTCCATCCTTTTGAGAGGCTGCATTCAAGATATTAACACTTTCGATACTTCGGCTGTGAGCCTTATGGTAATTTTCAGGCTGGGTGTGTCAAAGAAGATGACTTAAGTTCCGCATCCGAAATATTGCACAAGGATGTGTTGATATGCCAGATGCACCCCGGAAAAATAAAAGAAAATAAATTATTTTAAAGGAATAGGTTATGAAACTTGTCTTTGAAACACTACTTTCAGTTTCTGGTTTTTTATTTCGATAAGAGATACTAAGGAATCGTATCGTCAGTAGAACGAGTCATGACTTCTTTCTTTCGATATGAAGATTGTGTGCTGTGACTTGCAGTTCATGATCAAAAGTGATCAATCATACTGTGGAATCTGTTCCCATCTTTGGGCGTTCTCGGCTCCTTGTTCACAGAATCCGAACTCTTTGTCTACCTTCTTTTCTATGCAAACCTTGATAGAGAAGAGAAAACGACGCTTTTGTTTGTATTCAAACTGCTGTGCCTTACCCCTTTCTTGTGGGAGCTCCGAGAAGAGTGACGATTAATGGAGCAAAGCTCAAAAAGTCACTTGGCCTGAAAATGTATTCATACTATTTTATTTAATCCCTCAAAGTCAGGAACTCCTTCACTAATAAACTGTTCTCAGATTAATTCTGGTACATCGCTGGACTCACAGCAGAGAAACAGAAATTCATTATTGGATTGCCGTATTAATTTATTCACAATATTTCATAGGATTTCGCTTTAATTTTATGCTTTCATGATGTCTTTTACATGTTGTTGTAAATGCAAATTTTCGAGTAGTCGCTGTAGTTCATGGTACATCCAGAATATTAATTCATTGTCGGTAAACTATGTGCATTCACATGCATATTACAAGAGAGATTCAGAGCTTTTAGTTACAGAGCAACAATTTAGGACGAGTATTTTGAATGACTGCTTTTGGAGTTGTGAAAAAGTATTAAAATGAACAAAGGAGGGGGTAAAGAAGGATGGAGAGAGAGAGAGAGAGAGAGAGAGAGAGAGAGAGAGAAAGAGAGAGAGAGATAGAGAGAGAGGGTGAGAGAGAGAGACGCGCAGCGGAAAGAGCAGTTATTGAGTTACTGGAACTTTGCAGTGAGGGAGAAAGCAGCTTTTATGGGCTCTGTAATTAGAACCTATGTCTCTGATCCCAACTTTGTTACAGGTCTCTCTCTTCAGGCAGATACTTGGTCCTGTAAGATTCATTGGGAATGACAAATAGTCAGCTGCTTTGTATGCTGTCCGCAGTTCTTTTTTTCATGTTAAGGAAAAGAAAAAAAACGACTTTTCCGTGGTACTACGGTAAAGACTAAATAATTATTTATATGAACTGTAGTTTAATTTTTAACTAACGATTTGTTAGACAAAACGTCTCTGCTCAAGTTGTTCTCCAGAATATTGAACTTAGCTTTGCGTGCGAGATATAGTGTGATATTTAGGAACTGACTGTGTAAATCAAATATAAGAGACTGTTTTCAACGTAAACAATTCCCGAATTTAGTTGTCACTAGGACTGGAGCTTGTCCAGTCAGCTATGGATGGAACCGTAGTGTCTAAACGAAACCACAGTGTGACATGAAGTATTGGCAGAGAATTACGTCACATCATATGCCATAAAAGTCTCGAGGGGATCAAACAGTGAACACTCGTGGATCTAGTCCATAGACTGAGTAACAAAAGAGTCGCTTTGTTGCCGATAGTACGTGGACAATATATCTGTGGTGCTCAATAAGCTAGATAGCAACTGTTGCTGGGAATAAAATGGAATGAAGTCTAATGAGTACTGAATATGAACTGAGGCTAAACAGAAGAAAGATGGAAGTAATGAGAAGTAGCAGAAATGAGAACAGCGGGAAATTTAAGATCAAAATTGGTGATTTTGAAGTAGAAGCACTTAAGGAGTTCTGCTACCTTGGAAGCAAAATAACGTATGACGGACGAAGTTAGTAGGACGTAAAAAGCATGCTAGCACGGGCAAAGAGGACATTCCTAGACCAGAGAAGTCTACTGGTATCAGACATTAAATGAGGAAGAAATTCCTGAAAATGGTCATTTAGAGCCCAGCACCATGTAGCAGTAAATAACTGACTGTGGGAAAATTGGAATAGAAAAGAATCGAAGCATTTGAGATGTGCTACAGAAGAATGTTGCAAATTAGGTGGACTGGTAAGGTAAGGAATAACGAGTTTCTCTGCAGAATTGGCGAAGAAAGGAACGTATGGAAAATAGTGACAATAAGAAGGAACAGGATAATAGGAAATATGTTACGACATTGCGAACTGACTTCACTAGTACTAAAGGGAGTTGTAGAGAGCAAAAACTGTGGAGGAAAGGAGAGATTAGATTACATGCAACAAATAACTGAGGATGCTCTGTGCAAGTGCTGTTCTGAGACGAAGAGGTTGGTACAGGAGAGGAATTCATGGGGGAACGCATTATACCAGTCAGAAGACTGATGACTCAAAAAAGAAAACATCATTTTTTAGTCCTACTCATGCAGCTACGCTTAAAACAAGTTTTTTCCACACTACCGATTTTAACAGAGAAATTCGTCCACAAAATAGGAGTTGTCAAGAAGAAATGATTTTACGTTAGATTTGTGACTTGTTATGCTACCTGTCAGGCATTTTATGTTACCCAGCAAATGATCAAATATTTTTGTTGCTGCGTATTGAAATTCTTTCTGAGCCACTGTCACCCTTAATAATGGGTAATACACGTCATATTTTCCTTTAATATTGCAAGTGTGAACATCACCGTTCTTCTCAAATTGTGATGCGTTATTTATGACGAATTTCATTAGCAAATAAATGTGTTATGACGCTGCAGTTAAAATACCCAGCTCCATGGAGAGGTAACTACAGCACGACGGAGCGTAAATACCACATACTATTCTTACTGCTCGCTTTTGTGCAATCAATATTTTCGTTATAAGTAGTGAGTTACCCCAGAAAATTATCCCGTAACAGATTATTGAATGGAAATATGCAAAATATGTCAGGAGAGTGATTGATTTGTTTCCGGGACTAGCAAATATACAGAAGAGCAAAATTAGCTGAACATAATTGTTTGAGTAGCTCAGTAACATGATTCTTCCAGTTCAAGTTTTTATAAGTATGAACACACAAAGATTTGTATATTCCCCCTTAACATGTTCTACATCAGTTGTTTGTGTGACTATTTGTTCTACAGAATGGAATACAATGTGTTTTCTCAAACATTAGGGAGAGTCCACTTTCAGAGAACCACTTAATATTTCTTTGAAAAATGTCATTAACAATCTGTACTGTAACTTTCTCTGTAACAGGATATATAATAGCAGTAGAGCGTCGCCTGCAAAAAATACCTTTACTGCTCGTTAAATGGATGCTATATAAGGAATAGGAGTCGACCCAAAACTGATCCCTAAGGGACTCCAATTGTGATTCTTCACAATAACTAAACTTTTTACCCTTCCAACATTGTTCGAATTATTCAGAACATCTTTTTGCAGTCTGTTTGTTGGTGTTATTCAAATCAGTGATATGTAAGGTCATTTGTTCCATTAAACTTAAACTTTTCTAAGAGAGTAACATACATTCAATTGTAACATACATTCAAACGCCTTTACAAAAAATTCCAGCCGGCGACATTTTACTATTTAAGGATTGTAATATTTGATGAGTAGACGTAAAAAATATAAATCTCAGTAGCGCAACCCTTCTGGAATCCAAACTCTGATATCTACCCTTCAGTGCATTACTTTTTTCGAATAGTTTAGAAAAAGAAGTCAGAAAGAAAGAAGTCTTTCTTGTTACGTTTATTATAATGACGTTTAACATAACATATTTTAATTTATCTGGAAAAATTCCCTGCGCCAGTGATGCATAACATTTATCACAAATGGCATTACTTATTAAGTTAGAACAACTTTCAGAATGCTGTTTGAAATTCCATCAGAGGTACGTGACGTGGGTGCGCGATCCTGCAAGGCATTACGTCTGTCTGCTCGGGCGCTAGCCTTTTGGGCATGCTAGCATGGCCATCCCAAAGTCGTGGGATCCCGTCCAAGTCAAGCAGTACGGGGGAACGATAACCTACAGTCTCGATAGGCAAGGATGCTACCACTGTCGAGCTCTGACGCGTGCTCCTAGACGTTTCTCCTTCTTGCCTGCTACATTTGTCAATTTCCAGTTTCTAATGTTCTAAGCGCCTGCTAAGTCGTGAGTAATTTTCATGTGATAATCTGTGCCCACTAATCTGAATACCACGAGCACTACGCGAAGGCAGGTTTCTCACAGTGACATTTCTTTGTATGAATCTCACTCAGAAAAGAAACGTCGATAACATTGCTGAAGATGACACACATTAGTAATTACTTCGCGTAAATCCACGCGTAATGTTTCAATATACCGAAAACTAGCGCTTTCAGTTGATTATGAATCAAGACACACTATAAAAATTTCATCAAGAGCAACTTAAAATAATTTCATCTCTTTTTAGCTCTTCGTGTCAAAAACTTTCAACATTTATAAAACTTTATACATTTATAAACGCTTTTTCGACATTAATTTGAGAGCACTTTTATTTTCAAGTAGCCATGTGGTCTTGGATTTATAAATTGCCCAGTAATAGGGATCTTGCTGTGATCATATGCCTTCCCAGATGGTATTAGTTTAGTGATAATTGCTTTCCATGTGCTACTCACATTTAGACAGCATACGATTTCTAGTAGTATCTTTCGTACGCTTCTTCCAGGTTCCAGAAGGCGAGTTTTCGTCGCGATTTTTGGAGCAGTAAACGTTCCATAAACAATTTTTCTATTATTCAATATTTTTAGAAAAATGTGTAGATTACAGTTACGGGCAATACGTACTCAGTGCTGTTCACCCATAAACTGGACCATCTGAAACATTTGGTAAGTCACATAATAATCATATTAGTAGAAAATTCGATCAGTAAAGTGAATCATTAAAGTGAATTTAAACAGTTTAAGCTCTAATCAACTACTGTGCGAAGTAAGTGGTAACTGTGTTGACTTGTTCTTGAAGTGAAGTCAGATCGCACTATTATAGTACTTTCATGGGGCAGTATTCACAGATAAAAAGGGACATTTTAATCAGGGCAATTTTCTGTAGTTATTATACACGCATTCCGAGTCTTAACCAAAGAGAGGCCGCTTACAAGTTCTACGCTGACCTACATAAAATGTGTGTCAAATGGTTCATATCAAGTCATTGAACCCCTTCCCCTGTTTTTCTAAATGTGGGTTTATAGTCCGTCTTACACTTCAGCGTTTTCAGGTGAAGGGTTTTCTACCAGGAGGAAAGAAGTTAATGAAAACTATACACACACACCAAATAGACAAAATAATATGATCACCTCCTTAAAATCCTGTTGCTGCACCTTTGGGACGATAAGCAGCGGTTCTGCGTAGCGTAGGCTAGAAAAGTCATTGGTATATTGTCTACGCACGTTCGATTAATTATGAATTGGTGGTTTGTTCAAGCGGCGTTGACGCTTGATTAGAGTCCCAGATGTGTTCCACTGATTCAGATCAGGCAAATTTATTGGCCATGCCATCAACGTGAGTTCACTATCATGATCCTCACCACTCTAGTACGATTCTGGACTTTTGACAAGGACAGTTATCCTGTTGGAAGATGCTATTACCATTGGGAAAGATATCAAGCAAAAAGTGATGCAGGTGGCCAGCAACAATGTTCACGAAGTCCACAGCTTTGATGATAGCAATTACTGCGACTGCTACCATGCAGACCTTGGTAAGTATCAGCCACGGAATAAGACACTGAGGTGACAAAAGTCAGGGGATACCGACTAATATAGTGTAGGACCTCCTTTTGCTTGGCGTAATACAAGTCGACACGGCATGGACTCACCATGTCGTTGGAAGCTCCCAACAGAAATACTGTGAAATGCTGTCTCTATAGCCGTAATTGCGAAAGCGTCGCCAGTGACAGATTTTGTGCACGAACTGACCTCTCGATTATGTCCCATAAATATTCGTTGGAATTTATGTCGGGCGATCTGGATGGCCAAACGATTCACTCGAACTATCCAGAATGTTCTTCAAAAAATCGCGAACAACTGTGGCCTGGTGACAAGACACATTGCCTTCCATAAAAATTCCATCGTTTTTTGGGAACGTGAAGTCCATAAATGGGTTCGTATGGTCTGCAAGTAGCCGAACAATAACTATTTTCAGTCAATGATCGGTTCAGCTGGACAAGAGGACCCTGCCCATTCCATGTAAACACATCGCAAACCAGTACAAAGCCACCACCAACTTGCACATGTCTTGTTGAGACCTTGTGTCCATGGATTAGTGGGATCTGTGCCACACTCGAACCAGACCATCAGCTCTTACCAACTGAAATCAGACCAGGACACGGTTGTACAGTCATTTAGGGTCCAGCCAATATGGTCACGAACACAGAAGAGGCTCTGCAGGTGAAGTCATGCTATTAGCAAAGGCATTCGCGTCTGTCGTTGCTGCCATAGCCCATTAACGCCAAATTTCGCCGCACTGTCGTAACGGATAAATTCATCATACGTCCCAAAATGATTTCTGCCTTTATTTAACGCAATGTAGCTTGTATTTTATCACTGACAACCCTACGTAAACTCCGCAGATCTCAGTCGTTAAATGAAGGCAGTCACTGTGTTGCCTGTGATGGGAGGTTATGCCTGAATTTTGGTATTTTCATCATACTCATGACACTGTGGGTCTCAGAATACTGAATTCTCCAACGATGCTTCTTGTTCCATCTACCATTCGGCTTTCAGAGTCTGTTAGTTCCCGTCGTGCGGCCATAATCACGACGGAAACCTGTTCACTTGAATGAGTACAAATGACAGCTCCGCCAAAGCACTGCCCTGTTATCCATTCTGTATGCGATACCACCGCCATCTGTACGTGCGTAGCACTATCCTAGGACTTATCATCTCAGTGTACATCTGACGTCACCCTGGATCCTCAGAGCGGTGCATGTTTCGAGCAGTCGTTTGCTTGGAAGATGGTCGATCTAGACAGAAACATCGACATGAAGTTACAAGAGACATGGTTCATTCAGCCAGACGAAACGCTTCCATTGATTCACGGTTCAGTTTGGCTGATCCCGTACCCACTAAAATTGCTGCTATGTTGATGGGTCAACACGGGAACACGTCGGTGTCGCCTGCTGCGGAGCTTCATATCCAACAGTGTGCTCCAAACTTTGTGCTCCGAAACACTTGTTGCTGTATGGTTTCTCATTTGCCTCTGCTCCGCGGAAATTTTAAGTCTACCTTTAATCTAGCCTTCACCTGTCAAAGAAAGGCGGAGTTGCCAGGAAGGACACATGGTTCGAATTCCTCGTTAACCTAAGGGCCCACTTTTCCCGGTTGGATAATTGAGACAGATTAGCGACACACAAGCCGCCGAATGGAGTTCAACTGAAAATCTTGCAACCGGCCACTGAACCACACAAAATAATAATAAAAATTATTATTATTATTATTACTATTATTACTTGCAATGGAGACATATGATAAAACATGAATAAAGGAAATTACGTTTCAGATGAAGTCTAACGCCAAGCATTGCAGCTTTGCGACAACGGCAGTCAGCTGTCCATCGCTTTGTATTTGTTACACATGGAGTGTGCAAAACATGCAGTTACCAAGTGCAGACGACTACAGTTAAACAGACCGCGTGAGGGAGCTGGCACTCCAGTTGTTAAACAGCAGTTGTTCCGAGTGTGTCAGCTGTTGTGCAGCACTCGAGGAGAGAAAGTGAAATTGCCCTTTGTTGTGACACAGTCATTACGTGACACTGAGAGAGCTAATAGGAGGGTGTCAGCTCCGAGGCATGAAGTGCCAACTAATGATTACTTTTATTCAGAATATATTCTAAACATTAACGATATACAATTCATCTGTCTCATTGTTCGTAGCTCTGAGAAAATTCAATGCAACAGAACTTCTGAGGCACAGACTATTCTAAAACCTTCTAGATACACCTTTACTGAACGGACCATACCGGAAAAAGTATCGGAATACTATAAAGAAATAGATAAACTGAGGATCGCTGTGGTATAAAATTTAGGTGATTAAAGTTTTTGTAAATGTGTGCTGTGAATTAACCAAGTTCAGTCGCTGAAATTAATATTTTGATTGAGATGAGTTCATTGCGAAGGGTCAGCCGTCAAACATCACTATTTCCTTCCCTTCCATGGACTTCATTATGTAAGATTTTATGACAGACAGTATTTACACAGAGACAATTAATTTCTTGATAAATTAAGGGATAGATTTTGGGATAGATTTTATGAGGCTCTAGTTTCAATCAAAGATGAAGTTAACTAGAAATATCAATAAAACGCACTAATGTTTGAAGCCGCCGTCAGGAGCTGAACGCCACGACGTGTTCTCATATGCTCTCTCTCTCTCTCTCTCTCTCTCTCTCTCCTCCTTCTCTGTCCGTCTCTATCTTCCAACTCCCATCTCTTTCCAAGTCCATATCACTCGCACGAAGGGATTCTCAAAACTGCTGGCGTAGTCGTTGCTGAACAATTTATAATGTAATGTAAGTATTTTGTATGGCTTTATGTACATTTTCAAGGTAGCATTTCGATCCTGTTAAATGTATTATTGCACGGATTTATTCCTTCAAGATCTTGCGTATCGGCTTTTCCGATGTAACTTTCTTAAAATCATTATTCCAATTTTCGTAACTTATGACACAGCCACCGTCTCTTTATGAAAGCACGGAGTGTACAAAGGTATAATACCGAGAAATATGGTATACTCACTACCAGGTTTTTATGAACTTTGTTTTCCAGTAACTGATGAAAAATTTAAATTGTCGTTTGTACTATCATCCAGAAGTGACTAAACCACTGTGTATGTATCTGGAGCATAATCAGCACTGCAGAAGTAAATATAATAATCAGTATGCGTGTGTGTGTGTGTGTATTTGTGTGTGTGTGTGTGTGTGTGTGTGTGTGTGTGTGTGCGTGTGTGATGTGTGTTTCTCTTAGAAACGGATAAATAAAAATAAATAAAGACGATGATGTAAAGGGAACTGTATTAAAACAAAATTTGTATGGCTAGAATTCTAGTTCATATCTCCCTACAAAATTTAAGATACTTCATTTTTCGGAAGATGTTTCATGTAGTCTATAGAGAAAAAGAATGGTAGCCTTAAATTGAAAGCAACGTAATGTATCTAGGGGGAGAAACAGAATTTGTATAATTAAAGCTGCTGTTAATAAATGTGCGACCGAAGTAACCTCGTACAAGTACTAATGAAATAATGAATCATAGTTACTTGCTACATCGGTCAGCACGATTAATGCGCACTTGTTTGGGTTACCGGGTGAGAGGTAGGGTGACTTAGGTTGATAGCAAGGACAGAACACGTAATCAGGATGCCATTGGTCACGAAACGCGCAGTGTTTTATGCCGCACGTCACCAGCGCAGTATTTTTCCTGTCTTCATTATGTTCCGCAGGCGTAGCGGTGAGATACATCGTGGGAAAAAAAATACGATTACAAACGCCTGACAGGTTAATGGTAGGCGAAGTCACGAAGCTGACTGTATCTGTGTTGTTCATCAGACAGTGCAATGGAGGAGAAACATAATTTACTGAGCTAGCACTTGTTGCTAAAACCAGGGAGACAGTGATCTCGTTACAAATTTCAGTATGACTAGTTACTGGCGCACAAAGCAAAGGGGACAGCAGATTAGATTAAGTACAGGACTGATCTTATATGTCTGACATGTTACACCTGCATTGCTTTCATATGTATATCTAAAACGAATATTTTCTGTTTCGCAATTTCAATCTTAGAAACTACGAAACACGGCATAAATTGCAGAAAGAAGTCACAGACTACAAGATGTGGAGTGTAGGAAGCGGGAAATGTGGCAATGAAAACAAGATGTTTATAACGCTAAACGCTCGTAGGACGAATGCTGATGAATGCTGTTCTAGTGTCTTCAACTCCTCGTCTGTGAATTTAATGCCATCACTTTTGATCTAAAACGTACTGAATGCCCAAATATCCGTCGTTGAAGGTTATTGGATGGGAATAATTTGAAATAAATCCTTTATAGCTTATAATCCCGCTTTAAAACTTACAAGCCTGGTGACGCTTCGTTCTGCAAATCGGAAGTAGACGCAGATGAGCCAAAACATAATGACCATTGCCCGCCTGAAGACGCTGATTCCACCCAGCGCAGTAAGAAAATTACGCAACCGGAGCAGACAGAAACTGGGAATCATTCTAGCGATGATGCGACCTGCAAATGAGGACATACACTGACTTAAGCGAATCTGACAAAGGGTAGACTGTTACGCCTCGGCGCCTGAGAAAGGGCGGAACCGATCGGCTGTTCGGGAGCTACTGTCGTGAGCGTCTCTGGCTAGTGATGAAGGACAATGACACCACGAGTAAGAGACCAGGAGTTGGACGTCAACGTCTTATCGGAGAACGTGGATGCCGGAAGTTTGTCCGCTCTGAAAAACAAGACAGGCGGTGACCTGTGACAGATCTGACGACAGAATACAGTGCTGGTGAAGGTACACGCGTCTCGGAACAAGCTGTTCAGCACACGTTATTGAATTGGGGCTACGCAACAGCCAACCCGTATACACTGAAGAGGCAAAGAAACTGGTACACCTGACTAGTAACGTGTAGGGCCTCCGCAAGCACGCAGAAGTGCCGCAGCAACGATGTGGCATGGACTCAACTAATTTCTGAAGTAGTGCCCGAAGGAATTGACATCATAAAGCCCGCAAGGTTGTCCATAAACCCATATGCGTTCGAGGGTTTGGAGATCTCTTCTGAACAGCACACCGCAAGGCACCCCAGATATGCTCAATAATATTCATGTCTGGGGAGTTTGGTAGCCAGCGGAAGTGTTTACACTCAAAGGAGTGTTGCTGGAGCCACTCTGTAGGAATTCTAGACGTGTGAAGTGTCTCGTTGTCCCGCTAAAAATTGCCCAAGTCTGTCGGAATGCACAATGGACATGGATGGAAGCAGGTGATCAGACAGGATGCTTACGTACGTGTCACCTGTCAGCGTCGTATCTAGGCATATCAGGTGTCCCATATCACTCCAGCTGCACACGCTCCACACTATTACAGAGCCTCCACCGTCTTGAACAGTCCCCTGCTGACATGCAGGGCCCATGGATTCATGAGGTGTCTCCATACGCCTACACTCGATACAATTTGAAACGATACTCGTCCTACCAGGCAACATGTTTCCAGTCATCAACAGTCCAACGTCAGTGTTGACGGGACCAGGCTAGGCTTAAAGCTTTGTATCGTGCAGCATCAAGGGTACATAAGTGTGGCTCCGAAAGCCCATATCGATGATGTTTCGTTGAATGGTTCGCATGCTGACCTTTGTTGATGGCCCAGGATTTGCGTAAGAGTTGCATTTCTGTCACGTTGAACGATTCTCTTCAGTCGTCGTTGGTCCCATTTTTGCAGGATTTTGATCCGGCCGCAGCGATGTCGGAGATTTGCTGTTTTATTGGATTCTTGATATTCACGGTACACTCGTGAAATGGTCGTACGGGAAAATCGGCACTTCATCGCTTCCTAGGAGATACAGTGTCCCATCTCTCGTACGCCGATTATAATACCACGTTCAAACTCGCTTAAATCTTGATAACTTTTCATTGTAGTAGCAGTAACGAATCTAACAACTTGCACCAAACATTTGTTGTCATATATAGGCGTTGCCGACCACAGCACCTATGCCGCCTCTTCACATATCTCTGTATTCGAACACATACGCCTATACTAGTTTCTCTGGCGCCTCAGTGTATGTTGCAACGTACACCTAACGACATCGTTAATTACTGTTGTTGTCGGCACGAGACTGAACCATAGATCAATGGAAAGGTATCACCTAGTGGGATGAGTCGCATTTATGATCACGTCAGGTAGATGGTTGTGTCCGTAAACGCCGTCATTCAGGCGAACGACTGTTCGACACATTCACCGCGCAACAGATACAGTTAACTGGGGACAGTTTTACGCTATGCGGGACATTCATCTGAGCTTTTGTGGGACCTGTAGCAGTAATCTAAAGAACCATTACAGCAGTGGGCTACGTGAACATTATTGTGGACCACCTGTATCCCTTCTTGGTAGGCCACAATACGGAGATGGCGTCTTCCAGCAGGATAACTGTCCATACCACAGGCTTACCATAGTGCTACAGTATTCCGAAGAGTATGAAAGTAAATCCACGTTGATGCCTTGGCCACTAAATACTCCTGATCCGATCCCGATGGAACACTTTTGGGATTCCCTAGGGCGCTAGCTCCGCTTCCACAAATTATTGGCTGATTATTGAGGAAACTGACAACAGTCACCATTACGCTATGCATAAACATCTGCCACTGTATAACAGTTCGGTGGAAGGCTAAGGCAAACCACTGCTAGCACAAACATCGCATAATAAGCAAAATCGGAGCTCTGCATGTTTTCTCCACGCTCATTTCGTGAGTATGGGAATGGGTAATGGCTGAACACCTTGGTGTTTTCACCGATGAGTCTACGGAAAGGGGGAAGAAAAGGAGAATTATTTTTTAAAGTCTTCGGTTTTTTCGACTGTTTTTATGTTCACCATCCTCTGTGAGTTGTTCTGTACCTTTCAGTCTCAGTCTGGGTCTATTTTTCCCCTCTATTGCTCTTTCAATTGCCAAATTATTCCTGGCATAAGACGAACTTAAGAAAAGACCTTCGTGAGCAATTGTTAATCCATTCCACGTATAGCATGTGCACAACCAGTTGTTAATCCATTTCACGCACAGCGTATGCACAACCTGGAACCAGATGATTATCCGCTCAGAGCACAGTTTTCGCAATGGCGCCTGGATCAGGGTTACATGATTCCTTCATTTACATTCTTTGTGACGTTCGGGCGTGATGGGATCTTCAACATCCACAGTTCTCATGTGTTAAGTTAGGTAGAGCCACATGGCGCGTTTACTCGTGCTCATGAATTGTGGTTCTATGTGAATATGTGGCCATTAAATGACAGGCGTTATTACAGTTTCCTCGCCAGAACATTGCCATAGCTGCTGGGTAACGAGCTACTCGCTACAAGGCAGTTCATGTCATTTCAGCATAACGGGGCGACGGTACCTTTCTGTCTCCCGTACACCTATTCGAGAACCTACAGTTTCAAGAAAAGTGGACTGGGAGTGGTAGCACTGTACCATGTACTCGATTCCCTGATCTGCTCTGTGTGAAGAGAAGGGTGCAATTTCGTTTACAAAACCCTGTTGAACCAGAAGAGGATATGATTGTCCAGATAACAGCATCAGCAGTAGGAATTAAGCACACTCCTGAAGTCTTTGACCGTGTTAGACAGATCGTGAACCATCGGTGTAACCTCTGTTTATAAGTCAATGGAGCGTTTTGAAACTCTATTGTAACTGAAGTAGTTGTTTTGCATTAATGTAGTTGTCTCTCGGTAACAAAGAGTTAAAGATTGTTTCTGTTACTTTTTGGCCTCGCATGAAAACACATTAGAAAAAGTGTTTTCACCGTCCCATGCAACCTCTCAGAGTTCGTTAATTTTCATTGTGAGAAAACTCCCCCTACCGGTTTAAAAAGACCTCACAGGAAGATATGACATTAGAAAAAAGTGTTGTTTCGGTGCCCCCTCACAGAGTTTGCCGATTTAAATAATTTTCACCCTACATAGTTTTTAGGATGTTTTCATTTCATGCTTTACTTGTTCACATAATTTTTATCCATCTGTGTTAACACCACATATAAAATGCTTTCAGTTTCTTTATCTCCGGATAAGTGGTGGGACACGTTTCATTTTTGTACAATGCTGAGCTTCAGACGTAGACTTTCAGGCAATTCTTTCTCATTTCCGCATCAACATCTGAGACCGATAGAGTTCTTTTATTGAAGAAAGCGTCCTTCGCATGTGTCAGTCCGCTTCTGATATCTTCTTTGGTTCAGCCGTGAATTGTACCACTTTCTCTACTGCTTTTTTTTTTCAACTTCGATGTTAAGCAAATCTCTGTTTTCGTTCTCATTAATATATATCACCATTGTCTTGGATTGTTTATCGTAAGCGCATACTGTGGTAAGTATGCTGTCCTTTCCTTTCGACTGGCTTTGTCTTTCTTAAATGTTTTAAATCGAGAAGCTATAGCATGTTCATTTTACTGTTTCCATTCTAATTCAGGTATCGGTAATACCTCTAAAATAGTTCGACTTAGTGATAAAAGTTTTTTGGGAAACATTGGTAACCAAAAGGATGAGTGTTTTGACAGTTTGGTGCAACAGTTTTAAAGTTATTTAAGTTTGATATTCAAGAGAGTAGTAAAACGATAGTTATCTTCATGTATGAAGGTTAAACACATCATCAGAATTTGACGCTGAAATGTGCCGTACATTTCATTCTCACCAAAGGATAATTCCAAGTAATCATGGTACAACATGACTGAAACTGCAGTCCATCGGTAGACTTTGGGGCAACATTTAACACATTTTCCGATATTTTACAAACTATTTTTTAAATGCAGGTTCTGAGAAACCAAGATGTACTATAGTAGCTCTCAAATACCACTAACACAGTACGTATTTTGACTAAAAATAGAAAACAAAGCCTTAATTTGTCTATTTAGAGCGTTAAAAGTATTTCGAGCCAAACACACACAACATTCTCCCCTCTTTACTTACAGTCAGTTACTGAAGGAGACTATAATTTACGTGCTTTAGCAGCCTGTACGTTCACATATGCACACAGCAATCTCCTCATTAGTTGAGGTTCAGTTAGCACATTCCAGCGTGCACAGAATTCGCAACTAGCATACCTTTCAAGAAGAGTACAACAGTACGAGGCAGGTAATGTGTCAGGTGGTAATTGAGGTAACGAGTTCGCAGTTGTCTCAGCTGAAAGGGATTGACTCTGACAACGTTGTGACGCGCTGCCCTTTGGCCCTGCTGCCTTCTGTCGGAGTAGAAAGCCACGGGAGGACAAGTGGCCGGAGGCGAGGCGTCACAGGCTTCGTCCCGCGTGAAACGTCAGCACCACCATTCAGAGGCAGAAGAGACTTACCACGGGCGGCTCTCTCCTGCCGACGTATGGCGCGCTACCCGTTCAGCAAAAGATTTCCCCGCCAACAGTGAGACACTATTGGAGTGCAGTATTAGTGCAATGTTACAGTGTATCACAATTTAACTTACTGTCTACATAAGCTGCATAGCTGACATGCAAGAGGCCTGCAGACGAACTGTTGGATATTGATCGCAAACAGCAAACACACCTACTCTTTTGCACCCTAACGTGTAATCGGACGTATTTCTATACTGATTATGCTCGCGCGTGAATGTGTGTGCTTTTGTGTGTGTGTGTGTGTGTGTGTGTGTGTGTGTGTGTGTGTGTGTGTGTGTGTGTGTGTGTGTGTGTTTTGTGTGCGTGAGAGAGAGAGAAAGAGAGACGAGCAAGAGAGGAGGGAGGTGGGAATGCTGACTTGGTCTGATGCGGTCTGTTAATTCCACTCTTGTGCTTATCTCTTTATTTCAAAGAAACATTTGCACCCTACGTACTCAATTATTTTGCTAGATGTATTCCAGTCTCTGCCTTTCTCTACAGTTTTCACTCTGTATGGCTCTCTCTAGTATCACGGAGGCAGCAGTCGATAGGGAAGACGTGGGAGATCCAGTACTAGAAACAGAATTTAAAAGAGCTTCGGAAGACTTAAGATCAAGTAAGGCAGAAGGGATAGGTAACATTCCATTAGAATTTCTAAAATCATTGAGGGAAGCAGCAACAAAACTACTATTCACGCTGATGTGCAGAACCTATGAGTCTGACGTTATACCACATAACTTTTGCAAAAATATCACCCACACAATTCCGAAGACTGCAAGAGCTGACAAGTGCGAGAATTATCGCACAATCAGCTTAACAGCTCATGCATCGAAGCTGCTTACAACAATAATATACAGAAGAATGGAAAAGAAAATTGAGAATGCGCTAGGCGACGATTAGTTTGGATTTAGGATAGCTAAAGGCAGCAGACAGGTAGTTCTGATGTTGCGGTCGATAATGGGAACAAGACTAAAACAAAGTTAAGACACGTTAACAGGATTTTTAGACCTGTAAAAAGCGTTCGAAAATGTAAAATGGTGCAAGATGTTCGAAATTCTGAGAAAATGGTGACAAGCCATGGGGAGAGAAAGATAATATACAACATTTACAAGAGCTAAGAGGGAATAATAAGCGTGGAAGACCAAGAACGATGTGCTCGGATTAAAAAGGGTGTAAGACTGGGATGAAATCTTTCGCCCCTACTGTGCAATCTATACGTGGAAATAACAGAAAGGTTCAAGAGTAGAATTAAAAATTCGACCTGAAAGGATATCAGTGGTAAGGTTAGCTGATGACATTGCTATCCTGAGTGGGAGTGAAGAAGAATTACAGGATCTGCTAAACGTCATGAATAGTCTAATGAGTACACAATATGGATTGAGAGTAAATCTAAGGAAAGTAATGAGAAGTAGCAGAAATGACAACATCGACAAACTTAACACCAGGATTGATGGTCACGAAGCAGGTGAAGTTAAGGAATCCTATTACCTAGGCAGCAAAATAACACATGACGGACGGCGCAAGGAGGACATCAAAAGCAGATTAGCACTGGCAAAAAGGGCATTCCAGGCCAAGAGAAGTCTCCTAGTATCAAACATAGGCCTTAATTTGAGGAAGACGTTTCTGAGAATGAACGTCTGGAGCACAGCATTGCATGGTAGCGAAACATGGGCTGTTGGAAAATAAGAACAGAAGACAATCGAAATATTGGAGATGTTGTGCTACTGACGAATGTTGAAAATTAGGCGCATTGTGAAGGTAAGGAATGAGAAGGTTTGCGTGGAATCAGAGGAAAAGAATGTATTGAAAACACTGGAAATAAAAAGGGACACGATGATAGGACATCTGTTAAAACGTCAGGGAATAACTTCCATGGTAGCAGAGGCAGCAGCTGAGGATAAAAACCGTAGAGGAAGACAGAGATTGGAATACATTCAGCAAGTGGTTGAGGACGTAGGTTGCAAGTACTACGCCGAGATGAAAAGGTTGGTACGGGAGAGGAATTCGTGGCGGATCGCATCAAACCAGTCAGAAGAGTCAAAACAAAAAACAAAACAAAAAAGACTCCATTTGCATACTGAGGGGATACTTTCTCTGTCTCTTTATCTTCTGCTAGTGAAATCGGCAGGCATAATTGAACTATTGCTGTTGGCGCTGGTTTGCTTTGCATTGTGATGAGAACAACCACATCACTAACTGTCCTCAGAAACTCACTCTGTGCTCTACTTTCTTATTCATAATTCTACTCCTATTACACAATTTCCTGCTGCTGTTGAGCTATATTTTTCTGACAACCACAGTACCTAATTTGAGCCTTTGCGTCTTAATTTTCAGATTTTCTAGTTCTTCTACCACGTTCAAACTTCCGATATTCTACGCCCCGACTCGTGGAATGTTACCCTTTCGTTAGTTATTGAATATTTTTCTCATTGTTACCTACACCTTGTCAGGCGTATCCAGCAGATCCGAGTGCGGAACTAATCCAAAATCTTTAGCCTATGGAGAGATCATTATGTCACTTTTTCAGTTACGGGCTACATGTCATGTGGATACATATCACGTGTATTTAATGTAGTGGTTTCCACTGCCTTCCACATCCTCATGCCGTTGACCAGTGCTGATTCTCCCCTCATTTATGGGTAGTCTCCAACACCATGGTGTGCTATTCAAAGACGCTACACGTAGAGTACGGCGTCACTACGGCATTGACACTGTGTTGGAACGTAGTCATAGCCACCGATAATGAACAGTCAGTCAAAACCTGTACAGTAATTACAGAATTTGCTTGAAAATTCGACTGAAATAAACGCGATTACTGGAAATAATGTGCTGGCTGATGCTCTTTGCCAATAATTTGACAAATATAAAGACGATGGAACTCTCAGCACATTGCTCCACTGTGTAGTTATTTTACTATATTCTTGGATTTAATCTTTATTCTTACTACCATCAGTTTTTGGAGTGCTTTGGTAGTTTCTAAATATTCTTTCCATCCCCTCTTTCAGCTCTGCGTGTTACTGAATCCAACATCCCCGATAATCTAGATTATTCTGAAGTTCCTCTTTCCTACAGTTTCCTTCATTTTAGAGTCAAATTATTTAATTTTATGCGTCTTAGCACATACTCTACTAAATGACCCTTTTTCTCGTAAGGTAGTATCTCGAACTTTTTTCCTCGCTAATTTTCTCCTATTTAGTGCAGTTACTGTACACTTAATTGTTTGAAAAAATTATATATATGAAATATTAATGATGAAAGTATTTTTTTAAATTATTATGTATTACAGATCAACCTGATCAACTATATAGGAAACTATTTTCCATTAGCGTGCTGTTCACACTGATTCCTCAGTGTGCGATAT
This sequence comes from Schistocerca serialis cubense, assembly GCF_023864345.2. Lineage (NCBI taxonomy): Eukaryota > Metazoa > Arthropoda > Insecta > Orthoptera > Acrididae > Schistocerca > Schistocerca serialis. The sequence goes on from NC_064641.1 coordinate 196,061,426, forward strand.
CTCCTCAAGCTACAATTAGCATTCGAGAGCCATACAGGAGAACGAGCAGCTTGTAGGCATTCACAGCTCATACCAACGCGTACAAATACCTATCGACTGCCTCCTACATCACATGCCGGAACTGGTAAAACACTGTCAAATTACTTGTGAATCCCTTTGCCCCACTCCAGTTTTGTTGGGGGTTTTGGCTGAACAAAATGAAATTCTTCAAAAAGCCCGTATCGTTCCCATGTTCAAAGAAAGAAAGATGCAAAACAAAGGGAAATAACAGTGATACTATCCGAAGTGCGCCGACCCATACAGCCCACCAAAATTTAACACTAAGTTTTAAAGTGAGATCCCCAACAACATAAAGCCAAATAGTGCCCAATTGGTGAACAGAAAGCAAACTGGCAGACTGCTGAGTCACCACCTCAGGGACAAGAAAGATTAGAGGTTGAAGTCCCGTCGATGCCGAGATCATTTCAGACGGAGATTTAGCCGGGATAGACCAGTATGGGGAAGGACATCACTCAGGTCCCGATCAAAGAAACCATGCCGGTATTACGTCAATGATCTCGAGAAACCACAGAAAATTTAAATCCAGAGGCTGGACGAAGATTTGAATCGCCCTGCTCCCAAATGCGCTTCGACTTCCCTAAACGTTACGTGACCGCATCACACACACACACACACACACACACACACACACATTTGATGATTTTGCCATCCTCACTTTGCCTCGAGACTAAGACCATAAACGCGATCTGCAACAGCATAGTCTCTAGCCGCCCTTATCACAGAGCGATAGCCTTGGCCGCGCCCAACATCTGACCTGTTTCACCTCTAGGTTCCGTACACATCGGACACTGACCGACAGCTGCAACTAATCGCCAGACTGCCGCTGTCACTCATCCCAAGGCCATACGTCTGCTGCTCGAGGGGGGGTGGGGGGTTCACTGTTTTTAATCATTAGTCTTCTCACTGGTTTGATGTGGCCCGGCGTGAATTACTTTCCTGTGCCAACTTCTTCATCACGGAATAGAACTTGCAACCTGCGTCCTCAGTTATTTGCTGAATATATATCCCAAACGATGTCATCGTCTACAATTTTTACCCTCTGCAGCTCCCTCTAGGAACCTGGAAATTATTCCTGATGTCTTAACAGATGTCCTACTATCGTGTCCCTTCTTCTTGTCAGTGTATTCCATGAATTTCTTTCCTCACCGATTCTCCGGATAATCTCCTCATTCCTTACCTTATCAGTCCACTTAAGTTTCAACATTCGCCTGTAACACCACACCTAAAACGCTTGTATTATCTTCTGTTCCGGTTTTCCCAAGGTCCATATCTTACTGCCATACAACGCTCTGCTTCAAACGTAAATTCTCATAAATTTCCTCCTCAAATTATGACCTTTGGTCGATACTATTACGTACACTTCTCTTGTCCAGGAATGCTCTTCTTGGCAGTGCTAGTCTGCCTTTTATATTCTCTTTGCTCTGTCCGTCATGTGGTAATTTGCTGCTTAGGTAGCAGAATTCCTTATCATCATGTACTTCGTGATCACCAATTATGATGTTAAGTTTTTCGCTGTTTTCATTTCTGCTACTTCTCACTACTTTCGCCTTTCTTCGCTTTACCCTCAGTCCATATTGTGTACTCAGTTGACTGTTCATTCCATTAAATAGTTCCCATAATTCTTCTTCACTTTCACTGGGGATAGCAAAGCCATCAGCGAATCTTAACACTGATATATTTTCACCTTGAATTTTAACCCCACTCATCTGTTTTATTTCCGTCACTGCTTCTTCTATGTATAGATTGAACAGCAGGGGTGAAAAACTACATCGCCGTTTTCCACCCTTTTTAATCCGAGTGCTTGGTTCTTCGTCTTCCATTCTTATTGTTCCCCCTTGATCCTTGTACACATTGTATATTACCCGTCTTCCCTATAACTTACCCCTATTATTCTCAGGAATTCGAACATCTTGCACTAATCTAAACTGTCTAACGCTTTTTCCAAGCCGACAAATCCTATGAACGTGTCTCGATTTTTCTTCGGTCTTGCTTGCATTATCAATTGCAAAGTCAGAAATGCCTCTCTGGAGTCTCTTATTTTCCTAAAGCCAAACTGATTGCCATCTTACAGATCCTCAATTATCTTTTCCATTCTTCTGTGTATTAATCTTGTGAGCAACTTGGATGCTTCAGCTGTTAAGCTTACTGTGCGATAATTCTCGCACTTGGCGGCTGGTGCAATCTTCGGAATTGTGTGGTTGACGTTTTTCCAAAAGTTAGATGGTATATCGCCAGTCTCATACATTCTACACATCAACATGAATAATCGACTTTTTGCCAATTCCCCCAATGATTTTAAAAATTGTGATGGAATGGTACCATCCCTTCTGCCTTATTTGATTTTAAGTTTTCCAAAGTTTTTCTGAAAGTTCTGATTCTAAAACTGGATCTCCTATCTCTTCCCTATCGACTCCTGTTTCTTCTTCTATCACGTCATCAAGTAGGTCCACCCCTTCATAGAGGCCCTCAATGTACTCTTTCACCACTATAGCACTACAGATGTCGAGACCAAATGCCAAATGCGCACACCTGTAATGCTACAGTGTTGCAATTCTAAATCATGGCGTGTAATTGTTTGTGTTCTTAAGATGGATGTCGAATATGACAGAAGCTGTTTGGCTTTATACAGTGTACTTAATCATCATCTGATGTAACAAAATCCAGTACACTTTCTGAAGAGGATAGTTGTAAAATTGTCCTTATCTGGGACAAAGAAGGGGGGGTGGGGGTCCCAATAAAACTTTATTTGCAACTGCTTGCCTGATCTTTTTGAACTTCTCCAAGTTCATTGTCACACAGTCGCTGAAGCTGCAGACATGTTTAATATTTCAAAATGTAATGTGAATAAATAGACAGAAAGACCAGTTACAGTACGATTATATGATTGGAGAACAACCACTGGAAGCATTTACTCCCATAAAATATCTAGTGGTATGCAAACGGAACCACTCGGAGTGGAATGATAAGGCTGGCCGCTGGGCCAGGTTCTAGGCGCTTCAGTCCGGAACCGCGCTGTTGCTACGGTCGCAGGTTCGTATCCTGCCTCGGGCATGGATGTGTGTGATGCCCTTAGGTTAGTTAGGTTCAAGTAGTTCTAAGTCTAGTGGACTGATGTCCTTAGATGTCAAGTCTCATAGTGCTTAGAGCCAGTTCTTTGGAATGATAGGATAAACTTAATTGTGGGTAAGGCAGATGCCAGACTGAGATTCATTCCAAAAATTCTCAGGAAATGTACTCCATCAACAAAGGTAGTAGTTTACAAAACAGTCGTTCGACGAATATTTTCATATTGCTCAGCAGTATGGAATCCGTACCAGAAAAAAAAAAAAAAAAATCAAATGGCTCCAAGCACTAGGGGACTTGGAAGTCATCAGTCACCTAGACTTAGAACTACTTAAACCTAACTAACCTAAGGACATCACACACATCCATGCCCAAGGCAGGATTCGAACCTGCGACCGTAGCAGCAGAGCGGTTCCAGACTGAAGCGCCTAGAACCGCTCGTCCACAGCGGCCGGCAATCCGTACCAGAGAGGACTGATAGAGGAAACAGAGAAAATCAAAAGAATAGCAGCGCATTTCGTTACAGGCTCATTTGGTAAGCACGAAAGGATTACAGAGATGATCAACGAACTCCAGAGGCTCAAATTTCATGTGAGGCGTTCTGCATCACGGTATAATTCGCGCCTGGAACAGGAAAGGATGAAAATGACAATGGTACACAAAAGTAACCCCCACCACACATTGCAAGGTGGCTTGCGGAGGGTAGATGTACATCCATTTGCAAACAAATAATATATCCTACTACTCTGACATTTTTGGATGAAGAAATAAATAAACTTAAGAAGTTACCAAAAACAACGAGTCGTACAAATCTCATGGTTTGAGAGACCAAGCACTGTTTAAATTGTGGATTGTATGCGGGAATTAGACGCCGTGTGTGGCATAGCGACTGTAAAACTAAAAATCAGAGTTATCGGAAATGCTTACATTAACTAATACAATAGAACAATTTTAAGGTGAAAGAGTGGCGCGTCTGTGGACAGTATTTCCTACCAGTTGCTGGTCGATTTGCCATACCAGAGGGTATTTACATCTTCGAGTGTCATTTAAAATGTGTTTTTTAGTTCTGTTTTATTTCATTGTGAAATCTAGTTTGGATTTCAACATTTGGACTTCGCTGTACGTTTATTCCCTTGTCATGGCTCTAATGCCACAACCTGCACTGTAACACTAATATCCGCCCATATGATTTCAGTTGACGCTATATTGGAAACAGTGCACTGTGAATATTTTACAGAATACTGTGTGAACGGCAGCTCATGGTGCTACTGCAGTATGCAACTAGCCGTGGCGTCACTTTAGTTACGAGCATCCAGCTTAATCAGAACGTCATTGTTGGTGGCATCTCACAGATTGTTTTTTCCGAAAGAAGGTGCCGTGCGTTTCTTGCGCTCCCTCAATTAATGTAGGGAATAATTAAATAAAATTCAAAACAGCGAGCTTAGTTGCAAAACCTTAAAGTCGGAGGAGCGCGGATCTCATTTCTGTTACTTCGAATTCTTGGATCAGTAATAAACTGCGTAGAAGAAGTCCCATTACGATGCTCTTCCGTGGTTTTTACCTATACATTACTCCAGAATATTTGTTGTCACAATCTCCGTGGTGCAGCTAGTGGCTCTTGATTCTGAAATGTACAAATTTTATTTGGTATGTCTGCAGTATTCTGCTTCGTTATCAAGTAAGTTTTCTTGAGAGTGGCAAACGTTTGTTTTCAAGGAGTACTGAATGAGAAAAACCGAAAAGGAAGTCCACATCGATTGATTACGAACGCATGAGTGCTCAGCTGTACGTTTGTTGACACAGAAAGGGGGACAACAGATTTCCTTGTTAATTTTCCCTTATAAACGACTACCCAATAGAAAGTTATCTGCGCCGCAGACCACATGGCAGTGAGGTAACGTGCCGGAAGCATAGTTTGTTGCGTACTTTCACTAGAAACTTCTCACATACCATGGACTGACCAATTTCTCTTCGTCTTTTTCTTACGTGAACCCTAGAGTTTGACTTCGCTTACTGAAGTTCCCTATTAGTTCTAGGCAGTGCAATTTTGGAGGAACGTAAGCAGGTAAATGTAGCCACAAAGGTTACTTCAAGTGTGAACATTGGTATAGCAGCTAAGAAATGGTGGAGCAGGGGCGAAGGTGGAGGGGATGGGGCCAACCTGTCGAGCAGCTACTAGAATCTTCTGTTGTGTAATGCTAGAAAGACCACAGCACAAGCGACCGTTCCTTTCCTTTCGGCATCGGTACTTCTGGGTCGTAGTCGTCAAACTTCGCCGAAAGATGGGGAATCACAGTAACAGGTCTTCCTACTTCATCATTTCGTTTCCGCTTCAGGTTAACAATGAAAGTTAACAACTCTTTACAAATGAAAGAGTGGATAATAATTTTTATTTTTATGAACATACATCCGCATTCAAAATGTCAACGTGTAACCCTGACAGACTGAGACTTTGTGGCGGGCAGGAGCTCGAACCCGGAACGTGTTCTTTGGCCAGTGATGCTCATACCTACTGAACTATCCAGAGAGGATTCACTCCAATTCTGAATGTAGAACTCTCCCAATTCCCAAAATTCCCATTCTAGATACTTTCTGAACCAGCATTCACTCATGGAACAAAGGATGCCGTGAAGCAATGTCTCAGCCACAACTAAGAGGGCTGTGTTTCTACCAGTAGAGCACTTGCCCGCGAAAGGCAAAGGTCCCGAGTTCGAGTCTCGGTCCGGCACAGAGTTTTAATCTGCCAGCAAGTTTCATATCAGCGCACACTCCGCAGCAGAGTGAAAATTTCATTCTGGATGCATAAAATATGTCAGATACTTACCAATAGTCTACCTTGGTAGAATCTCCAACGAAATTGATGCATTTCTAAAGCTACAAATACTTAGTTGGCTCTTAGAACCAGTAATACTATTCAATAAAATCACGTTTCGCCACTCCTTGAAAATACGAATATGATAATCCAGGCACAGATAAAATCACATGTGACAGCTGTAATACCTTTTACATTGGCCAAACATGAATAACATTTAACGTCGTATATAAGTTACACATTAGAGACAGCGCTAATAATCAGTCGAGCTTCTTTCTAAATTTGGATCAGAACAACTCTGCTGATACAATCGAAAAAACACTCAAAATCGAAAGGTTTCGCAGAGAACATCTTGAAGAACTGGAAATCTATGTAAACACAAGAAAACATCCACAAGCAATATTAAACGAGCATACGGAATTTAGACAAAAATGCTACCTCATATTCTTTGTTGAACTTTAAGAAAATGAATAAATCGGAAATAACATATACAACCACCGAACATATTGGTAAAAAAATTAAGTTAGTAAAATAATATCACAGTTCATCTGTATAGTCTTTGTAAACTTATGACATCAAACAACCGTCAAACCAAAATTACCGTATTATATTTACTTCGTTTATCATCTAATCAAAACATTGACAGTTATACGACAGTGCGCTAACGACGTAATATGGACGGCACATCATTCTAGACGTGACTACGATATAGCCACTTCACTAAAAATTACTCTCATATTTATAAACGTTCCCACCAAAGTTGTATTTGCAGGTACTTGACAATGGCGATAAATGGCGAAACAGTCAGTCATTAATTAAGATTAATAATTACACCGAAGGGCCGAAGAAACTGGTACACCTACCTAATATCGTGTAGGGCCCCCTCGAGTACGCAGAAGTGTCGCAGCACGATATGACACGGGCTCTACTAATGTCTGAAGTAGTGCTGAAGGGAACTGACACCATGAATAATGCAGAGATGTCCATAAATCAATAAGAGTACGAGGGGGTGGAGGTCTCTCTTGAACAGCACGCTGCAAGGCATCCGAGATATGCTCAATAATATTCATGTCTGGGGAACCTGGTGGCCATCGGAAGTGTTTAATCTCAGAAGAGTGCTCCTGGAGTCAGTCTGTAGCAGTTCTGGACGTGTGGGGTGTCGCATTGTCCTTCTGGAATCGCCCAAGTTCCTGGGAATGCACAGTGGACACGAATGGATGCAGGTGATCAGACAGAATGATTACGTTCGTGTTACCCGTCAGAACTGTATCTAGACGTGTCAGGAGTCCCATATTACTCCAACTGCGCACGCCGCACACCACTACAGAGCCCCCACCAGCTTGAACAGTCCATTGCTGACATGCAGGGTTCGTGGATTCATGAGGTTGTCCCCATATCCGTAAACGTCCATCCGCTCGATACGGTTTGAAACGAGACTTGTCCGACCAGACAACATGTTTCCAGTCATCAACAGTCCAATGTCGGTCTTGGCGGGTCCAGGCTAGGGGTAAAGCTTGGTATTGTGCAGTCACCAACAGTAGATGAGCCTGCCTTCGACTCCGAAAGCCCATATCGATGATGTTTCGTTGAATGGTTCGCTCGCTGACATTGTTGAAGACCCAGCACTGAAATCTTCAGCAATCTGCGGAATGGTTGCACTTCTGTCACGTTGAGGTGTTTTATTCAGTCTTCCTTGGTCCCGTTCTTGCAGGACCTTTTTCCTGCCGCAGCGATATAGGAGATTTGATGTTTTACCCTATTCCTGATATTCACTCTAGACTCGTGAAATGGTCGTACGGGAAAATCCGCATTTCATCGCTACCTCGGAGATGCTGTGTGCCATCGCTCGTGCGCCGACTGTAGCAGCACGTTCAAAACTCACTTAAATCCTGATAACCTGCCATCGTAGGATCAGTGACGGATCTAACAATTTGCGCCAGACACTTGTTGTATTATATAGGTGTTGCCGACCGCAGCGCCGTACTCTATTTACATATTTCTGTATTTGGAAACGCGTGCCTATACCAGTTTCTTCGGCGCTTCAGTGTATAAGCAGCTATTATGGTGCATCTTTCGAACAATCACGTCACTGTCCAGTAGGATCTAATTTCCACAGTAAAAGGCTGCCTTCAAGTCACATTTGTGTAACTGGTGACTGCCACTGAGCAAGCAGTTTTCGCTGCAGCACGACACTGGCGCCAGCACTGGGTACTTGATAGAGCACGTGCTGTCGCAATGCCACTGTGCTCCTCGCAGACGCGACTGTCTGTTATCAGCAAGTGGCGTGTAATCTAAGCAAGGCCGCCTCGTTGGCTACGGACTTTGGATGCTTCCTCTATTAGCCAAACTGAAGTGTGAGCCCAAAATAACACACAATCAACATTCTAACTGTAACTACTCCAATAAAATGTCACTTTTTTTCTTCTTCTCCTTAAGTACATTTCTCCACACAGAATTGATTAAACGATAATTTTCTTGTGGTACAGCCGACACCAGTGTAACTGTGTTGGATATGTAGAAAATTTAAAGTTTGCAAAAACAGACATAATGTCTGATGGGATAACAGCAATCAGTGATTTTATAATGTTACTTATAATCCGTCTTGATTGCAAATTTTTCATTCATATGACCGGTTTCGGTTCATTCAGAACCATCTTCAGATCTGTAACAATAATGATACTAATTTACTATTTCACGGAAGCAAATTTTTTTCATCCTATCTAATCAACATCAATTGTACCAGAACGTACCTGATATTTCAGTTACAGGAGTAACCCGTCCAAATCCAGCAACTTTCACATGCTGCGTCACATAAAATTGGTTGGCAGAGTGCACGTCATTTATATTAATTATAACACTATTACCGACAGGTGGCGTCTGGTACACTTGTTACATTCCATTTGCACATACTATATTCAGTAGATTTTTTTATTAAAAAATACTTAATTAAAATACGTAGATGTCAAGGCTAAAAGCTGTACTTATCAAAATTAAAAAACAGTAAAATTATCATTTTTATACGATCTAAAAAACATAGGGCGATTTATATATCTATGGTGCTGGTGTGGACTTGTTTTCCTCTACGGTCTGCTTCCGTGGTTCCCGCCATTTCGGTCCGCTCAGTCGTCTGATATCCATCGCCGTGGGCAAGAGGGCCGCGCAGGAGGGCCCCGTCAACGACACCAGGCGCTGCACGCATCTTCCGGCTTCTCCACCGCGCACCATCTCTCATCCCTCGGCCTGGATCTCCACGTGCAACAGTTGTCATCTTAGTAAGTCGTCATAAATGCTAAAATAGGCGTTATGATTGGATTCGCTTTGCTCGTTGAGGATTAAATCCGGATCTTTATTTTTGTGGGTGTATATTTCAATTTCTTCCAAAATGTTAAGAAACCGTCCCTTATGAGCTCTATGCAGGATGCTTCCGTGAAATAGTAAATTAGTACCATTATTGTTACAGATCTGAAGATGGTTCTGAATGAACCGAAACCGGTCATATGAATAAAAGATTTGCAATCAAGACGGATTATAAGTAAAATTTAAAGTGGTAACACTGCCTTCCTACATTCTCTGGTATACAGCGTTAAGTGCTTGTACTTGCGCAGAATTCTGTGTCTGAGGAAAGCATGTAAGCACTTATTTACAGACATATCTCTTACCCACTGAAACAAAGAACATCCAGTAAATAATCAGAAAGTGACGTGTACAAATAATTACAATATCCTTCGAGTCCCTGAGAATGGAGTCAGCCATCGGATGAAAGCACGAACATGCAATAAATAATCAGAAAGTGACGTATGCAAATAATTACTATATCCTTCGAGTCACTGAGAATGGAGTCACCAATCGGAAAGTTAATGTTGTAGTAAAAATGAAAATTACGGTTTAATTACAGATCTAAATCATGTACTGTCAGTCGGTTTCCAGCTTTCCGTGTTGAGGCATTTTACGTGATATGACAATGTGAAGCGTCTTCACATGGAACCTTGTTGATAGTATATGAAGACTGATTAACCGTGTTAGTAAAACTGACTGTGTAACATATCCATTGTTAATGGCAGTGAAGCAATAAGGCTTTTAGTTTATTTGCTGTCACAGTAAAACATTGCCAGGTAAATAAGTTTATGATACCTGAATATGATCAGAAGATGTAAACTGGTAATAAATAAATAATTATTTTAACGGCTGCACTTGGTAGTTTTAAAATATGAAGTTTTCAAACACGTACAAGTTGTTGGGCTGGCCACGCACAAAGTATATTAGTAACTCAAGTAACGCATAATGCTATTTGCGTCTTCGTCCAGTAAGAACGCAAGGCACCAAGTAAATAACAGGTTCTCCTCTCATCATTTAATAATTTACAGTCAGATAAGAAGTAACCTACAGATAGTTTTGATCACAGGTACTGCATTGCCAGAGGATGAAGAGAACGGTCTCCAATCGAGAAGAGTGTCAAGAGCACTTAGACTTGCCTCAGTGTTTTATGGAGATACGCCTCGGTGAAGTATTTAGCACTACTGACCACATCTTGTTGTCGGTCACTTCCAGGCACTCATGCAGATGGTACTTCGACTGTATTCACTTTCCTGTCGTTTCTCCAGGAAGTAAATGACCGCACTCTTCCTACAAAACAGTTTATGTAAGTTACTGAAGCGTTTGAAATCGCTATTCAATGAAATTCTGATAAAAATAAATGAAATCGTGAATGTAAAGAAACGTGACGCATTACGTAAGTGTGTTGTGACAAAGAGTGTGTATTGTCGCCAATCCGGTGTTCTCTTTGCAGAATACGAGTTTTTGGGACGGACGAAATCAGATGACAAAGTTTCATAGGAGGCTGAGGTTGTCCTTAGGTGTATCTTAATTCGTAATTCCCTGTGTTTTATTAATCATCTTTATCGGTGATTTAACATCCATTACTGGAAAAATGCCTGTACCGCAATTTCTACAGATTCGGGTCTTCAGCTACAGTATCTGATTAAAGGTCAGTGGACGCTGTTATGTAGGGCGGAATCGACCGCTAGATGTCACGAGAGGCGAACCCACCGGTATAAAAGGAGGCGGTGAGTATTGTTCTGTCAGCAGAGCAGTAACAGCAGAGTGGGTCGATCAGAAGAGATCAGTGACTTCGAACGTGGGTTACTCATTCGAGTAATAAATGCATCGGAGCAATTTTTCCCTTCTAAAGCTGTCCAATTCGACTGTTGGTCACGTGATTGTGAAGTGGAAACGCGAAAGCTAAAAACAAGATCAGGCAGACTTTATGTATTGCTGGACAGGGCAGTCGAGCATTGCGGACGGCGGATGTAAAACGATCGCATGAAATCAGCGGAAGGAATCACTCCCGAGTTCCATAGAGCTACCAGCAATGTAACTAGCACCATGACTGTATGGAGGGAATTAAGAAGGTGGTGGTACAATGGTCGTGCAGCTCCTCAGAAGCGACATATTCCTGTAGTCAGTTTTAAGGGACGCTTGAGGTGGTGTAAAGAGTAACGCCAACGGACAGTGGACGACAGAACACAAGTTATTCGGCTTATGAATCACGCTATACTCTGTGGCAGTTCGATCGAAGAGTTTGTATTTGGCGAATGGCTGCAGAATATTTTTGTGCCATCGTATGTAATGTTAACACTGATGACAATGGTGATGTTTTGGTTGTGGGACGCTCAACTGCGCGGTCAGCGCACGTACACAGTCCCAATTTTGATACAATCCAATTTTTTTTACACAGTCCAATCCAGCCACTGTCACGAAAGATAATGATGATGATGATGTGATGAGGACAGCACCCAGTCCCCGGACAGAGAAAATCCCAAAGCCGGCCGGGAATCGAACCCGGGACCCCGTTATCCAGAGGCAGCAACGCTAGCCACTAGACCACGAGCTGCGGACGCCATTAGTGAAGTACGTAGAATGTAGTGGTACGTTATGGAGGTGATTTTCGTGAAAAAGTTAAATGCGGAAGTATATGAGCACATTTTATATCATGTTTTGTGTAAATTAGAGGAACGTTTCGAAGACGATGATTATTTATATCAGCATGAGAATGCAAGCAGGAGCTTTGAGGCAATGGTTTCTAAACAGTAAAATTCCTGAAATGGACAGATCTGACTGTATACTCGAACTGAACCCATCGGAACACCTGTGGGATGAGTGAGAACCTCAACTTTGCTCCAGGCCCCAGCGTGCAGCCTCTGGTTCCGGCTTTTGAGGAAGAATAGGCTACGATTTCTTCACATTCAGCCACCTCACTAAAAGCATACGCAGCGGAGCTCAAGCAGTCGTAAATGCGAAGGGTGAGCACAACCCGAGTTAATGTCCACTAATAGGTATCCGGATAGCAGATGTGCATCCATGTCATTGCTGAATGTTAAGGCAGTCCGGCGACTTTCAGTTAGGTCGTCTTCCCGGTCTTATCTCACCTGTCGAAATTTAGCAATAAACTTTACCGTCCATTCTCCCAGCAATATATAACGTCCAATTTCATTTCATATCCTTACAGTAATAATTACATCCTCTAATCGTGTACTTCTTCATCTATCTTTTTTCCTCTCGCCCGTCGTCTTTTCCACCGAACATTCATCTGTTTCACGCTGAGTCACTATCATTTTTTGATTTTGCTGTCGTTGTTGCTGTGAAAGTTCCTGTCTTACTGTCGTACGTCTAATGTAATAACACATACTGATTGTATCTCTTCCATTTAAAATACATAGGACCTTATTGTTAAAAATTATGTTTAGTTTATACAAAATTACTCTCTTTTTATGCCTTGTTTATTTCGATGTTCATTCAGTCATTGTCTTATAACATCACAAAACATAAAACGTCATCAACGTGTTATATGATTTCACCTTTGATTTGTACTATCTTCTTTTGATGTAATTATTATAAACTATTTTAGTTTAATTATATCATCCTCAGGTGTAGACTCAAAACTGTAATACTAATTTCTTCCATTAGTTGTTAAAGTTTATCCCCACAAGATACAAACTGTACTATGTCACCAAAAAAAGATGGTCATTCTGATCTACACTGTGTGATCAAAAGTATCCGGACACCTGGCTGAAAACGACTTACAATTTCCTGGAGCCTTCAAGCGGTAATGCGGGAATTCAGTATGGTGTTGGCCCACCCTTAGCCTTGATGACAGCTTTCACTCTCGCAGGTAACGTTCAGTCAGGTGCTAGAAGTTTTCTTTGGGAATGGCAGCCCATTCCTCACGGAGTGCTGCACCGAGGAGAGGTATCGATGTCGGTCGGTGAGGCCTGGCACGAAGTCGGCGTTCCAAAACATCGCAAAGGTGTTGTATAGGATTTAGGTCAGGACTCTGTGCAGGCCAGTCCATTACAGGGATGTTATTGTCGTGTAAACACTCCGCCACAGGCCGTGCATTATGAACAGGTGCTCGATCGTGTTGAAGGATGCAGTCGCCGTTCTCGAACTGCTCTTCAACAGTGGGTTCAAATGGTGCAAATGGCTCTGAGCACTATGGGACTCAACATCTGTGGTCATCAGTCCCCTAGAACTTAGAACTACTTAAACCTTACTAACCTAAGGACATCACACACATCCATGCCCGAGGCAGGATTCGAACCTGCGACCGTAGCGGTCACGCGGTTCCAGACTGAAGCGCCTAGAACCGCACGGCCACACCGGCCGGCTCAACAGTGGGAAGCAAGAAGGTCCTTAAAACATCAATGTAGGCCTGTGCTGTGATAGTTCCACGCAAAACAACAAGGGGTTAAAGCCCCTCCATAAAAACACGACCACACCATAACACCACTCACTCCGAATTTTAGTGTTGGCACTACACACGCTGGCAGATAACGTTCACCGGGCATTCGCCATACCCACACCCTGCCATCGGATAGCCACAATGTGTTCCGTGATTCGTCACTCCACACAATGTTTTTCCACTGTTCAAGCGTCCAATGTTTACGCTCCGTACACCAAGCAAAGCGTCGTTTCGCATTTACCGGCGTGAGGCGTGATGTGTGGCTTATGAGCAGCCGCTATACGATGAAATCCAATTTCTCTCACCTCCCGCCTGTCATAGTACTTGCAGTGGATCCAGATGCAGTCTGGAATTCCTGTTTGATGGCCTGGATAGATGTCTGCCTATTACACATTACGACCCTCTTCAACTGTCGTCGGTCTTTGTCAGTGAACAGACGAGGTAGGCCAGTATGATATTGTGCTGCACGTGTCCCTTCACGTTTCCACTTCACTATCACATCGTAAACAATGGATCTAGGGATGTTTACGAGTGTGGAACTCTCGCGTACAGACGAATGACTCAAGTGACACCCAACATCCAATCACATGATCATGTTCGAAGTCCGTGAGTTCCCGCGGAGTGCCCCATTCTGCTCTCTCACGATGTCTTAGGACTGAGGTCATTGATAAGGAGTACATGGCAGAACGATGCACCTAATATGAAAAACGTATGTTTTTGGGGGTGTCTGGATACTTTTGATCACAGAGTGTACCTATTAATGCACATTACTTCTTTGTTTTCCGAGCTTACGGTTCTGAAACCTTTTGTGTGTCTACTGAGAATAGTTGTAGTAATGTAAAATATTCTTGGCAGACCTCTGTTACAATCTTAAATTTACGTTGTATTGATTAAATATATGACAGCTGTAGCATTGATGCATATTCATTGGGCAAATAGGTTACATACAAGCCTTTTTTTCATAATGGCTGTATGTACACACATCAAGTTGAAATTGAAACAGAGATTTTCTTGAATCATGTGAATATGGTAATTGATACTTTTTGCTCCAGTCCGAAATTTAATTTTGCTATTTGCGATTGGCCAAGTGTTTTTCGTGCTGTATCCACTCCTAAAGCCAACTTTTCCTTATCTTTACCTGTGTCCTGAGCTTTTTCTATTCCACCGGTGATAATCTTAACGGATCTCTTGCACACTACTGGGACGAGACTGCCCCTGGTTTCTAGTTTCTTACATCATGTCTGTTTCCTTTCTTCTGAAGTAGAAAAGCTACGCACTGCTTCACTTTTGGGGAGTAATGTTGTACCACAGACACTTAACGTTTTTGTAGTATTTTTCCTATAACTTGAATAATTTCCTTCGAAATATCAACATTTATGTAGGCTTTCCTTTTTTATATTTCATACGGTTTCACACAACTCTTGTGGCATTATTTCTGAAATTTAGTTCCTTTATTAGTTAAAGGTCAGTATTTATGATTAACATACTGAAGAATACAAATATTTTACGAAATCTTCGAAGGGTATACGGTTTTCTCACTGTTCTCAGTTACTATATACCTACCATCACAACTGAAGTAAATGATGTCTGCCAAAATTACTTTCTGTTCCGCGTTATCTTGACACTTATTATTTTCAGTCATTTCTTTAAACAAATTTCCGTTGTATCTTCTAATAGTTATTCGAGTAAATTTCTAATCAGTTTAACTTAATTCTAAAGAGTCTGTCATGTCATCAGTATCATTTTCTTGGGACACTCTGCTTTTCCTTAATGGTTACAAACAACTTTTTATTGTTATTCTTAAATAGTTGCCTTGTTTCATCTGCGAATTTATTTTTTCTTCTTTTTCATAATTTCAACAACTTCCGATTTTAACCTAATCGCATTTGTTAGATGTCCTTACACTCTTCAATTTATAGACGGTTGTCTTGTTGCTTAATTTAACCAAGCATACTTCCTTATTCAAAAATGCGTTCTCATAAATTATGCTTCCGATTTCCTGTCTGATATGTTACTTTCCTACAATGTATTTATTTTTTCTCTGAATATTACAAGCCTATAAAGACCTTAAATCCTAAACTGGTGTAAGACTATCACGTCATTTTCAACTGTATTATTTTTTTAAAAATATACTCAATTTTGGTTTCAGTTTCATTTACCAGGACAATTTTCTATTTATATTTTGTTCAGTCGGTGCTCTACCGCTCGTTTGAAAAAAATCTAAGAAAACTGCCAGGAGCAGTAGGTGCCGGCATTGATTAACTTGATGCAGGATGGCTTTTAGTTTATTTGATACCACATTATTAACACTGTTGTGCGGGCTACTGTAAATAATTTTATGTTAGCTAAAAATGACCAGTTGATCGAAACGGGCAGTGAACAAAGAATTATTTTTTTCAGCACCTTTTGGACGTTTTTTGAACTTTAATATTTCTGTTTTATATTTGCTTTCTGTCAGAAGCACCTAACTTTTTTCTTCTCTTCAAATCTTGCTAACGTATGCCCATGATTTACAGTGTCACAACCGAAGTTTCCGACTGAATAATCGTGCTTTAGATATTAACTTATTTCGTGTTAAGACCTTCCTATGCCATTTTGTGGCGTAGTTTGTTGTTATTTGTTAAGTGCCATAACTTTTCATAGAGGTATTCTAACTCCTAATTAGAATGTGAGAACATAGGATCCCAGTTTTGAATGGCAACTAAATGACGAGGCTGCTTCTTTAAACAGAAGAAAACTCAGCGGGTTTTAGGACTTCATTAGAGTTCCAGTACGTTGTTGTCCAAACGGAAATAGTAAGCAGAGAACGGAGAAATACAAGCAAAAATAAGGAAAAGAATAGTGGATAACCTGCCCCAAGTGCTATGAAACGATTTCATTAATGAGAGAATATATTCAGCTATCTACTAATACATGTGTCTCAGTAAGAAACGAAATAAATTCTGTTTAATTGCAGACGATCGATGAAGCCTTACGTGAGGCACAATAAACCTCTTTGTCAAATTGGAAAGCATATTTGTAGCCATATTCTAGCTTTGGCCCTGAACGAACTTTCATTCAGGAGCCAAGAATATTACTACTACAACAAACGACTGTATTTTGACTACAAAGCAGTAAGCATTCAACGACCTGCATTTTGATGCGAAAAGTAAGCGAGTATGGGTTACTAAATTTTCTTCAATTTTGATTTCCTTTTAATGCAGTCACTTTACGCTATGATTCCGCATACATAATGAGTCGGATACGAATTAGTTTCTTAATTATGACATGGACCTACCCGTCCGACAAAAAATCTTGTGCCCGATAATAACATAATAGCTATCTACGTACATAGGTGATCATGAACTGGATGATATCACATAGAATTAGACGTCTGGCATAGTATTTAAATCGACTGCCTTATGCTCCTTTCGTGCGAGCGTAACGTCTCAAAATTACTTCAGAATGACGGTATAAGAAGAAATCAGCAATGTGGCAAGTGTTCTGAACTCAGTACCAGGGAACGTACCAGAAGGGATGAGATTAGTCTAGACTTCAAGCGTGGTACTCTTAGAAATTAATTACTCGACCGTTATTTCGACAATGGTAATTTGGAGATAAATCATGGATATGTTGTGAACAAAACGGAAATTTTGGGTTTAGTACCAATGAGCATGGTCCAGGGTCTTCGTTACACTCACGGTCTTTCTGACATTGGCCAACGAGTTCCACCGGTTCTCAAGAAGGCACCAAGGGCGGAATGCAGATTGTTCCACTCGGATCCTGCACCTGACGTTGACCTCCATTGCCATTATTCTTACATTCTTTCCAGCCTTGAGCCTGGAACAATGGAACAGGTTTAGACCAAGCACAAAAATGGTTGGTATTATATCCGGATGTTTAACGTAAGTGTAGTTCTTTAAATCTGCCATATATAAAGGACACTACGAAGAACCTGTAACTCTGTGAAATTTATATATATTAAGGAACGTTTCAGCCAACTTTCAGTACTAAAGGTTTGTCCAGAAGTGTTAGGAACAGGAGAAATCTTCCCTACTTTGTAGAATTGAAAAATATGCACCACTGTGTAGTTACGAAAAATAACGAGGTGTTAAAATGTATGGTTGAGATAAGAGACTGTTTGTCACGGGCAGCATGCTGGACCTAAAGAACATGTCTGGTGAATTTCTTGAAGGCTTTCTGTATGTGGATGGCATGTTAACTAAAACGGGAGTTATTGCGCGGACCACATGTGAAACGTATATCGCAATCTAATTCCAGTAAGGATAGCTGTCAAGAAACACATTATTAACTTTGCTGTTATTATTTACGTAGCTGACATAAAGAGGCTGTCAGGTATCCGAAGAGCCTACGACAATTTCACAATACTTGTGTACAGGGAAAGTTCTTGGATGATGATCGCATATGTCTAGACGACAGGCGGGACAATCGAAGAATATAAAATACATTAAGAGATGATTCATTAGAAAGACCTTAAATAGAAAATTATGAGTAGAAAGATATCCATTTTAAACGCTTATTACCGCGAAATGAACTATGATAAAAAGAAAAGAATAAGGAAACACAATAACACTCATAAAATAGCCAAACGTAACGCCAGAGAACTGAATTTTAAATTTTCGGGCTTGCAGCTGGTCGTCGTTCAAATCAATTAACTGCATTTCATTTGCGCACCTGCCAATCATCCGCACGTGAACCATCGAAAACTGAGGAGGACGCCTGCCGTTTCACAGCTTATTAACTCAGTGTAAGCATTCTGCGCATGCGTCAATCACATTATCGGCCGGGAGCGCCCTCGCTGGTGGAACCGCGGAACTCAGCTGTCCTAAGGGCTGATATTGGGCGCGGCCTGTGGCGTACTCTGCCGTCTTCGATTAGAGCAAATAGTGGAAATCGCAGGGTTCCAAGCACTGCCAGACTGGTAGTCTCTAGCATGATTCATCACATTTTCCACCATGCGCATTTTCCTACTTTCTTTAATAAAGGAGTCCCAAAAGATGTTACATTGTTTTATCTTACTTCATTAAATTTCCGGTGGAAATAAAATGTTGGACAATAGTGGACATGGTTGGTTGCAAAAGTCGAGGGCTACGTTGACGTTCGGTGGTGGTGGTGGTTAGTGTTTAACGTCCCGTCGACAACGAGGTCATTAGAGACGGAGCGCAAGCTCGGGTTAGGGAAGGATTGGGAAGGAAATCGGCCGTGCCCTTTCAAAGGAACCATCCCGGCATTTGCCTGAAACGATTTAGGGAAATCACGGAAAACCTAAATCAGGATGGCTGGAGACGGGATTGAACCGTCGTCCTCCCGAATTGACGTTCGATACGGGGTTCTTTCACGGTGCATGTGGTGTGACCTATATAATCCATACCATACTGACAATGTATTTTGTTAATTCCAGCTGCAGTCTTAGACGGTGAGTGGAAAACCACTTTCAACCGAAATTTACCGAGTTAAATTAAAGGAAATGTTGTCAACGAAGAGATAAAAAGCTAAAAATTCTGACGCCCTGTTATCCTCTTTCCACTTCCAGGTTCTTGGTCTTAGCTGGTAGTGCCATTTTAATTTGCCGGTTATATTATTCATTTTCCCTTACCACTGTCTTTAGGTGGGTGAGCTGCTTAGTCAAGCCATCTAGAGCTGAGCTGGTGTGAGGTCTGTGTGCAAGTGTTGTAACCACACACATAATTTGCGATGGGTAACGACAACTTGACGCTTATAAATAGAAATACCTTCAGGTGGACTTACGATGAAATGAATGTCCCAGGCAACTAATACATTTAAGAGTGCAGACAACCATCTTTCTCTATTTCCAAAGTAAATGGGATGTTGTGAATGGAATTGAGGTGATGTAGAACCTCCATTATCTTCTCCATGAGGGCACACTACGAAAGCATCGACCACATACCTCTAAAATACAGTTGGTATAAGGCAGCTGATACGCGAGCAGTTTCGTCGAAATCCTCTGTAAAAAGGTTGGACCCCAAAGGAGAGAGAGGGCTCGCCTTGGCGAGTCTCTTCAAAATATTTTTCGTTGAACATAAAACAGGTCGAGGGAAAAGCGTGCATAAGAGTGATGCCCCCCCCGCGCCGAAACTTATTACCAATTAGTGTCAAAGATTCTGCGAGAGGAACCTTCTGAAAAGTGATACTACAACAAAGCTAACTAAATGGTCCGTACTGCTGAGACTGAGAGTTCCCAGTCTATTGATAACGTCAGCTGACTTACGTATGTTATGGGAGTATTTGTCCTTCAAACGCCCCAGAAAATATGTATTGGACGTAAAGGTAAACCACTTCATGAATTTTTGGATGGTCATACAATCTTGGTGGTACACAACCATGTGATCTTACCCTCTCGATGTTCTCCTGAGGTAAGGAGGAGCAGCTCTCGGTTAACAGGACAGTATCTGTTCACCAAGAACCACGCTGGAAAAATCTTACGCTGTTCTTGCTTTTGTTGGCAACATTTCGTGAAGATGGCTTTTCCGCTTCCTGCCCATTTCCCTCATTACTCGCTGCATCTCTCCGATTCCCGTGAGAGTTAGAATTTGGTGCGCATCTTGTAACGCCGGAAATGCATATCCTCCTATTACCATCTATTGTACTATAAATTTGTTTTCCTTAATTTTGTTACCTGAAGGTATAACATTTCTGTGTCTTTGTATATTGTAATTGTTTTACTATTTGTATATATATATATTTATGCATTTATGTCGATGTATAATTGGTTTGTTTCGTAAATATTATTTGTATTTTACGCTGGGTCTTGCCTAGGGAAAACTGCTATCGAACGATTACATCGATAGGTCGTGTGAAGAATCAAAGTGTGTAGGATCTTTGGTAGTGTTAACTCTGCCGCGTGGAGCGCGGGCAGAGCAGAGGGAGTCTGGCTGGAGTAGCGAGTGGAGCAGGTGTGTTGTGTGTAGCTCCCGCGAGTTGCCGCGCTTTCGGGATTTGGCAGCATGTAATTGCGCTCGACTTGCGATAATAGTTTCTGACATGGTGTCGCGGACAGGAAGCATTAGCTGGCGCACATCAAGAGCCCGTTTCGTCTGGTGACCGTGTCGAGAAGAAGGCGCGCCAACATCCAGCTTCTGCAACAGCGACGGCCGACAATGAGTGACTGTCGCCACATCCTCGATCGACGGCTTCAAACCTTCAATCAACCAACAAGGAAGACTGGAAGCACGTAAAGTTTTAGAACTGTATGGCAGACCTCAGCTTTTCAAACTTTTAAAATTGTTGCATCACAAAATTACAGCTACTTAGCATGAACCTTTGTTGCTCATTGTCCCAAGTGTATTACCAAGCAGGGTCCCTTCCTTTTCCGAAATGAACCCGAGTGTCGTTGAAATTCAAACGCCAGCATAATTCCATTTCACTGCTTTAATTTCAAAGTTCAGTTTAAGTATTCATAGCTGGCTACAATATTTAGATTACACAAGCACAAATTAAGAGTGCGAGTTTTATTACCGTATTTTAGCTTACCTGTGACTGCAGCTCAGCTTGGTACGTACTAAATTTTACTATTGTTAATTGTTCAGAATCATTTAATTCAAGTTCAAAGTTAAATCTCTTATTTCTAAATTGCGTAGATTCAAGTAGCTTTTGAAATGATTGTTGAGGTAGTCCAAAACTAACCGTATTTTACTGAATTTCGATGTGCTTAAGAAAGAAAGCTTCTTATTAATTTCAGTCACTAAATTAACTTTCAGTTTTCCGGTTTTATTAATTCTTTTTGCTAAATTAAGTCAGAGTGCAGCGAAAGTTATTACTTCTGACAAACTTTCAGTTTTCACACTACACGTGTCAACCTTCAGTTGCCACGCTTCTAGTGCTAATTATATGTGTAATTATCTTTCTTTTTCAGTTACTATAGTAATTGTCCTTAGGACTGGCGACCGTAATTTCCCCCAGATCTCAAATATCTAATTACCGCTAGTTAATTGTTAACGTAACGGCCGCACATTTACTTTCTTTATTAACTTTACCCCTTTTCAAAATTAATTTCCACCAGTTTCATTTGCATTTTTCCTTTCATTAAGATGTAACCCTTTCCTCCCTCTTTACCGACAGATTAACTTCGGTGACGATTGCTTTTCCCAAATTTCCATTAGGTACACGCGGTTTAATTTTTCACTGTCATTAAGGTCGATAAGTGAGGGGGAGGTTACAATCTGCACTAAGGTGATCAGTTGGTTACCTTAATTGTGCATGTGGTGTCTGTTCTTGCGGACGTATCGGAAAGAACAGACACCACATACACAATGTAATGATCATTGGATATAATGGTCCATAAAAATTTCCGCTTAATGTGATTCACAGTCAATAAAGTCAGATCCCTAGTGCAATAAAAATCATTATCAGTTAAAATAATAATTAAAATAATTATTGTGAAACCAGGGGGTGTAGACAAAGCAAAGATAATTGCTAGAAATATACAAAACAGGAAATATCTCAAGAAGATCCTGGGACCGAAAAAAGCAACAGCAGGTGAGTTAATAATTCATTTGAGAGGAATGGTCAATATTCAGGGATATGGCAGTAACGATCATTCGAAGCAAAAAAGTACAGTAAACATGGCCTCTAAAATGCATACCTTAGCAGCTATGAGCACATCGTCTTCAAATTATAAAACAAATCTCTTCTGCTGCAAGCCCTTTGCTGCCGTATTCTGAGAGGCGGTAATATGGACCAAAACAGGAAAAAAATCTGTCTGGTAAACATGGGCTTTAAAATTCATACTTCAGAGCTATGAGCACTTGTACAGTAGAAGAGATGTGTTTCACATTAGTGATGATGAACGAGTGCCCCAATTCTTAAGGTATGCACTTCGGAGTCCACGTTCACGGGAAGTTTTTTTCTTCTTCTACCACCTCTCAAAATATGGGAAGCGAAGAGCTTGCAGTAAAATAGATTTGTTTCACAGTACCAAAGATATGAAGTACTCACAGCTCTTACTTTATATATTTCAGAGCCCCTGTTTAGTAAGCTTTTTGCTTTGAATGATCGTTCCTGTCATATACCTGATCATGAACATTTCTCCTGGGGCCCTTTGTATGGGGACTTTGGAAAGATCTCACTCCTGGCGCTCTATGGGCACATTAAAGATGAAAGGTGAAAGGAAGGGGAACTGTGCGTTAACTTAAAAGAAAGAAATAGGTATCGATTTGGAAGATACAGGGCACCCAGTATCAAAGTATGACAGTACTTTGAAAGTCTTGCGATCACACGAGGTGGTAGAAAAACTTAAAATTGCTGAAATAACTGGAAGAATTGGAAAAGAAACGACTATTCAAGTTAACATGCTTAATCTATGAGACTGGAGATGTTGGCTTTGGGGAGGATGACATCCACACAACCACGAAGAGAGTTCGAAGTAAGTACGAAGACAATTGCACGATCTGCTAAACAGCTCATACATGCAAGTTATTAACAAGAATAATATAGAAAGGAATGGAAAATAAAACTGAGGAATTGGATTAAAATTCAAAGAGAAGGGATATCAATGACAAAACCTCATCTGAAGAAGAATTGCAAGACCTGTTGAACGGAATGGACACTACTGGCCACAGAATATGGACTTGGGGTAAACCAAAGAATGAATAAAACGAAAAGTATTAAAAATTAGATTAACCATCAACTTCAAACTTTTGGACCACGCAGTAGACGAAGTTCAAAGATTCTCTCGCCTTGGAACAAAATAAGGCATGATGGACGAAGAAAGGAGAGTATAAAAGACTGACACAAGGAAAGAGGTCTTTCGTCGCTTATACTCGTCTGCTAGTATCAAACATCGGACTTAAAAAAATGGTTCAAATGGCTCTGAGCATTATGGGACTTAACTTCTGAGGTCATCAGTCCCCTATAACTTAGAACTACTTAAACCTAACTAACCTAAGGACATCACACACATCCATGCCCGAGGCAGGATTCGAACCTGCGACCGTAGCGGTTGCGCGGTTCCAGACTGTAGCGCCTAGAACCGCTCGGACACCAAGGCCGGCGATGAATCTTTCAATAGATGTGTTTACCTTCAGCTTACGAATACAAGAGAATGCTGAGAAATAATGGCTCCGACCTTTTTATGAGAAAACTCTTAAAGCTTTTTAAATAAAACAAACGTTATTAACATTCTACGTCTTTATTCGCTACTTGTACATATTTGCAGCTCTTTGGCGCTAGACGGCTCTAAACTGTAGGGTGTAACATGGCGATGTGTAACGTAACTATGTTGGTGGATGAGAAACAGTGCGCTGCAATCGAGTTTCGAATTCGAGAAGTTCATCCACACACTGAGTGGTTTCCTCCAGCACGACAATGCCAGACCACACACTAGTGCAGCGACATCTGCAACAATCCCCTGGTTCACTGTCATCATTCTTCATACAGCCTCGACTTGGCCCCGTCCGATTTTCATCTGTTTCTAAAACTTGGAGGACTTCACTTTGATACTGATGAAGCAGTGCAAGCAGCTGTGAGTTTGTGGTTACGTCAACTGCAGTCAAACAGTGTACAATGACGGTATCAAGAAACGGGTCTGTTGTTTGGAGAATGTGTTCGTTACAGTGGTAACTATGTAGAAAAAGGAACGTGTAGGAATGAAGAATAAAGAATGTCAGTAACGTTTGTTTTATTTTAAAAACTTTAAGAGTTTTCATATAAAAAAATTTCGGAGCCATTACTTTTCAGCATGACCTAGTACTACAAAACATTGTGACTGATTCTTGACAAGCATAATCACGTTAGCATCTGTAACTAAAGTTTAATACGAAGCATGAGATTATGTGCAACGAATCCGCGGTTGTAATGTAAATAGTGCTTCAGATGTTGACTATTCCCAGTTTGAAACGGGTGGACTATGTTGCAGTATTATAATTGTTTCGGTAAGTAATTGTACTGGAATACGATGTTTTAGTAGACAGAGTGGAGGTCCAGTCATCTGCTAAGGTTTTAAGAATTCCAGAAAGAACTCAGAGTCACATATTTCTTCTATTCGTAGAGCGGTAACTTGCTTGTTACACATTTGGGCATCCATAAAAGCCTTAAGAGAGCCAAGAGTTGAATCTATTCTAATCTTTTTTGCCATTCGCGTTTCCTTTCAGCTCATGAATCTCTTAACTATTTTGATGCTGTCATCCATCTCTTTCTGTCTTGTGTTAATATATTCACCTCGGCAAATGCACAACACTGAATTTGTTCAATAACAGGTTCCAATTCATCTTATTACTAAACAACTATGATATCCTTCCCTTCACTACTGTTTCCATTGCCAAGTCGTCTACTCAGGAATGAATCACGAGCTGCCTCACTAACCTATTTTGTCTTCTGTAAGTATTTTACATTTACTTCTTTTACCTATTCTTTCTTAAATCCTTAGTAACGATTAATAGCTGCAGAAACCAGAAACATTTTCGGGTTGAAAACTATATTCTAAAGCTCTGCTTTTGATTGGTGCCTTTCCCGGGAAAAATGGTTAGCGCTGGAGAAATATTACAGGCCATGAAAAGATAATACATGCACTAACGTATCCTAAAAATGCGATCAGATCAAGGGGAAGGCGACGACACTACGATGCAGATTGACAACTTCTTTCATTGGACGGCACTGTCGGTATGTGTCACTCATAGTGATTCCGCAATCAGAGACGCAGAGTTCTTTCCCAATTCATATCATGAGTGTGAATGTTCCCCGTTCGACACGCACTACCGAAAAGGAATAGTTCTCACAGTAGCTGGTCTTCTCTTGAGGTATGCTGGATAATCGCTCAGTTACGGAGTATGCCATTCACTACTGAGCGCAGTTTACGAACTGTAGCCGATGACGAGAGAAAAGGATTGTTTGGAATTTTTTGCTGTACCTTAGGACAACAGTTGTCGTGCCGGAGAGTGAAATTAAGTTCTTTGGCATTCGTTAACCGAATTTCCGCAACTTCATCGCCGGCCGCAGAGTTAGAAAGTTTTTACCTGGAGCCGTGCTCAGGCCTTGGCACCTACCTTGGGCGATAGCGCAACTCGATTGCCTGCAGAGCCGTAACAGTGTGGTGGGGTGCAGTCGAAGCAGCACTTGTCATGCACAGAGAGAAATGCGGCGCAGCGGAAGGCCAACCTTGACTCCAACAGGCTGAAGCATTGTTCGTGGGCCGCTGGACCCGACCGCTGTGCAGAGATCGACTGCGGAAGCGTGAAGTAGGTCGCCGCAGCTCTCTCTTTTGCCCTGGGTGCGGGCTGCCTAAGTACTCACCGTATTTCTCCCTCTCCCACTGACACACACACACAAACACACACACACACACACACAGAGAGAGAGAGAGAGAGAGAGAGAGAGAGAGAGAGAGAGAGAGAGACAGCTGTTAAACGGAGTCAATGACCGCCTCTGACGTTTAAGAGCCTTCTTGAGAGAGTAAAACCCAGCAAATGGCACAGCGGATAAAAAACTGGACTCCAGATCAGGAGGAACCGTTTCAAGTACCCGTGAGAGCGTGTTCATTTAGGTTTTCCGAAATTTCTCTAAAACACTTTGTTGTGTCTAGACAAGACAGCCTAGACACAATGAGAGGAAGCCGAAAGGCACGCGCTAAGCTAAAGCAGGATGGCGTGGGGTCTGAAACAGGATACGTAATGAATGCTATAAAGAAAAGTACGTAGCTTCTGGAATACTTAACTTTAATCAATCCTTTTGGTACATCTGGAGATTGTGCCGATACAAGTGAGACTCTTTAGATACATGCAATGTTACTAATGGCGCCTTGCTAGGTCGTAGCCATTGACTTAGCTGAAGGCTATTCTAACTATTGGCTCGGCTAATGAGCAATGCTTCGTCCATGTAGTCGCTAGCAAAGTCGTCCGTACAACTGGGGCGAGTGCTAGTCCGTATCTCCAGACCTGCCTTGTGGTGGCGCTCGGTCTGCGATCCTTGACAGTGGCGACACGCGGGTCCGACATGTACTAGTGGACCGCGGCCGATCTAAAGCTACCACCTAGCAAGTGTGGTGTCTGGCGGTGACACCACACACTTTAGGTTACCCGGAACCTCCTATAACAACCATGTTAAATACTAGGAAACATTTTCTCTCACACCAAATGAGCAATGAATATAATATTTTTTGGAACACTCTGGTGGGTATGCCGAGATTTTAATACAGGGTACAAAAGTAGCCTTTACACAGCGAAAAAGTTAAGTAACTTACAAAAATATTTTATGCGGCACTGAATGCAGTATATCTTTAAATTTTATTTACAAATGTTCAGTGTGGCTACCTTTCGTAACACTACAAATTTCTCATTTGTAATCAGTTCCTGCAAAATTACATGAAACAAGTCTTGATGTACTGTGGCTTCTGCTTGTGTTATTTATTTTCGCAGCTCGTCGACGTTCCCCAGAAGTGGAGAAACGAACACATAGTCTTTAACATAGCGCCATATACAATTTTATTAAGAAAATCACCTTCAGTCTGTATTTTGTTAAATATTTCTTTGTCCTTTATCACATTCTCTTACAGCGTGAAACAATGTCAATTCGTGAGTTCTCAATGGCAGGCGTTTCCGTAACACCTTTCACACTGTAGCTCTAGGCATATTCAATTCTAAACTGGCACGTGTCTTTGATTTACTCAGACTCCGAATGTAAGACAGCAAAATATGTACAACTCCTGCGTCAGAGACTGTTGGCCGACCCTGACCTAGCGACCTATGTGATAAGCAGGCATATTGGGCGAAAAGACTGTACCAATTAATAATAGTTTGTCGTTGAGGTGATGGCTTGCGACATTTAGTCCTAAACTGTGTCTGAACTATAGGAGAGGATTTGGATTCATGAAACCGTAAACAACACTGAGCATATTCTGCACCATTATACGACTCCATGATGACTGCTGGAATAACTCATCCACGTATGCCACCTAGCGGAAACATCGGCAACCAACAGTGTCAGGAGTTAATAAAACTTGAAGATACACTGGACTCAGTTCTGTATCAAACATTTCTCTAAGTTATTTCTCGTTTTCTCAGTTAAAGGTTGCATTCTGTACACTGACAATTATTTCTTCAAAAGATAAATTTTTTGCAGCTGGAAAAATGAAAGCATATTCTTAACCAGCTTCTTTTGACACTGATGTTATATTAATAATGGTAATATTGGTACGAGGGAAATCGGATCCGTTTAACGGTTTTTAAAAAATTTATGA
Source organism: Schistocerca serialis cubense (assembly GCF_023864345.2). NCBI lineage: Eukaryota > Metazoa > Arthropoda > Insecta > Orthoptera > Acrididae > Schistocerca > Schistocerca serialis. The sequence goes on from NC_064641.1 coordinate 196,089,287, forward strand.
CATTCTCAGTTTCAATTAGTCACACTATATAACTAGTTTCGATCACATTTAATGATCGTCTTCAGATTTAAAAACGAAATAAAGCTTCAATATACAAATATTTGGCAGATAACAAACAATGAAGCTATTTAAACCTTATAAAATGCTTAATACTACCTGAATATGCAAATAAAGCAAACTGCTCTTACTCCATGATGGGAGGCGTCTTAATGATGCGAAGTGTGATTAATAAAATGCTTGCTTTCACATAATGTTCTCACAAATGTACTGTAGTGCTTTTCCTATTTTGTTACAAATTATGACCACGTTCTTCCTGATTACTTACGGACAATTTCAAGAAACTTAAATTTTTGATATTGTTAATCTGTGTTATATGCTTATTCAGGCAAAATTTTAAGAATTTTCGAAGTTTAATAATTGTAGTGCTTACTATCTACGGAGTATTTTTATTAACGTTCAATTTCATTTTTCCGGCCGGAGTGGCCGAGCGGTTCTAGGCGCTGCAGTCCGCTACGGTCGCAGGTTCGAATCCTGCCTCGGGCATGGATGTGTGTGATGTCCTTAGGTTAGTTAGATTTAACTAGTTATAAGTTCTAGGGGACTGATGACCTCAGAAGTTAAGTCCCATAGTGCCCAGAGCCATGTGAACCATTTATTTCATTTTAATTTTAGATCTGGTAGTGTTCGTTAAATAAGATCGAAATTAATTATCAAGTGTGACTATTTGTAACAGAAACCGCAACATTTATTACTCTTCGTTTGATCAGTCAACTTCTTCTACACTCTGATTTCTTCTGCACTTCTGGATGTCATTACATTCGACAACAACGCATTTCAAAAATTGCCGAACACAGTGTTAATAAGACTGATACAACTTGAATTCCTTATTTTGATATTAATTTTATTATTGTTGTTATTATTATTATCATCATTTTAACCGCAATATCGATTGGATGCCTGGTTAAACGTTAAGTTAATGCCTGAAGGCCCAAATCTTACTATGTGAAATAAATAAAGCTCATTTGTAGGAATCGATACTTCAAGTTGAAACATCAGTTTAATGAAGTTCTAGACTGCAGAAAGGTTTTACTGGGTCGCTAGACAAATCTTCATCCACGTTTGCACAAGTACTTTTCAGTCCTTGTCTAACCTATCTCTCCAAAACCTTTTTTCTTCTCAGCATTCCTCTTCCTTCCATCCTTAGTGAATAACATAGCACTGACTATGTTTTTCCACAGGCGCAACAGTAGCATTTTCTTTGTTGTATGACACGAAGGCATAGTAGTCCGTATTCCTACCACATCTTATCCTGTTACGTCTTTAATGACCTTGTTATCAACGGTTCGTTTAACACAAATCCTTCTTCTTTCCTGCTTCGATGTGCATGCGTTGAACAGAAATAACTCAAAATAGACCGACTTACGTTTATGGTATTTGTAGATTTGGAGAAAACTTACGATACTGTTGACTTTAATACAGTCTTCGAAATTCTGAAGGTAGCAGAGATAAAATACTGGAAACAAAGTGTTATCCATAACCTTCACATAAACCAGACTGCAGTTCTAAGGCCGTGGAAATGAGACACTAAAATTGTTTGACGAGAGGGTATAAAATCAGACCGGTGATAGTACGAAAAGCGTTTCTGAAAATGAGACTGTAAGCACTGAATATAAATTTTTCCCGGAGGTATTTGTGTAGAGTGTTGCCTTGTACAGAAGTGAAAGGGGGCTGAGTAACTCGAGTAACTGGTGAGAAGATACTGAATCGAATTGGAGAAAAAAATTGTTTATACCAAAATGTGAGTAACAGAAGGGATTGGTTGATAGCACATTCCGAGATATCAAAAAATCGTCGATTTGGTAACGGAGGGTAGTAGGGCGAGTAAAAAGTGTAGAGGAAGACCGAGGTTTGGCTACAGTTGTCAGGCTGGAATGAATGTAGGTTGCAGTAATGGTGGATAGATGAAGACGCCAGCACTGGACAAAATATTGTGGCGAGCCGCATCAGACATGTCTTCTGACTGAAGACCACCACGAGCACAACAACAACAATAACAAAATACGGGGTGTTCAAAAAGTCTCTCCGCAGTGCCGTATGATTGTTAGCCGCGCGCGCCGTATGCTGCAGTGAATATACCGAAAAGAAACTCAGTGAAAGACAAGTTATTAATTTATTGAATATTCATTTTTACTTACAAATTTTCACATTAAATGTTGAAAGTGTCGCTCCTCTTGTTGAATACACAATTCTATTCGTCTAATCATGTTTCCAAACACAATCTGTAACATTTCTTCTGTAACAGAAGCAGTGAAACTGGACATTGCAGTTTTCAATTCATCGATGGATTTTGGACGGTTTTTTGTAGACAGTTGATTTCGTTGCACCCCAGAAGAAAAGTCAGGTGGTGTTAGGTCAGGCGATCGTGGAGGCCAAAGTCCCTGTGAAATTATGCGATCACCAAAAACATAAGCAAGCAGTGACATTGAAACGCGAGCTGTGGGCGCGGTTGCTCCGTCTTGTTGAAAATAACCGTTCAGTATTCCACTCAACACAAGTTCTCCTATGAATGGGTACAGAATATCACTGCAGTATCGTTGTGCGTTTATAGTTTTGTTGAAAAATAAGGGACCCACAATACGAAGTCTAGAAATTGCAGTCCAAACTCCTATTTTCACAGAATGAAGTTCAAATAGTTCAAATGGCTCTGAGCACTATGCGACTTAACTTCTGAGGTCATCAGTCGCTTTTAACTTAAAACTAATTAAACCTAACTAACCTAAGAACATCACACACATCCATGCCCGAGGCAGGATTCGAACATGCGACCGTAGCGGTCGCTCGGTTCCAGACTGTAGCGCCTAGAACCGCACGGCCACTCCGGCCGGCACACAGAATGAAGTGGTTCTTCATGAATACACAATAGATTTGCAGTAATCCACATACGAGAATTTTGCGAGTTCATGTACCCGGATAAATGAAACCACGCCTCATCACTGAAAAACGTTTCATTAAGAATATCCCTTCCATTTTGTTGAACGAAATTTTTGAATCATTGACAGTAATGCAGTCTCTTGCCATGATCAGTATTTTTCAGTTCTTGCACGACTGTCACGTTGTAGGGGAAAAGTTCTAATTTTTTCCTTCCAGCTGTGTGGGCCCTTCCGACACTAATATCGATTTCCTAGGAGAGTTTTCTCACTGACTTGTTCGGGACATTTTATCGGAAATATGGAGTAGTTTATTCTGAGACAAAACTCTAGGACGACCACTTGTCGGTGCATCTGTCATTGAACCCGTACTTCGAAATTTGTCAATCAAATCTTGCACTGTATCGCGATGTAGGACTATTGTCTCCGGGAAAACTGAATTAAATGTTTGACGAATTGAAACAGTGTATTTACCGCCAGCATTGAACACTTGTTCGACTAAGAACACACGTTCTTCAATGGTTAGTAGTTTAACAGTGGCAAAAACGAAACAAACGAACAAAGGAACTAAACTTAAACGTTCACGTCAACACGTAACGACACACACCAACGATACTACTGACGCTGGCTGAGATAAACGAAACAGTGGAATGTTGGGAGAGTCCACTTGAAGGGAAGTAACACAGGCAGGCGGACAATCATACTGCACGCGCGGCTAACAATCATACGGCAGTGCGGAGAGACTTTTTGAACGTCCCGTATTTTGCTGCTTCCTGAGGAGAAAATAACATGTCAATCATGAATCGCACTGGAAGTGTTGAAAATAACTAGACACCAAACTATTGGCCGGCCAGCGTGGCCGAGCGGTTCTAGCCGCTACAGTCTGGAACCGCGCGACCGCTACGGTCGCAGGTTAGAATCCTGCCTCGGGCATGGGTGTGTGTGTGTGTGATGTCCTTTGGTTAGTTAGGTTTAAGTAGTTCTAACTTCTAGGGGACTGATGACCTCAGAAGTTAGGTCCCATAGTGCTCAGAGCCATTTGATCCATTTTGAACCAGAAGTGAAAGCAAGGAATCTATCATACCAAGTTACAATAACGTCTATTACACCATCAAGTCACATTAATGTGCCCACGTATCAAAAGGCTGAATAACCAACTTTTGCTGTGCGGACCAGACGTGCAAGGAGAAAGTCAATAAGGTTTTGGAAGGATGGAGCATAAAAAGTGATTCGTCCGAAAACGCCAACCATTACCACTCAGTTGGCGTCCAGTTGCGTTACGGGGGTGCAGATTCCAGCCTTCCTCGCCAATGAACAGCAGTCAGCATGGGTCCATTAACCAGGCGCCTGCCGCGGAGGCCCATACACATCAGTGTTCACCGAACGGCTGAGGAGGCATTATTGGTAGCCACTTGGTTCATCTGGATGGTCACTTGCTTAACAGTTGCACGTTTATTCGCCCGTACATATCTCCGCAGTCGTCATTCACCGCTATCAGATATGGCCCTTGGCGTTCGACAGTCACCACGGAGCCGGTTTTGGATAGCGCAATTTTGCCAAGCGCAGTGTACTTTAATCAGAAAGACGACCGAAAACAATTTAAAAATTTAACCGTTTCGGAAGTGCTTCCACCCTTCGTCCTGAAGCCAATGATCATGCCCTTTTGGATGTCAGATAACTCTCTCCTTTTTCCGCTTTACGACACTGACTGCACTATTTTCAGCTCCTCCTGAAACGCTTTATGTACTGTTCACTGCTAGTACTGCTAAGTGCCGTCTCTGAGTGGTTACTGTACGTTGACGTCGAACATAGGCGGTGGTCACATTAAAGTGACTGGGCCGTGTAAAAGTGATACTTGCACTGAATGGCGGTTATGACCATTCTAAATCAGACTTACAGCACAGGTGCGAAAATAAAGTATCAGCTTTCATGTCCGTATTTTTTTTAATTATTTTCCTACTACCGACCGAAAACTTGACAAAAGTCATCGGATTTAAATTTAATAAACCGAGTCAAGGGTGCATATAGTAGTGCAATTAACACCCAAGCAATACAAAAACCGTGAAAAGAATAATCACCACAAATGCTTCAACATTAACTCTGACGATCACACTTCTTGACACCTGTGGAGAGCGGTGCAGTTACTATTTCTAGCGTTTCTAATAATTACTGATCGTTGAAACTTGTAATACACTCTTTTGGATACGGCTGTTGCGTCCCTTTCTGGGAAGGAAAGAATTGTTTAGTACCCAGTTATTAAAAAAAATAATTAAAAGACCCAATGCGACTCATACATGGCGAGCTTTATTCTTCATATTATAACAACAGCAGACACTGCTTTATTTTTTGATGTAGATATGGCTCTGAGCAGAATGGGACTTAGCGGCTAAGGTCATCAGTCCCCTAGAACTTAGAACTACTTAAACCTAACTAACCTAAGGACATCACACACAACCATGCCCGAGGCAGGATTCGAACCTGCGATCGTAGCGGTCGCGCTGTTCCAGACTGTAGCGCCTAGAACCGCTCGGCCACTCCGGCCGACTTTGATCTAAATATATTTCCCAATAACGTAACATAGGAAGTCAGAAAAGTCAGTATGTCAGTTATATCAGTAATTTGATACTTGTGTATTAAGTAGTTTTCTCGGCATTACTATACGAGCAGTCCGACCTTGGGAAGCCGAGAGCGATCTTAAGGATGAAACGAACGATACTGCAGTGCCCGTGTTACTCTTGATTACGATGCACTGCGGCAACTACGTTCGTTATGAAATACCTGGTGATCCATCATGGACAGGGGGCATCAACTGGTCAAGTAATTATCAATGAAATAAGTCAGTTGTAGCCACAGTTCCGAATGTGGACAACCATGAGCGAGCGATAACCGATAAGCGGAAAGTCCGGCACAAATTTTCATTGTCGTTATTTCATTCTACAGCACAAACCTCAATCTTCATCATCCAATACTACAGCTAATGGTTGTCCGTATTTGCAGTAGCGAATACATTTAATGTACGATCGTAAGGAGTTCTTCCCGATCCACCGTTGACTGCATTCCCGCAAGGAGTGTCACGTTAAGACAGCACGTCCAGTACAGTCCTCTTGTTGTGATGAAATCGGTGTGATACATTGAAACCTGCCGAACAATAAGGTCACGTACAGGGCACTTCCGGCTATTATGCAGTGAGAAAATGATATGTAAATAAGGGAACTGCACTGTGTTTACTAAGAAAGTGCTTGCTACCTGCGCACGTGCGTACTGTTGTGGTGAAGATGGTGTTACGGGATACATTTTTGAACCAGTGGAACGTGATAGACGGTAGCCAAACGCTAAATTCAAGCATGAAACATTCACGCGATTCGTGTAGGATATCTCCATAACTGACATCAGTTTCTTTCTGAGCGATTAAGAAATGTTCGTCTGTCAGACGAATCCGAAGTATGGACTTAAACGATTAAACAACTGCAGAGAATTTCAGCGGCACAAATGAGGCTTCTGAGGCGTTTGGGAGGATGCGAAGTAGAAGACCATAAGTGAAACAGTGAGACAAGGTATTGTAACACAAGGGGTAGGAATAGTAGAAAAGATGCAGCAGTATAGAAAGGAATGGCATGACTATGTACTATGTTTGGATCAGAGACGGATACCAAGGAAAACTTACGACTACAAACCCGAGGAACTAACAAAGATTATGGTAACATTTTTTCAGAAGTAACAGACGCATTTAATATTTTGTATGTCTCTAAACTTGAGTATGGCTTCGAATGTGAACCTTACCAGTTTTTTTATATCTTGACCGGTGGCTCATCTAGCACGGTTTATTCCCTATCCTCTTTCCATGACCGAATTCTATACAATGATGACTACACGTGTGGTATGTATCTGCAGTCCCATGCCGCCATTACATTTCGCAAGAGAAAGCTCTTCGTATCATTACTGGTTGTCAGTGGAGCGAGACTAACTAAATACACTGGTACATGCTCTAACAGCCGGCCGGTGTGGCCGTGCGGTTAAAGGTCTTCAGTCTGGAACCGCGTGACCGCTACGGTCGCAGGTTCGAATCCTGCCTCGGGCATAGATGTGTGTGATGTCCTTAGGTTAGTTAGGTTTAATTAGTTCTAAGTTCTAGGCGACTGATGACCTCAGAAGTTAAGTCGCAGAGTGCTCAGAGACATTTGAACAATTTTACTGAACGTACTGAATGCATGGTTGCGAGTGAAGAGGTATTACCGCTGTCAACAGAAAGTACAGTGAATTAGTGGATCAAGTTTGTTTCCAAACAAGACACACAGCGCATAAAGTCGACATTTGCTCTATTTTGCAGATATTTTCAGTGTAGTGCAGATACAAAGTTCAACAGAGGTGAGAAATCGAATGAAATGCCACTACTCTGCAACGAGCCACCGGAGACCACGGATGTGTTATACCGAAATACTAAGAAAATGTCGTTGGACAACCTTCGAAATTTTGTTGGTGGAGTTCGGGTTCAGGCAGTGTATTTCACACGCTACTTAACTCTACACTGAATTGAGGAGAGTAATTTGCTCTATTATTAGCCGCTTGCTCTTTCATTTAATCCGCATCTGGTCCAAAGTAAAGGGACTTTTTCAAAGGTGTGCATTCTAAGCTCTCGTAGTCTTATGGTACTTAGATGAGGTACGAACTGTGTACCGCGAATAACAGTTCGAGGAATGAGTCGAACGAGATTCCTCGAGAGCATTGATTAACATTTAAGTTCTCTAGCGTACATTTAATATGGACCTATTATGAAGCGTGTCCGAATTCCTACGAAATTAGCGAGGCGAAGTATGTAAGGACTACAAAAACAAGACCAGTAGTCCAGGATGGACAAGAAACTTTTGTATGCTATTATAGCCACAAATAGACTGCATTTTCTCAGATTGTTTCGTAAAATATCTTTCTTACTTAGGGATGTAGTACGACAAATCTGACGTGTTTATTTCATTTCATAACCGTGAGGCTGTTCGCAAACGATACATCTGTCTGTAGGGGGGCGGGGGGGGGGGGGGGGGGGGGAATGCCAGATGACCAGCGACTTGCGGGAGATCTGCAGAGTGTAGGTGATCGAGCAAGGACTGATAGTTGACCCTGAACTCAAGTTTAGTGTGTTGCACCTAAACAGATGAAGGAACCTACCACTGTTCTCCTTCTTGCAGTGGCATGAGTAACTACCGAAAAACCGTAAGAGTAACCATCCGTGGTAACCGGAATTGGAAGGGTCACACAAAGCAAATTATAGGACAAGCAGATGCTAGGCTGACATTCAGAGGGAAAATATTTAGGAAGTGTAATTAATTCACGAAAGAAGTGGTTTTCAAAGCACTTGATCTGGCGGTTCATAGGTATTGATGCAGATGCTAGGCTGACATTCAGAGGGAAAATATTTAGGAAGTGTAATTCATTCACGAAAGAAGTGGCTTTCAAAGCACTTGATCTGGCGGTTCATAGGTATTGATCATCATTCTGGGGTTGGATTGAAAGGAGATATAAAGATCAAACGAATAGAGGCGTGTTTCTTCACGGGATAGTTGATTCGGCGCGAGAGTGTTACAGAGATGCTCAACAAACTCCGGTGACAGGCACTACAACAGACGTCTTGTGCATCATGGGGGGTTTTACTGTTGAAATTCTAAGACAGTACGTCCTAGAAAGGCTTAGGCAACATATTAACCCCCCGCCCCCACATTAAATATGTATCGCGAACTCTACATCTGCATCTACATGATTACTCTTGCAATTAACGATTAAGTGCCTAGCAGAGGGCTCATCGAGCCAACTGCAAGCTATTTCTGTACCGTTACACTCACTAAAAGTGCGCTGGAAAAAAAAAATCACTTAAATCTTTCTGTGCGAACTCTGATCTCTCCTGTTTCATTATGATGATCATTTCTTCCAATGTAGATGGAAGCCATCAAAATATTTTCGCATATTCAGACGAGATAGTTGGTGACTGAAATTTCAAGGGGAGATCCTACCGCAACGGAAAGCACCTTCCTTTTAATGATTGACATCCCAATTCGCGTTTGATATCCGTGGCACGCTCTTCCCGACTTCCCGATAATACAAAACGAGCTGCCCTTCTTTGAACTTTTTCGATGTCCTTCGTCAACCTTGTCTGGTATGGATAGCTAAAAGCGGTACTCCAGAAGAGAACGGATGAGCGTATTGTAGGCAGTATCTTTAGTGGATGTGTTCGATTTGGTAAGTAAATAGCAGTCTTTGGTTCGCTTTCCCCACAACATTATCCATATGATCGTTATACAACCACAACGAGAAAATCAGAGAAATTAGATTTCAAAGGGAGTATTGCCCACAATATTCTTCACTCGCACTATTCGCGAATGGAACAGTAAGTGGGAGTTCCGGAAGATGGTGGTATAAAAAGTGCCCTCTGCCCCACAAATTAAGATGGTTTACGAAGTATAGATGTAGACGGTGGTATAAAAAGTGCCTTCTGCCCCACAAATTAGGATGGTTTACGAAGTATAGATGTAGACTTAAAACGTAAATGAGAATCCTTGAAAGAAAGTCAACGCAGCTCTCGCGAAACACTTTTGCTTAAATTTACAGCGCCTGCATTTGCAGAATACGGTAGGACGATAATTTTGCCACCATTCAGTACCGTATAACGCGCACGGATCATAAGATAAAGACAAGAGAGGTCAGGCCACATACACACGCTTGTTTCTCTAGCTCTGTAAGGGCGCGGAGTAGGTAAGAAAACGAATAATATCCGTATGATTTACCCTCCGGCATACACTAACAAGTGGCTTGAGGACTATAAATACAGCTATAGATATATTTATATGTAGATTAGCGAACCCGGCAATGCCTCGCAATTGGTAAAAACGTATGGGAATTGCATATACATCTTAAATTCCTTGCACTCCCCCCCCTCCCCCCTCCCCTCTCTATCAGTCTTCTCATCCCCTCTCTCTTCTCATCTTTTTGTGTTTAACCACCTTATCCCTGTCTCTCTCTGTCCATCTCGTCCTCCACCTCTCTATGTCCATTTCCATCTGAACGTTCAGTAGAGTATTGTGTAAAAATTTGAAGTAAATCCATCAAGTTCTTGGCAAGATTTTTGGTATAGGGGAGCGATGGACTTATTGTAACAGGGGTAAGTACTAACACGCTCTTTTCACTAGGATCTTAAACTTTATTCGCGTATTTCTTTTACTCGATTTGACCTATGAACCGCGCCGCATCATGTTGCCATAGCCAGTGTCCCGCCGGCCGGCGCAGTGAGCGGAAGTGTGCACGCGCTTCACTTTAGCCAGGTAATATAAAATTGTACTGTCGTAACATTTTGGTTTGCGTTGTTATTATAGACTAATTGCAAACGTTCTATATCTTATTTACATTCAAATTTATCCATCTCTGATAATGTGTAACAGTTTTGCTAAATTGTTTAAATAGTTATCTTGATAAATGTTAAAAATCATACCATGGGGTTAGTTGTAACAAAATCCCGGGGCTTGTTGTAACATGCCCCACATTATGAAGTAGATATCTAGTTTTTTTTTCCTTTCTTCTAGAATGAGGGTGTATAAAAGAAAGTCAGAGCGGGCAACACAAACCAAGAAGTGTACGAGTTGGCGGCAGCTGAAGATGTAGAAAAAAAATGCAGTATTCGGAAAGCTAGTCAAACTTTGGGATTATGCCACGTCTCTCTTTATAGATACACAAAGAAAAAGAAGAATAATGAATGTTTAAGAGTTGGTTATGTTAAGCCTAGACAAGTATTTACTGCAGAAGAAGAGGGTAAGATGGCTTCCTACCTACTGAAGTGCGCCGAAATATACACTCCTGGAAATGGGAAAAAGAACACATTGACACCGGTGTGTCAGACCCACCATACTTGCTCCGGACACTGCGAGAGGGCTGTACAAGCAATGATCACACGCACGGCACAGCGGACACACCAGGAACCGCGGTGTTGACCGTCGAATGACGCTAGCTGCGCAGCATTTGTGCACCGCCGCCGTCAGTGTCAGCCAGTTTGCCGTGGCATACGGAGCTCCATCGCAGTCTTTAACACTGGTAGCATGCCGCGACAGCGTGGACGTGAACCGTATGTGCAGTTGACGGACTTTGAGCGAGGGCGTATAGTGGGCATGCGGGAGGCCGGGTGGACGTACCGCCCAATTGCTCAACACGTGGGGCGTGAGGTCTCCACAGTACATCGATGTTGTCGCCAGTGGTCGGCGGAAGGTGCACGTGCCCGTCGACCTGGGACCGGACCGCAGCGACGCACGGATGCACGCCAAGACCGTAGGATCCTACGCAGTGCCGTAGGGGACCGCACCGCCACTTCCCAGCAAATTAGGGACACTGTTGCTCCTGGGGTATCGGCGAACCATTCGCAACCGTCTCCATGAAGCTGGGCTACGGTCCCGCACACCGTTAGGCCGTCTTCCGCTCATGCCCCAACATCGTGCAGCCCGCCTCCAGTGGTGTCGCGACAGGCGTGAATGGAGGGACGAATGGAGACGTGTCGTCTTCAGCGATGAGAGTCGCTTCTGCCTTGGTGCCAATGATGGTCGTATGCGTGTTTGGCGCCGTGCAGGTGAGCGCCACAATCAGGACTGCATACGACCGAGGCACACAGGGCCAACACCCGGCATCATGGTGTGGGGAGCGATCTCCTACACTGGCCGTACACCACTGGTGATCGTCGAGGGGACACTGAATAGTGCACGGTACATCCAAACCGTCATCGAACCCATCGTTCTACCATTCCTAGACCGGCAAGGGAACTTGCTGTTCCAACAGGACAATGCACGTCCGCATGTATCCCGTGCCACCCAACGTGCTCTAGAAGGTGTAAGTCAACTACCCTGGCCAGCAAGATCTCCGGATCTGTCCCCCATTGAGCATGTTTGGGACTGGATGAAGCGTCGTCTCACGCGGTCTGCACGTCCAGCACGAACGCTGGTCCAACTGAGGCGCCAGGTGGAAATGGCATGGCAAGCCGTTCCACAGGACTACATCCAGCATCTCTACGATCGTCTCCATGGGAGAATAGCAGCCTGCATTGCTGCGAAAGGTGGATATACACTGTACTAGTGCCGACATTGTGCATGCTCTGTTGCCTGTGTCTATGTGCCTGTGGTTCTGTCAGTGTGATCATGTGATGTATCTGACCCCAGGAATGTGTCAATAAAGTTTCCCCTTCCTGGGACAATGAATTCACGGTGTTCTTATTTCAATTTCCAGGAGTGTATTTTGGACTACCTCCTATAGATGTAAGGAAACTAGCTTACCAATACGGTGTGCAGCTTAATGCTAAAAACATTCCTCCTTCTTGAAATCAAAATAACATGGCTGGTACTGACTGATTCCAAAATTTTATGCGCAGAAATCCACATTTATCTTTAAGTCGAGCGACATCGTTCAGTAAGACTAACGTTAATTCATTCTTTGCAATATATCAACGACTTCTCCAAAAATATCAGTTTAATGCTTCTCGAATATGGAGCATTGATGAAACAATGTTTGTCGTTACTATTTGCCCCGGTAGACGTTACAACTTGCCCCAAGCACGAGGTAAGTTGTTACACCACGCTTCTTCTAGCAAATAATTGATTGTAAAATAATGACCAATAGTTATGGTATTATTTTTACTTGATTTGTTAGAGGAAGAGTTACAGCATCCATCCATCTTTATTTAGTAGCAATTTCATCAATGGATCTTAAGATCTATTAGTTTTCAAGAAAACTGTTTTCTTGAAATTATATATATATATATATATATATACAGGGTGAGTCACCTAACGTTACCGCTGGATGTATTTCGTAAACCACATCAAATACTGACGAATCGATTCCACAGACCGAACGTGAGGAGAGGAGCTAGTGTAATTGTTTAAAACAAACCAAACAAAAATGCACGGAAGTATGTTTTTTAACACAAACCTACATTTTTTAAAATGGAACCACGTTAGTTTTGTTAGCACATCTGAACATATAAAGAAATACGTAATCAGTGCCGTTTGTTGCATTGTAAAATGTTAACTACATCCGGAGATATTGTAACCTAAAGTTGACGCTTGAAACTTCCGACGTTTAGTTGCGTGTTGTAACAAACACGGGCCACGGTCGATGTGGAGGACACATAAATTGGCCAGCCCGTTCTCCTGATCTTACACCTCTGGACTTCTTTCTGTGGGGTACGTTAAAGGAGAATGTGTACCGTCATGTGCCTACAACCCCAGAGGATATGAAACAACGTATTGTGGCAGCCTGCGGTGACATTACACCAGATGTACTGCGGCGTGTACGACATTCATTACGCCAGAGATTGCAATTGTGTGCAGCAAATGATGGCCACCACATTGAACATCTATTCGCCTGACATGTCGGGACACACCAATAAAAAGGTGTTAGCATGTGGACGTAATGTGCTGTTCCAGTCTCTTCTGTACCTAAGGTCCATCACCGTTCCCTTTGGATCCCTACGTAATTCGGTGCTCTCCGATACACACGATCGAACAGCGGAGGAGTGGTACTCAAGCGTCAACTTTAGGTTACAATATCTCCGGATGTAATTAACATTTTACAATGCAACAAACGGCACTGATTACGTATTTGTTTATATGTTCAGATGTACTAACAAAACTAACGGGGTTCCATTTAAAAAAAACGTACGTTTGTGTTAAAAAACATACTTCCGTGCATTTTTTTTATGATTTGTATTAACCAATTACACAAGCCCCTCTCCTCATGTTCGGTCTGTGGAATCGGTTCGTCAGTATTTGATGTGGTTTACGAAATATATCCAGCGGTATTGTTAGGTGACTCGCCCTATATATATATATATATATATATATATATATATATATATATATATATATATATATATATATAACGAGAAAATAGCCGTTGTCTGTCCGAACATTCACTAGAGTATGGTGTAAAAATTGAAGTCAATTGGTCAAGAATTTTTCGAGTTTTGTGATAACGACGCTTCCAGCTTTGAAAATCACATATATATGTGTACATTACGTGTGCTGAAAGTATATAGCCCATCCGACTTCGTCCGTCCGAATGCTAGAGTATCGTGCGAAAACTTGAAGCAAATCGGTCAAGAACTCTTCGGCAACAACGTGTCCACTTTGTATATTACATACACATTTATATATTATCTGTAACTGTAAAACTTTTTTGCTATGAAAATATGTGACAGTAGAACTGTCAAACTGAACGCAAAGTTTTTTTTTATTTTCCTTACCAAAAACGCTATTACTATACACAATTACGAACACAAAAAAAGTCAACCAACTGGGTCGAGCTTTTGTCAAGTGATAATCTTCCACAACTGATTCGAAAAAAACCAATAACAAAATCGCTCAAGCCGTTCTCAGGTGGTGATCTTCCTTACATTCGACAACTGGCTTTCATTTGACACTTAGCCAACTGCCATTCAGTCAAGATGGTGTACTCACAAGGGAACCTCCCCATCGCACCCCCCTCAGATTGAGTTATAAGTTGGCACAGTGGATAGGCCTTGAAAAACTGAACACAGATCAATCAAGAAAACAGGAAGAAGTTCTGTGGAACTATGAAAAAAAAAGCAAAATATAAAAACTGAGTAGTCCATGTGCAGGATAGGCAACATCAAGTAATATGTCAGCTCAAGAGCGCCGTGGTCCCGTGGTTAGCGCGAGCACTTGCGGAACGAGAGGTCCTTGGTTCAAGTCTACCCTCGAGTAAAAAGTTTAATTTTTTATTTTCACACAATTATCACAGTTCAGGCACTCACACATAATCAACTTCGCTTTCCAAAAGTCCAGGACATGTTCAGATTTGTTTGGACATACGCAGGATTTGACGGTCTACACAGGGAAAAATCTGAAAACGTTAAAAACATATTGTTTTGACAGAGCACAGGGAAAACTGTGCGACTGTGAAACTGTTGCATTCATTTGTTGCAGTTTATGTGACAAACACTTATGTTTTCATCACTTTTTTGGGAGTGATTATCACATCCACAAGAAAACCTAGATCGGGAAAGGTAGAAGAATCTTTTTACCCATTCGCCAAGTGTACAAGTTAGGTGGGTCGACAACATATTCCTGTCATTGGAGCACATGCCGTCACCAGAGTCGTATAGAATATATCAGACGTGTTTTCCTGTGGAGGAATCGGTTGACCTATGACCTTGCGATCAAACGTTTTCGGTTCCCATTGGAGAGACACGTCCTTTCGTCTACTAATAGCACGGTTTTGCGTTGCGGTCGCAAAACACAGACACTAAACTTATTACAGTGAACAGAGACGTCAATGAACGAACGGACAGATCATAAGTTTGCGAAAATAAAGAAATTAAAATTTTCACTTGAGGGGAGAATTGAACCAAGGACCTCTCGTTCCGCAGCTGCTCACGCTAACCACGGGACCACGGCGCTCCTGAGCTCACGCTATCCTTGATGTTACATATCTTGCGCATGGACTACTCAGTTTGAATATTTTGCTTATTTTTTCATAGTTCCACACAACTTCTTCCTGTTTTCTCGATTGATCTGTGTTCAGTTTTTCAAGGTCTATCCACTGTGCCAACTTATAACTAAATCTGCGGGGGGTGCGATGGGGAGGTTCCCTTGTCAGTAATGAAACAAAGCAGTAGGCTCTGCCAGAAATATCGACTCTTAGACAATGCGTCTAATAGTGAATTTTAATACGACAGTATGCCATCTTAGGCATTTTGTAACATTTAAAAACACTTGATAATGGCACTTTGAAGCCGAAATAATGATTGTGTAAGTGTAAATGTAACGCTGTAAATAAACAACAGTCTAATGGCGGTACTGACTTTAAAGAAATATATTATGACTGTGGCCCCGCATTATGAAAAAATTATGATTTTAATTTATATAGGCATGTGTTATCCGCAGGTACACACATGAATCGCACGGAACTCTTTCAGGAAAGATTACATAAAATGCAGACACGCAGAGGGGTACGCAGCACTTACCGATTGTCGCAGCCGGCCCGATGTAGGCGGTGGTGTGACTCGCAAATTGCCTCCAACACGCGAACTACGAAAGCACGAAGCGCCCGGTCGACGTAGAAAAGCCACAGGAGCACACTCGCCGTCCGTGTTGAAGCGCGCCCGGGAGCCACGGGCAGGTGTCTGTCTCGTCCGGACGTGTGCGCGGGCGGCGTTGGCTGCTAGCTGGGGAACGCGACGCGGCTGTCTGGCCGCCGACTTCACTGTGCTGGCTGGCTGAGTGGCCGCCGCGGCGTTACCTCCCACGGGCGTTGCGGTTCCGGGGAGGCCGCGAACCGCCGCCGGGACGTGGTGGGGAAGGTTGCGCCGGACTGCGAGCCCCTCTCCAGAGAAAGCGTCTCGTCTCCTCGTGACCAGTGGCGATTCGTCACTGGGTCTTCGCACTCGTCCACGGTCCGACAGCTCGCTTTGGCCTTCTGGGCACTGTCATCAAACAGACAAAGACGCTCGTATGTAGCAGTGCTCCAGATGCAGTGCGTTTCTTTCTGATGAACATCGGGCTAAAAGTCGAGGTCGGGGACAATGCTGTACTAACGAGTTTCGTGAAGCGATTCTGTAAGTGCTCGCCGCGAGTTGTGACGGGAACGAAACGAGATATGCCGACTGTTGGCTAATGAGAGAGCGGCGAGAAGACGACGTCTTTCGAGGCAAGAGACGAAGGGATGTTGTCACAATTTTTACGTCAATAGAGATTCGAAATCCGCTGTGTATTTCCTTAAAGTTCTTTTTAACTAACACATTCGTTGGCTTCGCTAACTTGTAGCCAAGTTATCACCTTGCAACCTTACCTAGACTACATGCAACGCTACAGATCATTTACCACAACCTTCAGTCCGAGGCGAATCTTCTTTTCATGTGACACATTCGTCGCCTTCGCCAACTCAGAAAAGAAACAGTACCCTCATGTCTAAACTAGACCTCGGGATATGCTACGGGTCAAAAGCCTCATTCTACATCTACATCTACGTCCATACTTCGCAAGCCACCTGACGGTGTATGGCGGAGGGTACCTTGAGTACCTCTATCGGTTCTCCCTTCTATTCCAGTCTCGTATTGTTCGTGGAAAGAAGGATTGTCGGTATGCTTCTGTATGGGCTCTAATTTCTCTGATTTTATTCTCATGGTCTCTTCGCGAGATATACGTAGGAAGGAGCAATATACTGCTTGACTCCTCGGTGAAGGTATCTTCTCGAAACTTCGGCAAAAGCCCGTACCGAGCTACTGAGCGTCTCTCCTGCAGGGTCTTCCACTGGAGCTTATCTATCATCTCCGTAACGCTTTCGCAATTACTAAATGATCCTGTAACGAAGCGCGCAGCTCTCCGTTGGATCTTCTCTATCTCTTCTATCAACCCTATCTGGTACGGATCCCACACTGGTGAGCAGTATTCAAGCAGTGGGCGAACAAGCGTACTGTAACCTACTTCCTTTGTTTCCGGATTGCATTTCCTTAGGATTCTTCAAATGAATCTCAGTCTGGCATCTGCTTTACTGACGATCAACTTTATATGACCATACCATTTTAAATCACTCCTAATGCCTACTCACAGATAATTTATGGAATTGACTGCTTCCAGTTGCTGACCTGCTATATTGTAGCTAAATGATAAGGGATCTTTCTTTCTATGTATTCGCAGCACATTACACTTGTCTACATTGAGATTCAATTGCCATTCCCCGCACCATTCGGGGTAAGTATCCATGAACCAACAGCAAACAAGAGAACGGTTTCATTGATACGCCATTAGAAATACATTGCCTGTTTTCTCGTCTCTCGTTCGTAACCTAAAACAATCATCACATGGCGAACGCGAAACACACTTTGCCAACCTTCGAGCAGTAGAGAAACACCGCCGTGAGTGTGGCCCCGATCAAGACTTTTGCCAACATGTGGTTTTTGACACTTAAGTAATGTTTTTAAGCATACTATGCGTCTCAACGTTTCGTCTCTTCCAGATCGGAACAGAATTTGAAGCTATACACAGTTCTGGCCAGCGTTTTGGGTTTCCCCTGGCTGTAACGTGAACTTCAGAACAATCAAATGGTTCAAATGGTTCTGAGCACTATGGGACTTAACATCTGAGGTCATCAGTCTCCTAGACTTAGAATTAGCTAAACCTAACTAACCCAAGGACATCACACACAGCCATGCCCGAGGCAGGATTCGAACCTGCGACCGTAGCAGCAGCGCGGTTCCGGACTGAAGCGCCTAGAACCGCTCGGCCACAGCGGCCGGCTCAGAACAATCGAGAGAAGCTCTCAAAACAGCTTCTCCCTTGGAGGAGGGAACGACACATATCGAAAACAAAGCATCTATGGAAATCCCTTAGCGCACGATAAACTGAGAATTCTCAACTTAGCATGCAGCGCAGTGAGAATGACCATATCTAGGCACAAAGATACAAACAAAAAACAGCAATGATATATCCGTATGACTATTAATTCATCCACAGCATGTTTTTAGAATGACTACTACAATCTTTGACACTGTTTTTTTCATGCTAGATAGTATACCAGTGCAGTCTGGCCTTGTGATTCGCCTAACGTTGTCATATATATGGAGTATTTACCTGTATTCAATAATTTAGATGCAGTTGATTTATAACGTAGATCAGGGCTTCACAACATACGTGCTCGCGGAGCAAGCTGTGAGCAGCAAGGCGCGAGCACGGAGCAGCGCGAGCACGCTACCCCCACTACCGGACCAGAGCGGAGAGTGGGGAAAGTCACATGGGGCACACAACAGCTGCCGCCAGTCAATGTAAATCCGCGGCCACCCGCAGGGATATCACTCACGAATTATTACTGTGACAAATGAAACAAATAAATGAGAATGTACACATGCCACATAATTTTATTAGCTTAGTGTATGCCTCTACATTCGCATTAATTTCTGAACTGTTACACAATAAAAGGTGTCACTGAAGTGTGGGATTCTCGGTTATCTTGTACTTTTTGCCCTTTACAATTGCGTCTATGTTCGGAGTAATTGTTCTTGTGCATTTTAGGCGCAGCGTGCAGTTTAAATTTCGATCAGGCAATGCGTTTCTCAGGCGCGTCTTGTTACATTTCATTGCAGAGAACAGTTGTTCACAAATATACGTGGAACCGAACATTGATATTATTGTAGCCGCCAGTTTGTGCAAACGAGGAAATCTATCCTGAGGGAAGTGTCTGTAGAATTCCAAAATGTTTTTCTTGTTCTGAAATTTGTTTCTGTATTCTCTGTCACACTGCAGGTCAATAATTTCTTGCTGCAGCTCAGGACGAATCTCTTAAATATTCGCTGAATATGGAGAGAACAGATCAAAATCACTATCTAGTGCTGTCAGATCTTGAAAGCGCTGATCAGCTAAACTATGTGAATAACGTTCACAGTCTTTGTGAACATCTTGCATGGATGATAATTTAGGAAAATGAGCTAGGTTTCCTGTTTCCAGCTGACTCACCCAAAGTGTCAATTTCATTTTAAAAGCTCGTATTCGATCTATGAAATGAGTAATTAGTAGATCTTTACCTTGTAGTAAAATGTTCAAAGCATTCAGATGGCTAGTTAAATCTGCTAAGAACGCGAGATCACATTCAAACGAGCGCGCGCATTTCCCCTCCCTCCCCACCCTCCCTTCTCCGCGACCTTGCACCTGCTCGCGAGCACGTGCCTGAGCAGACGCGAGTACTCGCGCTCAAAACCGGCCAGTTGTTAAGCCCTGACGTAGATACAGGTACAAATGATCAATCACCCTTGCACACCTGTCCTACAATTTTTTTTTTAAATATTAAGTTATGCAGTCAATGTTCTATGGACATATTTGTTTACAAAAATTGTGTATAATTATCGTGTTGTTCATTGCATTTAGATACCTACGGAAGATCTGTTGTTTGAGCAAAACTGATAGGCTAAATAAATGACATACAGTTATTGTACCAAATGATGAGATGTCAAAAATGTCAGCAGTGCTTCTGCATTTTCTTTCTCTCAACATTACGTCTCCTTCTCACGAAACAACGTTAGAGGCTATAGAAATCCCTTGGCACACGAGATATTGTAAAATCTGAACAGGGTAAAAACAGGCTGCATCATCTCATTTACAGTAGATGCCGGGCCATCTTCGTATTAGGGGCTATGATCACACAAACGTACTGACGAGAACTTGCGTTACCTGCTTCCTAACGAACTACACCTACAGTACAGTGACTCTCGGAGCAAGCTCGCCAAGAAAGCAAAAACGCAATCTATAATGTTAGTGGGGAGCAGGTTGCGCCAGACAGTAAGTCTCTCTACAGGGAAATCATCTTGTGTCTTCGAGACGAGCGATTCAGCGCTAGATCTTCGTACTCGCGCCAACGAGTTCGTCAGTGACCCAACAGCTTGTCATGACCTGGGCGCTGTTATCGAACAGATAAAGACACTCCAATGTAGGAGTGTTACATGAGCAGTGTTTTCCTTCTTAGACAACATCTGGTTTTTGACCTTTAGGAAATCCATATTGTTTTAAGGAAGCTTTTAAATATTTTGGAAAAAAAAGAAAACATGAAATGGCAGCAAAGCAGTATGCCACAATATTAAGACTACCAGTTGTGGTCAAACAACATACCAGTTTGTATGTGTAACGGAAACCACCACGATTAACCACAATGATCAAGAACCAGTATCTGCATGCAGACACTACCTGTCACGGTAGCTTAGTCCTTAAAAGTCAGATATCAACTAATTTATGTCAGATACGGAAATTTTTCGGTCACCATAAACTCAGAAGTCTCAACAGGGCAAAGGAATTGCGTCAACTGTTTCATCTTCTGTGGATACTTAATGCGGAAAATGAATGCAGAGAATGGCTAAAAATGGTGCAACACCTACTTCACAATACACGCTCCAGCAAAGCAAAACCAGAATGGGCCGTGTAGTGCACTTGGACCGTAACATCGAAAACACGTGATTCCGGATGATACAGCAACAGAGTCCACGCCACCCTTGCTTTCTTAACACGAATCTCACCGGAATGGAAACTGTTACTATTAAAGAAGATGAGTTCACGCGAGTACAGATCAAATAAGACATTTGTTGAAAGTGACACCTCTCAAAATAGTGGCTCTGCATCACTGTAGATGACAGGCTGTCACCTGTAAATGGAGACGAGAAGTTGACTAAAAGGATGTGCTTAACGTCACTGTCTACATCTCAGAAACATTTTTTTCTAGGTAAAACCAAAATGTATTAACGAGAATTACTGAGGAAACAAAATAAAGCACACGAGGGTAGATTTATGCAATTAGGACATTAAATCAGGAAGATGAAGTATTGATAGAAGCAGCATAAGATAAGATGGCTGGAGCAAAGGTGACGTCAGTAATAGATTAGCAAGAGAGATAAAGCTTTCTAGATGAAGAATGTATTTCTGCAATCAGATACAGAGTTGAGGAAGATTTTCCTCAAATTGTGGGTGTGGAAAACAGTGAAAGGTGAGTCCAGAGAAGGAGATTCTGAAAGTATTAAAAATATTGTGCTGGAGGTGGATATTGAACAGTAAATGAGCTAATAATGGATTTTGACGTGGCACTAGAAACAATGGCCGCACCTCGAGGAACTATAAAGAAGAACTTGAAAGGGGAAAATTCTATGCGGAGTGTATGGTTTGTTGGAAGATTTCCAAAGGAAATCGGAGACCTAGAACTGTGTATGCTAGCACTTGTAACGTCAAATCACTTATTACAAAAGGATGAAAATGAAAAAAAGGGAAATAAATCGCCCCTATTAGGCAAACGACAAACGATCGGTATCAACTAAGGCAATGAATAAGACATCGAGTTCCATGTCAAGAGAACATCATGGGATTTTTCTTAAATGTAAAATACGTGAAATAAATTTAATCAGAATAATTTAGTATTCAGAACATGTTTGAAACGCGTTAAATCGTTTTCCCAATTTACTGTAGAACAATTACGTTCAGGAGCGTGATTTCCCCCACACTGTTCTTAAATTATGTTTTGTATGATCTCCATAGGAAGCCCAAACTTGCTATCAACATAATAAAAACTTGAAGTAGCAAAATACGACCAGAAACACACCTCATAGCATCTTCAGTGTGCTTTATGGAATCATGTATTATTGCGCTGGTCCCTGTGTGCGCCAAAGTGATCCTCAACTCTGTATCTGATTGCAGAAAAACATTCTTCATCTAGAAAGCTTTATCTCTCTTGCTAATCTATTACTGACGTCACCTTTGCTTTTTTTATCTAGTTAAACACTACATCTCTATGGGAGTGTGCAGACTTGAAGATCCTACACTCAAAAAATTCTACAACGCAGATAATTCTTTTTTTGAAAGCATGTTTCTTAGGACATATAAGGTATGATAATGGTTTCCGGGTTTTCGCTACATTAAAACTCGTAAGCGGCCACTCACCGAACTAAGCCAGTACTCGTTGCTGCCGAGAGTACGCTTTAGCATAGCCACAGCTGTATCAAGAGCAAACATTTAGTCGTATTGGGGTTATCTCACATTTCCGTTGTTCTTAACCGACGTGCTGCCGTCAGTGACTGAAACTGTTAGATTCCAAATCAGCCGAACAGTTTCGAATCAATTTCAACAGAATAAATTGGAGTAATTTTGCTATGCCCGCCCGGTTAGCCGTGCGGTCTGACGCACTGCTTTCCGGGCGGGAAGGCGTGCCGGTCCCCGGCACGAATCCGCCCAGCGGATTAGTGTCGAGGTCCGCTGTGCCAGCCAGTCTGTGGATGGTTTATAAGGCGGTTTTCCATCTGCCTCGGTGAATGCGGGCTGGTTCCCCTTATTCTGCCTCTGTTACACCATGTCGGCGATTGCTGCGCAAACACTATCTCCACGTACGCGTACGCCATAATTACTCTACCACGCAAACACTCGTCTGGTGTGAGACGTTCCTGGGCCGTCCACTGGGGGCCGAACCGCGCAGTAACCCTGGGTTCGTTGTGGGGCGGCGGTGGGGTGAGTGGACTGCTGCAGCCTGTTGTGGGGTTGTGTACCACTGAGGGCTACGGCGGGAACGAAGCCTCTCTGTCGCTTCTAGGTCCCCGGTTTAATACAATACAATTTTGCTATGGATGCCGCACTATTTGTGTTATCGGACCAATAGGCGAGAGCGAGATAGAGATGATAAACGTCACTCAAGTTTCCCGAACAGATTGGATACTATGCTCAATACAGTGCACTCTCCTGTACTGTCTTGACGGTCGTTTGAAATTTCTGTTTCTCCCTAAGCCCAAGGGCTCTGACATAAAAGAATTTGATTAACTTTTGGTCATTGCAGCATTAGAGTCTCGGTTGTTTGGTTGGTTGATTTGGGGAAGGTAACCAAACAGCGAGGTCATTGGTCCCATCGGATGAGGGAAGGATGGGGTACGAAATCGGCTGTGCTCTTTCAAAGGAACCATCCCTGCATTTGTCTACGGCGATTTAGGGAAATCATGGAAAACCTAAATGAGGATGGCCGGACGAGGGTTTGAACCGTCGTCCTCCCGATTGCGAGTCCAGTGAGCTAACTACTGCACCAACTCGCTCTGTCTAGAGTCTCGAATCTCTTCTAGGAGCAAAATATAGACTGTCAATGTGCCATTGTTTGCGTATGACACTCTAGAAAAGATAACAAATGAAAATGCAGGCCAAGAGTTTCCATTCCAACCAGTAGCAGTATTACCTGAGGGAACAAGAAAGTTAAGAAAACAGACTAAAAATACGTTTTGTTCTGAGACTATATAATATGAGAATGCAAGAGAAAAAATATTATTTTGTCTGATAATAGCATTTTTTGTTTTTCCTTGCTTTATGAGAGGAAAAAAAATAATTTGTGTTTTATTTCATGTCTTAATTTTATTATGTCTGAAATTAGAACGAAGGTTCAAATGGTTCAAATGGCTCTGAGCACTATGGGACTTAACTTCTGCGGTCTTCAGTCCCCTAGAACTTAGAACTACTTAAACCTAACTAAGCTAAGGACATCACACACATCCATGCCCGAGGCAGGATTCGAACCTGCGACCGTAGCAGCATCGTGGTTTCGGACTGAAGCGCCTAGAACAGCTCAGCTAGATTACGGCGTACGCGTACGTGGAGACACTGTTTGCGCAGTAATAACCGACATAGTGTAATTGAGGTGGAATAGGGGGATCCAGCCCTCATTCGCCGAGGTAGATGGAAAACCGCCTTAAAAACCATCCACAGGCTGGCCGGCACACCGGACCTCGACATTAATCTGCCGGGCTGATTCGTGCTGGGGACTGGCACGCGTTTACGCTCGGGAAGCAACGCGTTTGACCGCGCGGCTAGCCGGGCTGGCCTCCAACAGGGTAATTCCCGTTCCTAGAATCATGGAATTTGACAAGAAGAAAGTTTTCACAGTACAATTCAAGGAAAAAAATCGAAAATCGTTGATTTGTAATTATATCACGTAAAAAATATATTTTGTCATTTGTTGTTCATATGTGTGTCCTTCTGTCTGTTAAGACGGGTATTTAGTTGGGTATAGGTATTTAGTTGAAATTCATGTCAAATATGGAGGTCTACGGTCCCTCGGGGGTGTAAATCACTTAAGCTCATAAGTGAATGGAATCAAAAGATATATATGTCACAATATTTTGATACGAAGTCGCTCATCAAAACTTATAGATGAGCTGCTTACAGAAAGGCCTAGCGGTAAAGTGTGTGTCTGTA
This sequence comes from Schistocerca serialis cubense, assembly GCF_023864345.2. Classification (NCBI taxonomy): domain Eukaryota; kingdom Metazoa; phylum Arthropoda; class Insecta; order Orthoptera; family Acrididae; genus Schistocerca; species Schistocerca serialis. Next base: position 196,113,936 of record NC_064641.1, read on the forward strand.
AACAGGAAGGTCACAGGATCGAATATCGGTCGGACCAAGGGTTTTTCAATCTTCGTTTAAACGTAATCTTTTCATCTGAATGATATGAGGCGTCATTAGAAACACCACGTGGTTCGGTTTCCACGTTAAACTGTGGATCCCCTTTCCCCTGTTGGACAAGTGGGGTGAATTACGGATCCACAAGTCGCCGAAGTGCCGTCCAGTACAGAAACTTGCACCAGGCCATTGAGTCACATACATGTTATTACATACATAATTAAGATAGTGTTGAACGACGGAACCCTCAGTACGCAAGTCCTACTTGCACTTGTCTGGTTTTCTCACAAGAATTTGCTATTTTTTTGTCCTTAAGCACTTTGATTTTCTTTGTTACAGTGGCAGAGATGTTATGTAACACGGAGAGGGGAGAGGTTTATTGCTGAAATTTCGAGAACGCCTTGGTTCCAAGAGGAGCTTGTTACTTATTACTTCCTCCCTCGCATTTCTCGCACAATGACCACGAGGAGAAAATCGAAGAAACTACAGCTCGCACGGAGCTTTATCGACTGTCACTCTTCCTATTCGCGAATAGAACAGGGAAAGGTACAAGAAGTGTCCTCAGCCATAAACCCTCTGGCAGCTTGCGGAGTATAGATGTAGATATAGATCAGACATGTAATAATAACTAAGTTAATACAATAATTTCGTACGACTCAATAGCGGGCGCAAGTCCTTCAATTGGTCGCCACTTCGGTGACTTGCAGCTCCTAATCTTTGCCTACAGTATAACGGCCTTAGACTTGGCAATCTTAAAGATGAAGATCAGTGGCGAATTAAAATTGTGTGATAAAGTGGGAATCGAATCCCGACTCTCGCATTTAGCTAGCAGTGGTTTTAATGACTGAGATACTCAAGCTCGATTCACAACTTGTCTTTATAGTTTTCAAACCAGACGTGCATCAGAATAGACCGAGGTCTAGTGGTAGAGTCGTTGACTAGGAATTTAAACGTCCTTCGTCCCCAGTTCGAATCCAGTAGCTATTTAATTTCTTAATAAAAATCAGCGGCAACTATAGCCGAAGACTCACGGCGTAAGGAGGGTAGAGGAATGGACAGAGGTTTGGGGCACTCTCTTGCCATTGGAGGTGGGAAACTGGCACTATAACACGGAAGAATTAACACTGATCAATGCTATGAGAGTGTAGAAGATAGTGGACTCTTAGGTATTCGAGGGATTTTCGGACTGCCCGCCTAGCCCGAGTATCGATTGAGAGAACACGCCTCCAGACAACGGGTGTGGCTTTCGGCCGAGCCTTGTGGTGGCGCCGCTCTGTAACGGCTGTTTACCGCTATACCGAGCAATTTTCTCGCTAGCCTATGAAGCCTGAGAATCGCGCCATTGAGTAGCAGGCTATTTGGCATTGGCTGATTAAGCTTTTCAGATTTGGGTTTTCCCTTGGATAGTAGTATATGGTTAGAACACTTGGCTACGCCTTCGAGTCGTGTTGGTTATTCGTTCACCTCGTGATTTCCGTATTCATGCATCTACAGACACTTCTGTTTTCGTTCCGCTGGTCTGTGCGAGTTTTGTAGGCTGTGTTTCTACGTACGCAGAGTAGGACAGAAAAGAAAGCACTGCAGTAAAGACACGTAAGGTGAATCCAGAGGACATGCGACCTGTAATTGAAAAAGTGCCAGGATTATCTTTCATTTGGTAAAAGATTCCAGACCAGTCTCCCATATGGATCTCCAGAAGGACACTGCCAAGGGGTAGGTAACCATGAGAAAAAGACTGAATAACCAACGAAAGGCTAACATTGTACAACTGCAGATGAGCGTGAGAATTAATCCACAATCAGCTTTAAAGTACATGTGACAACAATGATACATGGAGGAATCGAAAAGAAAAAAGAGGATTTCTTAAGTGCCAACAAGTTTGGCTTTAAGAAAGCTAAAGGCGTCACAGAAGCGGTACAGACATTGCACCTGACAATATAAGGAAGACTTAACAGAAATCAAGACATGTTTATCGGATTGGTCGACCTAGAAAAGAGTTCGACAATGTAAAACAAAACAAGATGGTCGAAACTCTCAGAAAAGTAGGTCTAAGCTTTAAGGGAAAGACGGGTAATGTACAATAAATATAAGAAACAAGAAAGAAAAATAAGACCAAAAATGGTTAAATGGCTCTGAGCACAATGGGACTTAAATGCTGTGGTCATCAGTCCCTTAGAACTTAGAACTGCTTAAACCTAACTAACCTAAAGACATCACAGACATCCATGCCCGAGGCAGGATTCGAACCTGAGACCGTAGTGGTGGCGCGGTTCCAGACTGTAGCGCCTAGAACCGCTCGGCCACTCCGGCCGGCAAAAATAAGACCAAGAACGAAGTGCACAGATTAAATATGATGTAAGACAGGGATGCAGTCTTTGTACCCTAGACTTGAATCTGTACTCTGAAGAAGCAATGACGGAAAGCAAAGACAGGTTCGGGCGTGGGATTAAAATTCAGGATGAGAAAATGCTAATGATAAGATTTATTGGTGACACTGTTATCCTCAGACCAAGCGAGGAAGGATTGCAGGACACACTAAATGGAATGAACTATTTACTGACCACGCCATGTCGATTGAAACTAAACCGAATGAGGACTAAAGAAACGGGAAGCAGAAATGAGATTAGTGAGAATGTTACCTTCAAAATTGGGAACTATGAAGCAGGCGAGGTGAAGGAGAAAAATAACACATGACAGAAGAAACAACGGGGACATAAAGGGCAAACTAGTACAGGCAAAGAGAAAATTCAAGGCTAAAAGAAGAGGGAAGATTATAAGAGAAAAGAATGGAAGTATTTGAGCTGTGGTGCTATGTAAGGATGTTTAAAATTAAGTAGACTGATACGAAATGAGGAGGTTCTACGTAGAATCATTGAGGAAAGACGCATGTGTAAAACACTGACAAGAGGAAGGGACTTACGTTGAGACATCAGGAAATAAGTTCCTTTGTACTAGAGGGTAAAAACTGTAGGTGAAGACGGAGATTGGAATATATCCGCAAAACAATTTAGGACGTAGACCTGCCCGGATAGCCATGAATGTTATAGGGCCGTTTCTCGGACGGGGAGGTGCGCCGGCTACGAATCGAACCCGTCTGGCGGATTAATTACGATGGTCTATGTGCTATCCAGGCTGGATGTGGAGGAGGATCCTTAATGGTGTGGGCATGCGTTGTGTTGACCGCTCAAACGCCTCTTCAGGAAACTTTACGGTTAAACTTGCAAAGTTTAACTGCCATCAGGTATCGCGATCTTGGGATCTCAAGTGGGGTTGTTACGAGGTGCTGTGGGCCCAGACCGTTCTAATGGACGATAATGATCGACCTCATAGAGCATAGGTGGCTGATATTTTCCTGGAAAATGAAGAATTGGCACGCATGGCGTGGTCTGATCGCTCTCCTGATTTGAATCCCATAGAGCAAGTCTGGGATGCACTAGGGACACGAGTTTCATCACGTTAGCATCAACCAACCACTCTCCAAGACTTGCGAGCAACTCTACAGAAAGAATGGGCGTTATTGCCCCAACATGATATTGATGACATCATTTACACCATGCCCCATCGTTGTCCGCCCTGTACTACTGCCAGAGGTAGTCACACTCCCTACTGAGCACCTTAATCAGTTGTCGGAATGAGTGTCTAAATCCATTAAGTTGGAGAAAAAAACGAAGAACTTATTTGTCTACCGTTATGGACTTTGTAGTTGTTGACGTCCTGTAGTCTTTACATTGTTTCTGCTTTACTATCACCTTTTTATACTGTTTTGTGGCAAAATAAATGCAGCTTTGCAAAATTTGTGTTTGTTGCTATGATTTTGGAAACTTGTGCACGCTAGAATGGCAATAATATAGAAATGTACGATTTCGATGCAATTCACTTACAAGACAAGGACCGCACAACAAATGTTATGGAAAATAACACCTTCCTTTAATACATGTTATTGCGAACTGAAAATTCTTTACTTTAGTACGCAAGAAAATGAAAAGGATAGTTTGCTATTCACCACGTAGAGGAGGTGTCGAATCCTCTATGTAGTGAGTAGCAATCTATCCTCTTCCTTTTATTGTTCTTCCATCCTGTATCCTCCATTATCTGAATTAGTACAATACTCAGTCACACGGGAAAGGATTCGAATCTCCGCTATTTTACAAAATCACTTGAAGCGAATTGTGGTTCATTACCCTAAAAAAATGCCGCGGAAGGTTTCTTGCTCTATGTTATGCACTGCGAATGTTTGCCACGTTTGCAATCGCCTCAGGTCAGACAGATGTATTGAGTGGTGAGAATCATTAATAGAAACACCTGTTCTCTAGTCATTGTACTGGAAAAGACAACCAGCTATAACGAAACTATTTGCGATACGATATTGCAGTGCCTGTGTTGTTAAGAAGTACGAGGGTCACTCCAAAAGAAATGAACACTATTTTTGTAAAAAATACAGTTTTCATTCTGCATGTGTGGAAGTTTTACAGTGTGTAGATACATCCTTCCCGCTTCTTTTCAAACTTAGTTCAACCTGTTCCCGTGAGTGGCCCCGTCACAGCATGTCTTCAAGATGGCTGCTACGCTTAACGTTCGTCAGAAACAACGTGCTGTCATAGAATTCCTGTGCTGTGAAAACGAGACACTGGAAATATCCACAACAGGTTGAAAAAGATGTATCGAGATGCTGCTGTCGATCGCAGTACAGTTATTCTGTGGGCAAGCAGGTTACGTGATGAAAGCGGGCACGGCAATATTGAGGATTGTCCTCGCAGCGGCAGGCCTCGTACTGCACACACTCCAGACAATGTGCAGAGAGTTAACGAATTGGTGACTGCTGACAGACGCATCACAGTGAACGAATTGTCACGCTACGTTGGGATATGGGAAGGAAGTGTTTGCAGAATACTGAAAGTGTTGTGTGCCAGGTGGGTTCCCAGGATGTTGACAGTGGCTCACAAAGAAACAAGAAAAACGCTATGCAGCGAACTTTTGGAACAGTACGAGAATGGTGGAGATGAATTTCTTGGAAGAATTGTGACAGGTGACGAAGGATGGCTCTCTTCGTGGAACACGGTTTGAAGATGATGACTCCCTTGTGCACCCTGTCAAACAGTGGCTCCAACAGGTTGGTCCAGAATTTTACCGTGCGGTTAGGCAGAGGCTGGTTCCAAGATGGCGTAAGGCAGTTGAGAGGGATGGAGAAAAGAAAATATTGTTCCTAAAAAATGTATCTACACACTGTAAAACTTTCAGACATGTAGAATAAAAGATGGATTTAAAAAAAAATAGTCTGCATTTCTTTTGGAGTTACCCTCGTACTATGCAGTGTTGCTTCGGACATGCATGCATCCATGTCCGTTGGAACATTGCATAGAACTCCTGCAATATCGTATTTATCCGCCGATGCCAGGTAGCGACTTTCAGTTAAACTGTCCCGCCATCCGCCTGTACGAGAATTACATAACGCTTACGAGTACAGATTGTGACGCAGGAGGCGGCCGGGGTGGCCGAGCTGTTCTAGGCGCTACAGTCTGGAACCGCGCGACCGCTACGGTCGCAGGTTCGAATCCTGCCTCGGGCATGGATGTGTATGATGTCCTTAGGTTAGTTAGGCTTAAGTAGTTCTAAGTTCTATGGGACTGATGACCTCAGAAGTTAAGTCCCATAGTGCTCAGAGCCATTTGTGACGCAGGAACGACGGCAAATGGAAATTCTTGTCTGGTCGAGAGTCGTGCACGGATAGCGATGAACTTGAAGGGGTATAGTGCAACGTCCGCCCAGACCAAATGACGAGAACAATAACGAACGAAATGTAGGGAAAAAGCGGTTAAGGCGACCGCTCGCGTAAAGCGGAAAAACCGCACAAATTTTCACTGTCGTCAACTACAGAGCTGACGGTTGTTGGTATTTGTCCTTGTTCGGAACTGCGAACACATTTCATGAAACTATTTTCCACCTACGAATGCTGTTAAGAACGAGAGCCGGATAACTTTGGATGAAATGAGCCTAACATTTAGTTATTAGTCTCTGTTTGCGTTGACTTTTGGTTATCAAGGAGCTAAGAAGGAATGTCCGTTATCGCAACAGTGTCGTGTGGGTCAAGCAGTCTCTACACGAGCTATACAAGTAAGACAGCAGGTGCAAGTAATTAATCAGGAGCCTCGCTTAGTTTGAAACGAACGTCCAACTGATCAAGTTAATGCTGGAATGAATCGAAAATCAATTGAGGACACTAATGAGACGCACGATGAAAACTCGGTGAGGTAGCCACCTTCAGGGAGTGAATTTTGAAGTGAATTTGCACTGCTTCTTTAATTGGATCATAAATTTCTTCTCGACCAGGGAGTAAGAGAGATGCCCAAGTATTGATTATTCATTGTGATTAAATGCAAATAGTCTACACGAAGCGTGGCTCTGCTGAAGGCCTAAGACAATGTCCTTGGTAGCGGTACTACCGACAGCTTAATTATGCAGACGTAATGGGCAGCTGAAATAAGTGAGAGAAGAGTGGATATGGGGCGACCTTCCCGTGAGCGCGGACGAGGACGCCGAAGCGCCCGAGGCTGCCGGCTGGCAGCAGTCTCGGCGGGTGAGTCAAGGGCGGTGGCCGAGAATTCCAAACAGCGGCCGAGACACGCCACGTGGGTGGCGACGCGCCGGCCGGGTACACGACTTACGCGCGGCCGCCGTGTTGTGCGAGTTGACCTTTCCTTAGAGGCACAAGGCTCGCCTGGAAGCGAAGATAGGGCACATACTGCACTGCACGTTTTTGTTAGGCGTGCCAGTCTGAGGCTATAGTCAAAGCCTGACTTTTGTAGCGCCAGTCGAAGTTTTCATGTTAACTTACAAAATCGAACTATCTAAGGCAGTGGATGTGGGAATCACAGTATGCTCCTAGATGAACTGGAGTTTTACAGATTTGATGGTATAGCCTACCACTGGATAATGTCATACCTAACCAAATGAGTTTGAAGAGTTTGACAGAGCACTGGAAGACCTTAGCCAAAACAAAGCCCCGGGAGTAGACAACATTCCATTAGAACTACTGACAGCCTTGCGAGGGCTAGCCCTCACAAAACTCCACCATCTAGTGAGCAAGATGTATGAGACAGGCGAAATACCCTCAGACTTCAAGAAGAGTATAATAATTCCAATCCCAAAGAACGCAGGTGTTGACAGATGTGAAAATTACCGAACTATCAGTTTAATAAGCCACGGCTGAAAAATACTAACGCGAATTCTTTGCAGACTAATGGAAAAACTGGTAGAAGCCGACATCGGGGAAGCTCAGTTTGGATTCCGTAGAAATACTGGAACACGTGTGGCAATACTGACTCTACGACTTATCTTAGAAGAAAGATAAAGCAAAGGCAAACCTACGTTTCTAGCATTTGTAGACTTAGAGAAAGCTTTTGACAATGTTTACTGGAATACTCTCTTTCAAATTCTAAAGGTGGCAGGGGTAAAATACACGGAGCGAAAGGCTATTTACAATTTGTACAGAAACCAGAATGGCAGTTATAAGAGTCGAGGGGCATGAAAGGGAAGCAGTGGTTGGGAAGGGAGTGAGACAGGACTGTAGCCTCTCCTCGATGTTATTCAATCTGTATATTGGGCAAGCAATAAAGGAAACAAAAGAAAAATTCGGAGTAGGTATTAAAATCCATGGAGAAGAAATAAAAACTTTGAGGTTCGCCGATGACACTGTAATTCTGTCAGAGACAGCAGAGGACATGGAAGAGCAGCTGAACGGAATGGACAATGTCTTGATAGAAGGATATAAGACTAACATCAACAGAAGCAAAACGAGGATAACGGAATGTAGTCGAATTAAATCGGGTGGTGCTCAGGGAATTAGATCAGGAAATGAAATGCTTAAGGTAGTAAAGGAGTTTTGCTATTTGGGGAGCAAAATAACTTATGATGGTCGAAGTAGAGAGGATATAAAATGTAGACTGGCAATGGCAAGGAAAGCGTTTCTGAAGAAGAGAAATTTGTTAACCTTGAGTATAGATTTAAGCGTCAGGAAGTCGTTTCTGAAAGTATTTGTATGGAGTGTAGCCATGTATTGAAGTGAAACGTTGACGATAACTAGTTTGGACAAGAAGAGAATAGAAGATTTCGAAATGTGGTGCTACAGAAGAATTCTGAAGATTATATGCGTAGATCACATAACTAATGAGGAGGTATTGAATAAAATTGGAGAGAAGAGAAATTTGTGGCACGGCTTGACTAGAAGAAGGGATCGGTTGGTAGAGCATGTTCTGAGGCATCAAGGGATCACCAGTTTAGTATTGGAGGGCAGCGTGGAGAGTAAAAATCGTAGAGGGAGACCGAGAGATGAATACACTAAACAGATTCAGAAGGATGTAGGTTGCGGTAGGTACTGGGAGATTAAGAAGCTTGTACAGGATGGAGTAGCATGGAGAGCTGCATCAAACCAGTCTCTGGACTGAAGACCACAACAACAACAACAACAACCAAAAGGATGTAGAAAGTTTTTCCTACAAGGGAAATTCCCCATCGCAGCCCTCCCCCCCCCCCCCCCCCTCCTCTCAGATTTAGTGACAAGATAGCCCAATGGATAGCCCGTCAAAAGCTGGACGCATATCAAGCATAAAAACAGGGAGAAGGGGTACTGAACTGCGAAAACACAGGGTGATTCACGAAGATATACAAAATTTTATTATGTTATTCTACAAGTAACAGTAAAGAAAAAAGTTCATATAAACATAGGTGCGCAAATGTTTAGTTACGAAGTTACGGCTAATAAAAGATTTTGCTTGAAATTTAGCAACTTCGCTAATATGAAGCCATCGCAAAACTGTTCGAAGTTAAAGTAAAGCACGATTTCCATTTATTGTGTTGTTATTGATCTGGTGAATCTAATAAAACATGTCCTAGACGTGTATCTGCTGTAGTTTTCCAGAACATCCAGTGAGGTAAAGAAAAAATTTTTAATTTATTAACTACTTGGCCCAATTTGTTTTTTAAATTCCAGACAGTTGCACACAGTTTTCAACAGAAGTTGGAAAAATTATGGTAATAACGTTAACTGAAACTGTATGAATGTGTCAGATAATCTGCTTTTATTAGTACCATAGCACACATGTTAAACAGAAAAAAAAAAAGCTCAGTTTTATGGAAGTTGTACATTGTACATACAATTTCACAATACATTCACAATAAATGTTCAAAAATGTCTCCACTGAGTTCAGTGCATTTAGCTGCACGTGTATGAGCCGATTTTGTTTCTCGTTTCATTTTCACAGGGTTGTTCTTAATTTCGCCTATCGCATTCATAATGCGAGCAAGTAATGCCTCACGTGTATTGACTTTGTCCTCATGAACTATGACTTTCATCCATCCCCATACACAAAAATCCATTGGTGTTAAATCGGGCGATCTGGGTGGCTACAGACAAATAAACGATTCTACATTCTTAACGGAAAGTAAACAAATTTACTTGAATAATAATCTTTGTCTCGGCTTCATGGTTCTGTGGTCACGGCATTGGACTGCAAAGCTTGCGATCTGTGCTCAAATTAGAACCGTTGATATTTTTAAAAATATCGGGAATTCAGTATATCGATATTTAAAATACCCATTACCGGGACCCGATGTATCGATGATAGTATCCATATATCGACGGTAGGAATATCGACGTATCGGCCTATAAAAATATCGGCTGAACATTGTAAATATACTGCCGGTATTATAACTGCATTTTTAAATACTGATTTATTGTTAGATATTCTGTCCATCAACAAGCTAGCAGTCTGCCTATCCCCCTTAGAACAAGAATTGAAAGGAAAACGATGCATGTTAGCGTTTGGCGATAAGCAATTCGCTAACAATGGTAAACTGCATGTAAGTCGCATAATAAAAGATCCTGCGGGTCCGTCGTTCGGTTTCGTCACTTATCGGTTTGTCTGGAGCACTTCATGTCCAACCCGTGCTTTTTTCATTTCTGCAAACGACAGCGACCTAGCAGTTGTAGCGTCGAAACTGTATGCTGAAGTTAAACGTTACAGTTTCTATTGGTATCACCGAGCGCCAATCATGTCTGCTTTTCCCCTCAGACGTCTCCACCCAGAGAAAAGAAAAATCTTATCATTTAGACTTTTGTTCATCATTTTCAGCAACTGTTTTTGAAGAATTTCCATGTGAAGAAGTAACACACTAGTTGAATTAAAAATTGTTTCTAACACAACTAGTGTGCTGTTTCTTTACATCGGAAATCTTGTTCTTTTATTCACACCGCCACCCCCAGCGCAATCGGACTTATTCTTTGTGCCAGCCATACGTGCTTCACACAGTCAACGAGAAAGACTGGACGTGATGAAAGCTCAAAAAGTAGCAAGACTCCTTCACACAGATAAATTAAAATTACCTTCCACTGCAATTTCAGAAGGACAGTTTCAAATATTTACTGAAAATTTTGAAATAATGTAATATAAAATAAAAATTTCAGCACCCGATACAGCCATTTCGATATCGATAGGGCGAGGAAGCAAATTTTGCCAACATTATCGTTATTTTTTAGAAAATATATTGCTATATCATCTTTTTATCAACAAATCTTGTTCAAATCTACCTCGTGTCCCATTTTTTCCCACAAAATTATGAACTCTCCATCCGGTCATTGACGTGTCTGTTCGCTGTCTTCTAATATGTGTCTGTGTCGTGGTGTAACGACCGTTTGTAACAGCAAGGTGTAAGGGAGGATGTCCTACACAAGTAGCACATGTTATGGGCTCAAACAGCGTCCGGCCTTCCTGATTTAGGTTTTCCGTGATTTCCCTAAATCGCTTCAGGCAAATGCCGAAATGGTTCCTTCGATAGGGCACGGTCGACATCCTTACGTTATCCGATAGGACCGATGACCTCGCTGTTTGATTCTCTCCCCCAACTCAACCAACCAAACACATGTCATGGACTCTTGCGTTCCGTTTTGAAAATTTGGACTCTTGAATTCCTTTGTTGTAACATAGTTCACATCCGTTTATTTCTTGTTTTTATTTCAGTGAGATGTCTATGCGGCATCTCGCCTGCTCTCACTATTTATACCACCTTGACTCAGATGGTATCCTCAAGATGGTGTGCTCGGTGGTGGGGCAGGGCAGTGGGCTTGCCAGAGGTGTCGACCCTTGGACAGTGTGTCTATTCGTGTATTTTTGATGCGACGGTGTGCCATCGTGGGCGCTGTGTGGCACTTGCGGCGCTTGATGGTGGCGCTTTGAGGCCGAAATCATGATCGTGTAACTGTAACACTGCAGATGGGCTGCAGTCTGGTGGCGGTGCTGACTTTAAAGAAACTTTTCACTACTGTTTCAAGGAACCAACACTGGAGTAAGCCAAGACTTAAGAGATGTCTGAGAGCAACAGTCAGTTGGGATATGAAATTTAGCTGTGAAAGAAGGCTCCATCTTAGGTTACTTAAGTGGCAAAATTCGACTGACGCCTTCCTGGAAAACTCCAGTGAGCGTGTACCGACGAACCACCACGGAAAGTAATATGTCTTTAACTGACTAAAACACGTTACGGGAAGCTGTGCCCGCTCAGTTTTCAAGATAGCTAATATTTCCCAGAAACCTGTTGTGCTACCGAACTTAAACTTATCACATTTGCTTGCGACGATAATATATTCTTACTACATGACTCCTACTCTATAACCAATGTATAGTATGACAATTGCCAAGACTACAAAAGGAGATGAGACACGTCAATGACCGGACGGAATGTACATAATTGTGTGTAAAAAAAAAAAAAAAAAAAAGAAAAAAAAAGAAAAGAAAAGAAGGTTGGTTCATTTAGGGAAGGGGACCAAACAGCGACGTCATCGGTCCGAACGGATTAGGGAAGAACGGGAGAAGAAAGGATGCAAGGCAGATCTCCAGCTTTTCAGTCCAACACCATGACCACATAACCACGAAACCGAGGCTTTTCAAAGTCGCTCGATGTTGCACATCTTGAGCTTGGACCGAACATTGTTTCTCTTTTGCTTCTTTTTCCACAGTTCTGTGCACCTTCCTTCTTTCATGCTTGATCTGTTTTCAGTTTTTGACGGGCTATCCACTGTGCCATTTTACCACTGAATCTGAGGGGGCTGCGATGAAGTGTTTCCCTTGTTAGTAATTCTACCAATATAGTCGGAGGACGTGATTGTGACCGGCGATAAATCACGTATGGGTTCTCCAAAGCTTGATCTCAGGTCCACTATTGTTTCTCATACATGTAAACGATAATGAACAACAAACAGTATTAGTTGAATTCTCAAATGACACCAGTATTGTAATGAATCCAAGGAGACATACAGGAACAGCAGAAATAGTAAACAATGTTCTTAAAAGTATCGTTGACTGTTTTTTAGCGAAGCAGTCTCAGCATCAATTTTAAAGTGACTCACCATAATCTGTTCTGGTTATCTATGCGTACGACACCAATTTTTAAGTATAACAGATGGAGAGGAAGTAATAAATCGATTGGAAACTTCCAAAATTTTAGGGGTCATTCTTGATGAAAATTTAAAGAGTAAAAATCACACTTTAGAACTCCCAAAACAACTTACGTCAGCCGCATTTGCTCATAGGATAATTGCAAATCGTGGGGTGACTCAAATCAGTGAGTTGAAACATTTTGCATATTTTCATACAGTAACATCATATGCAGTAATGTTCTGGAGTAGCTCATCTCTAAGAAAGAAATTCTTTACTAATCAAAAACGTGCAGCAAAAATAATATATCATATTCACCGACGATCACTTTGTAGGCATAGGTTTTAGGAGTCGGACATTCTGAGTACTGCTCCACAGCATATTTATTCCCTCATAAAGTTTGTTGTAAATAATCCACTACAGTTCAAAAGGAACAATGATATACATAATTGCAATAACAGAACGAAAAATGATATTCATTACTCCACATTAATGTTTTCTTTAGTACAAAAAGGGATTCGCACTCCCTGGATATAGTATGTCTTGCAGACCGCAAAGTAATATTTAAAACAAACTGAAAACTTTTCTGCCTGATACCACTTTCTATTCCGTAGAAGAATTTCTATTACTCTAATGCGTAAAAGATGGTGGGTAGGAACAACTAATTCACATCTGTACATTATAAAAAATATATGTATGTATGAATGTTCTTCATGTAACCATATTTATAAATTAATTTTCACTGTGAGTGTATAATGATCCATTCCACGTCATTACGAATTATCTTACAAATTATAGATGGAACATGAAACTAAAGAAGTGACTAAAGCGCAGAACGGTACTGTCCGAGGCTGACGAAAATGTGCTAATCAGTCGGGTGTGCATTGTGACGTAACCTAGAGCACAACAGTAAGTGCCGTTCTAGAAACAATCACATCAGTGCAATTGCAACAATATCGTGTGACTGAATTGTTTACATTAAAGTGACAAAGAAGCAGAATTGGCTGTGTGACGTTATAGAATATTTCCGCTTCAGCCCCTATAGTTTCACGCGTTTCCGACGTGGCTCTCAAAATGGCGTCTGCAACGAAGGTGCGGTACAAGCAGAGAGCTGTCATTGAGTTACTTTTGGCGGAAAACCAGAGCATCACAGATATTCATAGGCACTTGGAGAATGTCTATGAGGACAAGCAACGGACAAAAGGACGTCGATTCGTTGGGCGACGCGTCTGCCATCATTGCAAAAACGTCGCACAAACTTATCACGATGCATAAATGCGATGCATCAGTGACCAACGTAAGTGGTTTACGCAGACTATCTGGAACTTTGATGTCGTCTCTCCAACTATCAACTGTCAAGAATTGATGGTTGGAGAGACGACATCACAGTTACAGATAGACGGCGCCAGACAAGTTACGTTGGCCACTGATGCAGCGTATACATGGATCGTGATAACACCTTCAGCATCAACAAAGGTTTGAAGATGGCGCATTGAAGCTCAAAATGGTTCAAATGGCTCTGAGCACTATGGGACTTAACTACTGAGGTCATCAGTGCCCTAGAACTTAGAACTACTTAAACCTAACTAACCTAAGGACATCACACACATCCATGCCCGAGGCAGGATTCGAACCTGCGACCGTAGCGGTCACGCGGTTCCAAACTGACGCGCTTAGAACCGCGCGGCCACACCGGCCGGCCGGCGCATTGAAGCGCCGAAGCTGGTAGCTACACAATAAATAAGATCATAAGGACGGCTGTAGGCATTTCATTTTCTTGCAATAGTGAACGGCCGTGGTCTCCTAGACTTCCAGTCAAAAGTATGGACATACAAAAACTGTCATTCGAGGTGATCGACGGATCACAACAGTCAAGCACCCCGTTGCTTAACTGGAGCCGGCCGCTGTGGCCAAGCGGTTCTAGGCGCTTCAGTCTGGAACCGCGCGACCGCTACGGTTGCAGGTTCGAAACCTGCCTCGGGCATGGATGTGTGTGATGTCCTTAGGCTATTTAGGTTTAAGTAGTTCTAAGTTCTAGGGGACTGATGACCTCAGATGTTAAGTCCCATAGTGCTCACAGCCATTTAAACCATTTTTGCTTAACTGGAGGCATCTGTTGTTAGTGCTTACAGACTCGTTCAGAACTTAGGATACACGAACACGTGTGACCGCCGCCTGACAGAAGACGATAAAGTGCAGCGAAGGACCATCTGTGTGGAACTGTTTGCGCGTTACGACGATAGTCCCCTAGACTTGGAACTACGTAAACCTAGCTAACCTAAGGACATCACCCAAATCCATGCCCGAGGCAGGATTCGAACCTGCGACCGTAGCTGCAGCGCGGTTCCGGACCGAAGCGCCTAGAACCGCTCGGTCGCAGCGGCCAGCGTTACAAGGATGATCCAGGCACTTTCATTTGTTTTAACGTCGTCACAAGCAATGAAAAATGGTTCAATCAGTTCATCACTTCGAATCGGAAACAAAACGGCTATCCAATTCACGGTCCATACCACCTCTCCTCCGAAGAAAAACTTCAAAGCCGCACCGTCAGCCGATAAAGTCACGGCTACGGACTTCCGGGACTCTGATGTGCACCTTCCATAGTTGCAACGATCAGCTGAGATGTATACTGTGCCATCCTCAGGAAACTGAAGAAACGACTTCAGCGTGTCCGTCATCACAAAAATGGAAGCGAGCTTCTCCTGCTCCACGACAACGCAAGGCCTCACACACGTCTGTGGAACCGAGAGGAGCTCACAAAACTTCATTGCACTGTTTTTTTCTCATTCACTTTACAACCAAGTTCTTGCCCCTTCCGATTTCCATCTGTGTGGCCCAACGAAGAACGCACTCTGCGGGAAGCAGTACATGGATAATGTGGAAGTTACTGATGCATCAAGACACTGACTCCGACGTCGACCAGGAGAGTGGTACCGTGCGGACAAACAGGTCCTCCCAGTAAGGTGACATAAGTCCGTCACATTGAAAGGAGATTATGTAGAAAAATAGTGTTTTGTAGCCAAAAGAGTGGGTCATAATATGGAGTATTGGAATCCTGAATAAAACCAATCTGCTTTCAGAAAAAAGAGGTTGCATTACTTATAAACTCCCTCGTATTAAATTATCTCTCCGTCTCAAGCGTACCGACACGTCTGGAATAGCAACGGACAAATTCTTCAGTTGTGTTGCGATAGTCCCGGAAGCGAGCTCCACGTCCAAGCCGTGAAGTCCCAACGGATGTCTAACGGCCACCATGACATTCTCTGCCTTGCCGTGTCATGTGAATACGGTATGGAAGTGCAAGTGGTCAGCACGCCACTCTCCTGGCTCCTTTGCAGACTTTTCAGACCGTGGTGTCGCTACTACTCGGTCAAGTAGCTTCTCAGTTTGCCATAACGAGGCTAAGTGCACCCCATACCAGTCTTTCCTTCCAGGGAAAAATCCTTGGCAATATCGAACTCGGACCCTCAACATGACAGCTGTCTACTCTGACTACTCAGTTACGAAGGCGGACGATAGTATCGGAAGATGAGGAATAAATAGTTTATCAAATATGGTACTGTGGATGCAACTGCTGAAATAGTTTTCTTCGTCACGACACAAGTTTCGTCTTATCAGTTGACATCGTGACTGAGGGGTGGGCGGGGAATGGTAGGGGGGGGGGGGGGGAGGGAGCAGGGTGAGGCACGCTGGGTGTTTCTCGACTGTTTCTTCCTTACAATGGGGATATGATGCAAGTTTCACAAGAATTTTCACCATTGACGTTGAAGTTTTTAATAAAATATGTGCAAGAAGACCAGCATAAAAGTCGTCTGAATAGCGCCAGTAGGGAACAAGCGAGAAACAGGAACATCGCCACTGATAAGATTTCAGTGAATACAAAGCGAAGTCTGTAGTGACAAAAAAAAACGAAAAAAATCGCACAGAGCACGATGCGCGATGCATCTACTAACTGAACGCGAACAACGAAACAGGACGTAGAGAGTATGAAGGAGTCAGCCAACCAGTTGCGTAACACACGTTTCTTAGAACCCTTGACCTAGGTTTCGATAGTTATAAAGTTGTTTTCTTCAGAAAGGGATTGAAAAGCAAGATACTACACGTTGGTTACGAAAGTTCAAATAAAACAGAAACACAAAATGTTGGATAAACTTCTAGAATCCAAGAGTACAGACGTACGAGTTACATACCGTGTTGGCAAAGTACGTTAGAGTAAAGCCGTTTGGCTCTTGTCAAGTGAAAGCTCACCCAAAAACAGTACTGAGCCGTGCTGCGGCTCGCATTGGTGCCGTTGCTAGGTTGCCATTGTTTAGTTGGTATAGTTACAGTTGTCTTCTTCTTGTGTTCATTTGCGCCACTCCGTTTGCAAGCGTCGTCTGTCCACTAGTGGCAGCAGCGGCGGTTATCGATATCTAGTAACGGTGGTACTATCTTTGGGGCGACGTTGTGGTGTTTCCGTGTCGTGTGAGTCGGCAGTTCAGTTGGGGACGGATGAGCGGCCAGGTTCGCACAGGCGATAACATGCCGGGACCACTGGTGGAACGCTTGCAGTGCCGGATGGAAGGCCTTTGGTCGCGAGGGGTACAACCTCGTTGTCAACCGGACCCAGGAAGTTTAAGTTGAGTGGGCCTTAATTCAATTAGTGAAACCTCCACCATTTGTGAGATCTCGCCATTTGCTTGCGTGTTGCTGGTCTCAGTGTCATCGAGACAAAGAGCAGCGAGTGGAGCGTTTGGGGAAGGCGAACCTAATTAGCCTAATTAACCTTCCTCCACTTCTTATTATTAATTGTTGCATTCTATATGTTATTATCTGTGAAGTTCAACCAGTGGTATTTTTTTCTGCCTAGTGGCCGCTAACGCCCCAGTTACCTGCCCTGGAGCTTAGTGTATGTTACGGCAGTGTACTTTTCCTCGCCTTGCCGCTGCTTTCCGCTGAGGCGTGTAGTTCGACAGCTTTCTTGATTTTTGGGCTGGTTGATGTTTCTTTTTTCTACTCTGGTAGTAGTGGTTCCTTTCTGCTTCCAGATGCTCTGAAAACGTAGTGTTGACGGCCGGTTCTGGCTTGGGTGTGTTATTCCATCGTTGCATTGGTCATCGCACGTTAGGTAGATTCGGCAAATGATTATTGGTCGTGCATTTAAACTGCCACTAGTCTGAGTTACCAATTGGTGAAGTGAATGCAACTCTTGGCTGCCTGTCTCGTCGCTTGCGAAGTTTTGAGGGACTTTCCCAAGTCGATCCTTGGAGCAATTTCTGCAGCCCCCCCACTTTCCCCCTTTTTTGTCAGATTTGATGATTATTTTGTTCTTTAAAAAATATTTTAATAACTGTAATTGCAAGTTGAAGAAGTTAACTGGTTCTTAAAAGATTGCTGTTCAGGCCTTCAGCCATGAAACAGTTTTAAATTATCACTATTGGGGTTAAAATGGCTCCGAGCACTATGGGAGTTAACATCTGAGGTCATCAGTCTCCTAGAACTCAGAATTACTTAAAAATAACTAACCTAAGGACATGACACACATCCATGCCCGAGGCAGGATTCGAACCTGCGACCGTAGCGGTCGCGCGGTTCCAGGATGAAGCGCCTAGAACCGCTCGGCCACTAGCGGCCGGCCACTTATGCGGCCTCCAGCCGATAAATAGTTTGAAT
The DNA here is from genome assembly GCF_023864345.2 of Schistocerca serialis cubense. NCBI lineage: Eukaryota > Metazoa > Arthropoda > Insecta > Orthoptera > Acrididae > Schistocerca > Schistocerca serialis. The sequence goes on from NC_064641.1 coordinate 196,132,046, forward strand.
TTGTTGTCGTTAAGGCATTCAGCCATGGAGCACTGACTAATTTATTGTTACCTTTTATTTGTTGTTGTTACCAAATAAAATGTACGTGACTGAAAAATAAACTAACCAACAGTAATTGATTATGGCTCCGCCCACAATCGCAACCTAATCCTGCCTTCCTTGATACCAGGTCTCAAGTACAACGAAACAAGACAGGCGAAGTTAAAAATGAAGTCAAGTAGTAGGTTAATATTTTGCGTAGACGTCAGTAGCAAGAAGCCAGGCTGGAACGATTGCATCCCTGAACGTCGCCTCACCGCTCACGAACATCCTTGAGTTGCCTACTGTACGGGAACTAAACTGAACGTCATAACCAGATGCAACTTTCGCTGCACTGCTCACATCGAGCAAATAATCGATTTTAAATTGTATACACGTAAGGAAATAATGTAACCTCCCAACAGTTAAAATTATCTCCGTAACCTCGCAATAATAAATGTGACTCATATACAGGGTGTTACAAAAAGGTACGGCCAAACTTTCAGGAAACATTCCTCACACACAAAGAAAGAAAATATGTTATGTGGACATGTGTCCGGAAACGCTTACGTTCCATGTTAAAACTGCCGACACTGCTCCTACTGCATACAACACTGTTCTCTGGTCTGCGATTCTATTGTAGCTTACATATCGCAGGCAGCGCGTGAGCAATCCGTCGAAATTACATCTGCTCGAATGCGCTAGCAATAAATTCCTTAGTCATGGACCTCTAACAATAAGAACTCACATATTTCATATTTTTTGTATTTGGGACTTAATATCCCAGAGTTAAAGTACAAGTGGTTACAATCCCTCGGTTCCAATTAACGTTTGCGCTGCATTTCTCGGCTTATCGCTGATAATTCCCAGGGCCTTCAAAAAAACCATTGCTCAAACCTCTCGCTCTACTTTAGAGGCCAGTGTTCAGTCCATAGACTGATTTCGTTTCGGGTTTTCCTATGTTTGTTCGTCCTGTTGGTTGGGATTTGGATAGAACTGGCAGTCGGAGTTTAGTTTAGTATTGTAGCCTGCATAGTTTATATCGTTTCCCCAGTGCCAGGCAAATGTAGTATCCTACAGAATATTGTCACTGATGATGATCACCAAGGCAATACTACTAGCTTAGAAACAAACCACAGTGTAGCAAAAGAACAAAATTACACTTATCTCTCACTATAAACATAATTATTGAACTATATGAAATGAAACGTAAATTAGTTATAAACTGCTGCGTGCACACTCTTTATTCAACATGTAAACGTCACTACAGATATTTGGATTTAGGTTATGACATGTTCGACACGCCTGCCAATATTGGCGATGATGTGGCGCAGACGAAAAGCGAAATTCTGCATGACCCGCTGAAGTGTCGGAACATTGATGCTGTCGATGACATCTTAATAGCTGTTCTCAGCTCAGTAGCGATTTTGGGGTTATTGCTGTGCGTCTTGTCTTCAATATAACCCCACAAAAAGGAGTCGCTTGTGTTCAGATCCGTAGAATATGGTGGCAAATTGAGACCCATGCTGGTGGCGTCTGGGTACCCCAGAGCCAGAATGCGGTCCACAAAGTGCTCCTCCAGGACATCAAATGCTCTTCTGCTTCGATGGAGTCGAGCTCCGTCTTGCAAGAAATCAGGGTTACTTTGGATAATGGGGATGAAATCTCCTTCCAAAGCCTTCACATACTCTTCGGTAGTCACCGTGCCATCAAGGAATATCTCACCAATTATTTCATGACTGGATCGCGAAATGCGGATTCTCAGTCCTCCAAATCCGTCAATTTTGCTTATTGATGAACCCGGCCAAATGAAAGAGGGCTTATCGCTAAACCAAACCATATTCACATCAAAGTCCTGTTCGTCAGTTCTGTGGACAATGGTGTTGGTGAAACACAACCGCTGTTTCATTGCCCTGGGGCGTAATGGCTGATGGGTTTGAATTTTGTATGGGAAGAGATGCAGGTCTTCAACAACGACTTGCCTCCCGGTTGATTCGCACCTGTTGTGCAGCTCGTCTGATCGGTTTCCAGGGGCTGATTTGAAACACAGTGCGTGTCTTCTCGATGTTTTCAGGCATTTTCACCCTTTTGGGACGACCGACATTACCAACACTGTCATTACCGACATTACCCGTTCTCTCAAACTTGCGAATGAAATTGTTGATTGTTAGTACACTTGGACCGGCTGTCTTCAGCTTGAACTCTGTCGCAAACTTACTTTGAGCCGTATTGGGACAGTTATTACTCGTTTGGCAGGCCTTCACAAGCACTGTACACTCAGGCACGCTGTACCGTGACTTTTTCACGTGCAAATGACCGACAACAACAAGTCGCTTATGCATGCGCATACTAATTTCCTGATTGTCACCCTATATACACTGCTGGCCATTAAAATTGCTACACCAAGAAGAAATGCAGATGATAAAACGGGTATTCATTCGACAAATATATTACACTAGAACTGACATGTGATTACATTTTCACGCAATTTGGGAGCATAGATCCTGATAAATCAGTACCTAGAACAACCACCTCTGGTCGTAATAAAGGCCTTGATACGCCTGGGCGTTGAGTCAAACAGAGCTTGGATGGCGTGTACAGGTACAGCTGCCCATGCAGCTTCAACACGATACCACAGTTCATCAAGAGTAGTGACTGGCGTATTGTGACGAGCCGGTTCAAAAATGGTTCAAATGGCTCTGAGCACTATGGGACTCAACTGCTGTGGTCACAAGTCCCCTAGAACTTAGAACTACTTAAACCTAACTAACCTAAGGACATCACACACATCCATGCCCGAGGCAGGATTCGAACCTGCGACCGTAGCGGTCGTGCGGTTCCAGACTGTAGCGCCTTTAACCGCTTGGCCACTCCGACCGGCTGACGAGCCAGTTGCTCGGCCACCATTGACCAGACGTTTTCAGTTGGTGAAAGATCTGAAGAATGTGCTGGCCAGGGCAGCAGTCGAACATTTTCTGTATCCAGAAAGGCCCGTCAAGGACCTGCAACATGCGGTCATGCATTACCCTGCTGAAATGTAGGGTTTCGCAGGGATCGAATGAAGGGTAGAGCCACGGGTTGTAACACATCTGAAATGTAACGTCCACTGTTCAAAGTGAAGTCAATGCGAACAAGAGGTGACCGAAACATGTAACCAATGGCACCCCATACCATCACGCCGGGTGATACGCCATTATGGCGTGACGAATACACGCTTCCAATGTGCGTACACCACGATGTCGCCAAATACGAATGCGACCATCATGATGCTGTAACCACAACCTGGATTAATCCGAAAACATGACGTTTTACCATTCGTGCACCCAGGTTCGTCGTTGAGTACACCATCGCAGGCGCTCGTGTCTGTGATGCAGCGTCAAGGGTAACCGCAGCCATGGTCTCCGAGCTGATAGTCCATGCTGCTGCAAACGTCGTCGAACTGTTAGTGCAGATGGTTGTTGTCCTGCAAACGTCCCCATCTATTGACTCAGGGGTCGAGACGTGGCTGCACCTTCCGTTACAGACATGCGGATAATATGCCTGTCATCTCGACTGATAGTGATACGAGGCCGTTGGGATCCAGGACGGCATTCCTTATTACCCTCTGAACCCACCGATTCCATATTCTGCTAACAGTCATTGGGTTTCGACCAACGCGAGCAGCAATTTCGCGATACGATAAACCGCAATCGCGATAGGCTACAATCCGACCTTTATCAAAGTCGGAAACGTGATGGTACGCCTTTCTCCTCCTTACACGAGGCATCACAACGACGTTTCACCAGGCAACGCCGGTCAGCTGCTGTTTGTGTATGAGAAATCGGTTGGAAACTTTCCTCATGTCAGCACGTTGTAGGTGTCGCCACCGGCGCCAACCTAGTGTGAATGCTCTGAAAAGCTAATCATTTGCATATCACAGCATCTTCTTCCTGTCGGTTAAATTTCGCGTCTGTAGCACGTCATCTTCGTGGTGTAGCAATTTTAATGGCCGGTAGTGTACGTAGTAGTTTTTTGGTAAAGAGGTTTAAGACAAATCAGTAAGGACGAATAAATGGTTAACATAACAACAGCAATTTGGAATAATTACATACATGGCTGGAAGAACACGCACTGTTGAGAGTCACAGCTGTACGAAATTTTCCGACACAAATTTTCGTGTGTCCATTATAATTATCCGGGCTGTTATGCCGTGGTCGGTTGATGAATTCTGAGTCGGAGACGAAACGTTGGGAATCACCTCAGAATTCATCAACCGACCACGGCATAACAGCCCGGATAATTATAATGGACATGATATTTCCGGCCGTGAAAGTTTACATTTTAGTAAATTTTCGTGTGTCACTATCGGGTTGTAGATCTATACCTAATGCAAGTGATGTGAAGAAATTTTCATCCAGCGAATAAATTTCGAATTTGTATTAAAGTGACGTATTCCATACCACCATATGTGAATATACAATCAGCCGTACTGGTAGAAATAAAATGTTAAGAGGTCGAAGAGGACGAAATTAGGAAACATTTTGTTTCTGTACAGAAGTACATGCTGTTCTCAGACAGCTCGGACAGTTTGCATCCAAACATTTGGGACGAACAGTTCCAAGACGGACCTCCGAGACCATCATCCGCCAGGTACAAAATAAATTTCATTTGGGTGTATCTTCGGGAAGAGGCAGCCGCCACGAAGAGAGTAATTACGGAAAAATGCGGGACTTACGTGGAATTCACATAGGTGTTTCTATACGTCTTTTCGGCACAAGAAAAGCAGGAGCGCGTGAAGTTAGGCATTTTTATGATGGAGACTTATGCAGGATCGCAGTTTCGTAGCTCAGATAAATATAACAAGGAAGTGGTAAAAAGAAATCAGTTCTTGAACGCACCATTTGAACAAAACAGTTGATGTGACTTTGCCAAATAAAGTTACCAAACATGATTCGAAAAGATATTACATTGACAGGTCATCGAAGTAACATTGCAGGTACGCTTCTACATTTACTGGATTAGCTTGGGTATGATCGAAAGGTTGATGTTAGAGAACTGGTGCTCTCTGCGCAGAAACACTACAGGTGAGCACAACATGGACCACTCGATGCAAACTGATGGGTGAAGCATCACCCCATAAAAATGTAAACAAGTGGTATAGGATCAATCCTCGAGGGTGCAGAAAACCACTGCAGTACCTACCTATTGTAATACTTTCATGCCGATGTGCTCTTTGACCATTTATTATTGTACATATACTTGCTTTTATCTTTATGTAAATGTATATGTACACGATGTATGAATTAATTTGTTTATTTTGCTGTATAATCAATTATGTATATTATGCAAATATCGCTGAGTAATCGCTGAGGGAATGTTAGGGAAACGTTAGGTTTTTGTCAACAAATAAGTTTCGTTGGAGTAGCGGCGTCTCTGGAAGCGGGAGGATGTTACGTCAGAGAACGCGCTACACAGATAGAGAACTCTGGTGTGAGACTTGGTGAAGTGCGGACGCATGGATGGCGTGCACTGTACTGGAGGAGTGATTGTTTAGCGGCACGTGGCAAGTGATGAGCGTGGGCGGTGGAAATATTGGCTGCAGCAACATCAAGAACCCCCTCACGCCAATATCATTGCCAGAAACTCCCGTGCTCGCTGATTATCATGGAAAGGAGCCAGCAGCAGCATCGTCGTCAGCAACTTCGCCACGGCGAGAATGAACTGAAGTCAGATTGCTGCATCGCAGCTTATTGTCAACTAATTTTGTAACGGCGTTACTCAGCTTTGTGGTGTTTAACGAGTGAATAATTACCATAGTTTAATCAAAACTGTTTACCCGTGGTTCTCCTAAAATCATTCACCATGTAGGTTTCTGTCCTGTCCTATTGTTACAATAATCCGAGTACCGTTTATGAAAAATGAAAATTGCAGTGCCAGTTAATTTTGCTTATGAACTAAATGATTCAGTTAGATTAAAGATTTGAGCTTAAAGCATTCAGTAATTTCAGTCTCACTAACTTTAAATTTGAACTTTGATCTGAGGCGACCTAATTGCTGAAAATAGTAAATCAACTAATCAAATTAAAATGATTCCTCGCACTATGAACAAAAGCACTAACGAGAATTAATGAGTGAGTGCAAATATCAGTGATTATTGTAATTTGTTGTCAGTAAAGTTCTGATTCAGATTTTGACTTGCAGTCGTGCTAAAGTATAATAATTACCTTCTGATACAGTAATTATCAATTTCTACTTCCCTGTTCAGAAGTCAATAGAGTTTCTTTTAATTATTTTTTGCCATTTTCCAAAATTCATATGAAAATAGTAGACGTTATTGTGAGGTAGCGTCATTGTCACGTACAACAGTAAGTAACCATTAATCTAAGTGTTAGTGTGGTGTCACCGCCAGACACTACACTTGCTAGGTGGTAGCCTTTAAATCGGCCGCGGTCCGTTAGTATACGTCGGACCCGCGTGTCGCCACTATCAGTGATTGCAAACCGAGCGCCGCCACACGGCAGGTCTAGTCTAGAGAGACTCCCTAGTACTCGCCCAGTTGTACAGCCGACTTTGCTAGCGATGGTTGACTGTCTACATACGCTCTCATTTGCAGAGACGACAGTTTAGCATAGCCTTCAGCTACGTCATTTGCTATTACCTGGGAAGGCGCCATATTCTTCAAGAATGTATTCTGAACAGATAGTATTGTGAATCATGTACCGTCCAGAGAGACGTTCGTCATTAATGGATTAAAGTTAAGTATCAAACTAATTATGTCCGTTTTCTGAATTCTAATTCCTTGTCATGTTCCAGACCACACGTCAGTATAGTTCTTCCCTCCTCACGCCAGCCTACGTGAGCTAAAACGCGTGCATTTCGGCCCCCACTAGTAACACGGTGTTGGCTCTTCTGCCAACACAACAGTTATCTTGTATGTTTTCAAAATTTCAGCTCTATTAGTTAATGATATTTCGAGTGCAAACGAGTTCCTTTCTCGCTTTACTACGTAAATGTTTCAATTGTTCTTGCTAACGTGCGTGCAGCCCTCTGTTGCCGCGCGTGTTCGAGTAATTCTTGACATTGACTGTTCGGCTCATTAATTCACCTACCGAACAGAAATTTTGCCCAATTGGGCTGGCGACCGAATTTCTTTTAGCTATAATTATTTCAGTAACTCTTATTATTCTGTTCCGATCCACGTGGTACCCCTTCTCGTTGGCACAGTACGTGGATGATAGCACAAACCTTTCGAACAACCATACTAAATTTTACAGTAATTAATTAGGCAGAATAAGTTGTCCTAGAAGGCATCTTGTTGTTAACCTCTCCCTCATTTATCGACTTTATATTGAATCTTCGGCGCGATAGCCATTTCAAAATTTTATTCCAATTGTTTAGGCACATGCTTACACGGTCATATATTTCTAACATTTTCGATAGAAGGGAAGGGGGACGTTCCGTCACGTTACACTCAGACCCACGTTGTAATAAGAGGAATGATTGTGAATGAAAAAGACGAAATGCATGTCTTACTGGCATCCCCTAAATTCAAGGGAAACAAGCATGCTTATATGTTGATTTCTATGGTCTTCGCCTAAACTATTAATAGAGGAAGAACATGAAATTAGTTTTGGTTGCCGCGTGGTTAATATAAATAGAGGAAATTACAATGCTATTTGGGCACTGGTAACCAGGTATCAGTTTTAGATAAGTGTGTAGAAAATTCGTGGTACTGTTCACAGCAAAGCAGTTGAGATCGGGCAAGTCCACAGTCTAAGCCATATTAGCCTTAGACTTCATACACAAGTACTAGATGGTGGTGCTTTTAAAAGATAGAGTTATGGTGAGAGTTGAGGGCCAAGAACAGAGCTTGAATATCAATAATTACACAAGTAAAGATGGAGGATCGAATTACATGGTTCTGTCGCTTGTAGACATAAAGAATGCGATTACAAAGGAACTTCAATGCATTGAATCGCAGCCGCAAAGGGAATTTGGAATGGTACTTTGTGCACATTCACACATTTTATATGATGCACCAGCTACAATACAAATGTTCCAGTACCAGTTTAAAACAAAAGAACATCGAAAATTCTTCGTTAGACCCTATAATGTTCCACTGGTATGTAAGGAGGAGGTGCGGAAGAGATACGTGACAAACTGCAAGCAGTTGTTATTGAAGAAGCAGTCAGTTCATATAACAACTCTGCACTATGCATTGTTTTAAAGGGTGGTCTATTCCGTTGGTGTTAGAGTCACTACAAATCAACATGATCATAGCATCAAAACTGAATGAGCAGAAACATTAGAGAAGTTGCCTGCAGTAGTTCCATGGTATGTATGTGTTAACATCAGTGGATTTGCACTGTAGTTACTGGCAAGTTGAAATGCCCACTGCATGTCGACAGTACATGATATTTTTATGTTTTGGAGGATGCTTACAGTTTAGGAAGTTGCTGCCCAGACTAAATGTGTTGTCAGCTGCCTTCATCAGAGTGCAGCATTCCGTGATCCCAAAAACACTAAGAGATGGCCAACCACGGTGGCCGTGAGGCTCTAGGCGCTGCAGTCCAGAACCACGCGACCGCTGCGATCGCAGGTTCGAATCCTGCCTCGGGCATGGGTGTGTGTGATGTCCTTAGGTTAGTTGGGTTTAAGTAGTTCTAAGTTCTAGGGGACTGATGACCTCAGATGTTAAGTCCCATAGTGCTCAGAGCCATTTCTTGAACTAAGAGACGGAGTGACATTATGTGTCGATGATGCAGTTGTTGTGGAGAAGATGTGGGAGAAACACAGTGTGGCACTGGATCAGTTCCTTAGTGCTTTCAAGGATCAGGTCACTACAGTGAACCTAAAAAAGATAGAGTCTGGACATAAGGATGTAGGATTCCTGTGCAATGTAATCTCCAAAGATGGTATCCAATCAGTTCCAAGTAAATTCAAAGCACAGAGAATTATACAGTATTGAGAATCAAGAGGCAAATATGCGTCTTTCTGAGGCTAATTAACTTTTGTAAAAGACAAACAATCCTGTTAGAGGAACATCCGCAAATGAGCATTATACCAGAGGTGGAAAGTGCCACTACAGCTGTGAAGTCCTTTTATTATCACACGACCGGTTTCGGGCTCATAAACGCGCATCTTCAGCTGTCGTAACGTGGTGCTCGTAGGTAGCACACCGCGCCTTGTACACGTTCAGCGCGGCGTTCGGGAGTCACAGCTCCAAGTTACGTCACCTGTAGATGGGCGTATAAGAACTCGAAACCGGTCGCGTGATAATAAAAGAACTTTACAACTGTATCGGTATTTTCAACCTATGGTTTTACGAAATATTTATGAAAGGGACCGTGACGACTACGAACTTGTCTTGACTAACGGGAAAGAACTTGGTGTGGAGTTGGACAGAAGAGGAGAAGCGGGAGTTTGGTTCAGTCAAAGAAGCATTACTTAGTGCTCCACTTCTGTTCCACCCTGATTTGAGCAAAGGATTGTGCATGTCCACGGAAGCGTATTGTACTAGTCTTGGGCTACATCTATTCCAAGAGGTGGATCAAGATGATGTAATATATTAACAGACTACAGCATTTGGGAATCGGGTCTTGAATAAAGCCGACAGAAACTACTTAGCAATTGAGTTAGAGGCACCAGCAATAGTCTGGGGGTTCACCAAATTTATGTATTTTTAATGAGAAGAATGGCCAAGGTCTAAAATGACCATAAAGCTTTAGAATTTCTTATGAGTTCATAACTGACAGAGTCAGGTCTCTCATTTGGCAGTACACCTCCAAGAATTTAGATTCCGTATTTTGAATGTACCAGGGCAGAACAACGTTGTGGCAGACGCGTTGTCCGGATCACCTGCTGTGTTAACCCGATAAAATGATGATGAGCTTCACGAGACAGTTTCGAATGTTCTGTACACGAAGCGTATAATATTTAAGTGTTTTATAGGAGCCATACTTGCTGATATTTGCGGAGAAAAGGATAAGAATCCCATCCTGCAAGATGTCAAATTGAAATGACGAGTTGGGGCTGGAAGCCAATATCATACTGTACTACATGGTCAGAAATAATGTACTGATCTGTCTGACTAATCTTCACGAAAACAGTTGGTTGGTAAATAAAAATGTAAATGTCGTGAAACTAGGGCCTCCCGTCGGGCAGACCGTTCGCCAGGTGTAATTCTTTCGATTTGACGCCACTTCGGCGACTTGCACGTCGATGGAGTTGAAATGATGATGATTAGCACAACACAACACCCAGTCCCTGTGCGGAGAAAATCTCCGACGCAGCCGGCAATCGAACCCGAGCCCTGTCGTGCTGACCGCTCAGTTATGGGCCAGACGAATTTGTTAACAAGCCTGTATGGTACACCCATCTCAGTCACGCACATTTTGAACACGCAAGTGTTTTCAACATGTTGTGAAAGTCCCTATATCGACAGATGCATTAGGAAAGTGTTGAGCAGATGTGTGTCTAATCAAACTGCGAAACCCACAATCATTGATCGTGCATATGTGTATCCTATAGAGCCAAAGCATATGCTAGACATCACTGCCTTACCACCTTGGTTTTTTTCGGCCCTGTCCTGCGAGGTAACCAACATATTTTGGTTACTTTGGAGCTCGCTTTAAAGTTTGTAACTCTCATCCCATTGAGAAATGCTACCGGGAGGACAGTAACCAGGGTTTTCGAAAGGAATTTTCTGAATGTAGTCGAACGACTGAAAAGAATTTTGACCGACACTGGCCCCCAGTCCTACCCTCAAACCTGGAGAAGTTTCATGACGAGCAAGATGGTACTGCAAGAGACGGCTAAGGGCGTAAGCAGCGTTGGTCCTGTGCAGGAAGCACTCCCACAGTTCACACCTTGCCAGTTTTCCACGGAAGAGTGGTAGTGACCTGTGTAGGCGCAGTGAAAGAACATTCAGAATTAGTTATTTATTTCCATAAAAATACAGGTGGCATCTGACTTGTGATTAGCACCGTCTGTCAATGCCCGATGAGGAATCGCGTCGTAAGTTGCCGTCAGCCCCTCAAAGCAGCTGACACCGCACACTGTGTTATAGCCAGCTGCTGCACTGTCCGTTCGCCGCTTGCGGTGACCCTGGCTTCGACTGTACTGCGTCGCCGCGGCAGTCAGTGACGGCGGCATTAGTATTTAACTTACACGCTCCGACTTGGGGGTTCTATGTCCCATCCCGCTGACAACACTTCTTCTTCATCCGTCGTACTGCGATGATAGTTGCCGTGCTGCCATGAAGTTCGACGATATTGGCCTGCCACCCAGGTAGGTCCTGTACAGTCCGCCGGTATGTCAGGAACGCTGGTGTCCTGAACCTGGTGGGAAGGGAAAACGTCCATCTGCAACAGGGCAGACTGTTTTGTTGAACTCTGCAACTGGTGATTATGACGAGTCAGCCATCTCTCACTGTAGCGGCTGTCAGTAGTATGCAGGAAATCTACAAACACACTCGTGCCAGATGTCACTTCGCTGCAATCAGCGCATCTAGTGCGAACGTCATGTACGCCATCGATGCGTCTGACTGACTGCCTTATGAGCTGAATTGTTGGGGTGATTATGGAGTGTTTACCTGACGCCATTCGTCATGACCGCATAGGGCTTGGTGTTACGAAGGTATCGGCGGTTTTCCTTCTACCCTGATTGCATACCGAGTTTGTTAAAGTTCCGGGTGATCAAAAAGTCAGTATAAATTTGAAAACTGAATAAATCACGGAATAATATAGATACAGAGGTACAAATTGACACACATGCTTGGAATGACATGGGATTTTATTAGAACCAAAAAAATACAAAAGTTCAAAAAATGTCCGACAGATGGCGCTTCATCTGATCAGAATATCAGTAATTGGCATAACAAAGTAAGAAAAAGCAAAGATGATGTTCTTTACAGGGAATGCTCAATATGTCCACCATAATTCCTCAACAACAGCTGTAGTCGAGGAATAATGTTGTGAACAGCGCTGTAAAGCATGTCCGGAGTTATGGTGAGGTATTGGCGTCGGATGTTGTCTTTCAGCATCCATAGAGATGTCGGTCGATCACGATACACTTGCGACTTCAGGTAACCCCAAAGCCAATAATCGCATGGACTGAGGTCTGGGGACCTGGGAGGCAAAGCTTGACGAAAGTGGCGGCTGAGCACACGATCATCACCAAACGACGCGCGCAAGAGATCTTTCACGCGTCTAGCATTACTTTGTTTTTTGTTTTTTTTTGTTCTAATAAAACCCCATGTCATTCCAAGCATGTGTTTCAATTTTTACCTCTCTATCTACATTAATCCGTGGCTTACTAAGTTTTCAAATTTATACTGACTTTTTGATCACCCGGCATATAAATGGTTCGTAAAAGCTCTTGGTACTGTTCGTTGAACTTGCCTTAGCCTGCCTATCGTCCCATATTGAAGGTGGCGTGACCCTTTTTGGCTGCTCTGACCCACACTACACTCTTCTTAAGTCTGCCACCTGGCCCGCCAGAAACGCCAATGTTGTGTTTTGCCCTCGCCAACATGAAATTTATTCATTGCGGCCGGCTCATATCGACATTGGCGTAATGTAGCAATATAGCTTCGCTCTGGGGCTTTGAAAATTTTACCTGTTTTACTGTTCCATACAAGGCTGCCATGCAACAATACGAACACCTTATATCTTGGGCGGTCTTCCAGCATCGCTCCCCAACGAGAAGATTATGAGGGAAATTGTAAAATTATGTTGACTTTATTACCATAATTGACACAGCTCCTGAGATGAACTGACTTTCAGGATATCATCAATAATTTGAATCATGAAGTGATAGGGTTAGCACCGAAACTTGTATTACCGTATCATCAACCCACAATAAGAGAGATAGTGGACTAGCCACCCTTTAGACGTAAACACCATCATGAAATAGTGGTCGGCTCTGAGTCGGACCACAGAAAAGTTCCACCAAAGACAGGGAGAAATCGCACAAGAGAAAGTTCATAAGTTGGTTGGTTGATTTAGGGAATGGGGCCAAACGGTGAGGTCATCGGTTCCATGAGATTAGTGAAAGACGAGGACAGAAGTCGGCCGTGAGCTTTCAAAGGAACCATGCTGGCATTTGCTTGAAGTGAATTAAGGAAATCTTGGAAAATCTAAATCAAGATGGCTGGAAGCGGGTTTGAACCGTCGTCCTTCCGAATGCGACTCCGGTGTGCTAACCACTGGGCCATCTCGCCCGTTAAGTTCATATGTCATAAATTCCTTTGCATGTATTGTGCATAATACCGAGTGAGGAAAATAATGCATGACAATGTCGTAGAGATCGAGATCCTCAGGATGGCTCATGACTCGCACTTCAAAAGTTTTGTTGAATGAACAAAGTTAGAGACGTAAACTCCAGTCTCACAACCTTGTGCGAGTGTTCAACGAAGAACAAGGAAGAATGATCAGGAGGAGGTCTGTTTAAGGTGCTTGTCGACGACTTCCGATGAAGGTTTAAACTAAACACTTCGCGACTGAAACTGATGATATAGGTTTGGAGGATGACAGCAGTGACAGCATCGGACGAGACATTGGAAAAGTTTGCCCCATAAGGATGAGTTGCCTGTTCTAGTTTTGATATTAGATGCCAGCTGCAGGAAGCACTGAGCAATATTTGATGGTAGCGGCGGAACGTCAAGCCCTTTTTATGTTTTGTTGGATACGATGGAGTGCTGAGTTAATGATGACTTTCTTATTGTGTTTAAGTTACCGAGTAGCGTGATTCACAGTGCGACGATGTAGGGAAGGATAGATTACTGACATACCACGTCACGTAAAAGTATGTGTTTCTGATCAACTGAAGGTGCATCATTCGCTTGTGTATGTTGTTTTTACAGGTTCAAAAATGGCTCTGAGCACTATGGGACTTAACTTCTGAGGTCATCAGTCCCCTAGAACTTAGAACTACTTAAACCTAAATAATCTAAGGATATCACACACATCCATGCCCAAGGCAGGATTCGAACCTGCGACCGTAACGGTCGCGCGGCTCCAGACTGTAGCGCCTAGAACCGCTCGGCCACTCCGGCCGGCTGTTGTTTTTACAGTTGGTAGGGGAAACGATTATCATCTGGGGGAAGTCAGTAATTGTAATATTGAATATCTTAGAAGGAAAACCTTCGGTCGTGAATGCAACGTTTAGTAAGGAGTAATGTAACTTAAAAATTGGAGGCAAATTGTGGCCACAAACGCAGATACGGAAACTAGGTTACGTAAATGTATTAATGTTGTAATGGGCACCGTGATAGACCATTTTGTATATTCTTGTGTTGTGAACCATATGTTATGCATGTGTGTCTTATGCATGTTTCAGAGTAGTGATCCGAAACGTACAGTGACTAGTTGTTTTCAGAATTTCGGAAGGAGGAAGTATTCGTGAAAGAGAGGAAAATCCGACATAAAAATGGAGAAGTATGTCAGCACACACTATCAGAACAATAATTAGGTTCAGAGCGCGTCAATAAGGTGCATACTCAAACAGGTAGAGAGGATTCTGTCCAGCATCTGTGATTATCTCAGGAAACAGTAAAACTTAAATGCGATGTACGTTAACTGCATAGCCACTAACTGCTAGAGAGATATTTAATGAAATTTGTCACAGTGTTCCATGAACCATTTACATTTAATTGGTGCCACATTGTTCATCTTTAAAGTCATATTTACACACTGACCAGTCGCACTAATGTGACAAACTGTCAAAATCCTGAATAACCATCTTTTACAGCGCGGACCGTTGCAAGAGATGCAGGAAAAAAATCAGTGAGGTTCTGGAAGGCACTGATAGGATGTGGAGCCGCACTGATTCCAGTATCGCAGCGCGGGATTAGCCGAGCGGTCTCAGTCGCCGCAGTCATGGGCTGTGCGGCTCGTCCCGGCGGAGGATCGAGTCCTCCCTCGGGCATGGGTGTGTGTGTGTGTGTTTGTCCGTAGGATAATTTAGGTTAAGTAGTGTGTAAGCTTAGGGACTGATGACCTTAGCAGTTAAGTCCCATAAGATTTCACACACATTTGAACATTTTTCATTCCAGTATCGTGGCAAGCTGCGCCAGGTTTCTCGGCTGAGGATCCACGACACCAACAGCCCGATCGAGGTGGTCACACAGATTGTCGAACGGGTTTAAATCGGGGGAGTTCGGTGGAATGCCACGAAATCATTCCTCAGACCACAAAACTCCCTCTTCCTGCCTGGATCCTTTGCTTATGGACGTTTCACGCCGTACATGCCAGAGGCCATCTTTCCAGTGGAGTATAAACCTGATTCATCTCAAAAGGCCACCTGTCGCTATTCAGTGGACGCCCAGTTGCCGTTAGTGGCGTGCAAAGTCCGGCCTTCGTCGCTGATCCACAGCAGTCAGCTTGGGTGCATGAAGCAGGTGCCTGTTGCAGAGGGCCATAAAAACGTTCGCGGAATGGTTACTGAGGAGACACTGTTGGTAGCCCCCTGGTTCATGTGGGTGGTCAATTGCTCAAAAGCTGCATGCCTGTTCCCCCACACACATTTCCACAGACACTGTTCACCTCTGTCATCTATGGCCTGAGGTGCACCAGAGTTGCCTTGGCGCCGGTTTGGGATAGTGACTTTTTTGCCATGATGGTATACTTTAACCGCGGCTGCACGACAACAGTTTACAAACTTAGCTATTTCTGAATTGCTTCCACCCTT
The DNA here is from genome assembly GCF_023864345.2 of Schistocerca serialis cubense. Classification (NCBI taxonomy): domain Eukaryota; kingdom Metazoa; phylum Arthropoda; class Insecta; order Orthoptera; family Acrididae; genus Schistocerca; species Schistocerca serialis. The sequence continues at coordinate 196,147,733 of NC_064641.1, forward strand.
GGCCTGAACGCTAATGAACATAATCTTTGGACGTCAAATGAACTGCTCCGTTTCGTATTAGGACAACGACTGCACTGTTTTCTGCATACCTGTGGACACGCTCTATATACCAACCACTGGTATTGGCTGCCACCTGTCATCTGTGAGTGGTTATCACATGTTGATGTCGATCACAGGTGGTGGTCACATTAATGCCACTGGACTGTGTATATTAATTATTAATTTAATTGCTTATTTGTTAAAAGATGGAGGAGCCCTTAAGAGGCCATGGGTGCCAGACACATTTGCAATATATTTATTTTTCGTCATGGATGTTTTGTTGTTTTTTAAGTCAGCATTCATTTTTTGAGAGGTCCAAAAGCTATAATACTTTGATCTTATGTTTGTTTGTTGCTATTTTTATTAGACTGTGGCATTGAGTGTCATGGTCATTATGTAAATTTTATTCATATTTATCTAACGTTCCTATTTAATACAGTTTGAGAGCACTGCGATCGACACGCCCCACCATGCTACCTACATGAGAATGCAAGACAGGGCCCTGACTGCAAAGACAGTGGTCCGAAGAGAGTGAGGCGACTTTGACACACTAATTTGGTGACAATGAATATCACGTTGTCCAGCTCCTGCTAAAGGGGCATCGCCTCCCTGACTCCTAGAAGAGCCTGGGCCCGACGGACACTTACGTGCCAGCACTTGTCTATCGTCAACCCAGGCCAGTCCAGAGAGTCATACCTGCTGGACCGATTTCTGTCTCCAGGTGAACCAAACCACTCGCCGAGGGTGCTGCCACAGGAGATTACTGTCTGCTTATCCGGGTTAAGACAACCATGGTGACAGCCGACTGTCTGTCATGAAGCGAAGTTACAGAGGACATTAAATCTCCGTCCTAAACAGTAATTATGAGGGCGGCTGTAAGTCGACCTGAGTCATTAACAAACCTCTGGGTGGGGACGGAACGAAGAACTGCTTATGTCGTGTTGGGCACAGGGTCATGCTGAAAGTCTGAACAATACTCATGTAACACTTGCTTTGAAATCTTACTTGGTTACTCACTTAAGTCATGAGACCAGTGATACAGAACCATTCATTGTTGAAGTTGCGGATGACGCCGTACTTCTGCGCTACTTGTAAGAATGAACATTATTACGTCAATCCCCAACAGCACTGATTTATTTGTGAGTTAAGGTCACAAAATTTTGCTTTAGATGACTCTATTTATTGGAAGACTGGTCGGACATTTTTCGTTATGATTGACACTCGATGTAACGTGAGGAGGAACCTACTGCTGTCATGAGCAGGCTACACACATGAACTTTTATGCTACCTGGCTCATTAATTACGACTGAGGTGTGTCTCCAGTTACTTGGACGGACTCCTAACTTCAACATATAAGTTGTACAGGACTGCTGCAGGAAGAACTACAAAAACTTTGAACACTAACTCTCTCTCACGTGTCATTTCGTGGGGCGAACTTTTCTTAAGAGCAATTCATGTGATGAACAGTGTGTTTGCCCGAAAACAGTGAAGTGCATTTATGCTTCTTTTGTACTTTTGTTTGCAATCCTTCATGGACTATATTGTTGTTTTCGTTTGTATTAAAGAATGGCCTGTAGGCCAGACCAACAGACCTCATTAATAGAATGATTTCGACAAGCACAATCAGCAGTGTTTCAATATTTTTGCATTTGCAACCTTATGTTATTTTTTTTGATCAAAGACAATAGTTACACAATAATCTTGACACGCACCGTCAGTCGTGCCGCAGTTTGAACGTGTTTGCAACCTTATGGTAATTTATTACCATAGTATGCTACAATAGTGTTATTATTTTGTATGAGGCTGGCAGTCTTTAATGTCACCATTACGACACTTATTTAACAATATGTACAGTACACTACAGTGTACAGTGCCACTAGCGTTAGTATAAGAGAGTCTGACGAATGGTTTTAATACTTTTTCATGTATATACACATTCGTATGTATTCCCGATTATATGTTTTGAGATTTTACAAATTTGTACTTCTACATATCATACAGCAACACAAGTAAAGTACAAATGGTTTTATTACATTTTAGTTATCATATACATATGCTTTCATCTGTGTCAACGTATTTCTATGAATATTCTTATTCATTTTGGCATAACTTGTTTCTAACGGATGAATGACTTGATGCTGTTATACAGTAAGTGTGGATGTACGAGGGTAATCCCAAAAGTAAGGTCTCCTATTTTTTGTAAATAGATAGACCTGTTTATTTCTACAATGGTTTTACATCAGTTTACAGCATGAACATTTAGCTATTTTTAGACATAATCACAATTTCTGTCGATGCAGTTTTGTAGACGCTGTGGCAGTTTTTGTACGCCCATGTCATACCAGGTCGCCCCCACGCTGTTCAGAAAGTTATGTACCTCTTCTTCCACCTCGTCGTCGGAGCTGAATCGCTTTCCGGCCAAATGTTCTTTTAACCTAGGGAATAGGTGATAGTCACTGGGCCGGCCAGGGTGGCCGAGCGGTTCCAGGCGCTACAGTCTGGAACCGCGCGACCGCTACGGTCGCAGGTTCGAATCCTGCCTCGGGCATGGATGTGTGTGATGTCCTTAGGTTAGTTAGGTTTAAGTAGTTCTAATTTCTAGGGGACTGATGACCTCAGAAGTTAAGTCCCATAGTGCTCAGAGCCATTTAAACCATTTTTCAGAGTCGCACGGAAGGGTACAGGTGTTCGGTTTTTCCACGCGCTGTTCGAGAGTGGAAAAATAGAGATTTAGTGTGAAGGTGGTTCGATGAACCCTCTGCGAGGCTCTTAAATGTGGTTTGCGGAGCATCCATGTAGATGTAGGTCAATAACATAAGCCAGTTGATTTTTTTTTTTTTTTTTTAGGGTGCAAAAGCAACTAGGGTCATATGCTCCCATGTAAGAATCGTAGAACACGAAGACAAAAAAAAGCAGTTAAAAACGACTACACGTTAAGCCTAATCGATGGAAGGAAAGACAGCTAAAAACAGGTACTTGGAGAACGGTCCATAAAATGAACAACAGAGAAATGGAGGGCCTAAACTACAGATTAAATGTACTTCGCCATTTAGCTACCACGGATAAAAAGTAAAACGCTAACGACCGATAACTCAGATGGCAAACATAAACGAGAACTTAAGTAGTTAAAAAAGGATATTCCGTCAGGAAATGGCGAACCGCCAAAGGGTGAGGGCAATGAGTACAAAGTGGTGGGGGAGCATCACTTAACAAATGGCGATGGCTAAAAAGAAAGGGCCCAATACGCATCCTAGCCAAAATGATTTCCTCACTGTGAGAGGGCCGAGAGGAGGTCGTCCAAGCCGCTGGGAGAGGCTTTATTCCCCGGAGCTTGTTCTCATGAAGGGAGAACCAGTGTTGATGCCAAAGTGACACCACCTGCTGGCAGAAGGCAACTCGGAGATCATCGGAGGAAACGGAAGAACTAGCGGGCTGAGGTACGAGCACTGCAGCCTTGGCAGCGTCAGCGGCCTCGTTTCCCGGCAGACCGACGTGACCAGGAGCCCACATAAACATCACAGTGACTCCATCAAAAGTGAGCAAGTGACAGCTTTCCTGGACATGTTGACGAAGAGGTGGACGGTGTACAGCACGCAGATGCTTTGAAGGGCACTGAGAGAGTCGGAGTAGGTGACGCAATTGAAACGTCTGTGTCGCCGCCGGATGTACTGCGTCGTCTGATGCAGAGCGAAGACTCTGCTGTAAATCTGAGCTGTGTTCTCGAAGCCGATACCGAAAATCGTCGGTGCCAATGACTATGGCACTCCCGACACCACGGTCAGTCCGAGAGCCATCAGTGTACACAAAGGTGCTATCGCGAAGTTACGTGCGAAGGTCGTGAAATTTACGGCGATAGAGCGAGAGGGTCCTTAGGAAGCGAATGAAGGCCAAGGTGAACACAGGCAGCCGCACGAAGCCAAGGTGGTGAAGGGTTCACACGTATCGTAGAAGTGGCAGATAGCGTGAAGTTAAGCAGGTGGAGCAAGACCGACAGCGAACTCTATGAGGTAACATAGAAGAGGGACGCGCCACATAAAGGCGATCAGCGGGGTCATTGAAGAAGGAAGGATGGTGGCCACGCACGGCAGACAAACGGCATATACATCTGCTGAGGAGAAAGTCACTGCGGTATGACAGCGGTAATTTGGTAGCTTCTGCATACAGACTCTCAACTGGGCTAGTGTTAAAGGTGCCAGTGGTCAAACGGATACTACGATGGTGGAGTATAGAGACGGCGTAAGAGGAACGGAGGTGCAGATGCATAAATCAGACACCCATAGTCTAGTTTCGAGCAACCAAGGGATCGGTACAAATGTAAGAGGATAGTCCGATCCGCTCTCCAGAAAGTAATGCTGAAGATACATAGGACACTGAGGGACTGCGTACAGTGGGTAGCTAGGTAAGACAATTTGGAGGACCAAGAAAGTTTCCTATAGCGCATGAGCCGCGCGGGATTAGCCGAGCGGTCTGGGCGCTGCACTCATGGACTGTGCGGCTGGTCCCGGCGGAGGTTCGAGTCCTCCCTCGGGCATGGGTGTGTGTGTGTTTGTCCTTAGGATAATTTAGATTAAGTAGTGTGTAAGCTTAGGGACTGATGACCTAAGCAGTTAAATCTCATAAGATTTCACACACATTTGAACATTTTTTTATAGCGCATGAGCCCCAGGAACTCCGTAGTTTCAACGAACATAAGAGCAGCAGGCCCAAGATGTAAAGACCCATTGCAACGCCAGAAATTCATACAAATGGTTTTGGCAGTGGAAAAGCGAAACCCATTGTTGGGTCTCCATGAGTAAAGACGATTTAAACATTGCTGAAGACGCCACTCTAGGATACAAGTCCGTAGAGAACTGCAATAGATCGCAAAATAGTCAACGAAAAGGGGGCCAGACATGCCAGGTGGAAGACAGGTCATTACAGGGTTAATGGCAATAGCAAAGAGAACGACGCACAGGACGGAACCCTGAAGCACACCGTTCTCCTGGATAAAGGTGTCCGACAAGGCAGAACCCACACGTACCTTGAACACTTGGGCTTTTAAAAATTCCTGTAGGAAATGGGGCTTGTGGACTTGGAAGACCCCCGTGTAGAGAGTACAGTGCACCAGTTCTCCACCAAGTGTCTTAGGCTTTCTCCAAATCTAAAAACAAGACCGCAGAAAACGATTCATGACAGAGTGGCGAGATGGTCAACAGCAGCACGGTGAGCTCGAAATCCACACTGTGTAGTGGTTAGTAAATTACGAGACTCGAGCCACCACACCTTCTGGGCATGAATCAAACGTTCCATAACCTCGCAAACAAAGCTGGTGAGAGAAATGGGACGGTAGCTAGAAGGAAGGTGTTTGTCCTTACCAGGCTTAGGTATGGGTATGACAGTGGCTTCACACCAGCGTCTGGGAAATGTGTCCTCTGCCCTGATGCAATTGTACGTATGAAGGAGAAAGTGCTTGCCCACAAGAGAAAGGTTTTGCAACATCCGAATATGGGCATTGAAGTCACCGAGCAGCATAAAGGGATGAGGAAGTTGTCCAGTAAGCTGGAGGAAGTGTGCCCTGGTGGTGTCGAATGACAGAGAGATGTAAACGGTACACTGGGAAAAGGTCAAATGAGGAAGCAAAATGTGGACTGCAACAGCTTGAAGCCATGTAGTCAGGGAGATGGGTTGACTGTCAACGTCGTCCTGGATCAGCAGCGTGACTCCCCCATGAGGTGGAATGCCATCCGCCGGGGGAAGGTCAAAGTGGACCAGCAACAAGTGCGAGAGCTCAAAGCTGTCGTGAGGGCTCAATTTTGTTTCCTGGAGGTAGAGAACAAGCGGACACTGAGATTCTAAGGGTAGCTGTAAGTCCCCTTTGTTAGATCGAAGGCCGTGAACCTTCTATTGGAGGAAAGTCATGATGAGGAAAGTGGAGGAGGGAAAAAAATGAAGGCATGTCACCTCGGTGGCTGCCGAGCGCCAGACTCACTGCTACAGGGCGGAGAGGCTGGAGGATCCTGTTCCATGAGATCTTCAGAGGTGTCGGCATTCTCCTTCCATTAGCCTGAAGAGTCCAGGACAGGTACGTTTGGATTTCTACATTGGTCAGACGAAGTATTCAAAGGGCCTCAACACGAACAGGATAGCGTGGAGGAGCGAAAATGCAAGCAGTTGTTGTGCTTGAGAATCAGAAGTTATCTCAAAAAGCAAAGTACCATTGCGTAAACAAGAGCAGGATTGCACAGAGGCGACAATTGCATCGACACCTTTCTGAATAATAAAGGGATTTACCGCAGCAAAGGACTGACCATATGCAGTATGCGAAACCATGAGGAACCGCGGTGCAGCTGGGAGGGTCTTCGAATCGTTAACCTCATACCGTTTACGTTCAGTAGACATCGACTGTGAAGAAAATGATTGGCTCATTCGGAAAAAATCCCCCAAGATATCCTGCGTCTCGATGGCACTCTCCTTCCAACTGGTCCCCCTCCCTCCTCAGAGGGGGAAACACCCGCCTTAGGTAACTGTTCCCACCTCAGGTCACACCTCCCAAATCCCTGAGAGGGACCAATCGGCAATGTGAGAAGGTAGCAACTAAGGCAATCACCCCTTCTAGGGCCTGGCCTGTACCAGGGGGTACGTCGACCCGGGGCTGGGAATTACGCGTTACCCAGTCACATGTTACGCTTCAGACACGAGGGTCGGCCTTCAGGAGCGCACAGGGAGGAAGAAGAAAAAGGGGAAACTCAAACCCCGAAGCGGAGGAAGGGTAGAAGAAGAGAAACGAAGAAAGAAAGAAAGGGAACGAAAAACAGTGGAGAGACAGTTGTGATATCGGCTACTGATAATACAGAACACATTTCCGAAAACATCGCAGACATGTTCCCAAGGGAGGGGTAAAAAAAGGAAGAGGATAGACATGCAGCGCGGAAGTGAAAAGATGCTGCAAAGACTGGAGCCCCGTGGTAGCCAAGTATGAACTCGCCACCACAGGGCGGCGAGCCCGTGGAGGTGTGTGTGTGTGTGTGAGAGTGAGAGAGGGTGGGGTGGGGTGGGGGGGGGGAGGCCAATTGAAGGCCATCATAGAAATCACTGTCAAAAAGCCTGGTACTGGCAGTCTGGGTAATGCAGGTTACATTACCTAGCGTCAGTAGTTCCGCGCCGGCCGAAGAGGACAAGTGGTTCTAGGCGCTACAGTCTGGACCCGCGCGACCGCTACGGTCGCAGGTTCGAATCCCGCCTCGGGCATGGATGTGTGTGATGTCCTTAGGTTAGTTAGGTTTAAGTAGTTCTAAGTTCTAGGGGACTGATTACCTTAGAAGTTAAGTCCCATAGTGCTCAGAGCCATTTGAACCATTTTTTGAGTAGTTTCGCATCGGTTGAGTGGCGTGTCGTGGTGTGCTGCCAGGAGGTAAGTTTTGATAATATAACTGAACCGGCGAAAAAAAAAAAAGAAAGAAACATATTTAGACAAACACTTTTAGAGTTTTTTCAACGAAAGACATTTCTATTTTTTTCTTTCCTTTTTCCTTTCCTTATTTTACAGGGTCTCATCATTTGTGTCACTCTATTTTCGCAATTGAAATTGTTTGTCTAAGTCATAGACTTTTACACGAATAATGTTCTTTGCAATGAGAGATGGTGAAGTCGACGTGGCGCATCGGTAGTGGGAGTTGTAGCTCGGCGCGCGGGCGTCACCTGATCGCAGGTGTGACTACACTGCAGTTTTGACTGAATTAAAATGCATAGCCAGTGAACAGTGATTAAGGGCAGCTCCTCGATGAACAGTTACATTTAAGGAAGATTTCAAGAACGTTTTCGCGCGAGTTATGTACATCACGAAACTGCTAAACCGGTGACTCAATCTCAGTTGATTGTTGCCTATCTAATATCATCCAGGGGTAAAAAGATCCATCAAGTATTTCGGAATGAGAGCAAGTGGCAAGTTCCAACATAGTTTACATATAACATCAAAACAATTCGAAATTTTTATCGCTGACTCTCCTCCCAAAATAGTAAAGCGAATAATTTTTTCGCGTACTACAACTTCGCTGTTCATGCAGGAAAACTTAATAGGCATGTTTTTTTTAATTTATTAGTTTAGTACTAACTCTATGCGCAACACATTTTGCAAGCAGTATTCACTTATACAACACACAGTTGAGGAGATAACACATCGTAAGCATTGAGATGCGTGAGAAACTAGCATTTCTTCAAATGGAGTGCAGATTATCCATACTACACTGATCTAATGATTCATAATGAGAACGTTTAGCGATATGCAACAAACTTGTATACTTTCTTTCACTTACAGCCCCACAAAATAATGAAAGGGAAACAGTTTATCACTTAGTAATTGTTCGTTGTTCATGCGTTAAACTTGAGCAACAAGAATAACGTCTGAATTTATTATTTCTTTACTCTATTCGCTACCCATTTTTCTTAAAGTATTGATAATTTACCTTTTGTTTGAACGTAGTTGTTTTTAAAACAAATCTTAAAAAGCTACAGGTTAAACATTTCTCATCTATAAGAATTATTCATTTACGGTTTTTTTCATTGCTATCATCAGACCATTTATGTGAAGTGTTTTAAAGACATTTTTTTGTTTTCAAACGACCCATGCGAAAGTATTAATATCAATAAAATTATGTTTTTGCTTCTTTCTGTGGACCTCAAACATTCGAATCCCGCACGAGATTCCCGAATAAATAAATCATCAAGTCTTCACAAAATAACTCTCCAGTAAAGGAGATGTCCAGCGGCAAGAATCTGAGATTAAAGATATGGAGGAGCCAGAACCACATGAGAATTGGAGTACCACGAATGAAGGCAATCTTGATCCATGACGACAGTGTGACTGTGGTAAATATCAGGACAATGAACCTCTCCTGACCAGCCCTAAACGTTCTAGTAAACACATCCTAGATGAAGTAGGGAAGCAAGGAAGCAATGAACGTATCGCATTGTTGGCTGCGCTGAAAAGTTTTGATCTCCGGTCACGAAAAAATAAAATAATCAAGTAATCCATACTGTTTTTTTCCTCTGTTTATTTCCTCTGCATCAGGGAGCTGTATTAAATACCCTAAATGAAAAATGACCCTACATCAAGCGATTTTTTTCTCAATTCTTAATTCTTCCTGTTTTCATTTTCGATGTGTTGGTTGTACGTTATTTATTGTACATTATTTATCTACATATACATCTATATCCATACTCCACAAGCCACATGGCGGTGGAGGTCTGTAATCCCGCGACTCTTTTTTTTCCCCGTTCCATTCGCGAATAGCTTGTCTGAATAATGATCGTCGATAATGCTGCGTATTGGCTCTAATTCTCGAATTTTGTCGTTGTGGTCATTTCGAGAGACGTATTTGTGAGTAATATGTTGCCCTATTCAACCGGGAACGTACTCTCTTGAAATATCAATAGTAAACTGCTCCGTGGCTCACAGCATTTCTCTTGTAGCGTCCGAAAATGGAATTTGTTGAACATTTTTGTGATTCTCTCGCACCGATCACTTCCCATAATGAAACGCTTTTCTGTGGACCTCACCTATTTCTTCCATGGAGCCAACCTGAATAAAACGTTCTCGGTTTTCAAGGCGCGTCAATTCGAATAAAATCCTCGAGCTTTCGGTGGCCATCTTCGCCATCGTCGTCAGGAGTTCACTGACTGCCGGGGTTGCTACGGTTTCTCGCTCATATAGGCATGTTGACATCATCAGCAACCAGATACTATCTGATTGGCTGCTGCTGGTATCATCATGCCCTATATAAGCAAGAAACCGTAGCAGCCCCGGCAGTCAGTGAACTCCTGACGACGATGGCGGAGATGGCCACCGAAAGCTCGAGGGTTTTATTCGAATTGACGCGCCTTGAAAACCGAGAACGTTTTATTCATGTATGCCGTCGCGAAAGACTCCGAGGACACATGAAGCGAACCTCTTAAGACTCCAAGACTTCTGATCAGTACTCTAGAGTCCGTCGTAAGCCACATACTTCGTGGATTAATTACATTTCTTAATGATCCTGCCTACGAAAGAATATCATCCTGGCATCTGCTTTACAATTTTTTTTATGTGGTCATTCTACTTGATGTCGCTCCGCATTACTTCTAGGTATCTTACGGTACTTACGGTTTTCAGTGACCTGTGACCAATATTTTAATAGTGGGGGATCTTCTCCAATTCATACGCAGTACTTTGCATTTATTTACGTCCGTGTCAACATCCGGTCCTACCCCAATCGTTGATCCTCTGCAGAATTTCGCTACATCAGTCTGGCGTTGCGTCCTTCCTATACCTTCATATTTGTGGATTTTGTACCATTACGAACAGCGTGTTGAGTTCTCACTCTAAGGAAATCCTGTAACTTGTCACAAATTTGGTCCGGCAGTCAGCAAGATCCTACTTAGTTCAGTAAGCTACAGTGCGGAACTGCTCTCCCCTGACTTAAGTCCTCGTAACTTCAACTCGATTTATAACCTGAAGGAAACACTTCACGGCATTCACTTCAGAACTGCGACATATTCGTCGGGCAATACACGGCGCCGCTCGAACTCTCAACACAACTGGCACTGCTAGGAGTATCCTACGACTTCCACGTCGCTGCCAACGGGTTATACATAATGCTGGTGACTGCTCTGAAAGTCAGTAAACTTTGAAACACGTATCTATTTTGTACGAGCTGTAAATAAATAGTTGCTGCTATTAAAGTTCCGACTCTGGTGTATAGGCGCTGCCACCCACAGCGCCGTATCCTGCCTGTTTACATATCCCTGTATTTGAATACGCATGCCTATACCAGTTTTTTGGGGCTTCAGTTTGTCTTACTAGCTTATTGGTTTTTAGCATGCTAAAATATTGCAAAAAGCTAAACAGAATTTAACTTAAGTCATTCTAAAGGTAAATGTTACTTACATATGATCTGACCATCAGCAGTTCTATGAAATTTTATTCCAAATTGTTGGCTGAATGCAAGTTTGATGACATTTCATTTCACAATTGCGTAATATGTCTATATGCAGTGTGTTTAAAGTCATGAAATTCATATTCAGCGAATCATTTGGAAAAATATGTGTTCAAAGAAAGTTTTTTTTTTTTTTTTTTTCTAAAGTTGAGATAGGTGCTAATGCTAATGTTGGTGGGAGACGGAGAAGGTACTAGAGAATATCCGGCCAGCCGGGGTGGCCGAGCGGTTCTGGTGCTACAGTCTGGAACCGCGAGACCGCTACGGTCGCAGGTTCGAATCCTGCCTCGGCATGGATGTGAGTCATGTCCTTAGGTTAGTTAGGTTTAAGTAGTTCTAAGTTCTAGGGTACTGATGACCTCACAAGTTAAGTCCCATAGTGCTCAGAGCCAGTTGAACTATTTTGAACTAGAGAATATCGGATTGCGCTCAAGGGTGATGGTCTCAGACAGGCTGGTAACCACTCTGTAAAAGGAATGGTGACGATATGGGGTGAGGACGACACCGTGGCAAGGAGGACATCATTAAGAGAATATCGTAGGTTAGGCCGACTGTCTCTGATGAATGCGCAGATGATAACAACAGGAACTCGGACAGAGGTTACGGGCACAGTGTCACCACGAACCGTCGTAAACAGATTATTGCGAGGTGGACTGACATCTGGCTTGCACCAGTTTCCTCTCAAAGTGAGATAAATAAATAAAGAGAACATTTTATATGTCTACCTTGACACAACAAGAAAAACTCTCAAATAGAGTCAGTCTTGTGTCCGCACCAGCCACAAAAGAAACATTTCACTCCTGCGTGAAATTAGAAGGTAGCTAGTATCCCCCCCCCCTCCTCCCTCACCCCCATCCTCCTCCGTACACTGACTCCACACCATCATATGATACTGAAAAACAATTTTCTCTTAATACTTTCATTTTTAAGACGACGAAGGGTAAATTATATATATATATATATATATATATATATATATATATATATATATATATATATATATATATTTTAAGGACGTTATCTTTACACCAGTGACTGTTATATTACACTATTGCAGTTTCGGCCACTATCAAGTGCTGATATTACATTACATTAACATGCCTTAAAGCCATGTGCTGATGTTTGCTGATATTATGGCTTTAATCTATGTCAGTGTAATGTAATATCAGCATTTGATAATGGCCTAAGGCCGAAATTGAAATAGCGTAATAAAAACTTATAACCGTTACTGGCGTAAAGATGATGTCCTTAAAAAAAAAAAATTTATGTCTGTGAATCCCAGCTACAACAAGTTTATATATCTATTATGTAAATTGAGGAGGGAGAAAGGAAAGAGAAGGAACTAATTGTATCAGCTGTATTGGCACTTTATGTGGAATCAGCAGCGACGAGTGAAAATGTTCGCCAGACCGGGAATCGAACGCGGGATCTCGTGCTTACTTGACAGTTACTTTAGCCACTGCGCCATCCAGAGACAGTATCCGGCACAATTGCGCGGACTAATTCGGCGCGCCTCATGGCCGACAGACATTTCCACTTGGCGCTCCCTATATCCGCAGTCCTCATCCATATCCTCTATGCTCGCCACTTCGGGACTCCCGCCGGACTTTAAAAGAAGTGTCGTCGTAACTGCCGTCTGCATCACGTCTGCTGTGCAGCGAGTTACGTTAATTTAAGTACTAACTGTATTTTTCTTACTTGTCACTTCTTCTTCCGTGTGTTTTTGCTTTTAGGAAGCTTTAATTGTCGAGTGCTAGTAATAGTGTTCCATAGATTTCGTGTTTGTTTTGAATACAGTCAGAGAGAGTCCCTTTAGTCAGCCATAGTGCCAGTGGTGCTAGTGTTTGGTTTGAATACAGCCCAGAGACAGGTTGTGCTATTTTCATTGTTTTCTACAAGAAGTGTCTAGTAACAACAGTTTAGTCAACTATCAGCCGCCTTTAGCGATTTAGCAGTCTAGTTAAAAGTTGATTAACTCTCTACAGTAAATTGATTTCTTAGGATGGATAGGATGTGTGACTGCTGTGTACGGACGCAGGAGGAGCTGGCCACTGTTCGCGAACAGCTGAACGTGTTGATGGCCACGGTCAGCCGTCTTCAGGCTGCTGGCTCGGAGTGTAGCGGCAGTGGGGAGTCTGGTGCGTCGCATGGTACACCCCAGGTGTTACATGCTTCACCCACTGTCCCTGCTGTCGAGACATCTTCGCGGGTACCAGCGCGGTTGGGCCACACCCTCTCCCCAAGGGGAGTGGCGGTTTCAGCGGCGTTCGCGGCGCACGTGGCGGAGGGTCAATGTGGAGGCTAGTCGTGTGGCATCGCCTGCTCTGCCTGTGAGTGGACATGAGGCCGCTCCTTCAGCAAGGTCCGAGCAAGCACACGGGGGGAGGGATTTATTAGTGATTAGGAGCTCCAACGTTAGGCGGATGATGGAGCCCCTTACGGAAATAGCGGAGAGGTCGGGAAAGAAGGCCACTGTTCACACTGTCTGGTTACCGGGGGGTCTCATCCGAGATGTGGAGGAGGCCCTGCCGGCAGCGATAGAGAGCACTGGGTTCACCCGACTGCAAATTGTTGATCATGTCGGCACCAATGACTCCTGCCGTCTGGTTTCAGAGGTCATCCTCAGTTCATACAGGCGGCTGGCGGAGTTGGTGAAGGCGGAAAGCCTCGCTCGCGGGGTGGAATCTGAGCTATAGGACACATCAGAAAGAACAGACATCACGCAGTCATATAAATGATATGTAGTATTTGTAGATGTCTCACTAAAATATGAACTAATAAGTCAGTAAGACAGTTGGTATGGTTTATTTCTAACAAAACATTTTTGCAGAAAGATGATTCAATTCTCAATGCATGAAGAGCGCTGCATGCTACTCCTTCTCAGGTAAGAAACTTTCCACACTGAGGGCAGAGACTTGTAACAACATACCGCTTCCCTCCTACCAACACTTGTTTCATCCACTCCCTGCAGCCTATTCAACATCAACTAAACTGAAGTAAGCGCGCATCACTCCCGTTGTCTGTAAATCACTTGATCGCTGGGCTCCTCACTCCTGAACCGGCATAAATTGGAAGATTTTTGGCTGCCAATGGTTTGTGTCTGAGCACCGATACTTATTGTCATTGTTATCATTACTATTACTATTATTATTATTATCATTACTGTTATTATAATTATATTATTACTATGCTGTTTAGGTCGTAGACCCTGTAACAGTGTAGTACCTATTGCAAAGCTATTGTTATGTTGTTCTGTCAGTTTATTGTCTCGAAACAAATAACACAAAGTTATTTTGTGTTGTGCGGTCAGTAACTTAGTACAATGTTGCAAAAAGGTTAATACAAAGTCACTGCTGTGTTGTGCTGTCAATTAGTTAGTTTATTGTTGTGAAAGGAATAAAATAGTTACTGATTTGTTCTACCTTAAACTGGTTTATTGTTGCAAAACAAATACTGAAGCAATATCTCATCAACTATAGGAATTACATACAACTTGGAGAAGGCACTTTCATTAGCTGTATGTGTCTCAAATTTTACTGTTATAGGTGCATGAGACAAAGTGTGTGTAGGTGATGTACTATATGTGGAAGATGTAGTTCATACATTTGTTACACGAACTGTAACCCCCAACACACTGTGTCACACGATAGTGTTAGTTTTTGAAACAAAAACGTAATTATTGGTAATTTTTGTAATCAGCTTGACAGAAGTGTTAAGTAGTGATAATAGTAACGATCTACTATAAAAAATTTAGTTTCATTATTAAAATACAGTTGAATCCTCTCAATTTTACCACTCAGAAAATTACGTTTTACCTCCAGGGTGGGAACCAATGTTCGAAATGTGTGTGTAGTACATGCCGAGGCATATGTACTGGTTGAATGCGTTACTAAACCTTCGTGTCACCATGTCCTCAAAACGTCGTGTTGCCAGTCTTACATCTCGAATATGCTCAGGACGAAATCTACAAGAGCGTGCTGAAAAACAGTGCCTCCGAAACTTTTAATGTGAAAACTCGTAAGGCTTTCAAATAAAACAAACGTTATTAACATTCAACATATTTATTCTTTATGTCTGCATATTTGCAGCACTCTGCAGGTAGAGGACTCCGAATTGCAGTGTATAAAATGTGTGTACGTAACGCAACTATGTCTGTGTGTGAGAACAGTTTCCTGTAATCTAAAGAATTCATCCACACATGGAGCAGCCTCTCGTTCAGCTTGAGAATACCTCATCTCACACAAGCGCTGTGACATCCATAACAATCGGAGGCCTTGGTTTCACTGCCATCGACCATTCTGCATACATTCTCGACGGTTTCTGTAACTTAGAGAACACCTTCAAGAACTTCACTTTCGTACTAAAGAAGCGGTGTAAGCAGAGATGAGGTTGTGGCTCCGTCAACAAAGTCAATCATTATTCAGTAATTATTTCAACAAAATGGTCTCTCGTTGGGAGATATGTGTTCATCGCCAGGGTGACAATGATGAGAAAGAAATGTGTAGACATGGTGAATCAAGACGTAGAATGTTAGTAACATTTCTTTTATTTAAAAAGCATGAAGAGTTTTCAAATAAAAATTCGGAGGAACTCTTTTCAGCGTGCCATCGAATTTCCGGAACGCTTCGATAAAGGAAAGGTATCGTGATGTGTATGCCCACTGTCGTAAACTGGCCCTCGTATGTACGACGAGGGTATTTTCCATTGAGCCTCTCATCACCGTAACGCATTATCATTTCAGTGAGCTCAGAAAATTCAAAAATTCACAGTCCATTCTCCATCCATGTGAACAGCAGCTGCTGAATACGATGCACCAGTGTGACAGTATTGAAATAAACACGAGTGGCCGAGCGGTTCTAGGCACTTCAGTCCGGAACCGCGCTACTGCTACGGTCGCAGGTTCGAATCCTGCTTCGGGCATGTATGTGTGTGATGTCCTTTAGTTAGTTAGGTTTAAGTAGTTCTAAGTTCTAGGGGACTGATGAACTCTGATGTTAAGTTCCATAGTGCTCAGAGCCATTTCTTTTGCTATGGTGCATTAAATGTGTTGAAACCGAGCGAGGTGGTGCAGTGGTTAGACACTGGACTCGCATTCGGGAGGACGACGGTTCAATCCCGCGTCCGGCCATCCTGATTTAGGTTTTCCGTGATTTCCCTAAATCACTCCAGGCAAATGCCGGGAAGGTTCCTCTGAAAGGGCACGGCCGACTTCCTTCCTGATCCTTTCCTAATCCGATGAGACCGATGACCACGCTGTCTGGTCTCCATCCCCAAACAACCAACCAACCAACATGTGTTGAAGAATATCTGTAACTGGACTGAAAAAGTATAACAGGTTATTTAATACATAAGGAAGATTATAGGATATCCTGCAGTATAATTTGGTGTATACAACTATTTGAGTTATATATATCTTACTCTAAGCTACAGGGTAACTCACAGATTACGTCACCACCTATGGTTGTTTCAGCCTATATTAAACTGCCTATATGAAATTGCAAATATGACTTGAATAAATTGTAATTTATGACTTTCCAACGGTTGCTACATCACTCTTTGACTACTATGTCATTTAAAGATTAGTAACAATGGTATAAAAATATTGTATCCCTTGATAACAAAAAATCCTTTATTGTTGAATCAATATCTCTGCCATAAAGGCACATATCGCGTAACGCTCGCAATATATTAAGGAAATCGGGGATTGTGCAGAAGGGAAGAAACAGTCGTTTTTGTTGTTCATCTTTCAGTATTGGAAGAGTAGGGGAACTAAGCAAAATTAGTCCACTCAATTCGCTATGCCATACAACGTGCTGTCCGCTGCGGCAAAAAGACGTACAATTTGGCAATTAAAATCACAAAACCCTGGAAACGGTATCCATGAAGTGTCAGAAGGTCATGAAGTGTACTGCATACTTGGATATCGAAATGATGGGTATTTCAGGCTACCAAAATACCAGGGCAATCACAAAAGCACAGTCTCGTATAATTTTCTATAACAGCTACATCATTTTAAAGTTTGAAAAATGCTTTATTTTTCCCTACGTAAGCGCCATTTCGTTTAACAAAGCCCATGTCATATCAGCACGTCATGTCCTTCAGGAAGCGTTGAACCTTATTTTTCACCTTGTCGTCGGGTCACAACAAATGCTCAAACTTAGAGGACAGGTGTTAGTCGCTCGGTACCAAGTTAGGACTATGTGGTGGGTGGGTGATGATGTTCTGTAGGAGATCGATGGTTTGACGGGCGAATGCTTACGCCCTCGCTCTACACTGCTTTCTCCGTTTCTTATTTGCCTTTCTGAATTTTTTCTCTGTTTCACAGTACCTGTCAATGTCTACTGTTGTTCCGTCAGGCAGAAAGTCAACCAACATTACCCGTTTCCTGTCGCACAGCACTGTTGCCATGACTGTATCGGAAAATCGTGCTTTTTTGAGTTTCCGCTGCTTGGGCGAAGAGGGATGCCACCACCTGCGTTACAGCATTACCTGTCTCAGGTATAAAGGGGAATGCCCGAGTTTCGTTACCGGTGGCAATCGACTCCACGAAGGCGTCTTTTCATCTGCATAGTGGTGAAGAATTAATTCGTTGTCATTTGTAGTCTTATGTCAGCATATGAGATACCCATCTTGCACAAAACTTCCGATATTGCAGCTTTTCCGCCGAAATCCTGTGGATGATGCTTCGGGAACCTCAAGACCCAGGATACAGTCAGCATCCTGTGTGATCTCCCGATCTTTACGCAAAACTCCTCAACCTTCGTTACTCTCTCGCCGTAATCTGACGGCCTACCGCTCGTTTCTTCGTCGGAATTTCAGTACGGTCATGTTGCGGTCAGTGTCTTCAACACGTGCGGCGAAACCACGTCCAGGCGATGAGGAGTGGGAAGCCACCAATCATTACATATGTCGGGCATCGTAGGCTGGGCAGAATGAAAAAACAGGACAGGCAGCGAACTATGGTGCAACTAACATCAGACTTCAGTGCTGGGCAGAGTACAAATGTAACTGAACAGAGGGTGCCCCGAACACTCCTAACGACGGGCCTACGCACCCCACGACTGATGCATGTGCCAATGTTAACACCACGACATCGGCAGCTACGACTGAACTGGACACGTGACCATCGGCACTGGACGTCGGTGCAATGGCAGAGCGCTGCATGGTCTGATGAATCCCGATATCTTCTTCATCGTGGCGATGAGAGCGCGTGAGTCCATCGTCTTCCAGGGGGACAGCTACCTGTCGCCTGTACAGCGTGACGGAGACAAGTTGGCGGCGGCCCCATTGTGCTCTGGGAAACATTCACTTGAGCATCCATGGGTACAGTGGAGCTCGTGCAAGGCACCAAGACGACCAAGCAGTATCGTACACTGGTTGCAGACCACGTACACCCCTTCATGAGGATCATATTTCCCTTCGGGCAGTGACATTTTTCACCAAGTTAATGTGCCATGTCACAAGGCCAGGAATGTGAGGGAGTGGTTCGACGAACACAGTGGCGAGTTTGCAGTTGATATACTGGCCCCGCCCGACTCGCCAGGCCTGACCCCGATCGAACATATCTGGGATGTGACTGAACGTGGTGCCAGAAGTCGTCGGCCCCCTCCCCGGAATTTACGGGCATTAGGCGATTTGTGTGGGCAGATGTGGTACCATTTCCCCTCAGCGACATATCAAGGACTCATTGCTTCCATGCCGCGACGCGTCGCCTCTGTTATCTGTGCCAAATGTGGACATAATGACTGCAAGGTAGGATTGGTAGGTGGTCATAATTTTCTGGCTGATCAGTGTAAAAAGAAGAATGTTTCAGTTTCTTCTTGATATAAAGGCTTTATCGTGCACATTATGAGTCAAACAGGGGACTGGTGCACCACCTCTCTATAAGTGGACCATGTTCTACTTATGTCATTAGAGTTCGTAAGAGCAGGAGTGACTGCAGTGAAATCGGCTCGTTCTATCGTGTCCGATGGTTATGTCGCTAGTCGAAGATGTAACAAGTTACAGTTGAAACTGTATAATATTCTCTGTTGACTGACTTCATATATGTATGTGTGTGTGTACTTTCACTAAATGGTACACTATAACTACTTGAGAGTGCCGTAAGTAGTAGTGCAGCTTACTGGAGATCTCTTCTCGACTTGGCGATGTTTCTCCTATATCTCAAGAAATGAGTATACTAAAATCTTCTTTTAAATTGTCTCTATACATCAGCCGGAATATGCCTTTATGCGGTAGCAGGTACTTCAATGAGAACTTCTTTGACACGTTGACAAAAAGCACACGGAGAAAATAGTAAAATAATATTGATGAAATCGAACGGTGACTGATGTTTAGCGCTATCGAACAAATATTCATCGATTCCTATGATTCCTAGGTCGTAGTATTGCTTAGAAACGGGAGATCGTATATTGTTGAATTAATGAAAATAGTTACCTCTCTCTACAAATTCAGTCGATTCCAAAGATACTTCCGCCGTAACAATAACTTTCTGCTAACCGATTTTTCGTCATAAATGACTTCATCAGTGACTAACATTCAATAAAGACTCTAGCTTCTACAACACGACTACCCTTGGCAATACTTCAACTAAACTAAAGCTACATTTAATATGAACGGTTATCATTCCTAGTCTGTGCAATAGCGCAGCGAACAAGAACGTGCTCACTCGCCATGGATTATCAGTGATTGTGGATTTTATGGAAAATGTTAACAATTCTCATGTATTTGTTGATATAGAGACCTTGCACGAAAAAATGCATTAAAAGGTTATTCAACCTGTTTGACTTATTCAAGAGTTGAGTCACACTTAAATACGAGATGTTTCAGAAGGTATTACTTAGGCAGGCTGTACAAGGTAATACCTTTTAGAACATAATTAGAGTTAAAGGGCAAAATCGGTACCACAGTGAAGAGCCAAAGAAACTGGTACACCTGCCTAATATCGTGTAGAGCCCCCGCGAGAACGCAGAAGTGCCGCAACACGACGTGGCATGGACTCGACTAACGTCTGAAGCAGTGCTGGAGGGAAATGACACCATGAGTCCTGCACGGCTGTCCATAAATCCGTAAGAGTACGAGGGGGTGGAGATCTCTTCCGAACAGCACGTTGCAAGGCATCCAGATATGCTCAATAATGTCCATGTATGGGGAGTTTGATGGCCAGAAGAGTGTTCCTGGTGCCACTCTGTAGCAATTCTGGATGTTTGGGGTGTCACATTATCCCGCTGGAGCTGCCCAACTCCGTCAGAATGCGTAATGGACGTTAATGGACGCAGGCGATCAGACAGGATGCTTACGTACGTGTCACCTGTCAGAGTCGTATCTAGACGTATCAGGGGTCCCATATGACTCCAAATGCATACTCCTCACTCCATTACAGAGCCCCAGCAGCCCTGCCGACATGCAGGGTTCATGGATTCATGAGGTTGTCTGAGTACCCGTACACGTCTATCCGCTCGATACAAATGGGAACGTGACTCGTCCGACCAGGCAACATGTTTCCACTCATCAACAGTTCAATATCTGTGTTGTCGGGCCCAGGAGAGGCAGAAAGCTTTGTGTAGTGCAATCATCAAGGGTACACGAGTCCGCCTTGCGCTCCGAAAGCCCTTATCGATGTGGTTTCGTTGAAAGGTTCGCACGCTGTCACTTGTCGATGGCCCAGCATTGAAATCAACAGCAATTTGCCGAAAGGGTACATTTCTGTCAGGTTGAACGATTCTCTTCTGTCGTTGTTGGTCCCGCTATTGCAGGATCTTTTTCCGGCCGCAGTGACGTCGGAGGTTTGATGTTTCATTGGCTTCCTGATATTCACGGTACACTCGTGAAATGGTTGTACGGGAAAGTCCCCACTTCATCGCTACCTCGGAGATGCTGTGTCCCATCGCCCGCGCTCCGCCTATAACACCACGTTCAAACTCACTTAAATCTTCATAACCTGCCACTGTAGCAGCAGTAACCGATCTAACAACTCCGCCAGACAATTATTGTCTTGTACAGGCATCGCCGACCACAGCGCCGTATTGCGTCTGTTTACAAATCGGTGTATTTGAATACGCATACCTATACCAGTTTTTTTGGCGCTTCAGTATATATTTGAAAAAGCAAGATGTAACTGTAGGCAACAGACAACAAGGCCAAGTCAAGCTGGCCGGTAGATGAAACTATGTAGCTCTATGACCACAATTTTTTGCGTCAATGTGGATTCACAGATTTTAATAAGTAGCAGTCCAAATCGCCATAAATTATTTATTTTTATTTCTGGTACGCGATTTCGTTCTATCAGGCCATTTTCATACCAGAGGCTCCAGAAGATTTGGTGAGCAGGTTCACGGAGCCTTCCGCCGTATGGTACAGACTGGTACCCGTTGTGGACTGCTCAAATTAACTGCAGCTCGCGAAAGGTACCAGTCGGTATCATACAGCGGGCGGCTCTGTAAACCTGCTCCCCAAATCATAATATGTATCCTCGGGCCTGAAAATGGTCTTGTAGACCGAAACCGGTCACCAGAATTAGAAATAAATAGTTTTTGGATGTATACCATGAACGGTAGTTGCAGCCACCTAACTGTGTCGAACTTAACTAATTAACTTAGCACGGGCATTCATTATCTCGGGTTGCCCTAGTTTTTCTTGAAGCAGTGTCTGCGACGGAGATTTTTCAGCGCGCTGTGTTTATGCTCTACCATTCCCCCTACCTCATACACTTCGTTAACGGTTGTTGCGCTGCAGTTGTTTATGATAATGTTATTCACGAGAGGCCCCAGCAAGACTACATGAAGTACATAGTATTTCGATAAAATATCCCTAAAAGTTTTCATGGCGTGTCTGTACTGTGACCAGCGGTCTTCTAGCTCTCCTTTAAACACTGTGAACCCTAGTTCTGTTATGGGTATCCAACAAGAGATAATTGGACGCAAGACACTAAGATCCACCGTGACGGTCAATGCAAATGAAGTGTGCACCAGAATTCTGTATGTATGCAAGAATCATAGTTCCCCTGAAATGGCGATCGCTGTTCACGGGGAAATTCCATTGTAATATTTCCGTCTCACGTCCACATGCGATGTGACTCACAATTTTTGGCTCGGGTAATACAGCACTCGGTATCGCGGCCACAGCAATGACGACGTGACTTGGCTGGGGCTCAGGTGTGCGCAAGGCGACACCAGTGCAGTGGCTTGGCATACCATCTTTTGCCGCCTACGTCCTTGGAACAGCCCGCAGCGTTCTGAGGAATTATGTGCGTCAGGCAGAGGCCAAAAGTAGCTACAACCTTCGTTCTAGTAAACAACTCTGCGATGGTTTATACGTCTCTTTTTCAAGTCCACATTGAAATGCATGTAGTGTAGGGTGCCAGATAAACATCGGTAAAAACTTTGGGACGATGTTCCTGGGGCAAATATGAGACCCTAAGCGTGGTGCTTCTACACTACTGGCCATTAAAAGTGCTACACCACGAAGATGACATGCTACAGACGCGAAATTTAACCGACAGGAAGAAGATGCTGTGATATGCGAATGATTAGCTTTTCAGAGCATTCACACAAGGTTGGCGCCGGTGGCGACACCTACAACGTGCTGACATGAGGAAAGTTTTCAACCGATTTCTCGTACACAAACGGCAGTTGACCGCCGTTGCCTGGTGAAACGTTGTTGTGATGTCTCGTGTAAGGAGGAGAAATGCGTATCATCACGTTTCCGACTTTGATAAAGGTCGGATTGTAGCCTATCGCGATTGCGGTTTATCGTATCGCGACATTGCTGCTCGCGTTGGTCGAGATCCAATGACTGTTAGCAGAGTATGGAAACGGTGGGTTCAGGAGGGTAATACGGAACGCCGTGCTGGATCCCAACAGCCTCGTATCACTAGCAGTCGAGATGACAGGCATCTTATCCGCATGGCTGTAACGGATCGTGCAGCCACGTCTTGATCCCTGAGTCAACAGATGGGGACGTTTGCAAGACAACAACCATCTGCACGAACAGTTCGACGACGTTTGCAGCAGCATGGACTATCGGCTCGGAGACCATGGCTGCGGTTACCCTTGACGCTGCATCACAGACAGGAGCGCCTGCGATGGTGTACTCAACGACGAATCTGGGTGTACGAATGGCAAAAGGTCATTTTTTCGGATGACTCCAGGTTCTGTTTACAGCATCATGATGGTCGCATCCGTGGGTGGCGACATCGCGGTGAACGCACATTGGAAGCGTGTATTCGTCATCGCCATACTGGCGTATCACCCGGCGTGATGGTGTGGGGTGTCTTTGGTTACACGTCTCGGTCACCTCTTGTTCGCCTTGACGGCACTTTGAACAGTGGACGTTACATTTCATATGTGTTACGACCCGTGGCTCTACCCTTCATTCGATCCCTGCGAAACCCTACATTTCAGCAGGATAATGCACGACCGCATGTTGCAGGTCCTGTACGGGCCTTTCTGGATACAGAAAATGTTCGACTGCTGCCCTGGCCAGCCCATTCTCCAGATCTCTAACAAATTGAAAACGTCTGGTCAATGGTGGCCGAGCAATTGGCTCGTCACAATACGCCAGTCACTACTCTTGATGAACTGTGGTATCGTGTTGAAGCTGCGTGGGCAACTGTAGCTGTACACGCCATCCAAGCTCTGTTTGACTCAATGCCCAGGTGTATCAAGGCCGTTATTAGGGCCAGAGTTGGTTGTTCTGGGTACTGATTTCTCAGGATCTATGCACCCAAATAAAGACCCGTTTATCATCTGCATTTCTTCTTGGTGTAGCAATTTTAATGGCTAATAGTGTATCATGGCATCTAGATGAGATGTAACAGGTATTACTTTGAAAACATGTTCATACCCCAACACGCACTGAGACAGAGGTAAAGGAATAAGAAGTTAAATTATCTATTCCACTTTTCCACGGTAACATAACAAAAAAGTGTTACAATGTCTGCCTCTTTTTGTTTGAATCTTAAATATTTTGTATTTTCAATGAAAATATGGATTATTATTTATGATTATGCACATTGCAAAGCAATTGTATACCATATCTAAAGTTTTTAAAGAATTGTCACCTCATGAGTACGTAGCACAGAGTCTTACAAACTTTCCTTAGAATACCACTAGAAACGAGAGTATATTAATAGCCTTGCAACTTGATATTCATTGCTCCATAATTCTCGAGTAGTTAGCTTAATGGGATCAGCAATAACATTTTTGTCATTGCGGATTCTGAGCCAG
The DNA here is from genome assembly GCF_023864345.2 of Schistocerca serialis cubense. Taxonomy (NCBI): domain Eukaryota; kingdom Metazoa; phylum Arthropoda; class Insecta; order Orthoptera; family Acrididae; genus Schistocerca; species Schistocerca serialis. Next base: position 196,171,947 of record NC_064641.1, read on the forward strand.
CTAGAAGTGAGTGAGATTAACTTGTGTGCTGGAACTAATAGATCACGATACTGGCTACAGCTCACAATGCCATGTAAATCAGCAGTATATCTTGGTAACAATTTCATCTTCCATTAGCGTTGTAAAAGGAGTTGAGCAGTGAACTTTTAGCAATATTTTTGTCAAATGTTCTTCATGTGGCATACTTCAATTATCTTTATGTGCATACTATGACGATTATATGCCCAATTCAGTAGTTCCGAGTGTCTTATTAATGACAATTAAATCGCTGAAACGTTAGTGATCTAATCAAGAACTAACAGTTTTAGACGGAGGTAACGGGTATAAGTGGAAATACTTCTATACATGGTATCCATCGTGGATACGGAACAGTGGCCCGTTAAATATTTAAAAAGAAAAATTGCCAAACAGCCGTACGTTTTCAGAAGCATATTTTATTTAGACGACCAGCTTTGGTATCCCATTAATGCCATCTTTAGCCCCCTGTATGTTAAAACGAGGAGAACGTGTAGTATATATCACTTGACTTGACAGAAAATGAAGCGTAATAATAAAAGTCGTTACAATCTGTGAAATTCAATACAGATTTAAGAATAGTACCTGTGCACATACAGCACAACAAAGCGGAACAAGCACACATACAGGTTAGACTCTAAATTAATTATTTTGACGTCACAGAGTCACAACAGAATATGCCAAACATTACAGAAAACCCTAAACAAACAATATACAAAATCAGAAGCACAAACGAATGCAGTTTGTTTGTTTTTTCATTTTCTATTGTTTTCTATGTTTTGATCTGTTCACTTTTTATTTTTGTATGAAAAAATCTACGTAATTCTTATAGATCAGAAAATTTGGTCGAAATCAAAATCAAATTCACCATATTAAGGAAAGAAAGACAGAGAGCAATTCTAGATAAAAGAAAGTATGAACCACATAAATTAAAAAAAATTAGACAAATACCAGAAAACACACAAAATACAATAGTAACGGTTAATCTTGAGGAATTAATACCAATTTCAAAACAACAAGCTGTAGGACCAGCCCCAGAAAACAGACGTAAAAAAAAAAACATGATGGATTACGGAATGTGAAGACATTCGTGATGAAAGATATCAAGCTTGGACAGAATTTCAAACTCACAAAACAGAAGAAAACGCAACTAACCTCAAAAGCATCAGAAAACATCCTCTCAAATTATCTGAAAAACAAACGGCGGTATCAAAGGGACTACTAAGTTCTATTGAAGAAAACTACTACAAAACCGATCCCAGAGAATATTTCAAAGTCTTTGATAAACAACTACGAAACGACAACCCTCCCACACTATTACTGTCGTCTCGGACGAGACGTGAACCTGACACTTCACCTGAAGATGGCAAGTTAGAAACTTGCTGAAACACTGCTGCAGAACAACGCATTGACTCAGCTGTCAACCCAAGAAGATTTTATCATCGATATTAGCCGAGAAAGCCTGCATTCTCATATCTTTATGGATTATTTTACAAAAGATTTGGGCAACAGAAAAATTCCCAGAAGAATGGGCCACAGTTGTAATTACCCCACTTCATAAGAAAGGAGACAAAAGTGAACGAGACTACTATAGAGGAATCTCAGGATGAAAGCACAATTGGATAAGGAACTGGGGAATACCGATGAGGCTTCAGACCTTGGATAAGCTGTGCTGAACAAGTAATTACACCGAAATTAATCATGGCTTGTTACCACAAACGATCAAGCCTCTCTCAATTACTTTCATATCTTTTAAAAAAGCCTATGATTCTATCCACGCACCCTCACTGTTAAAAATTTTCAGACATTTCGGACTCCACCCAAAATTAATTAAACTTATAAAACTTAACAAATAAAAATTCGAAAATTACGTTCAGAGGTAAAATTTCTGAACCATTCTAGGTAAAAACTGGTTTAAGGCAGGGAACGACGTTTCACCATTTCTTTTTAATTGTGCCCTTGAATACATAATGAGTGAATGATACAAGGACAGTCCAGAGAACATTAAGGCTGGAACACAAAATATGACATCTAGCTGAACTGCCAAGGATTTCCTGATGACGTCGCTCTTCTCGTCAAACATTCAAGAAACCAAACAACAAATACAATCATAACAGGAAATAGCCAGGAGTATTGGCCTTAAAGTATCTTCTGAAAAAAAAAGAGAAATAATGCTAACAGAACCGCCACTGGAAACAAAATTAGAATTGGAGAACACGACATAAAAATTGTTGAAAATTAATAAATACTTGGAAGAAATAATAACACACACCTTGAAAGAGAAACCATCATGACAGAGTAGAATAAACAAATTGATTAAAACACACTGGGTTACCAAGAACACATAACAAAAAGTGCCTCTCAGTAGCCACGAAAATGAAACACTACAAAACAGTCACACAGCCACAAATAACATATGCTAACGAAACTATATTTCAAACAACCAATACTGTAGCAATAGGCAGATTACTCAAAATAGAAAGAAAGATATTCAGAACATGTGTAAATAAATAACACCAAAAATACAGAGTTTGGAGAAAAGCTTCAAATGAAACGTTTTATAAGGAAATCGGACCAGTGACAAGTACAATGGAAAAGAAATGGATCTCTATCCTAGGACATTTGACGAGGATAACAGAAAACAGACTTAGGAGGCGAGTAATTGAGAAGTTATGGAATAATAAGAGCGGGATTAGCTGGATCACAGGTATCAAGGAGGACATAATTAAATTACAGATTATGTTTGTGTCCATACAGTAATAATAATAATAACAATAATAATAACAGAAGGAAAAACATAGCTCTTAGGAAAATCTGTCCTAATACCATGATGTTTTACTCTGAATGAACTATGATATTCCTCATCTATACGAATTATGTAGTTTTTTTACATAAATACATCAAAATAATGAAAAACACATAGAAAATGTATTGAAAACTAGACGAGCTTCATTCGTTTGTGCTTCCGATTTTGTGTATTTTTTTTCTGCAATATTTGGCATGTTCTGTTATACCTATTTGATGTCAAAATAGTTTCGAAGCAGTGTGTATACATATTCTGCTGTATGTGCATAGGTACTTACTGCTGCATTGCATTTTGTTGGTTTTAAGAACTTTTATTGTTACGCTTCATTCCTTAATGTCAGCTGTGATGTACCTTGATGTACACTTCGTATATTCGTTTTTAACGTACAGAGATCTGAAAATGGCATTAACGAGAAGCCAAAACTGGTCGTCTGAATAAAACATTCTTATGAAAACGTATGGCTGTTTAGAGACTTATCTTTGGTAAATATTAGTGTGCTGTTTGCTTCTCGTCTGTGTCGAACAGTCTTCCCACAAACAAATTAGAAAGTTTATGACCTGATGTCTCTTGTACACCCGTTAACTGTACCACTAAGTGGAATACGCCTGTCAGTATAGACTTCCCAATTTGACTCTATGCATCCACAATTCAACATCTGACCTGCTGCCCAGAGGAAAATTAGCGTTAATGGCATGTTCTTGCCATATGTGCTTGGGGGTACTAATCAATCTAAAACTAAGAACTTGTAATAGCTATAATCATTAATCTGCAAAAGACGTAAATACTGATGTAATGTTGCTCAAAACAGCGTCCTCAGACACCAATAGAAATACCTGCACTTACAACTTGTTATACCCTGTGTAATACACAAAAGACTTGAAAGTAAACAATAATAGTAGTTTAGCTTGCTAATTAAATGTTTGTTTAAAAAGAATAAGTTTTCAGTCTTATCTAAAAAGGAAACTAAATTGATGAAGTTCTTAAAAGTAATTATAGTAATGCAAAGTAGAACGCCTAACAATTAATTACCACAAGATGGAAAGTAGATCCACTATTGTAATTTAGAATGAATAGAACAAATACGCCCAGTGCCATTTCTAAAATAATCCAGTCTGCCTTTGTTAGTTTTGAGTGCGTGATGGTAGTGCTGATATTTTATTATTGAAGCTCATGAAAAAGTGGGATAGACTTTGGAAAGCGAACATAGAAACATTCATGTAACTAAAGTGTCAGGTAAATCTGTACTAGAGATTAAGAAGTTAATTCCGCTCCTCAGAGAAACAGTAATTTCATGCCATGTATAATAAAAACTGATCCATCATAACCGTAATGATAAGGGTTTAACTGATAGTAAGTTTCAAAGTTTTATTAGTTTTAAATTAAGTTGTAGTAATTAATAATAGGTAAGAAATTACAGTGGAACCTCGCATAGCGAGCATAATTCGTTCCAGAATCTTACTCATAGTGCGAAACACTCGTTAAACGAAACAATTTATCCCATATAAATTAATACAAAATACAATAACACGTTCCATACAGAAAAAATTGCAAACGTTTTATTTTATTCATGCCATTTATTCAAGGAAAGTTATACAGATAACATTATGTACTTTATTATTCACGATACATAACTAATTCTTTTTTTACTAGGAAGCTATTTATAGTCATTTGTTTCTGCCGACACTTCAACACTTGGCAAAAATGCGACATAGCGTTATCGTCAAATCAATTTGTAGCTCTCGTAGTCCCTGCTTTATTGGGGTGAAGATTTTCAGTGCACGATGCAAACGATTGCCACGCTTTCAGCATTTCTCTTATTGCGCCAGAAGAATGCTGCTTTGCTGTTACCACCGCCACCTCTTCCTCATCCTCTTCTGAAGATCTCCTCTCCACAACTTTCTGCTGTGAAACACAATGCAAATCCATAAGCTTTTCAATGGTCATTTCTTGGCTGTGATCTTCCACAAGCTCATCAATATCAGTGTCATCCACTTCTAGTCCCATGCTCTTGGCCAAAGTTACAATCTCGGTGACTATAGGCTCCATAGGTACTGACTCAGATGCCTCGGAGTTACGTGCGACAATTCACTCTGGCTAAAGTTTCTACCAAGCGGAAGTGAGTTCGATCATTTTGATGCAGGCAATGATGTTGAAGTGATGTTTCCAAAACTCTCTGACAGTGAGATTGGTAGATTCAGTCAAAGCAATGCTCGAAGAGTGCTTTAGTGTAGAGCTTCTTAAAGTTGTTATTAATCTGCTGGTTCATAGGCTGGAGTAATTGACTGGTGTTGGGAGGCGGAAGTTGGGTCTTGATGAATTGAAATTCTTTAAGGAGGTGATCTTGTAGGCCTGGAGAACGGGAAGGAGCGCTGTTCATAACAAGCAAGACATGAAGTGGCAGATGCATCTCGAGCAAACATTTTTTCACTGAAGGACCAAACACATCATTGATCCAGTCACTAAAAAGATCACGTGTAACTCAAGTCTTATTGTTGGACGTTCACATCCCATTTAACCTGCTCTTCTGGACTTTACACTTCTTGAAGGCTCGTGGAGTATCTGAATGGTACACAAGCAGCTGTTTAATTTTCAAATCGCCACTTGCACTGGCACAGAATAGTAGTACGAGACGGTTTTTCATTGGCTTGTGACTAGGCAATCCGTTCTCCTCTGCTGCTATAAATGTGCGCTTCGGAATCTTTACACAGAATAGACCCGTCTCGTCACAGTTAAAAACCTGTTGCGGCAGATAGCCCGCAGAACTTAACGAGCATCTTAAAGTTGCTGACGTAGTTCTCTGCTACCTTTGTGCCGGAGCTGGCTGCTTCGCCGTGTCTCACAACGTTGTGGATGCTGGTTCGTCTCTTAAACTTCTCGAACCATCCACGGCTTCCCTTAGACACCGCTTTGGTTGCTGAAGATCCTGGGGTTTTCTTAACGAGATCTTAACGAGATTCTCACAAACAATATTCTCGTTAACAGTGTCGGCTTGCAATTCTTTTCATTTTCATTCAAAGGAGCAACCTTTCGACATAGTCCAGAAGATGAACCTGTTGTTTAGATACTCTTGTCACTCCCTTGAAGCATCTATCTCCTTAATCTTGTTCTTGTTCTTGAGGATAGTGAAAATAGTTTATGTAGACCGATTGTATGTGCATGCTAAATTAGCAACTATCAGACCATGTTCGCATTTTCCAATGATTTTCCGTTTCATTCCTAGGGTCATTGTCTTTCTCTTATGGTCGTCTTCTTGCGGCTTTATCTTCGGGGAATTTCTAAGAAGGTTATTAAAATTAGCACAAAAGAGAGAAACACTGTGCGAATAGAAGTTTATAAAAATGTGTGATCACAAGCTGCACTAATATGGTAGCAGAAAGAGCGCTAAACCCAGACTGCAGTACGTAATAAAGACATTGTTTATAAGCCGTATCCGACAGTGAAAGGTGTTCACATTGTTGAAGATTTCCTCCCGCCACGCGCGGCTGGTGCCTTTACACTATATCAGGGGTCTCCAAACTTTTTCGTTCGCGGGCCACATTGACTCCTCCACGAAGCCATAAGGGCCAAGATCCACCTAGTCCTAGTAGGATTAAAGCACCCCAGCACTCCATGATCACCGTAATGTAAGGCTAAAGGAAATATGAAATCGCAAAAAATCTAAGGTTGTGGGAATAGCTAGCACTGAAACGAACTACGATTTTTATTTAATTACATAATTTTGATTGGTGGACGTACCTGACCAAAATTCTGGCGTATTTTATTCTGGCGAATTTCACCGACAAAAATGTAGGTCACTGCACATTCTTCACTAAAGTGTCCTGCAAAGTTAACGAAATCTCAAAATCATTGCTAGCAACACTATTACTGCAAGACATAACAGAGGTAGAGTATGTCAACGCATTGTTATTTTAAGCGGCGCAATAGTAAGTTTAGTTATGTAGTCTTGTAGCGAGTAGCAGAGCCGATGACGCGGTGTATTGGTCGCGATAGGCCTCGAAACTCAATTGTTGGCAGTATGGGTACCACCTCAAATAGCTGGGGGGACAGGATACCGGGGATGTCCGGCCAGCTAATGCGGGCCGGTTTGCTGGCCCTCGCGGGCCGGTTTCGGCCCGGGGGCCGTAGTTTGGAGACCCCTGCACTATATGAAACATTACTCGCTAAGCGATCGTTTTTCTATAATTTGTTTTGCTCGTTATACGAATTGTGCATTGTGGCAGGTGCTCGTTAAGCGAGTTTCCACTGTACTGTAGTTTGTGTTTAACAACGCTTATGTTCGAACACGAGCCTCGTGCAAGTGAAGAGTAATTTGTATTCCTTAAGGAAGTAGTTTGCAACGGCGTAAGTCCTTGTGAACTGGAGAACGTTTGTGTCATTGTTAATCCAAATGTATATGACACAAAAGCAATACAGATATTTTATTAAATACGCTTCCCTCGATCCTTATGTTCTGTGATGCCACAAAACGAGCGTCATCATCACACTCATTAGGCAGCACACACTGTCTGATCTGTTAAAGGTAGACACGGTATTGTTTCATTTTTGCCACTGTTTAGTGGATAATTTTATCGGGGATGTAATGGACAGATTTGCGCTTTGCCTTTTTCTCGGTGATCTCTGGATCTTCTTTGTTGGTAGGAGGCGGTGAATGAATCTCATTAGGATGGGCAGCGGTCCCCTGGCAGGTGGGCAGTTTTCGCAGAAGTAATGCTGCGGCCTGCTTTACGCTTTTGTTCGCAGAGCCAGTGCAATCTCCTAGCCTTGGGCGGAAGACGATGTGCCACTACTGCCATCCTCAGAGAATAAAGAAGCACGATATTTTTTCCTGTTTTGTTTAGACGTCAAAGGACGGGAAACTGAGATAAGTGTAGAAAGATCCACTACTTTCGTTCCAAGATTTGGAGTCCAATAGAACTGAGTCGCCCTACCACCATACTTCGCGTGAAGACGCCGACCAATCGACGGGACGCTGCTCCATCCCAGAACCAACCACTTATTTGATAAGGCACATTTTGCATACCAAGAGCGGAAAGTTTTGGAGCGTACCTCTATTTTTCCAAGAAATAGGCGACATTCTCGTCTATCACATTGGCAACATCATTGAGCCGTCTGCTCCGTATAGGTTCCTTTTCGAAAGTAAAAAGTTGTGGAGAGAGATATTCATTTTCGTGGCATTCGATAGCCGCCTACCATGAGGATCACCTTATATTCCTTCGAGTACCGCTATCGAGACAGCTTAAACAATTTGCTTTTAATTGAATAAGTTCAGGTTTATTATCGCTTAACATGCAGGAATGGCCAGAATGTAAAACTAATTTCACGGTAAACCTCCAGTTACCACCATAATCTTCACTTTAACTGAGTGGTGTTCAATGTTCCGTTTCACAGGGTAGTGTAATGAAGTTAGACTCCACTTCATCTATGAGTCCTGAATTCAAACGCAGGAAAAAGATGTTTGAGAAACTTTAACACTGAGTGGATAAAATACGAGAGATAAATTCATTTCACACTTTAAAATGCTTAAACTTTTCTCAGCACAATACGTTTACCGGCACCATACAGAAAATTTTTTTTCCGGATTTGAACAGCCTCATGCTCAAGTAAGCCACACTTTCGTCTTGTTTCGAATTCCCAACACGAAGTACTTAACTAAAATCGTTCTGTTCGTTCTATAAGGCTGTTACTTCTTGTGCATTCATTATGTTTCACCAGAATAAAGACACAAAATTTCTCTATGCACACTTTCAGCTTCAAACGTTTAGTAACAAGTGTCTCTCCACGCTATGAATTCTGTTCTTGCTTTTTACAGACATTCAGTTTAGTGGACAGTATTTTCTCTGAGAAAATCATTTCTCCACAAGTCGAAGTGCAACATGTTGCGAAATATGAAGATTTTCAGATACTTAGTTACTAAGAGGTAATTTCTGAACAATCTTTCGTCCCTGTAGCCTTTCTTCGTTATTGTTACAGATTACTGACGCCACACGAAGCAACAGATCTTTTTTGACAAGCAGACAGTTTTAAGGTGAGTGGATTATTTTCCCCTTAGGTGCTGCATTTGCTGATTTCAATTTGCTTTCGAGTACGTCAGTACACCAGAAACAAAACAACATGCTGAGTATAGGGTACGTTACTTTTATTTCAGTGTAGATCTCACTTTGCATTCTTATGAGGAAACAGTTCGTAGTCAGAATTATCAGGTGCTGTGCACTTCTTGTCAGGCAACTTTTACATTGTACTTCATTATCGAATTTCAGTTAAACAGTTTTCGCTGGATACGGAATTACTAACTTTCGACATTTAATTAGATTAGTTTTCATTATTTCATATTCAGTTTTTCACCAAGTTTAGAGTTCTTTTTCACGACACTGCTCTCATGCTCAACACAGGACCAACCAATAATCAGTATTCCTCAGCAGTTGAATATGATGTGGAAAGCTCACGTTACACGAGGAAGAAGTTTTTTGGAACAATAATATTCGGTGTTTTTATTTACAGCAAAGTTTTATAGGAAGCTTCAGTGTTTTTATTACTTTTGGGGAAATTGAAACTCGAGGTACACCGTTAAGTGATAAGTGTACAGCCTTGAATGACATGTCATGTTGGAGTGCCTGTCTTTCGCTGTAGGTCATATATATATTTTACTTAAATCCGCCAGTTGTTATGCTCAGTAACAGTCGTTAACTTGAAATGTGTTCTTGGGGCGGAACATGGCGGGGCAGAATGGGATAGTGTCCCGTTCTGCCCGTTCATTTTTCGACGCAAGTAGATTTCAAACTATATATTTCTTTTTATCCTAGCTTTTCAAAATTGTGGGAACCTGCATTAGAAAGACTGACAGACAGCAATGGGACATTAAATCAAGTTGGCAGTTTCAGACATTTTGTTCTATGAAATGGGAGTTTTAAAAGCATGCAAGTAGTTTAACGTATCCAAATCAAAATTGGAAAGATAAGTTCGTAAAGTTAAGAGTAATCCCAACTACAGAACTAACAAAGCAGATGGAAAATTTAAAAATGCGTTTATTGCAGAACAAGGCGAGCTGGTAGCATAGCCGGCCGGTGCGGCCGAACGGTTCTAGCGGTTCTAGGCGCTTCAGTCTGGAATCGCGCGACCGCTACAGTCGCAGGTTCGAATCCTGCCTCGGGCATGGATGTGTGTGATGTCCTTAGGTTAGTTAGGTTTAAGTAGTTCTAAGTACTAGGGGACTGATGACCTCAGATGTTACGTCCCATAGTGCTCAGAGCCATTTGAACTATTTCTGGTAGAACACCTGGAGTCAATGGAGGGCAGACTCTTTAGTCCAACGATGAAACGTCTCATTGCCAGACCATTGGCCTATCAGCTAGCAGAAAGAAATAGCTTAAGCCCACATATCTTACAAAGAACTTGTCTAGCTTGGCAGGGCTGAGTAGTAGAGTTTATTACTAGGTTCCTACGTTGTGTAGTCTCAAGCCAGAAAATAGATCTGGTGCACGAGCGATGGGATTCAGTGAAGAATATAAAACCGTTTTGAAAAAGTACGATTATTTTTAATGCTTAATATCAAATTACTGTCTTTGTTACAGTTTCTTCATTGAATCTGTAACAAAGACAGTATTTTGATATTAAGCATTAAAAATAATCGTACATTTTTCGAAACGGTGTTATATTATTATTGTTAACGATTTTTTGAAGTTTCCATATTGCTTAGTCTAAATTGTTTGTTAAGCAACTTTATGTGTTAGGTTTAAGAAGATATTCCTAATAATTTCAACGTTATGTGAAACATTCACAAAAAATGGCCTCATCCTATTCTGCCTCAAGGCTGGGGCATCAGGGAAATATGCAAGCATTTGTTTGAAAATTATAATAAGTGAATGCCATAGAGTGATTTTCAAATAAGACACTTTAGGTTACACTATGAGGGTGATTTTTTATATCTTTAAGAAGTATTTCCTTGTGTTGCTTTATGTGAAGAAATTGTTGAACATTAAGTATCCCTTTGCTTCCCGAGTTCCCCTAATAGTCAATGGGTACGAGATCGTGACCGTATGCTGGTTGGGCGAATAGTCTGATAGCGAAATGAACGGAAATGCTTAGTTCAAATGGTTCAAATGGCACTGAGCACTATGCGACTTAAATTCTGAGGTCATCAATCGCCTGGAACTTAGAACTAATTAAACCTAACTAACCTAAGGACATCACACACATCCATACCCGAGGCAGGATTGGAACCTGCGACGTAGCGGTAGATCGGTTCCAGACTGTAGCGCCTAGAACCGCACGGCCAATCCGGCCGACGAACTGCTTAGTCTTTCCGTTGGAACGGGCAATGATGCGAGGACGGGCTTCCTTATGGAGAAGAATGAAGAGTTTCTTGTGCAGTGGTCTCACGACCATAAATCTCAGTTTGGCGAGCTTAAACTCAGTTATATTTGCTGGATCATGTTACATGAAATCAACCAGATGAAAGCCCTTTTATTTCCAGTAAACGGTAGCTGTAATTTTTCTGCTCTAGTAAGGAACTGCTTGATTTTTCTTTTCCGCTTCTTGAAGTTGAATGTCGCCTCTAAGTTTGTAAGGGGGGAGATGGATTTTTTAATAATACTTTGTTTATTCTTTTCGTACCTCATATGATGGGATCCTCTGCAAGTTACGGTCAGCAGGGGAAATAAACTGGGTTGTCTAGGAATGATCTAGGGGAGACCAGACAAGCTGATGAGCAGAGCAAGTGACTAATCATGTAGATTGTGATTATTTTATTAGATACCATAACATTACAAATTCTACAGTTAATAGCGTTCCTCACGGCGATACTCTAAAAATTCCAACAACTGAGCAGCTCTCGCCAGTTAGTATGCGCTAGATGCTTGCTGTGGTATAATACCTGACGTTTTCAAGATGTCCACCATAAGTTCTTATGGTCTAACAGGAGTAGTATTTGTTTATTCTTCGCTACACTTTACTATCTCAGATAGTATATGTTTCACTGTCACTGTTTATTCGTGGCTTAGTCTTGTTCTTCCTACTTCCAATTGGACGGCTTATAAAATAACTAACTGAGGTACGATGACGGTTGCAATCGACGAAGTCGTCATATTGCCTCACTAGCTTTCTACTGTTTTCTGTTAGAGATTATATGAACTTCTTATTTGTAGTGTGCGATTTTCTGAGCTTTACGGCCACAAACTGTGACGCGATACTTTGTAAGAGGTCTTGCAGAACATTTTGTAGCTCTGCCTTCTGGCCCTGTTTTGCTAATATATGGGACACGACTTTTCACACATTGTGAGGAATTATAAAAAAAATGTCCATTAGAGGCGAATGGGATAAAAATAACATGGTTGCTGCTATGTTAGACATCAGGAAGGGAAGAATGAGTTGTGGAGTGGACGAGCGGTTCTAGGCGCTACAGTCTGGAACCGCGCGATCGCTACGGTCGCAGGTTCGAATCCTGCCTCGGACATGGATGTGTGTGATGTCTTTAGGTAAGTTAGGTTTAAGTAGTTCTAAGTTCTGATGACCTCAGAAGTTAAGTCCCATAGTGCTCAGAGCCATTTGAACCATTTGAAAGAATGAGTTGCTCAGTTGCAGCAAATGTTTATATTCCCGAAGCAACTCTTCGGCGTCGTCTGAAGAAAACTGATGACAAAAGACGAGAATTCCACGCAAATGCATGTATTTATAGGATCATTGGACATAGCTCAAACTTAGTACATAACCATTTCATTACTTTCTGATTCGTAATATCTATACTTTTTCCTTGCATATTTGTATATTTTTACCTCTTTGGCGATAAAAACATGCATAATGCGTATATAAGGCACTTTTAGTTTTATTATGAACATAATCTACATTATCTTCAGTATAAAAGCATATTTTAATGATTTTGAACAGATACGTAAGTTTTTCGATTTTTATGAAAATTATCTATTCTTCAGGAGTGAAGATTGAACAAGAAAGGGGGGATAACAGAAATAGAAGTTATAAGATTATCACAATAGAGTGATTTTCAAAGAATTTTACCGGCAGCCCTTTACAGAACGCGTGTCATAAAGAGTTATTTCTCCACAACAACTACCGGCAAGCTTTTGTCTCGTGACAATGGCAATTTAATCTTTGATGTCAGTTACCGCGGATGACGCAACACTGACGCAGCTGCAGAGCGGTCTTGTGGAATTGGAACAAACCTCATTAGCAATTTCGATTCTTCTCACTTGTGTGTGTGTGTGTGTGACCTCGTAGGCTTGTGTAACTCTGTTTGCCCATCTTAATCTACGTCTAATACGTTTCCCGCTAAAAGTTCAGCAAGTGTACTCCTTGCACAGTGGATGAAAGGAAAGGATTTTATTAGATCAGATGGAGACGATGTATTCTGTGATTGTAAACAGGTAAGCTATTCTTTTTCGGTAAATTTTCTATGGCATTCGTTTTTTATAAATCAATACAAAATTTATTTTAAATAATTCATTAAACAATAATGTCAGTTTATTAAAATCCGTATAACGGAAAGATCTTTTATACTTTCACATAAAATACACTAAACTTTCAAGTCCGACAGTATGTCACGTCTGCGTCACGTATTCCAAGAATGCGAAGTACAGAACAATCTGCATCACACCAAATCCACTCAGTTATCATTGCTCTCATACCTAAGGCACCGAGAAATAATTTTTACATGGATTTGTGTGGTGATTTTATAGGAGCAAATGTACCGCTTGAGAAACTCAGAAGCCAAACTAGTAAGGGCATTTTGGAGAAGTGTACTTCACAAGCCGTCCCTGAGCCCGCAAAATTGAGGGAAAATTAAGTTCTAAAACCTTACCAGGTAGGCCTATGTAATGTATCTGCGAAATAAATGAAATTTATTTTCACACACGTAAAATTACTTCTGGTTTTGATGACCAGGTATTGAACAAAAGTTACGAGGACCTGAGAACTTTAAACACATGGAAAACGTTAGATGAAACAATTGATTATAATGGTTCTATGTTGCTTATCTAGCTGTAGAAAAATTAACTGAGGATGGGCCCAGTCAACCCAATTCCACAACTGCTTGTTTCTTCCATGATGAATTGAGTAAATTTTAATTATAATTTGTAATTGAATAATATTTCAGCCTTATTTAGTCTCTATTTTTATAAATAATGTTGAGAGAAAATGCTATTTTTATTTAGGGTATTCTGTGGCCAAATAATCGAAATAAAAGCGGAGTTCTTTTGCTGTTAGGTGATACTGCTCTCTGCATGCTGAAGGGGAGTTGGAATGCTGCAAGATCGTAAAAAATAACATTTTCATATTTTAAGTTTATAAAATAATTTGAAATTTTCTGCTGAAAACGGTTCAAAAGTAGTTAAGAAATTCTAATTGTAAGTATTTTTACTTCATTTTTCAAAATAATTTTTGCGCTTAGGAACGTTACCCAACTTGTGACATGTTTATATTTAAATCTTCGCCTTTCCGATAACATTACATATAGAAGGCTACGGATTTCACTCATCTGTTGTATCTTCGATCTATCCTTTGGTACCATTGTCTTGGTAGCTGGCTGTGTTTATAGTTAAGTTTTTGATCTGTGAGTTTGTGTCTTGAGTCCAGAGTTTCGTTTGTCCCTCGTTCAGAGTTTGTCATCCGTCTTCTTTTTACTTTTAGTGCTGAGTGCCACAGTTTCTACGATGCTCAGGAGCGCATCATTATTTAAAAAGCGTAAATTCCACGGGAATCGATTTGCAAACAACCTATGTGTCAGAGATTCTGCTTCAGCACCTTTTGATGATAATGTAAGTTCTAAATTTCGTCCAGCTGGGATGTGCGAAGGAGATATACCCGATAGAGCATCAAAAAAGAAGTTATCAAGTTACGTAGGTGATGTTACAAATGAAGCTTTTAAATAACAATGTGTTTTATTCGAGTTTCCTATTTTTAATGAGTTTATGAAGAATTGTTTGTATTGTTTGTGTTGTAATCTTCGCGGAGTTCCATTCGACATGAACCTAACAAAATCTATAAGACATTCCTGACAAAAGGCTGTAGTTTGTGCCAGTTGTGAAAATGAGACCTGTTTTTGGAGCTCTAAAAATGCAGTAACAGTTTGTTTGAGAGTAAAACCAGGCTACTGTATGCAATGAGTGCAGTTGTTAAATGTGCTAAACAAAAAGTAAATTAATAAATTAGGAATATTTTAAAATGTTTTTCACTTCTTAATGCATGTATTGTAATTTGATAGTGCATGAATATTCGCATTGTATGGGTTTTTATAGTGCAGCTGTGCGCAAGTTCGTTTTTGCAGAAGCTATTTTTTCCTGTTCTTTTTCTCTCTTCCCTTCGGTTTTCTGTCCGCTCCTTATATTACTGTTCTGCTCAAGAACATTCTTCACAGGCAATGAAGCAAAGATATCCTATATTTGGGCTCTCTGCTTTCTTGTTTCAACTGACAACAAATTTGGAAGAGAGAATATCACAACTGGGCTCCTGCCTTCACACTTGCGGCACGAAGTTATAACGCTCCCGTAGAGGCTGCTGGCTCGGTTTCCTTCCTCCGTTGTGTTATTGCCCCCGATCATGTGAACCGCAGTTTCATCTCTTTCTTTTAGAAGAGAAGGAAACCATCCTACGCCGAAGGAACATTATGAGTGTATGGGTATATTCCCATTTCTTCAAATGCTTTTGGTGCCTTCTCTACTGCTGGTGTCGTGCAACAATACCTGAATAGACCGCTACAGTGGTGAGTGTTTTAGCCAGAAAGTTCACTAGTTAACAAATGTATCGTTAGATCCCACCAAATGACAGCTTTCAACGCGTGGACGAAGGTCATATACAGTGCAGAGATAATAGCTAATGCAATACATTAAACGTCAGAGACTGTTTTCGATACAAATAAAAGACCGCGATTAGATTAGTTTTTCTTTCCATAGATCCGTGTTGAGGAGATCCTCGTGGATGTGGAACATGTCAATTTTATAAAAAGCTGAAATAACAATATTAATAGTATGAATATATATACAATACATCATTTGTTTCTATTAAAAAATTCGTCAATGGAGTAGAATAGTATGAATATATATACCCTACATCATTTGTTTCTATTAAAAAATTCGTCAATGGAGTAGAAGGAATTGGCCACTAGTAAGTCTTTCAAGCTCCTTTTAAACTGATCTTTATTTGTAACTAAAGTTTTTATGTTTGCTGGCAAATTATTGAGATGAGTGTTCCTGAGCAGTGGACCCCTTTTTGAACTAAAGTAAGTGCTTTGAAGTCCTTGTGCAGATCATTTTTGTTCCTGGTATTATATGTATGAACTGAGCTGTTTGTTGGAAAAAGAGGTATATTATTTAGGACAAATTTCATTAAGGAGTAAATATACTGAGAGGCCGTAGTTAGTATAGCCAGTTCTTTGAAGAGGTTTCTACAGGACGTCCGTGAATTTACTCGACAAATAATACCTATTACCCGCTTTTGGACTCTGAAAACTTTTGTTTGACTTGAAGAGTTACCCCAAAATATTATACCATATGACATTATGGAATGAAAGTAGGCATCATTGTTAGTATTTTATGAAGAAAATCTTCTACCAACCTGGCCGTTTTTATTCACAAAATACTGTTTGATTAAACTGATTGAACTGTTAGGAGCGGATGTTACTTCCGATTCTTAGAAAAACCTTCTCTCCTGAATACAAACAAACATAGAGAAGCAACGGCAAAGGTGTCGTCCTCATGTCGCTGCACAATGCTACAATGATTAGCTAGTGACAGTTTCGCAGCAAGTGCAGCCAATGAAATCAAAAATGTGCGCAATCTTAGACGATGCATACCCTTCACTGAACTCCCATTGTAACTGAAGACGGTAATGCATGGCGAAATCTAGAGGAAGCTCTTTCCAGCAGTCGATGGCAAGTGGCTGACAATGATAACGACGACTTCGACAACGACGACGACGACCATGATAACGGCAACGATGATGACGATGACGAAAATCAGAAGCTCCAATTAGAGAAGTGTGTTATTTTATACACAAAACCGATTTCTTCTCGAATACGAGCCATTTGCAAACGTTGACACACTGTAGAGAATATTAGGTTACCACAGCGGTATGTGGGCGCTTGGAAAACAAACCCTATAATGTTTTTCATGAATGGCAGCGCAGCAGGTCGAATCATCAGACTGACGTACAAATCTGCAGTTAGGGTGCTAGGGGTAGCCACGAGAGCGCTCCTGCTGTCATACCAAATCGCATCCCAGACCGTAACATCTGGTCTAGGTCCAGTGTGTCTAGCACTCAGACAAGTTGATTGCAGGCCCTCAGTTGATCTCATTTTAACCAACACAAGCCCATCACTGCCACCGCGGCACAACCAGCTTTCATCAGGAAACAGAGTCATAGGCCCTCTGCTGTTCCTGATTTACATATATGATCTACTTGATAATCTGAGCAGCCCCCTTTGATTGTTTGCAAGATGACACTGTAATTTACCGTCTAGTAAAATCATCACACGATCAATTCCAGTTGCAAAATGATCTAGAGAGAATTTCTGCATGGTGCGAAAAGTGGCAACTGGCACTAAACAAAGAACAGTGCGAGGTCATCCACTTGGGTACTAAAAGAAATCTGATAAATTTTGGGTATACGATAAATCGCACAAATTTAAGTGATGTCAATTCGACTAAATACCTAGGAATTACAATTACGAGCAACTTAAACTGGAAAGGCCACATAGATAATATTGTAGGGAGGGCCAGACAAACACTGCGCTTTGTTGGCGGAACACTTAAAAGATGCGACAAAGCCACTAAAGAGACAGCCTACATTACACTTTTCCGTCCTCTGCTGGAATATTACTGTGCGGTATGGGATCCTTACCAGGTAGGATTGACGGAGGACATCGAAAAAGTGCAAATAAGGGCAGCTCGCTTCGTGATATCGCGCAATGGGGTGACAGTGTCACTGATATGATACGTGAGTTGGGGTGGCAGTCACTGAAGCAAAGGCGGTTTTCTTTGCAGCGAGTTCTATTTACGAATATCAATCACCATCTTTCTCTTCCGAATGCGAAAATATTTTGTTGACACCCACCTACGTAGGCAGAAACGACCATCATAACAAAATAAGAGAAATTAGAGCTCGAACGGAAAGATTTAGGTGTTCCTTTTTCCCACGCGCACATTTGAGAGTGGAATGGTAGAGAACTAGTATGAATGGTTCGATGAACCCTCTGTCAGGCACTTAAGTGTGAATTGGAGAGTAACCATGTAGATGCAGATGCAGACGATAGGCCTCCACCCTGCCCTCCAATGAGTTCTTGCTTGACACCACTGAAGTCGCAAATTGTGGTGCTTTGGGGTCAGTGGAATGCACGCTGCAGGACTACTGGCTCAGGGCTGTCCTTCAAGTAAACGATTTTTAACAGTTCGTTGTGTCACTGTCGTGTCAATTGCTGCTCAAATTGCTGCTGCAGATGCAGTACGATGAGCCGAGTCGCACACTGAACACAATTGTCTTCTCTCTCGGCATTGCTACGTGGCCGTCCGGAACCCTGTCTTCTTGCGGCGGAACATTCTCTTGACAGCTGCTGCCAGCAGTCGCGTACAGTGGCTACATTCCTGCCACATCTTTCTGCAGTATCCCAGAAAGAACGTCCAGCTTGTCGTAGCCCTGTCACACGAACCCGTTCAAATTCAGTAAGGCGTTGATAACGACGTCTTTGTCACCTTAAAATTACTCTTGACTAACATCAACTCACCACGTCCTATTTCAAAGCAAGACGCTGGAGGCCGTTACAGCCTCTCTTTAAAGCAAACCCGATTTGCATCGTTACAGTGGCGCTACTAGAGCCACTCTTATGCGATTGGCGAGAAATCTGAATAGATATCATCGTTCAGATGTACGAATACACCTACCAACTATCGTTTATGTCGGACAGCTCCTCCGTTGTTTTGCAATATTGTTTCTATCAGTGTAGATTCCAGTACAAGCTCCAATTTTAATTTAAAATTTCATTGTTGTGGACGTCATGTTAAAGCCAGATTTCCAATGTAGTATATGCGGACACTACTATCGTTAACGAATGAGACTAATTCTTTGTCTCGCTCGTGGGTGATGTCTTGAGGCGTAGGTGAGAAGAGGGGGGGGGGGGAGGGGGAGGAGGGATGTGGGGGGAGATGCCGCAAAACTATAAAATATAAATTTCGTAAAACACAAAAATAAAAAGTAATTAATAATAATCAGTAAAAAGTAAAACAATATATGTATGTTTGCGATGCCAAGTTGATTTGTCATTCATTTCGAGTCGAATGACTTGCAGTAAGATCACACTGGACAATGTTTAAATTTATAGCGAAGAATGAAGAAATTACTTTACATTATCTGTTTTTTTTTTGTTGATTCCGTCGATGGCGTAACAATAACTGCTATTGTGAGCTGTAAATGAATTTGTTGTGACAAATATACACATATACCGGTATTTCATCTCACCTGCATTATTTACTCTGCTATTCAACTTACGCCGTAATCGATTTTGGAACCCTGAAAATACAGCTTCAGACGTCTATGAAGAACTCAGAATTACAAAGAACCAGAAGAAAATGGATGTATCCAATGATTATAGGTTAAAAATTGGCCGGTTCCTAGAGCTGCATCTGGTTTTGTAATTAATATCACTGATCCCAGACCGACAACAATTACTACATTTATGTCTAATGAAAAGTGCAGCTATATAATGCAACCCGTCGCTGATCCTAGTTCCCGCCAGTTCTTATTGTAGAATCAACTGATGCTTTCATCTTTAATAGTTTCTTTGGAGAGCTGTAACTTGTGGATTCTCTATTACGAATAGTGTCCTTAAAATGTGCGAATATAGAATGTTATGATTGTAAATTCGATACTAGTACATCCTGAACACTGGAGTAAATAGCACTAGTGAGAGATGAATATATTTCTCATACTTAATCGCTTACAGTATGTTATTCACAATGTAATTTCTTGTTGGAAGAAACGCTTCAAACGAAGTTATTAATCACCGTCGACTATCGCTAACCTGGGGAAAAAATATGTTTTGCAACATTATATTAACTTGTCTTACTATTGTAGCAGTTGCAAGAATTTTTTATGCTGCTCCTACACTGGTAACGTTTTTCCTTCAGATATTATTTTCTCTGGGTAAAAATACCGCTTTAGGAAAGTTTTACACAGGTCGCGACTGAGGTGGGACGAGTGTCATAGCTGAATCTAGAAACTGTTTTCATGAAGTGTTTGTAGTATTTCAGTGATAGTTCTCATAAATTATTATCACATTTGCAAAAAGAGAAATATATTTTGCAAAAAATATTCATGATTTAACAGCGTATTATTTTTAAAAAAATAGAAAGAAATTCCTAACAGCATTTAAAACGTGTTATACGCAGAGTCTGGTTACGTGATACCTCATTAAAAACCTGTGGAGGGCAGCAAATAACTGATGAAATATATTACATTTAGGAGGTGCATATTTACGTTGGGATGACCGCGAACAGAGATGCAGAGCGCCGTTGGGACCACAACTACAGCAGACGTAACTGCATGTTTATCCTGTAATTTGTGACAAATACAATGTGTACATAAAGTCTGGGAACACTTTCAATTATTTATTGCACAACAATGAAACACTGTGCGGATGTCAGCATATTGCATTTTGAAGAGAAATTCTGTAAGTGTTTTTTACAAACAGTCAATATGCGAACCTTGAGTCACTCGGCAGACCTCAATACGGTAATCGAATTCTTGCCATACCCATCCCAGATTCTTGCCATACCCATCCCAGCTTAGCTTCGTCGAATGTGGCAGTCGCTTCCCTGTATTTTCTCCCGGAGCTCTGTTACATCACGTGGTAGAGGCGGTATATACACCAGATCCTTAATGTGTTCCCACATAAAAAAGTCACACGGAGTGAGATCTGCGGATCGGGAAAGCCATTTCATGAAACAGCTCGCTCTGCACCTGAACTCGCCATGCTTGCGACTAGCGCTCACTGTCGGCGAATTACCAAACTACGCTGTGGCGGTATACATCAAAAAAACCTTCAGGGTTTCTCTTCAAAATGATATATGTATGATATCTGTACAGTGTTTGACTCTTGTGCAATAAATAATTGAAAGTGTTCGCGGACTTTATGTACATCCTGTATATAACATAGTTACATCAATGACTTGTCACGTTCTATTGCCACAACAAAGCATAATTTAACACCTACATCTATACTCTGCAAGCCACTTAACGGTGTGTAGCGGAAAGTGCTTTGCATAACACTGTCACTTTCTCCTATTCCTGTCCCGGTCGTGAGTAGTTCACAGCAAGGAAGATTACTGTTAAGCTTTCGTGTGAGCTCAAATTACTCTTATTTGACCCTCATAGCCTTACCGCGTGATACACGTAGGAGGAAGCAATGTACTGGTTGACTTTTTCGAGGAAAGTACGGTCTCGGAATTTAGTATTAAAGTTCTGAGAAGCGTCAACCAATATATTGCTTCCTCGCACGTAATTCTCGCGAAAAGACCATGAAGATAAAATTAGAAACATTCAATCTCACACAGAAGCTTACCAGCAACCGCTTTTCTCGCGAACCCTTCGCGGCTGGAACGGGAAAGGGGGAAAATGACAATGATACTCAAAGTACCTTCCGCCATACATCGTAAGGTATCTTGCGGAGAGTAAATGTAGATGTAGACGTATGTTTTAATGTGGCCGTAGAATGATACAACTCTATCAGCCAAAATAAAATAATTTTTAGAGAAATATGACAGTCGTTATTTTAGCAGTCATTTCCGATTATTTGTGAAGATCATTACCATCTGAAAGGTGGCAAAAATATTTTGAGACAGGATATCATGATCAAACACACATTCGCTGAAGCAGATGCGATGCTATGAAAAGCAGCTGCTCCACAGTCTGGACAGTCTATCAAACGGCCGGGAGAGCGATGTGCCGACCACGTGCTCTTCACACCGTATCTGCATTAGGCCGCAAGGAAGAGACACTGCGACACGTCAACATTCCTAGGGCGTTCAATGTCAGGACGAGGAGCCCTATTTTAGCTATCGCTACCACAATCGGCAAAAATAAAATCTCTGTAGGATCACATTGTTGTCCATCTGTATGCCCATCCAAACTATTATAAACGCCTTTTCAGGAACGGGCAGACCTATCAAGGTCAGATTCTGAGGTCTAAGGTCTCCTTGAAGTATAATAAATTAAGCTTCTAAGTCAGTGCAATCAAAAGATACGGCCACATTTATGGCACATATTTTTACACTTACAAACTCAGTCATCAAATACCATAGAATACTTTCCCTAGACTTTGAATCATGAAGTTTGGCAGGAAACAAGACTTCACAGTACAAGTAGATGGAAAAAAATCCGAAAATTGTTAATTAGTAATTATCTCACATGAAAAAAGTTTTTTCATTTGTTATTCGATTGTCTGTCTGTCCATCCGTCCGTTAAGCATTCTTTTTCTCATGAATGCGTAGACGTATCAAGTTGCAAACCTGTAGCTCCTTGGCAGTGTAATAAATGTAAGCTTCCAAGTCAATGCAACAAGAAGATATGGTCATTTTGTCACTCACGCATCAGAACCTGTAGAGTTGGCCTAGAATCATGAAATTTGGCAGAAAGTAAGCTTTCACAGTACAAATAAAGGGGAAAAAATCAGAAAATCTGTAATTGTTGTTGTTGTTGTCTTCAGTCCAGAGACTGCAACTCTCCATGCTACTCTATTCTGTGCAAGCTTCTTCATCTCCAAGTACCTACTCCAACCTACATGCTTCTGAATCTGCTTAGTGTGTTAATCTCTTGGTCTCCCTCTACGATTTTTACCCTCCATGCTGCCATCCCAGGTTAAATAAATAAAAAATAAATAGGTGACTCCTTGATGCCTCAGAACATGTCCTACCAACCGATCCCTTCTTCTAGTCAAGTTGTGCCACAAATTCCTCTTCGGCCCAATTCTATTCAGTACCTCCTCATTAGTTGTGATTCTTCTGTAGCACTGCATCTGGAAAGCTTCTGTTCTCTTCTTGTCTAAACTATTTATCGTCCACGTTCCATTTCCATACATGGCTACACTCCATACAAATACCTTCAGAAAAGACTCCCTGACACTTAAATCTATACTCGATGTTAAGAAATTTCTCTTCTTCAGAAACGCTTTTCAGGCCTTTGCCAGTCATGATCTGTAATCTGTAATTATATCACTATATTTCTTTTTTCATTTGTTTTGCGACACCAGACTTAAAACATTCTCGGAAGTCTTGGAATTCTGCGGACTGATATCTTGCCAGTATCAATATTGATAACAGACAAAAATTATCGAGATTTTCGATTTACGGGATTGGTGAACTGTATGTGTACATAGGGGTAGCGTCTTTGATTCATAATCAAAACGTCTTCGCTCCTGGGTTCGATCCCCGCCACTGCCTAAATTTTGATAAATAATCAGCATTGGCGGCCGAAGACTTCCGGCATAAGAAGCCAGCCTCATTCTGCCAACGGCCTTGTCAAAGAGGGCGGAGGAGCGGATAGAGGTTCAGGGCACTCTCTTGTCCTAGGGGTGGGAAATTGCCCCTAAAGGCGGAAGAATCAGCAATGATCAACGACATGAGGATGCAGAAGGCAATGGAAACCACTGCATTAAAGACACGTAACGTTTATCCACATGACATGTGGCCTGTAATTGAAGAAGTGTCATGATGATCTCTCCATTGGCAAAAGATTCCGGAATAGTCCCCCATTCGGATCTCCGGGAGGGGACTGCCAAGGGGGAGGTTACCATGAGAAAAAGTTTGAATAATCAACGGAAGGATAACGTTCTACGAGTCGGGGCGTGGAATGTCAGAAGCTTGAACGTGGTAGGGAAACTAGAAAATCTGAAAAGGGAAATGCAAAGGCTCAATCTAGATATAGTAGGGGTCAGTGAAGTGAAGTGGAAGGAAGACAAGGATTTCTGGTCAGATGAGTATCGGGTAATATCAAGAGCAGCAGAAAATGGTATAACAGGTGTAGGATTCGTTATGAATAGGAAGGTAGGGCAGAGGGTGTGTTACTGTGAACAGTTCAGTGACCGTGTTGTTCTAATCAGAATCGACAGCAGACCAACACCGACAACGATAGTTCAGGTATACATGCCGACGTCGCAAGCTGAAGATGAACAGATAGAGAAAGTGTATGAGGATATTGAAGGGGTAATGCAGTATGTAAAGGGGGACGAAAATCTAATAGTCATGGGCGACTGGAATGCAGTTGTAGGGGAAGGAGTAGAAGAAAAGGTTACAGGAAAATATGGGCTTGGGACAAGGAATGAAAAAGACTAATTGAGTTCTGTAACAAGTTTCAGCTAGTAATAGCGAATACCCTGTTCAAGAATCACAAGAGGAGGAGGTATACTTGGAAAAGGCCGGGAGATACGGGAAGATTTCAATTAGATTACATCATGGTCAGACAGAGATTCCGAAATCAGATACTGGATTGTAAGGCGTACCCAGAAACAGATATAGACTCAGATCACAATATAGTAGTGATGAAGAGGAAGCTGAAGTTCAAGACGTTAGTCAGGAAGAATCAATACGCAAAGAAGTGGGATACGGAAGTACTAAGGAATGACGAGATACGTTTGAAGTTCTCTAACGCTATAGATACAGCAATAAGGAATAGCGCAGTAGGCAGTATAGTTGAAGAGGAATGGACATCTCTAAAAAGGGCCATCACAGAAGTTGGGAAGGAAAACATAGGTACAAAGAAGGTAGCTGCGAAGAAACCATGGGTAACAGAAGAAATACTTCAGTTGACTGATGAAAGGAGGAAGTACAAACATGTTTCGGGAAAATCACGAATACAGAAATACAAGTCGCTGAGGAATGAAATAAATAGGAAGTGCAGGGAGGCTAAGACGAAATGGTTGCAGGAAAACTGTGAAGACATCGAAAACGATATGATTGTCGGAAGGACAGACTCAGCATACAGGTAAGTCAAAACAGCCTTTGGTGACATTAAAAGCAACGGTGGTAACATTAAGAGTGCAACGGGAATTCCACTGTTAAATGCAGAGGAGAGAGCAGATAGGTGGAAAGAATACATTGAAAGCCTCTATGAGGGTGAAGATTTGTCTGATGTGATAGAAGAAGAAACAGGAGTCGATTTAGAAGAGATGGGGGATCCAGTATTAGAATCGGAATTTAAAAGAGCTTTGGAGGACTTACGGTCAAATAAGGCAGAAGGGATAGATAACATTCCATCAGAATTTCTAAAATCATTGGGGGAAGTGGTAACAAAACGACTATTCACGTTGGTGTGTAGAATATATGAGTCTGGCGATATACCATCTGACGTTCGGAAAAGCATCATCCACACAATTCCGAAGACGGCAAGAGCTGACAAGTGCGAGAATTATCGCACAAGCAGCTTAACAGCTCATGCATCGAAGCTGCTTACAGAAATAATATACAGAAGAATGGAAAAGAAATTTGAGAATGCGCTAGGTGACGATCAGTTTGGCTTTAGGAAAAGTAAAGGGATGAGAGAGGCAATTATGACGTTACGGCTAATAATGGAAGCAAGGCTAAAGAAAAATCAAGACACTTTCATAGGATTTGTCGACCTGGAAAAAGCGTTCGACAATATAAAATGGTGCAAGCTGTTCGAGATTCTGAAAAAAGCAGGGGTAAGCTATAGGGAGAGACGGGTCATATACAATATGTACAACAACCAAGAGGGAATAATAAGAGTGGACGATCAAGAACGAAGTGCTCGTATTAAGAAGAGTGTAAGACAAGGCTGTAGCCTTTCGCCCCTACTCTTCAATCTGTACATCGAGGAAGCAATGATGGAAATAAAAGAAAGGTTCGGGAGTGGAATTAAAATACAAGGTGAAAGGATATCAACGATACGATTCGCTGATGACATTGCTATCCTGAGTGAAAGTGAAGAAGAACTAAATGATCTGCTGAACGGAATGAACAGTCTAATGAGTACACAGTATGGTTTGAGAGTAAATCGGAGGAAGACGAAGGTAATGAGAAGTAGTAGAAATGAGAACGGCGAGAAACTTAACATCAGGATTGATGGTCACGAAGTCAATGAAGTTAAGGAATTCTGCTACCTAGGCAGTAAAATAACCAATGACGGACGGAGCAAGGAGGACATCAAAAGCAGACTCGCTATGGCAAAAAAGGCATTTCTGGCCAAGAGAAGTCTACTAATATCAAATACCGGCCTTAATTTGAGGAAGAAATTTTTGAGGATGTACGTCTGGAGTACAGCATTGTATGGTAGTGAAACGGACTGTGGGAAAACCGGAACAGAAGAGAATCGAAGCATTTGAGATGTGGTGCTCTAGACGAATATTGAAAATTAGGTGGACTGATAAGATAAGGAATGAGGAGGTTCTACACAGAATCGGAGAGTAAAGGAATATGTGGAAAGCACTGATAAGGAGAAGGGACAGGATGATAGGACATCTGCTAAGACATGAGGGAATGACTTCCATGGTACTAGAGGGAGCTGTAGAGGGCAAAAACTGTAGAGGAAGACAGAGATTGGAATACGCCAAGCAAGTAATTGAGGACGTAGGTTGCAAGTGCTACTCTGAGATGAAGAGGTTAGCACAGGAAAGGAATTCGTGGCGGGCCACATCAAACCAGTCAGTCAGTAGACTGATGACAAAAAAAAAAGTATACATAATTACTTTCGTACGGAGGCCTCAGAGCTCCAGCCCAACTCGCACCTGGCCAGTTTTTATTTTACATCCGGTTCTGCTTGCGCTTCTGCCGTGTCACCACTGCTTGCTGTGGTGTGAAGTATTCTTTTCAACCACGTAGCTGGTCAGATATTCAGTCGGAATGTATTTTATTTACAAAGCGGCAGTGAGTAACTGCGTAGGAGGCTTCCCGAAAATTTGTAGTAACAAGGAATTAACCCGGGCTTCTCTTTCTGCGGACGTGTATATGTAATGAGAGAGCGAGCTGACTGCGACGCTTCGCATTTTCTTACCGTTTTCTGCCTGCTGTGACATTCGCAGCAGGAACAGGCATCACGATGTTTCCCTCCACGAGGTGGGAGTGAGGTAAGCTGACTCCGCAGCTGGTGTGACGTGTTGCTGAGCACTGCACTGCAGCGCAGGTCGTGTGTTACTCATGCCACGAGAAGCGCAGGCGCGCTGCCAAAACGATTCCGGCGTAACCAAGCACTCTCAAAACTTACGAACTAGACCAAATTGAATCGAACAATACAGAAAGATGCCGTGATCACTAATTGGCAAGTACAGATACTAAAGACTTCGGACGCGCTGTGACTACACAAGAGCAACATTTGCTGCACTGCGAAATTAAAACTTACCGAAGAGCAACACGTTACTGCGCTTCCGTCGAGGCGGCCATCTTGCTTACAACGATACTTCATCGTTGCCGTTAGACGCGTCGGTTAACAGGAATTGTGTCACTTTGTGAGTAGGTAAGTATGCAACGCTGCCGGTATATTTGTTGATGACTAAATGAGTGTGCTCAATGCGCCGTTGTTGCAGAAGTTATTATAAAAAGCTCATACTTCATGCTAGTTTTCACAAATAACACCACAACTAATAAAGTGTCAAAAGCAATCAAACTTGGTTAAAACATACAGGGTGTTTGTTTTAACTTAAAACAACTAAATGAGGCATCTTACGGTAAAAATGTTCTAGGTGAAATGTTAATAATAATAAAGGGAACCTCTGCTACAACTGGCCACATTCTAACCATCCCTGCCTTCCTATCCGTCCTACGTAGGTGGGGTCCACTTCGTGTTTTCAAATGGGGAACCTCACCATTTTTACCAAACATTCGGATTCTACGCAAAAAAATACGTAACATTTACTCAAGCCACTGTTTTCCATTAGTGGTAAATGACACTGTAATCGACAAATATCGACGGTGAATATTTCTACAATTAAGAACCAACGCACTTAATTCTACATTTCATGTACGATGTAAATATAAGCCTTTGTGTTTTAACGTTTGAAATTTATTTTCTAAATTCACTTTAGCGTTGCAAATTTGACTGTACAGTACAATATGCTTAGCTCTTTCAATGCAGTTAGAAAGTAGGTCGAGCGTGATAGAGGAACAACGCTGTGGATGTATTAGTTTTACCTTCCCATCGGTATGCTTCATATCGGTGAATCCAATTGCCTCACAACTCGGGCCTGCCGATTTCGGTACCCGTGGGAGGTGCCCCGGTCACTATCACTTCACAGACATTTCATTTTATTACAATGGTTGTTTGTATTGCGCCGGTGGCAATGTAGCGGCCAGAGCAAGAGTTTTCGGCGAATGCATGGAAACAACCACCGAAATCAGTCACCCAGATGGAGGAGTTCGAAGGCGGCTACTGAAATCGAACATGCCGATGGTATAGCGGACTCACCATGACCAACCTCGTAGCGAACAGAAGACTACGTTACCACACAAATAGCTTATTTTCCAGAAATGTCAATGTCTAGCCACATTACATGCATGTACAATGACATCTGCAACACTCAAGTAACGTTTCAGCATCATTATCAACCGTTAACACACAAATGTTTACAGTTACATTGTAAGTGAAATGTAGAATCAAATGCGTCAGCTCTTAATTGCGAAAACAGGCACACTTGATAAATGTCGATTACAGTGCCTTCTACCACCAATGGGAAACAATAGATTGAGTTAACCGTAATTTTTTTCAGCGTGGAATCCGAATACGTAATAAAACTGTGGAGGTGGGTTACCTTTTGAAAATACAATACTGATTCCACTCACATAGGAAGATTGGTTAGGAGACGGCCAGTTACAGCACAGACAGATGCCCCCTTTTTCTAATATTAACTATTGACATAGAAAATTTTATTTCCGTACGATGCGTCGTTATCGAGATATTTAGCTGTCTCAAGTTAAAACAAACACCCTGTAGCACGAATGAACACGTAGTTAAGAAAATATGGAAACACAGTACCAGGCAAAGAATTTGTATTCGAACTGAGGACATGTTTTAAAAGTGCAAAACTGATGTCTTTGTTAATGCGTTTTAATGCCCAAGTAACACTTCTTAATGACGTGGAGTCTGTAACCTCCCCCTCACTTATCGACCTTAATGACAGTGAAAAATTAAACCGCGTGTACCTAATGGAAATTTGGGAAAAGCAATCGTCACCGAAGTTAATCTGTCGGTAAAGAGGGAGGAAAGGGTTACATCTAAATGAAAGGAAAAATGCAAATGAAACTGGTGGAAATTAATTTTTGAAAAGGGGTAAAGATAATAAAGAAAGTAAATGTGCGGCCGTTACGTTAACAATTAACTAGCGGTAATTAGATATTTGAGATTTGGGGGAAATCACGGTCGCCAGTCCTAAGGACAATTACTATAGTAACTGAAAAAGAAAGGTTATTACACATATAATTAACACTAGAAGCGTGGCAACTGAAGGTTGACACGTGTAGTGTGAAAACTGAAAGTTTGTCAGAAGTAATAAATTTCGCTACACTCTGACTTAATTTAGCAAAAGAATTAATAAAACCGGAAAATCGAAAGTTAATTTAGTGACTGAAGTCAATAGTGAGCTTTCTTTCTGAAGCACATCGAAATCCAGTAAAATACGGTTAGTCTTGGACTACCTCAACAATCATTTCAAAAGCAACTTGACTCTACGCAATTTAGAAACAAGAGATTTAACTTTGAACTTGAATTAAATGATTCTGAACTATTAACAATAGTAAAATTTAGTACGTACCAAGCTGAGCTGCAGTCACAGGTAAGCTAAAATATGCTAACAAAACTCGCACTCTAAATTTGTGCTCGTGTAACCTAAATATTGTAGCCAGCTACTGAACTTTGAAATTAAAGCAGTGAAATCTAATTATATTATTTTAATGCTGGCGTTTGAATTTCAACGACACTCGGGTTCATTTCGGAAAAGGAAGGGACCCTGCTTGGCAATGCAATTGGGACAATGAGCAACAAAGGTTCATGCTAAGTTGCTGTAATTTTGCGAGGCAAATGGAACAATTTGAAAAGCTGAGGTCTGCCATACAGTTCTGAAACTTTACGTGCTTTTAGTCTTCCTTGTTGGTTGATTGAAGGTTTGAAGCCGTCGATCGAGGAGGTGGCGACAGTCACTCATTGTCGGCCGTCGCTGTTGCAGAAGCTGGATGTTGGCGCGCCTTCTTCTCGACACGGTCACCAGGCGAAACGGGCTCTTGATGTGCGCCAGCTAATGCTTCCCGTCCGCGACACCATGTCAGAAACTATCATCGCGAGTCGAGCGCAATTACATGCTGCCAAACCCCGAAAGCGCGGCAACTCGCGGGAGCGTCACACAACACCTCCTGCACTCGCTACTCCCGCCAGACTCCGACTGCCCTGCCCGCACTCCACGCGGCAGAGTTCACGCTACCAAAGATCCTACACACTTTGATTCTTCACACGACCTATCGACGTAATCGTTCGATGGCAGTTTTCCCTAGGCAAGACGCAGCGTAAGAATACAAATAATATTTACGAAACAAACCAATTATACATCGACATAAGTGCATAAATATATATATATATCCAAACAGTAAAGCAATTACAATATATAAAGAGACAGAAATGTCATATCTTGAGGTAACAAAACAAGGAAAAAAATAATAGTACAATAGATGGAAATAGGAGGATATGCATTTCCGGCGTTACAAGTCCGCTTTAATATCCTTATAGCTACAGAGATGTGAATGCCAGCTCAAATCGATACTGTTCGAGACCATATTCGACTTCATATTCCATCACCTACAGCTACATCTTTAGCCTACAACGCACCTGAAGACTTGTGGCGGAGGGTCATGATCATCCCTCGAAAGGTATGGTGGAGTATGGAATCCTTGTAGATTCCTACGGAGGAGGAAATACCGCCATAAACGGTTCACTCGGATTTCTATGTTCAGACATTTAAGGTTAGGAATGAGTCAGTTACCTACATATCACTTTTGTGTGTGTGTGTGTGTGTGTGTGTGTGTGTGTGTGTGTGTGTGTGTGTGTGTGTGAGAGAGAGAGAGAGAGAGAGAGAGAGAGGGGGGGGGGGGGAAGAATTTTTGGGATTTGGGGTGGAGGGTGGGGCGCAAGCTAACATACCGCCTTCCCCCATTTTTGCCGTGGAGGACAGTTGAGTCACAATGTCATTGTAGTGATCATTACGACAATTGCTTGAGGTGTATTTCACGAGTAAACTTTTCCATGATGCACAATGTTGTTCTTGTAGCGTCTCCCATTAACACATTTCCAGTCGTTTCTGTACGGTCCTGTTGTCCCACTAACGGTTAGCTCGCCTGTGATGAACCAAATACTTGATTTTCTTAATCGAGCATGAAAAGACAGGAGTGTTGAAAGCGACCGACTTCGTAGCTGTATTACCCTTCCATAGGATTTTTACAACGAATCTCCCTAGCACCTGCTTTTCCCATTGTCATCAATCCGTTACTTGTTATGGAAATTTTCCTTTCTAGGTTTTCTTGGTTCATCTAGCCATTTCATAAGGGAACCTATAGTTTGTCTTGTTATCCGAATGCAACGCTTGTAGAGATTTTTCACTTGTCCTACGTCACAGCAGAATAGCGTTCTGGGGTAACTTATCTTTATGAAATAAAGCGTTCATTACTCAAAAACGTGATGTAAGAATAATATGTGGTGGTCACCCTTGTTTGTCTTGTAGCCATCTGTTTAAGGAGTTAGTCATTTTGACTGCCCCACACTACTCTTCTTCCCTCATGAAATTAGATGTAAATGATCCACAGCAGTAAAAACAAACAAAGATGTGCATAATTACAGTACCAGAAGAACTTTTGACAATTTGCCGGATGATATAAAATGTTTGATGGACAAAAAAATTAGATTTGGAAACGAGAAGTTTCGTCCTGAGAGCACCTTCTATTTCGTTGAAGAATTTCTATTCTTTTAATGTGTAAAACATCTTGGGTGGAAATTATTAACTCAATTGAACAGTGAATGTACAATGACTCTTTCCACACCATTGCAATTAATCTTACAAATGATTCATGGAACATGTAACTAATTACGACGGTAACATCAGTTATCCCTCGCAGCAGGAAGGCACGTAAAGCGACGCAACTAGTACTACTAATGATTGTCTGTGAGGTCCTTAGTAAAATGGTTCAAATGACTCTGAGCACTATGGGACTTAACTTCTGAGGTCATCAGTCCCCTAGAACTTAGAACTACTTAAACCTTACTAACCTAAGGACATCACATACATCCATGCCCGAGGCGGGATTCGAACCTGCCACCGTAGTGGTCGCGTGGTACCAGATTGTAGCACCTAGAACCGCTCGGCCACTGCGGCCGGCGGTCCTTAGTAAATCAATATTATTATCATCTGAAGCTGTACTCAACCCTACAAACAGTTCTACGAGTTGCTACATATTCGCTACAACATTTCACAGTGATTCAGGAAATATGTGTTGTGTTATAAATCCAGTCGCAGATCACAAAAAATTTTAATTAGGTAATTAATTTCAGTCAGCTATGGCTATCTTCAGACCTACAAAATATAACATACATAGCTTGATGTAAAATGTCTCTAAATTGCATAAAACATAGACACGGAAATCATCGTTAGCAAACATGACAGCATAAAATGGCTCTGAGCACTATGGGACTTAACTTCTGAGGTCATCAGTCCCCTAGAACTTAGAACTACTTAAACCTACCTAACCTAAAGAGATCACACACACACATCCATACCCGAGGCAGGATTCGAACCTGCGACCGTAGCGGTCTCGCGGTTCCAGACTGTAGCGCCTAGAAACGCTCGGTCACCAGCGGCCGGCCATGACAGCATATCCGTACCTGAGTGAACCCAATACATTACATAGCTCGTGTCATTGCGTATATAGATAGTACAATCATATTAATCTGCCATACTAGCCGATGTGCTGCCTTTTTATTTACCTTTGACATGTACACTTTGTATTGATTTTAGTTGCTCCTGAAGATGAGACTGAGACTCCGAAACCAGGTTTTGTAAGACTTTAGTAAAAAAAAAAAAATTGTGCAACTGCAGCGGAAGTTTCAATTACGGAAAAACTGCATAAAGGTTGTGGATGTTCCGTTAACAGAAATTTGTGCCAACAGATTTTATTCTATCCACTGTGCCGTATTTTGGAACATCAGTGATTTGCTCAGTACACAGCTGGAGTGAATAGGTACCAGAACAGGAAGACGTTACCGAAAATTTTCATGTCCAAATGAGGAGCCGTTTCGAGTTACGCGCTTACTTCACCTACAAAGCAGTCGATTTCCTGGTACTGTAATAAATCGCGACTAGTTAAATAATTATGTTCCTCTGTATTTCGTTTACAGAAACCGATGATATTTCTTCGCATGTCCTGTGGCACGTAACGACACATTATTACGGCTTTGTCTCACTGAAAACATCCATTTCCAACAGACCACAGAAATTAAGTGATTTTTTGTATGCCCATACTTGTGACTGGAGGCGACGTCGGAAGTGGCCGGTACTTGGGTGGGTGACAACCTGGGTACGCCACGTGCTGTTGGCAGCTTTCCGTTTGTCGCTACGTGAAAGGGGAGGAGGGATGACGGCCTAGAGTTCCAGAACACCAGCATCTGTGCGATTGTCTTGGACTAAATTTCAAACCTCTCATTTAGTGGGGGGTATGTGACACTGTTGCTTGTGATCTCTTTCGGGTTGGGACGTTAAGCTCGTCTGCGTCTTGGTGCTATTCGAAAGGAACCAGCTATGTGCCGGCACCGGGTGTCAGCCTCTCCTTCTCTCATCTTCGTCCAGCACAACCACGGCACTACACTGCACTACACTAACACTCCTAACAGTCAGTTGCACTTAGACACACAACTCTCAAATTTGCGAAAGAAAGGCGCCACAGTGCGTGAATTTAACAAAAAACTTTTCCAGTTACGCAGCTGAACCTACACTTCGGGTCTCCCAGCCAATTATGTCTACGATTTTACTTGTTGGTACGACACTCATT
The DNA here is from genome assembly GCF_023864345.2 of Schistocerca serialis cubense. NCBI lineage: Eukaryota > Metazoa > Arthropoda > Insecta > Orthoptera > Acrididae > Schistocerca > Schistocerca serialis. The sequence continues at coordinate 196,205,781 of NC_064641.1, forward strand.
GGAGACTAGCCCACACAGGACACCTTTACGAAAGGGGTGGACCAGCCCATTGGTTGTCATGCCAATATTACGCTCCCTGATGAAGGCCACCTGCTGTTGCGGCCTAAACGTTCGTAGATTTTACGACAGGAAGCGGTCTACAACCCAGAAGAATTTTATGATAACATCTGGCCACCCTCTGGACTGACATTCTCCGCTGTAGAAGATACAAGTTCTGCATTTTCCGGTGAACTGTTAGACGGAGGTAGCGACCACCTACGAGTGTAGCTGCTGACGGACAACCTCGTCCTGACCTTCGAATACAAGCCGTTATCTGTAAACAAGTCCATCGCCGTTTACTCGCTGCAATGGCAATAACAACATCATAATGCGACACAACGACTTCCGCCTGACTTGGCTCATAATTCTGCTGATTCCTGTAAATCACTTTCCATCACCGTCAGTCGCATCGACAGCAAAAAGAACCGGTAATTCCTGTAGCATCAGTATGTGGGCAACGATCCTCTTAGTAGTCACGTGTCTAGATATGCGCAACATTTTACGTAGGATTCGATGCGAAGCAATATTACAATGATTAAATTTAAAGTAATGTCTCAAAATAGATTTCTGAGTAAGGAGCACATGAGGCTAGAAGTTAAGAAATAATAATGATATTTATCGGAAATAAAAGAGAGAGCAACGACAAGGAAAACAATGTTGATATTTTATTGACTTTTATGTGGAGTGAATGTCAACGACTAACAAAACATACAGATTCAGGTATCTCCCGGAAAAGAAATTAACTACATGTTAGATCCCACTAATATTCAAGAATATTAAACAGACGAAGAAGAAGAAAAAGGAGAACATGAAGCATTAGAAATATATGTTTCCAGAATACAAAAACCTCACAAAAATTAAAGGAATTGCAATCTGGGAAAGGTAGAAAAGGTCAACTTTTGAATTAGAGGCCCTAGGATGCTGTTGGCAATTTAAAGTAATGTTTTTCTAAAAGAAGGGTTTTGTATTTATTGTTTATCGAATCTGTTTCCTTCTGTGGTAGAAATCTGTAGTAACTGTTTTGTAATAATTTGTGCAGTAGATCCATTTTCTTTCTGAAGGGAAAAATTTATATTTTTTTTAAAACCATTGGTTAGTAAACTTTGATCTTGCCACAGGCTGGCTGTTATTATCCAGTCCTATTAAGTTTTAAGAAAGAGCAACGACAAGGATAACATTATTGATATTTTATTGATTTTTGTATGGAACGAATGTCAAGAGCGTAACAAAACACACAGATTCAAGTATCTCACGGAAAAGAAATTAACTACAAGATAGATCCGAATAATATTCAAGAATACAAAACAGATGATGAAGAAGAAGAAAAAGAAGAACTTGTGGCATTAGAAATAAATGTTTTCAGAATACAAAAATGTCACATAAAATTAAAGGATTTCTAATCTAGGAAAGGTAGAAAAGTCAGTTTTTGTATTAGTAGCTCTAGGATACTGTAGGCAATTTAAACTAATGTTCTCCTAAAATTTTTTTTGCATTTATTGTTTATCGAATTTGGTTCCTTCTCTGGTTGAAATTTGTAGTTGTATTGTAATAATTTGTTCAATAGGTTCGTTTTCCTTCTGAAGAAAACAAGTTTATATTTTTTAAAACCGTGCTAAATGGTTTGTAAACATTTGATCCTGCAACTGGCAGGTTGTTATTATCCAACCCTATAAAGTTTCATACGCGTCTAATGCTTAGCTGTGGCGGCTATTTTAATGGCATAATGTATTATCCATCGATCTACGTAATGGGATGGTATTCATTTTTACGATGATACTTCATGACAGCGTACGCTCTGCTGCAGAGTGAAATATTCATCCCAGAAACAAACGCTAGGATGTGGCAAAGCCATTATGCATTAAATGCTTTCTACTACATGTACTAGTATTACGCGGTGAAGTTTGGAAGATAGTGAAGAGATACTGGCAGACAAAAATCGGCGCCTGTATCAGATTGATAATGGACGAGTTGTGGATTAACAAGGTCAGTTTTAACGCTATGATTAAAAAATAACCGATCTGTTAAGCTCACTAACAGCACATGGGGGCTCAGCCAAATGTTCTACGTACGTCTGCTGTATGTTTCTCTGTGACAGAATGTGCTGCACCAATCTGACAGACCTCCACACACAAGACACGTTGACAGCGCTCTTAACGAGACATGTGGTCGCGTTACAACTGATTGCCTACGACCAACTCCAGTTGATAAAATCTATCATCTTATAGGCATAGAATCCCCGGATAACAGACGAAGGTTAGTAACACAGGTTGATAAGAAGAAAGAGGAAAATGGTTTCAGGCAGTCCATGTTTGGAAACAAAGCATTATATCCTAGGCTGAAGTCGAGGAAGAGCTTTTTTCGAACAACTTATTCCATTAGATCATCGTGATTACGAAAGGTAATAAATCAGTCGAGAGGGCTGGGAGAGCGTTTCTGCTAGAAAGAGTAGATACGCAGCTATTAGCATTTCACTTAGACAGTTAACTGCAATCATTTAGTTCCAGAATGACGGACACAGAGGAAATAAGGACGAAGTTTAAACAGATTGTAAATCGTGCTCTGGAGGAGTATATGCCTAGTAAGTGGATTAAGGAAGGAAAAGACACACCGTGGTATAGTAAGGAAATTCGGAAAATGCTGAGGAAGCAAAGGCTGTTGCATTCTAGGTTCAAAATATGACCCGCAAATGACGACAGCCAAACATTAGTAGAGATTCGTGCGTCTGTGAAAAGATCGATGCGCGAAGCATACAACAGCTACCACCGTCATACACTGATCAAATATCTGGCAGAGAATCCGAAAACATACTGGTCCACTGTAAAATCACTAATCGGGTCTGAGGCTTCCATCCAGTCACTCGTTCACCGATCTCATTTGGTAGTAGAAGACAGGAAAAGGGAAGACGAAGTTTTAAATTCCACGTTTAAGAAATCGTTCACGCAGGTGAATCGTACAAACGTGTCGTTGTTTGACCATTGCACAGAGTTGCAAGTGGATTTCATAGTAATAAGCATCCCTGACGTAGAGAAACAACTGAAAGATTTGAAAGGATTTGATGGATTACCAATTCGGTTTTACAGAGAGTACTCTATGTCATTGGCCCCTTAGTTAGTTTGCATTTATCACAAATTTCTCCAACAGCGCAAAGTGCCGAACGGCTGGAAAAAGTCACTGGTACTCCTGTATACGAAAAGGGTAAAAGAACGGCCCCCCAAAATTACAGACCAATATCCTTAACATCGGTTTGTTGCAGAATTCTAGAGTATATTGTCAGTTCGAATATAATAAATTTCCTAGAGACCGAAAAGCACATGTCCACGAATCAGCACGGCTTTAGAAAGCATCGCTAGTGCGAAACCCAGCTTGCCCTTTCCTCACATGATAATATCTGAAAACTGTGGATGAAGGACAACAGACAGATTCCATACTTCTAGATTTTCGAAAATCATTCTACACGGTACACCACTGCAAGCTGTTAACGAAGGTACGTGCACATGGAATAGGCTCCCCAATGTGTGACTGGCTCGGAGGCTTCTTAAGTAAGAGAACCCATTATGTTGTCCTAGATGGTGAGTGTTCATCGGAGGCAGGAGTAACATCAGGACTGTCACAGATAAGTGGGATAGGACTTTTGCTATTTTCTATATGCGCAACAGATCAGCGTGACAGGGTGGATAGTAATCTGCAGTTATTCACTGATGATGCTGTGATATACAGGAAGTTGTCGAAGATGAGTGATTGTAGTTTTATACAAGATGGCCTAGAAAAAATTTGTAGTTGGTGTGATGAACAGCAGCTGGCTCTTAATGCAGAGAAATGTAAGCTACTTCGGAGGAGTTCGTTCTGTTTTGTTTTGTTTTAGGCTGCAAAAAACAAGTAAGGTCATACGCCCCCAAGTCAGAACCTTAGAACACTATGACGAAAAGGAGTTAAAAGTGACTACACGGTAATCCCAATTGATGGAAGAAAAGAGAGCTAAGAAAAAGGATTTCCTATTGGGGGAAGGTCTACAAAATACAACTTAGAGACATCGGAGGTCTCGAACTAATGATTAAATAATGTCCTTCGCCACATTGCTACGACGGATAAAATTTAAAATGCGCTCGACAGACCGCGCGCCGTTTGCTAAAACGGCCGATAACATAAATGAGAACGTAAATGGTTAAAAAAAAGGCATTAGGTTGTAAGGTGGAAGAATAAATAGTCTGATTCGGACCTTCCATGAGACCTTTACAAATCGCAGTGAGAAGGTGAAGACGACACCTAATGTAAATCGACAGTTATGAGAACATTTGCCTATCAATATGTAATGCAAAAACGGATGACAGTCAATTGACGGTAATTAACACACCATTCCTATACAATGCATGTCTTTGGGCAGATGGTAGAACAGGGAACGCGAATCGAGTCGCTTTTAGTTTTGAAAAGCTTTTAGTTTTGAAAAGCAAGGAAGAGGACTGCGACCCCGGGCCAGGTGATTCAAACTGGAGGGCCGCCTGTAGTTAAGGCATCGGTACAAGAGCAGAGAAGAAGCTTTAGCGAATGCGACACACGGAAAGGTCAATGTACTTTAGGCGTATAGAACGGGCACAAAACGTACGATTGGCGGAAAATCACTAGGAAGGAGAAAACTACTGAGGTTTCGACGCAGTTTGATAGAATGGACGTTGCGATTGGTAGAGGGTGTTTCTACAAAATAAGAGGAACGCTCCTATTGGTCGAAAAAAGCCGTGACGTGAAAAAGGAAACCAAGTGGAGGGAGGCAGATCTGCCATGAGTAGGACAAGAGAGAAATTTTGTGGGGAGACTCTTCTCTGAACTGGCATCAAGTGCAGAACGGCGCGCTTAACGCTCCGTACGACGCAGAGAAGAAATTGGTGTGGACACTGCGTTCACAGAGGCTGCACTCCAGCTAAAATTAGCTGTGGCAACGTTTAGCTCCAACTGTGGAGAAATGAACCAGCCAAATTTGTTAACTGTTCTTGCGAGAACTTAGAGGGCACTATAATATGCACACTGCTCCAACTATGCGCGTGTATATCTCCACATAATAAGAATAGGGCTGAGCACATGTTTTCTCGCATAACGAGAAACATAGGGAAAGTTTCTGCTGGAAAGTTCAGCAAAGGCCAGATTAGTTTTGTAGGAACTTCAGTGGGAGAGAGCGGCTTTGCAGACAGCAGCACGTCGCAGCTTAAGGTAAATACCGCGTGCAGAGGCGTAAACTTTGTTGGTTCACCAGCTTGCGCCCAGTGGAAACTCGAGCGGCCTAGGGCAACCTTGCGCTCAAATTTGTCACTTGACGAACCATCCACCGTAGACTTGATTGTCATCCTAAATAGTACAGAACTTTGAACCGGAATCGGACGACCAACTTCATAACGTATGTGTAGGAGCAGTTTTGTAAAGAAACGTCCAATTAAACTTTCATATTATTGTGCTTAGGATTAACGTAAAGAAACTTCCAATTAAACTTTCATAATGTTGTGCTTAAGATTAATGTTCTTTCAGAGAGTTAATATTTAAAATTGTTATGTATAAACTTATTTCACTTTTTGATGCTGGCAATATGCGTTATCCATTGCGCTGTTTTTATGTTGGCGAGTTGAAAACTGTGTGAAGCTGTAATTTGGTGAGAAAGATTGCGACATTAAACTTGTCACTTCACCTCACACAATTCTTCTCAATTCAAAAACAAAGCCCCCGCTACCTTACACGGTCAGGAAATGGTGAACCGTTAGAGGTTGGTGACAATGAGCACAAACTGGTGGGGGATTACCACTTACAAAAGGCGATGCCTAAAGCGACAGTGCCGAACACACAGGCTGTCTAAAATGATCTCTTCGCCGTTAGAGGAGGTCGCCAAGACTTTGGAAGAGGTTTAATTCCAGGGAGCTTGTTCACATGAAGGAAAGATCAATTGTGATGCCAAAGTGACACCACCTACTGACAGGCGGCAACACAGAGATCATCCGAGAGATGGAATAGCTAGCTGGACGAGGTAGGAGGACTGCAGCTTTGGATGCATCGTCAGCAGCCTCATTTCCTGTCAGACTGACGCGACCAGGGACCCACATATACATCACAGGGCTCCCTCAAGAGTGAGCAAATGGAAGCTTTTTCGGACCCGTTGCACTAAGCACGGTCCACGGTGTACAGCTCACAGAATCTCTGAAGGGCATTGAGAGAATCGAAGCAAATGACGCAATTGAAAAGCATTTATCGCCGGATGTACTACGTGTACTGGGTGAAGGGCTCTACTGTAAACACTGAGCAGTGTTCCGGAAGTCGATACCGAAAGTGGTCGGTACCAATGTCGATGGCACGCCCGACTCCACTATCAGTCCGAGAGCTATAAATGTACACAAAGGTACTATCGCCGAGGTCAGTGCGGAGGTCGAGGAATTAACAGCGATAGATCGACTCTGGAGTAGTGTCCTTAGGGAGGGAAAGAAGTCCAAAGTGAACACGGGACGCTGCACGAAGCCAAGGTGGTGAAGGGTTCGCACACATCAGGTGTGAAGTGAAGCTGTCGAAAGCGAACTCCAGGAGGTAATAGAGAAGAGGGACGCGCCCCATACTGGGGAACAAAGGAGTCATCGAAGAAGAAGGCATGGGCTGGGTGACCAGGCATGAAAGACAAACGGCATGCGTATCCACTGAGAAGAACATCAGGTCGATATGACAGCTGTAGTTCGGCAGCTTCTTCATGGAGACTCTCAACCGAGCTAGTGTAGAAGGCACCAGTGGCCAAACGGATTTCACGACGGACGTGCAGATGCATAAACGAAACACCTTTAGCCTAGCTTCGAACGGTCGAGGGATCGGTGCAAATAGAGGTGGGTGATCCGTTCCGCTCTCCAGGAAATATCACTGGAGACGCGTAGGACACTGGGGGACCGGGTACAGCGGGCAGCCAGGTAAGACACGGGGGAGGACCAAGAAAGTTTCCTATCAAGTATGAGCCCCAGTTCTAAGCAAAGAAGGGGAAGCAGAAAGGTGGAAGGAGTATATAGAGGGTCTATACAAGGGCGATGTACTTGAAGACAATATTATGGAAACGGAAGAGGATGTAGATGAAGATGAAATGGGAGATACGATACTGCGTGAAGAGTTTGACACAGCACTGAAAGACTTAAGTCGAAACAAGGCCCCGGGAGTAGACAACATTCCATTAGAACTACTGATGGCCTTGGGAGAGCCAATCCTGACAAAACTCTACCATCTCTTGAGCAAGATGTATGAGAAAGGCGAAATACCCTCAGACGTCAAGAAGAATATAATAATTCCAATCCCAAAGAAAGCAGGTGTTGACACATGTGAAAATTACCGAACTATCAGTTTAATAAGTCACGGCTGCAAAATACTAACACGAATTCTTTACAGACGAATGGAAAAACTGGTAGAAACCGACCTCGGGGAAGATCAGTTTGGATTCCGTAGAAATATCGGAACACGTGAGGCAATACTGACCCTACGACTTATCTTAGAAGATAGATTAAAGAAAGTCAAACCTAAGTTTCTAGCAATTGTAGACTTAGAGAAAGCTTTTGACAATGTTGGCTGGAATACTCTCTTTCAACTTCTGAAGGTGACAGGGGTAAAATACAGGGAGCGTAAGGCTATTTACAATTTATACAGAAACCATATGGTAGTTATAAGAGTCGAGGGACACGAAAGGGAAGCAGTGGTTTGGAAGGAAGTGAGACAGGTTTGTAGCCTCTCCCCGATGTTATTCAATCTGTATATTGAGCAAGCAGTGAAGGGAGCAAAAGAAAAATTCGGTGTAGGTATTAAAAACCACGGAAAAGAAATAAAAACTTTGAAGTTCGCCGGTGACATTGTAATTCTGTCAGAGACAGCAAAGGACTTGGAAGAGTAGTTGAACGGAATGGACAGTGTCTTGAAAGGAGGATATAAGATCAATATCAACAAAAGCAAAACGAGGATAATGGAATGTAGTCGAATTAAGTCTGGTGATGCTGAGGAAATTAGATTAGGAAATGAGACACTTAAAGTAGTAGAGGAGTTTTGCTATTTGGGGAGCAAAATAGCTGATGATGATCGAAGTAGAGAGGCTATAAAATGTAGACTGGCAATGGCAAGGAAAGCGTTTCTAAAGAAGAGAAATTTGTTAACATCGAGTATAGATTTAAGTGTCAGGAAGTCGTTTCTGAAAGTATTTGTATGGAGTGTAGCCATATATGGAAGTGAAACATGGAAGATAACTAGTTTGGACAAGAAGAGAATAGAAGCTTTCGAAATGTGATGCTACAGAAGAATGCTGAAGATTAGATGGGTAGATCACGTAACTAATGAGGAGGTATTGAATAGAATTGGGAGAAGGGAAGTTTGTGGCACAACTTGACTAGAAGAAGGGATCGGTTGGTAAGACATGTTCTGAGGCATCAAGGGATCAGCAATTTAGTACTGGAGGGCAGTGTGGAGGGTAAAAATAGTAGAGGGAGACCAAGAGATGAATACACTAAGCAGATTCAGAAGGATGTAGGTTACAGTAGGTACTGGGAAATGAAGAAGCTTGCACAGGATGGAGTAGCATGGAGAGCTGCATCAAACCAGTCTCAGGATGAAGAGCACAGCAACAACAACAACATGAGCCCCAGCAATTTCGTAGTTCAGCGAACGGAAGGGCATCAGGCCCAAGATGTAAAGAAAACCATGGTGCCGCCAGAAATACATACACACTGTTTTGTCAGTGAAAAATCGATATGAAATGAAACGAGCGTGTGAGGACTGTGTTAGGGAAGGCGAATGGGAGACTTCGTTTTAGTGGGAGAATATTTGGGAAGTGTAGTTCATCTGTAAAGGTGATCGTATATTGGACGCTAGTGTGACCTATTCTTGGGTATTGCTCGAGTGTTTGGGATACACACCACGTCAGACTGAAAGAAGACATCCAAGCAATTCAGAGGTGAGCTGCTAGATTTGTTACCGATTGGTTCCTCGATCGGCATATCGGCATGCAAGTGTTACGGATGTACTTCGGGAGCTCAAGTGGGAGTTCGTGTATGGAAGAAGATATTTATTTCGAAAAAAAGTTTAGATAATTGGCGTTTGAAGGTGACTCAGAACATACCTACTCCCGCCCACTACTTTTCTCGTAGGGGCCGCGAAGACAAAATATCAGAAATTAGACCTTATACGGAGGCATATAAGCAATCGTTTTTCTCTTGCTCTATCTGCGAGTAGAACAGGAAAGGAAACGACTAGGCGTGGAACATGGTACTTCCGCTACGCACCGTACAGTGGCTTGCGGATTATGTATGCAGGTGTAGATATTCCATCCGTCGAATAGAACTATGGCGAAACTAGGCAGTTGGAAGTAATCACAAAAACCTAAAGAAGAACCCGCTGCTGGTTTCCAACTACCCTACAGGCGTGGAACACTTTGAACGGAATGCAAACAAAACTTGAAGCTGTAGGGCGACATTACTGGAAATGCAACCTGCGAATGTGGAGAACTTTCAAGATAGTGAACACTTCTTGGTACGCCCGAACTTGCCTGAACCCTGGACCCTGAGGGACCTGGTTTTAGCAAATGTCCCATCAATGAAGACTGCCGAATTCTTGGCCTCAAAATCATGTGCAAATTATAATGTACATGTTGTAGAAATTGTATTGTATCGTATTATTTTGAATTTGTAAATAACTGTACTCTACTTTCCCGGACACGAAAATAATGATGATAATTGTTCAAAAAATAGTTCAAATGGCTCTGAGCACTATGGGACTTAATTTCTGAGGCCATCAGTCCCCTACAACTAAGAACTACTTAAACCTAACTAACCTAAGGACATCACACACATCCATGCCCGAGACAGGATTCGAACCTGCGACCGTAGCGGTCACGTGGTTCCAGACTGTAGCGCCTAGAATTGCCCGGCCACTCCAGCCGGCGATAATAATTGTTTTCTGACACATTTTTCCAAACTTGTTACACTTGTCTTATATTTTCTCCCTCCATTTCTGTATCTGATGAAATACTCTGAACTGTTAAGCAGAAAAATGTGTGGTAGACATTTAAAGCAGTATGAATTATGTGAGCAAGAGGGCGGTGAACTATAACCGTTTCTTTTTTATGTTGCCAGGAAGTTTCATGTCAGCGCACACCCAGCTAGCCTAGAAACTAAAGGGTTTGGCGATTACATGTTGCTCTCGATACTATCTCTCTCCGTGCAAGGCATTTCGTTTTGTGAAATACAAGCATTCCTGGAGGTGTAGTTGTAGATGAACGTTGCAGTACTTTGGAAACGGAGTACATCAGCGACGCTCGACGCGACTCGGTGTACCGCAGCACAGTCAGTGTCAGCGATTCTGAACAGGCCCGCGTCGTCCTCAGGGGTGCCCTGGTATAATTAAAGAGGTTTGAAGGTGCCACCACAATTAAACGTCCACGGCGGGATTGCTGCGGGCTAAAGCCCAAGGACGTACACCGAACGAGGAGCCAAACCGCTATGCCTTCAATATTCTGCACCTTAAAGTTCCTGCACAGCTTACGCCGTGAGGAACATCAAACACGTGGAAGAGGATAAATACTACACTAGGTCTGGGAGCAGTTCCTGTTCTACCATGCAACACGAAAGCTAATGTTAGTTTACAAATGTCAAATTGCGCTTCGAGTTAGGCCAGTGAACTATGGCATATGTTACAATCTGCTCCACTCACTGACACTGCAAAGTTAGAGGGAAAATGGGTCCTGAAATTTTCTTCATTTCGAATTTCCAGAAGGATCCGTTGCCTTTGTCCAATCCAAAATACTTAAATCTACAACTTTTCTCTAATTGTATGTGAAAGTTGAAATTGTAGAGTTGCTACATTATTAAACAACCCCTACTGCATTATTTTTTAGTTCGTGTGATAGAAAATGGTCAATTTTTGTTTGTTTTACATATCTGTGGAAGTCTGTGGTGTTACGTAAAGAATACATAGAAAAGTTATCAACCAACATATTAATCTATGTCAGTGCTAAGGATAGAACGAGACACTAGGTGGAACTTACACATGATTGACCTATATTCATCCGTTTTTGTTCAAATCTTCACCTTCTTAAAGAGAGTTAAATGATGTAGCCTTATCACTTTACCTGCATTCCTCTGTGAGGATAGAAGAGTATCAGTTGCTAATATGTAAGAGGAGCTAGCCTTACAACAGAAAGGAATTCCATTATAACCTTCATATGGGCTACGAGAATGAAATAATATTTCTTTTATCCCTTCCTTGGATAGATCAGTTCCGAAAAAGAGTTTAACCTAAATGAAAGTTTGTGTAATTTATCAGTGTATCTAGAAACAGTCTTTTACCCTGAAGCGGAATGTGCAATATTTTGAAACTTCCTGGCAGACTAAAAACTTTGTACTGGACCTGTCCTCGACCCGTAACCTCGTGTTTCACGGGTAATACTCTTAACAACTTAGGTATCCAGGCACTTCCTACCACCCGTCCTTTCTGGTTTACTTTCGCCAATACCTGTCTGCTATTTTTCAAACTCCATAGGAGTTCTCTAGCATACCTTGTCGGACTAACACACCTGGAAGTGCGATGAATCACACAAATCTAAAGGCTGTAAATTCAACTAAATACTAAGGGATTACGATTAGGAGATAGCTGATGGCTCTGAGCACTATGGGACTTAACATGATTCCTTAACTTCCGCCATAGGGTGGTGGGGTTTCGGGTTCCGCTGAATAGGTCAGGAGTTCACTACACTCAGCTGGCGGCTACACGGGTAGGGGAGGCTGTGTGGCGTGGACTGGGCGGTTTTTTAGGTCAGAAGGCCTCGGGAAAGTACGGGGTGGGCTGCAATCTCAAAGGGTGCATGGCAAATACAGGACGTGCTTGGATCAAGGAACAGTCGGAATTGTAGTTGTAAATTGTTGTAGTTGTGCTGGGAAAGTCCCTGAGCTTCAAGCGCTAATAGAAAGCACAGAAGCTGAAATCGTTACAGGTACAGAAAGCTGGCTAAAGCCTGAAATAAGTTCTGCAGAAATTTTCACGAAGACTCAGACGGTGTTCAGAAAAGAGAGATTAGGCAGAATTGGTGGTGGAGTGTTTGTGTCTGTCAACAGTGGTTTATCTTGTAGTGAAGTCGAAGTAGATACTCCGTGCGAATTGGTAGGGTTGGAGGTTATACTTAACAGCCGAACTAAGTTAATAATTGGCTCCTTCTACCGACCCCCAGACTCCGATGATATAGTTGCTGAACCGTTCAGAGAAAATTTGAGTCTCGTAAAAAATAAATACCCCACTCATACGGATATAGTTGGTGGGGACTTCAACCTTCCCTCGATATGTTGGCAAAAATACTTGTTCAAAACCGGTGGTAGGCAGAAAACATCTTCCGAGATTGTCCTAAATGCTTTCTCCGAAAATTATTTCGAGCAGTTAGTCCACGAACCTACGCCAATTGTAAATGGTTGCGAAAACACACTTGACTTCTTAGCCACAAACAATCCAGAGCTAATAGAGAGCATTATGAGTGATACAGGGATTAGTGATCACAAGGTTCTTGTAGCTAGGCTCAATACCGTTTCTTCCAAATCCACCAGAAACAAACGCAAAATAATTTTATTTAAAGAAGCGGATAAAGTGTTACTAGAAGCCTTCCTAAGAGACAATATCCATTCCTTCCTACCTGACTATGCAAATGTAGACTAGATGTGGCTCAAATTCAAAGATGTAGTAGCAACAGCAATTGAGAGATTCATACCTCATAAATTGGTAAGAAATGGAACTGATCCCCCATGGTACACAAAACAGGTCCGAACGCTGTTGCAGAGGCAACGGAAAAAGCATGCGAAGTTCAGAAGAACGCGAAATCCCGAAGATTGGCTAAAATTTACAGACGCGTGAAATTTGGTACGGACTTCAATGCAAGATGCTTTTAATATGTTCCACAACGAAACATTGTCTCGAAATTTGGTAGAAAATCCGAATAAATTCTGGTCGTATGTAAAGTACACAAGCGGCAAGACGCAGTCAATACCTTCGCTACGCAGTGCCGATGGTACTGTTATCGACGACTGTGCCGCTAAAGCGGAGTTATTGAACGCAATTTTCCGAAATTCCTTCACCAGGGAAGACGAATGGAATATTCTAGAATTTGAAACACGAACAGCTGCTAGCATGAGTTTCTTAGAAGTAGATACCTTAGGGGTTGCGAAGCAACTCAAATCGCTTGATACGGGCAAGTCTTCAGGTCCAGATTGTATACCGATTAGGTTCCTTTCAGATTACGCTGATACAATATCTCCCTACTTGGCAATCATATACAACCGCTCGCTAACCGGTAGATCTGTACCTACAGATTGGAAAATTGCGCAGGTCGCACCAGTGTTTAAGAAGGGTAGTAGGAGTAATCCATCGAAATACAGACCTATATCATTGACGTTGGTTTGCAGTAGGGTTCTGGAGCATATACTGTATTCAAACATTATGAATCATCTCGAAGGGAACGATCTATTGATACGTAATCAGCATGGTTTCAGAAAACATCGTTCTTGTGCAACGCAGCTAATTCTTTATTCGCACGAAGTAATGGCCGCTATCGACAGGGGATCTCAAGTTGATTCCGTATTTCTAGATTTCCGGAAAGTTTTTGACACCGTTCCTCACAAGCGACTTCTAATCAAGCTGCGGGCCTATGGGGTATCGTCTCAATTGTGCGACTGGATACGTGTTTTCCTGTCAGGAAGTTCGCAGTTCGTAGTAATAGACCGCAAATCATCGAGTAAAACTGAAGTGATATCAGGTGTTCCCCAGGGACTTCTGCTGTTCCTGATCTATATAAATGACCTGGGTGACAATCTGAGCAGTTCTCTTAGGTTGTTCGCAGATGATGCTGTAATTTACCGTCTAGTAAGGTCATCCGAAGACCAGTATCAGTTGCAAAGCGATTTAGAAAAGATTGCTGTATGTTGTGGCAGGTCGCAGTTGACGCCAAATAACGAAAAGTGTGAGGTGATCCACATGAGTTCCAAAAGAAATCCGTTGGAATTCGATTACTCGATAAATAGTACAATTCTCAAGGCTGACAATTCAACTAAGTACCTGGGTGTTAAAATTACGAACAACTTCAGTTAGAAAGACCACATAGATAATTTTGTGGGGAAGGCGAGCCAAAGGTTGCGTTTCATTGGCAGGACACTTAGAAAATGCAACAAGTCCACTAAAGAGAGCTTACACTACACTCGTTCGTCCTCTGTTAGAATATTGCTGCGCGGTGTGGGATCCTTACCAGTGGGATTGACAGAGGACATCGAAAGGGTCCAAATAAAGGCAGCTCATTTTGTATTATCACGTAATAGGGGAGAGAGTGTGGCAGATATGATACGCTAGTTGGGATGGAAGTCATTAAAGCAAAGACGTTTTTCGTCGCGGCGAGATCTATTTACGAAGTTCCAGTTACCATCTTTCTCTTCCGAATGCGAAAATATTTTGTTGAGCCCATCCTACGTAGGTAGGAATGATCATCAAAATAAAATAAGAGAAATCAGAGCTCGAACAGAAAGGTTTAGGTGTTCGTTTTTCCCGCGCGCTGTTCGGGAGTGGAATGGTAGAGAGATAGTATGATTGTGGTTCGATGAACCCTGTGCCAAGCACTTAAATGTGAATTGCAGAGTAATCATGTAGATGTAGATGTAGAACATCTGCGGTCATCAGTCCCCTAGAACTAACCTAACTAACCTAAGGATATCACACACATCCATGCCCGAGGCAGGATTCGAACCTGCGACTGTAGCGGTCACGCGGATCCAGACTGAAGCGCCTAGAACCGCACGGCCACACCGGCCGGCGTTACGATTAGGAATAACTTGAACTGGAACAATCACGTTCACAGTATAGTGGAGAAAGCATACCAAAGACTGAGATTTACTGGAAGAACACTTAAAAAGTGCAACACGTCTACTAAAGAGACTACTTACACCACGCTTGTCCATCCTCTTCCGCAGTACTGAAGAGTGGTGTGGAATCCTCATCAGACGAGAATGACGGAGGATATCGAAAAAGTTCAAAAAAGGGCAGCTCATTTTTTATTATCGCGAAACAGGGGAGAGGGTGCAATAGACATGATACGTGAATTGAGCTAGCAGTCATTAAAACAAAGGCGTTTTTCGTTCCGGCAGAATCTTCTCTTGAAATTTCTCCTCCGATTGTGGAAATGTTTTGTTGGCGCCCACCTACGTAGGGAGAAATGACCGTAATAATAGAATAAGAAAATTCAAAACTCTTACGGAAAGTTTTAACTGTTCGTTTTTCCAGCGCACTGTTCGAGAATGGAACGGTGGAGAAGTAGCTTAAGGTTGTTCGATGAACCTTCTGCCTGACACTTAATTGTGAACTGCAGGGTAATCATGTAGATGTAGATGTAGATTATATCTGTTGTGTCGTACACACTTCACAGTTTTGAACTTGTAAACTAGCTTTAGCTCCACTTCCATTTATTCTGTGTATGTCCGCAGCGAGTATCTCTTAAAGTTTCTAAACTGCAGTGGTTGTTGACAAGGAACTGGTTATGGACTAATCATTAATATACGTGAAAATACCATTATCTGCTCTGTCTAATAGTACAAGTTAACGTTCTCTTTATAGCTATTTTCGTCACGTTCAAACAAACAAACTTGGATATGAAAAAGCAAGTAACGAATGGTTGTTAATATACAAATAAGCTACGGCCTTAAGGCGCATCCGTACTCTGCACCACACGCAATTACTTCCCAGTCAGATGACGAAAGGTAGATTGGGAAATGGATTTTTCAAATCGGATACATTTGTTTACTGTTACACTTACATGACTTGAATTGTTCCACAACATACCCTAAAACAATCAAACATCCTAATTTCACAAATTAGAACACTCTGTCTTCAGGCCACAAGAGGCCCATCGGGACCATCCGCCCGCCGTGTCATCCTCAGGTGAGGATGCGGATAGGAGGGGCGTGTGGTCAGCACTCCGCTCTCCCGGTCGTGACGATGGCTTTCTTTGACCGTAGCCGCTACTATTCGGTCGAGGAGCTCCTCAATTGGCGTCACGAGGCTGAGTGCACCCAGAAAAATGGCAACAGCGCATGGCGGCCTGGATGGTCATCCATCCAAGTGTCAGAATTTCACAAATTAAGCACACCACTAAAAGATATCACGCTAAGAGCATGTAAAACTGCGCTGCTAATCAATACATCGACGAAGAGTGTCCACAAGTTTCTTCAAATACGCCATATAGACCTGAATCCCCTCATTAATGACTGGATCACATAGTGCTAGCAAATTGTGGGGATGCTGATTGCTGCAACATATTCTCTGTTCCTAACAGTCCCAGACACTTTCTGCTGTACGCATCCGACAGCTTGCACTACCTAATACACTGATGAATCGAAACATTATGACCACCAGCTTAATAGCTTGTTTGTCCGCCTTTGCAGCGGAATACATCACTGAGTTTGCCTATCAGGGATCCGACAATTTGTTGATAGGTTTGTGGAGGTATGCGGCATTAGGTGTCTACTCACAGGGCATGTAATTCGAATAATAAAGGGCCGCTGATTTGCATATGTGGTGATGCCATCTGACAGCGATCCAGATGGATTCCATTGGATTTGCGTCGGGAGAATTTGGTCGCCGTGACCACAATTGAGTCCACTCTCGTGCTTCTCAGACCACTCTAACGCGGTTTTGGCTGCTAGACATGGACAATTATGAGCCGTGGCTGGCTCATGTTATGCGTTGGATTAAACCTTGGTTGCTATTCTGTGTTTAGTCTCCCGCGGTTGTCGCGATTATGCTGTTATCCTCTCTTTCCGCAGGTGGCAGCAGCGGTGAGTATCGATACCAGTACCTTAGACTGTCTTTGGCCCGGCGCTTATAGTTTCCGGCTGGGCTGTGTGTGTGGCCAGTTGGTCGGTTGGCGTGGAGCAGCGAGGAAATCTGCACGGCACGCCGTTTGGCCGGGTCCACTGGCGGCCTTTATGCGGTCTCGGATTGTGTGGTGCTGTTCCCATTGCTACGAGGTTCGTGGCTCACCGGTCCTGGACATGAAAGTTGAGTTTTGACTTAATCTATCAGCAAGTCATGACTGTTCACATTGTGTCGTTTGGAGTTCGTTGTGGGCAGATGGGATATTCCCGCGAACAACAACGCGTGTTTTCAAGTTGACAAATTTTAGCCACCCTCAGTGGAGTTTAACTGTACTTGGTTATTTGAATTGAAGTGCACCAGTGGAATCTTCTGCATTGTGGCCGTTAACGTTCCGGTTACCTGCTCTGGCCATTGTCGTAAATCAGGCATTGTATTTTCCTCATCGTGTTGTCGCTGTCCAGCACGGTGTGTAGTTTGACAGCTCAATGCATAATTGGTTGTGGGCGCCAATACCTTTTACATTGTTCCATTGAACTCCCTGTTGTGTGCTGGTCGGATGGAGCGGAGGTTATCTCGTCGGTTGGTCCGTGGACTGTCTGTCAGTTGGGATGTCGTCGGATCGACAACGGTTGGACCGACTGCCTAAGCGAGCGTTAATGTTTGAATTCCAGGCCGACCCTCGGAACTTCTGAGCGACCTTTTGTGTACTGCCTTTTCTTGTTTGTTCTTGTTGTTTCTACTTGTATGGCATCTAGCTGATTTTTAGATTAAGGTTGTTTTGCCCTTAAGGCGTCAGATGGTTTGGGCCTTCAGCCTAATTTAAAAACCGTTTTACCTAAAGCCTTTGTCATTTTTTTAAAATTAATGTTATTGAGTCGTAAGTGTTGGGCCTTCAGCCGATTTTGAATTTAAGTTGTTTGCTCTTGAAGTGTCAGGTTCTTTGGGCCTTCAGCCTAATTAAGGAACTGTTTTAAGATAAGGCTTTGCCTTTTAAATTTCTGATTTTGTTTGAGCCTCAAGTTATTGGCTTTCAGCCGTTTTTAAATTAAAGTGATCTTTCCCTTAAGGCATGAGATTGTACGGTGCATTCAGCCTCTAATTAAGTTCCAAAACGAAAGCTGTGTTTTTTTTGTTTAAATTCTTGGCTCTTGTAATGTTTGATCAAATAAAAGGTTGTCTGTTCGAGTGTAACTGACAACCGCTTATGTTGGCCCCTTTCCACAACTTAAACTACCTGCCCTGTCCTGCGGGTTTAGCAGGGCGTCTCAAATTACACTGCTGAAAGATGACATCGCCGTCGGTGAAAGCTGGTTTGCAGCTGTCAACGTGTCTTCAATTGCTACCACTTGTTCCATGCAAGCGCAGGAGAGTCTCCCATAGCAAAATACTGCTCCCACCAGCCTGCGTCCGTGACACGCTGGACATTTCGAGCCGCCGTTCATCTCGATGACGGCATTTGTGGAGAAGACCATCGAGCTAGTGTAGCAAAAATGTGATTCACCCGAAGAGCCGACGCATTTCCATCGATCGACGGTCGAATTTCGGTTGTCCTGTTCCCCCTGCAATAGTAACTGACCGTGTCGATGGGTCTGCTACGAAGCCGCCATGCTCAACACTGTACGATGAACGGTGTGGTCCAAAACACTTGTGCGTTGTGCTCTTTCGGAAGATGTGCCACAGATCACGATCCATCCTACTTTACAGGGCAGACAAGCCTCCGAATCCCAAGTTCTGTGAAGAGTCGTGGACGTCCAACCATTTAGCTCCTAGTGGTAGTTTCAATGTTCTACCTGTTTCCGTAGATGCTCACTGCAGTAGCATAAGAATATTCGATCAACTTCACCGTTTTTGAGATACTCTTTCACAGGTTCTGCGTAATAATTGGAAATTTGGAAATTTGTGGTAAGATCTTATGGGACCGAACTGCTGAGGTCATCGGTCCCTAAGCTTACACACTACTTAATCTAACTTAAACTAACTTACGCTAAGGACAACGCACACACCCATGCCCGAAAGAGGAGTCGAACCTCCGACGGGGGTGGCGGCGCGAACCGTGACAAGATGCCTCAGTCCGCAAAATGGCTCTAAGCACTATGGGACTTAACATCTGAGGTCATCAGTCCCATAGAACTTAGAACTACTTAAACCTAACTAACCTAAGGACATCGCACACATCCATGCCCGAGGCAGGATTCGAACCTACGACCGTAGCGGCAACGCAGTTCCGGACTGAAGCGCCTAGAACCGCTCGGCCACAGCAGCCGGCCCTCAGACCGCACGGCTACCCCGCGCGCCCGTAATAATTAATCTGCCTTTTGTCAAAGTCACTTATTTCAAAGGATTTCCCGATATACCCGGGAGCCAAAAGTCGCCTGGATTCAGATCACGTGATCTTGCATGTCATACACCTGGAAAACCTCTGAAGATAACACTGAGATGCTGCCTCATCTTGCATGAAAAGTGGTTTGCTCATGGTGGTACGCTTCCAGAGCAGGAAACACATGTTGTACAAGGAGGTCTCGATAACGTGCAAACATCACGGCACACCTGACAGTCCCTCTAGGTGTTTTCTCTTCAAAGAAGAAAAGACCGCGAATAGAGATGACAGTGAATCCACACCGCACAGGCACATAAGGCGAGCGCAGTGGCTCTTCGTGAACAACACTCAGTTTAAATGTACGCCATATAGCGCTGTTCTGTGTATTCACTGCACAATGTCATGTAAAATGTGCCTCGTCACTCCATAGAATATCGTCCGGTCACATGTCATTAACTTAGATCCGTGCCAGGAACTGAAAAGCAAATTTAGAATGTTGCTGCGGATCATGAAGTATCAGTTGCTGCACCGTCTGGATGTTGTACGGGTGCCAGTGCAATATAAGACGCAGAACTTTCCGTAATGTTAACCACAGGACGGACAATTGTCGTTACACTGCACGAGCACTAGCACTAACCGGGACAACAACAGCAACTTCGTCAACAACTTCCACCGGGATTGGGCGCCTTCCTCTTACAGGTGCCACACCAAGCTCACTTGTGTTTACGAATTTCACTATCATCTCTGTAACGATCTAACAATTGCGCCAGACACTTATTGTCTTATGTGGGCCTTGCCGACCACAGCGCTTATTTTGTCTGTTTACATATCTCTGTATTTGAATACGCATGACTATACCAGTTTCTTTGGCGCTTCACAGTGTTTGACAAGGAACGGCGCCAGCGCAATGTCCTCATTGAGTTGCGAGTGTCAGTTGTGCTCCGAACTATGTTCTGTGCAATTGTGAGTGCGTTACGTCGGAGCCAAGTGACTTCAAATGTGGGCCTGTTGTTGCTGTTCGTATGGTGGATGCTTCTGTAACGGAGGGAGCCAAAGTGCTTGATGGTGCAAGAGACACCGTATCGACGACTTATACGTCATACAGGAAAAGAGGAAAACCATCATCCTCTCAGTCACACAGCGGACGAATGTGCATGTTGCGAGATCGTGACGGTCACTAAAGAAGATTGTGACAGAAAGCAAGAGATTGACAGTAGCAAAAGTCACTGCAGGATTGAATGTTTCACTCGCAAACCGTGTCAGTACCAAAACAACAGGAAGGGAGCTCCATAAGCTGGGAATAGGAGGGCAAAGTGGAATTCCAAAACTACTCGTCACTGATGTAAACGCCCGTGACAGGAAAATGTGGTGCAGAACCTATAAAATCTGGACAATGGGACAAAGGAAGAATGTCATTTGGTCACACGAGTCTTGTTTCATACTATTTACAATTTCTGACCGAGTTACACTGTGTTCCAAGAAGACAGGGCCCCTGTTTGCATATCTCGGATTGTCCAGAACTGGTTTTGTTAGCGCTAGGATGAAATGTCTCATCTCCCCGGGCCATCTCTGTCACCAGAACTCTGTATTATTGAACCTTTGTGATCTGTTTTGGAGAGAAGGGTGCATGATCGCTATTCACCTGAACTTAACACTGTTTTGCAGGGAGAATGGTATGTGATTCCCTTTAAAATCACACAGGACTGTATTTATCCATTCTGAGACGACTGGAAGCTGTTTTCAATGCCAAGGTTTTCCTACACCGTGTACGTTATGGTAAGGTATGTTCGAATTACGTTTCACTGTTTTCGACTTTCACTGTCACAAAGATCACAAACACAAAGACATATCTGTGGATTCATTGGTCACAATTTTTTACAGTACACAGCTGCTTGAAAACACAATGTTCCTACTTCATTAGAGAAACTTGAGTTATACTCCGCTACAAAATGAATCTAGTTGGTTTCTAAGCAAAAACGGCATTTTAATTTCTGTTTAGCATTGAAGTACTACTTTTACTCAAGTTGATTTTTCACATCGTATATTGTCACTTAAGGTAATGCCCTTGACATTTAGTTGGAAGCATTGTTTTTTCAACCCTTCTCAGCAGAACTGATGTTCTTCAAATTTTCGTGTTGTCAGTGATGTTGTAATTCGAGACTATTTTCCAACAGCGCCCTTAGCTATCCTCTTCAGGTGTGCTTTATGGCGTCCGCACATCTGCTCATGACAAACCGTTATTTTGAGAAGCTGAGAAATGTTGCAAAACATGATAACATTAATTGGATGAAATTATACGGCTCCAGAGACCCACTGTCAAACACTTATGATAAACGTATGCATAAGCAACCAATGAATGGTTAACGCATCTGCCTTTTTGAAAATGAGATCTCGGTTCGAATCCCGTCATTGATACAATTTTTCATTCGTCGCTTCAATCTGCATGTGATATAACGTTAATTGGGCTGAAAACTCTAGAATCTCTAGTTTGTAGAAGCAATTTCGAACGCATGAGATGAATATTGATGCAAGAGAAGTCACAAGAGAGTACTAAACCTGAGGATTTGAACCACACACGAGCGCTCAGTGTATCGGAGGAGACCGGGAGGAACAAGAAACCGTAAAACCAGTTATAGACATTGAGGTAAGAAAAGTATCCGCTTTGACCTACGGAGCCCTGTCTGTAATGACATCACGGCAGGTAAGAGCTAGACGGATGCAAGCGGAGGGGCGCGCTGGCCTCGGGCAGAGGCGTGACATCACGAGCAGCAAGCATTACAGGTGGCGATCCGGCAATCTGGAGCCGGGGAGCCAACTTCGCAAAGAACTGGCGACTCAGTAAAAACCACGGCCCCTCAAGGCCGTCCCCTCTCATGGAACACGCGGTACTCCACGTGAGCGATCGCGCGGCAGATATGAACGACTATGATGAATGACTTAAGTACCGCCTAATTTTGCATTAGACGTGTGAAGCAGTTATAATTCGTACCACAGAGTAAACAAAAAGTAAGATAAACTGAGTGCCTCACGTAACGCGGTCATCCGTCGCACAGCAAGAACACTCAAGGTGTGATTTCTGTAAGTGACAGTACGCAGAGTTCCAGGTGCTACTATTTATGTTGACAACCTAGAAACTGAAGCAGTTAAGTGTGTTTGTAAATTAGAGTAGTGAAATACTTAATAATTTTTGAGAATTTTTAAAGGAAAAATAATCGGCTGTTGACGTCCACAACGAAATTGCGATAATCATCGCCAAAGCAGTTGACCTATAATTCTGCAGAAAGCCTTGCCCTTGTCTTCGGAACATCTCTTCGTATTTTTGAGAAACATTGCATCATCGAAATACAGTATCACTAAGCTAAGAAAAGACGTCACGTTGTCCACGGCAATTGTTTCCAAATTGTTCCTCTGACGGAGCACTTTTAGGATCCTGGTACTTTTATGGGACACGTTTATTTTGAAGGTTAATAAATCTAATAAAATTTTGAAAATGTGAAAAACTAGTTTTATTTAGCGATATCTTTGATTTTAAATCATAACTAATAACGCAAAAATCATAATAACATTCTTAAAAGTAAGAACAAATTTCGATAAAACCCTCCATGTTATTAATAATTTTTCTCGGAGCACTCATTCACTTCACACAGAAAAGCAGTGTTCCCGCTCTGTGAGTGTTCCGCGGAACACAGAAATCCTGGTTTGGTGGTAGCTTGCCTGAGTATTAGCAAAAACGTCCCTCTTCCGAATAGGGATACTACTTATTCTGAATGAAATCGTCAGCAGTGGTTGGCGAAGACTTCAGGTGAAAGAAGTTACTTTTACTACCCTAGTGTGGGAATGACTGTTATCACTGGAAGAACCGGTTTTCTGTTGCATAGGTTCTTTTAGCGTTCAGTTTAACATGGGTGTTAAAACCGATCAAAAGCCGGCCCGAGTGGCCGAGTGGTTCTAGGCGCTACAATATGGAACCGCGCGACCGCTACGGGCATGGATGTTTGTGATGTCCTTAGGCTAGTTAGGTTTAAGTAGTTCTAAGTTCTATGGGACTTATGACCTCAGACGTTAAGTCCCATAGTGCTCAGAGCCATTTGAACCCAAAACCGATCAAAATAACTGGTTTCTGAAATAACCGAGTTTTGGTTTTTTGTTGCTATGAATCCCAGGAGTAAAAGTAAATAAAAACCAAGATTGAAGACTTCTAACAAAGCTGATCCAGTAAGAATCACGATCGATATGGGTTGAGGCTGCGGCATAAATACGTAGATGAAGGAGACAGGCGAGGTCACAGCGAGAGCAAAAGGTCACAAGTTGATGACCTTCCTCCATTATCACTTCTGTATGGCATCAATTTTTCACATTGAAGTAAGCACAAAGGTAAGAGTTCAGTTATCATCCGAAGTTTGTAGCACATCAATAAACTTATGGGTATATCAACCAAATTTACTTTGTCTTCCCGAATTTAATCTTTTGAAGGAAATGGAGATTTGTACTTCATTCCTACCACACTTCTTAAAACACTTCCAAAATAGGGATGGTAACATTCTGCAACTTGGGTCGAGGACGACAGCGAGGAACTGCTATACCGAGCAGGTGGGGCAAGTCTTGCAAACTGCACAGGGGGCAAATCTTTCACATTGCACTTGCACACGTACCGTGAAATTGGCCACGCCACACAGTAACAGGTACATTATAGTCTCTACAATGCTGTACCGGTCCGTAAGTCACGTGTTTGATGCTAGTTTCAAACTGTAGGCGTTGTTATTAAAACAGTGCTGATCGTGTTCCCAGATTCTGTAATAGTTCAATATTTAAAAAAATGAAAATTTTGCGGCTAAACATTACTCATCTTTTACAAAAGTTTTCATTAAATACCAAAAGTTTTAACACCTGCTATGACAAATTGCTTTGCCCTTTTTTTACCGTGTTATTACTTGAAAATAAAAAAAAACTCTGTTACAACACCGAAAAATATCGGTCATTCAGCAATTGATTACCGGTGTCCTTCTTAACCGGTCGGTTTTTCTCATCCCCGCTCCAATGAAAACATCGCAAAAGGGTGGAGGACATGACGAAGGTATTCATAAGGTAAGAAACGGCAGCTAAAAGCGGAAATATCAATAGTGATGTATTGCATGGAGATGCAGAAGGCAATGGAAACCGCGACATTAAAGACACGCAGTATGTATCTGCAGGTAATGTGGTCCATAAATGAAAGAAAGCTATATAGCCTCATATTAAACTATTCAAGATCTATCGAGTATCGTCACAAAATATCACCAGAAAAAAATATGTAGTTGTTTGAATTACTGAGTATTGACATTTTTCATGTTTTAAATATTCTTATTTGTCGAAAAATTATCTTGAACTTTTCATCAAATATTAGGAGTGCCTTCTGCAGTATACACTGACGGGAAAAAAGACGCAGCATCGAAGGTAATTAATGTAGGGAATGAAATTTCGGGAACACATTTTTTTAACTGATTAACATTGCAATATCACAGATTGACGTAAGCGCGAGATAAACCATTGTAAATATGAAATGCTGATAGATTAATAACCGGCGTAACCGCCAGAATGTTGCATGCAAGCACGCAAACGTGCACGCATTGCTTTGTACATATGCCGGATGTCAGTCTGAGAGATTGAGTTCCATGGCTGTTGCACTTGGTAGGTCAATACAGGGATGGTTAATGCTGATTGTGGATGACGCTGGAGTTGTCATCCGTTGATGTTTCAAATGTACCCGATGGGAGACACTTCTGACGGTCGAGTAGGACAAGGCAACAAGGAACTCTTCAATCCAATCACACAACTGGTCTGATAGTCCATCTGCTCTTATTTTGTTCATTCAACGACTGTGGGGAACTGTATCGAATGCCTTGCGGAAGTCAAGAAACACGGCATCTACCTGAGAACCCGTGTCTATGGCCCTCTGAGACTCGTGGACGAACAGTGCGAGCTGGGATTCACGCGACCGTCTTTTTCGAAACCCATGCTGATTCCTACAGAGTAGATTTCTAGACTCCAGAAAAGTCATTATACTCGAACATAATACGTGTTCCAAAATTCTACAACTGATCGATGACATCGGAAGTTCACTGAGTCTTTTGGCGGATGATGCTGTGGTATATCGAGAGGTTGTAACATTGTAAAATTGTACTGAAATGCAGGAGGATCTGCAGCGAATTGACGCATGGTGCAGGGAATGGCAATTGAATCTCAAAGTAGACAAGTGCAATGTGCTGCAAATACATAGAAAGAAAGATCCCTTATCATTTAGCTACAATATAGCAGGTTAGCAACTGCAAGCAGTTAATTCCATACATTATCTGGGAGTACGCATTAGGAGTGATTTAAAATGGAATGATCATATAATGTTGATCGTCGGTAAGGCAGATGCCAGACTGAGATTCATTGGAAGAATCCTAAGGAAATGCAATCCGAAAACAAAGGAAGTAGGTTACAGTACGCTTGTTCGCCGACTGCTTGAATACTGCTCAGCAGTGTGGGATCCGTACCACATTGGGTTGATAGAAGAGATAGAGAAGATCCAACGGAGAGCAGCGCGCTTCGTTACAGGATCATTTAGTAATCGCGAAAGCGTTACGGAGATGATAGATAAACTCCAGTGGAAGACTCTGCAGGAGAGACGCTCAGTAGCTCGATACGGGATTTTGTTGAAGTTTCGAGAAGATACCTTCACCGAAGAGTCAAGCAGTATATTGCTCCCTCCTGCGTATATTTCGCGAAGAGACCAGGAGGATAAAATCTGGGAGATTAGAGCCCACACAGAAGCATACCGACAATCCTTCTTTCCACGAACAATACGAGACTGGAATAGAAGGGAGAACCGATAGAGGTACTCAGGGTACCCTCCACCACACACCGTCAGGTGGTTTGCGGAGTATGGATGTAGATGTAGATGTAGACACTCTGTAGAGTTTGTTGGGTTACAACAGCGCTATGTGGGTGAGTGTTACCCTGCTGGGAAACATCTCCCGGAATACTTAAATGTAGACTTTCACTGCCGGAAATATCATGTCCATTATAATTATCCGGGCTGTCATGCCGTGGTCGGTTGATGAATTCTGTGTCGATTCCCAACGTTTCGTCTCCGACTGCGGGAGACTCACGAAGTCAGTTGCGAGCCAGTGGGTGTGTTAGACCTTCCATTGAGCTACGGACCCCCTTGAAGATGTCTCCCGCAGTCGGAGACGAAACGTTGGGAATCGACACAGAATTCATCAACCGACCACGGCATAACAGCCCGGATAATTATAATGGACATCTCCCGGAATGCTGTTCATGAATGGCAACACAACACACTAGACCATAACTACAGGTGTAGGTCCAATGTGTCTAGCACCCAAACATGCGGCCTTCAACGGACTTCCCTCTAACCAATACACTACACGGCCATCGCTGGCATCGGGGCAGAACCAGCATTCATAAGAAAACACGATAGACCTCAACCCTGTCCTCCAATGAGCTCTCACTTGAGAGAACAGAAAGTCGAAAATGGTAGTGGTTTACGGTCACTGGAATGCACTCTTACAGAGTGTCTGGCTCGGAGCTGTCCTTCCGTTGACCTGACGGTTTTTAACAGTTCATTCTGTCATTGTGGTGCCAACTGCAGCTCAAATTGCTGTTGCAGATACTGTACGATGCTCCAGAACCATACGCCGAACACGACGTTCTTCCTTCTCCGTAGTCCCAAGTGGCCGTCTGGAGTCTTGCGACCATATGTTCTCGGGACTACCGCTGCCAGCAGTTAAGTACAGTGGCTGTCTTTCTGCCATATCGCAGAAGGAACTTCCAACTTCTAGTAGCCCTGTTACACGATTACTTTCAAACTGAGTGGGGTGGTGATAATGTCGTCTTTGTCGCCGTAAAGGCATCTTGGCTAACATCAACTCACCGCATTCAGTCTTAAAGATAACTCATGCTCATGACGCATGCTCATGACAGCGTGTCCTTATAGCAAACGTGATTTGTATCCTCATAGTGGCACTCCTAGAGCCAGTCTTAGGCGACTGACGAGAAGCACGGCTACCACCGTTCGATTGCGTAGCACAAGCCGTTCTTGGTATTGCACTTTTTTTTCTGCCATTGTATTTGTTTCCAAATTTAGCATTTACAGCCTACTACATTGTTGCCTGAAATACTATTATTATTGCGTTCCTTTGCTAAGAAATTAACAGACAACAGCTATCACTTGAAGGTACCAAAATCGTTGAATTTAAAAATAAGAGAAAGAGTTTCTGAAGGCAGTCTAAGCTTTCACAGCAGAAGCAAGTGCACAGTTTCTGCATCAGACCTCTCTCGGAGAAACTTGTTTAAGTTTAATAAGTATGTGGCCAGCCATTACAACTGTTATTTTAACTTTGTGAAAAAAGGGCTTCGAAGAACAAGTCCTGTTAACACTGGAGAGCAGCTTTGGCACTAAACATCGTTAGAAAAAGTAGTCTGGATAAATATGAACAGGATTCCGTAGGGTCTGTACAAACTTAATTATGTATGCAGAGAGTTCATCCACCCTGGGAATCGAGAATCTTGACGATTTCTGCCTCTTATTGATATTGATATAGGAATGATTTATGTCTACCCATTCCTGAGAAAAAGGGGTCTTAACAGAAGGATAGACAGGCAGTCGGATAACAAACATCAAAAAAATGTTTTTAATGGAGTATGATTACAAATTAACAAATTTCGTCTTCTTATTCCTTTGCTTATGTTGTGAAACCTTGCATCTTGCCAAATACCATGATTCTAGGTCAACAGGAAGTACACTATTGGTTTTGGTATACAGGGTGGTCCATTGATCGTGACCGGTCCAAATATCTCACGAAATAAGCGTCAAACGAAAAAACTACAAAGAACGGAACTTGTCTAGCTTGAAGGGGGAGACTAGATGGCGCTATGGTTGACCCGCTAGATGGCGCTGCCATAGGTCAAACGGATATCAACTGCGTTTTTTTCAATAGGAACCCCCGTTTTTTATTACATATTCGTGTAGTACGTAAAGAAATATGAATGTTTTAGTTGGAAACCTTTTTTCGCTTTGTGTAGATGGCGCTGTAATAGCCACAAACATATGGCTCACAATTTTAGACGAACAGTTGGTAACAGGTGGGTTTTTCAAGTTAAAATACAGAACGTAGGTACGTTTGAACATTTTATTTCGGTTGTTCCAATGTGATACATGTGCCTTTGTGAACTTATCATTTCTGAGAACGCATGCTGTTGCAGTGTGATTACCTGTAAATACCACATTAATAGAATAAATGCTCAAAATGATGTCAGTCAACCTCAATGTATTTGGCAATACGTGTAACGACATTCCTCTCAACAGCGAGTAGTTCGCCTTCCGTAATGTTCACCCACGCATTGACAATACGCTGACGCATGTTGTCAGGCGTTTTCGTTGGATCACGATAGCAAATATCCTTCAACGTTCCCCACAGAAAGAAATCCTGGGACGTCACATCTGATGAACGTGCGGGCCATGGTATGGTGCTTCGACGACCAATCCACCTCTCATGAAATATGCTATTCAATACCGCTTCAACCGCATGCCGGACATCCATCATGTTGGAAGTACATCGCCATTCTGTGAGGGGGGAGGGTTCTCTGGGGGCCGAACCGCACAATAACCCTGGGTTCAGTGTGAGGCGGCTGTGGGGTAGGTGTACTGCTGTGGCCTGTTGTGTTGTGAACCACTGAGGGCTGCGGCAGGACGAAGCCTCTCCGTCTTTTCTAGGTCCCCGGTTTAAATACACAATACAAGCTACCCAATATAAAAAGAAGTGTGACAGAAGCCTGAACAACAGAGGACTGGCGTACTAGGACATACATTGATACTATGAAATTTTTTTTTTTTTTTAGTCATCAGTCTACTGACTGGTTTGATGCAGCCCGCCACGAATTCCTTTCCTGTGCTAACCTCTTCATCCTAGAGTAGCACATGCAACCTACGTCCTCAATTATTTGCTTTACGTATTCCAATCTCTGTCTTCCTCTACAGTTTTTGCCCTCTACAGCTCCCTCTAGTATCATGGAAGTCATTCCCTCATGTCTTAGCAGATGTCCTATCATCCTGTCCCTTCTCCTTATCAGTGTTTTCCACATATTCCTTTCCTCTCCGATTCCGCGTAGAACCTCCACATTCCTTACCTTATCAGTCCACATAATTTTCAACATTCGTCTATAGCACCACATCTCAAATGCTTCGATTCTCTTCTGTTCCGGTTTTCCCACAGTCCATGTTTCACTACCATACAATGCTGTACTCCAGACGTACATCTTCAGAAATTTCTTCTTCAAATTAAGGCCGGTATTTGGTATTAGTAGACTTCTCTTGGCAAGAAATGCCTTTTTTGCCATAGCGAGTCTGCTTTTGATGTCCTCCTTGCTCCGTCCGTCATTGGTTATTGTACTGCCTAGGTAGCAGCATTCGTTAACTTCATTGACTTAGTGACCATCAATCCAGATGTTAAGTTTCTCGCTGTTCCATTTCTACTACTTCTCATTACCTTCGTCTTTCTCCGATTTACTCTCAGACCATACTGTGTACTCATTAGACTGTTCATTCCGTTCAGCAGATCATTTAGTTCTTCTTCACTTTCACTCAGGATAGCAATGTCATCAGCGAATCGTATCATTGATATCCTTTCACCTTGTATTTTAATTCCACTCCTGAACCTTTCTTTTATTTCCATCATTGCTTCCTCGATGTACAGATTGAAGAGTAGGGGCGAAAGGCTACAGCCTTGTCTTACACCCTTCTTAATACGAGCACTTCGTTCTTGATCGTCCACTCTTATTATTCCCTCTTGGTTGTTGTACATATTGTATATGACCCGTCTCTCCCTATAGCTTACCCCTACTTTTTTCAGAATCTCGAACAGCTTGCACCATTTTATATTGTCGAACGCTTTTTCCAGGTCGACAAATCCTATGAAAGTGTCTTGATTTTTCTTTAGCCTTGCTTCCATTATTAGCCGTAACGTCAGAATTGCCTCTCTCATCCCTTTACTTTTCCTAAAGCCAAACTGATCGTCACCTAGCGCATTCTCAATTCTCTTTTCCATTCTTCACCATGAGAAAAAGATTGAATAATCTACGAAAGGATAACGTTCTATGAGTCGGGAAATAGTGCATTCATAATATGGGTAGACACTAGCCGAAATCTAGAATTGCTGAAAGGAAACGCCGACCGTTTTCTATGCTCTGTCAATTTGAATGTAAAATATGTGAAATAAATGGCAGTATCTTTTGATTGCATGGGACGTAGATGCTTTCATTCGTCACACCGCCAAAGGACTATTTGTCTTGGTATGCAGCATACGTTTCGCCTTGATATTAGTACCCGTTCCTGAGAAGAAAGGAGTCTTAACAAAAATGGTTCAAATGGCTCTGAGCACTATGGAACTTAACATCTGAGGTCATCAGTCCCCTAGACCTTAGAACTAATTAAACTTAACTAACCGAAGGACATCACACACATCCATGCCTGAGGCAAGATTCGAACCTGCGACCGTAGCGGTCGCGCGGTTCCTGACTGTAGCGCCTAGAACCGCTCGGCCACTCTGGCCGGCCGGAGTCTTAACAGACGGACAGACAGCTAATAAGGGGTTCTAACAGTGGGACACATACACACACAGACAGACAACAAATAACCAAAAAAAATTTTTTTCGTGTGTTGTAATTAAAAATTAACAATTTTCGGGTTGTGTCTTGAGCTGTATTGTGAAATCTTGCTTCTTGCCAAATTTCATGTTTCAAGGTCAATGGAAAGTACACTATAGGTTTTGTTGAATGAACTTGATGGTATCAAAATACATGACATAAAGTCTGTGTCTTTTGAAAGCACTGACTTAGAAGCTTCAATTTCTTACAGCGCCAAGAGACCATAGACTTAATATGTAACATAAATTTCAACGTGATACGTCTATCCGTTCCTAAGAAAAAAGGTTCTTTAACGGTAGGACAGACGGACAGACAGATGGACGGACAACAAAGTGATCCTAAAAGGATTCGGTGTTTTTCGATTGAGGTACGAACCCCAAAAAGAAAGAGAGATTTGCAAATAATGGGATGAATGTTGGTGGACTGTTTACTGAAGAAGATTTCAGGTTTTGTAATCGGTGGTATTCACGTGATACGGGCACAAGGAAACGACAAAGCACCCTTGTATTCCATAATACAGAGCACACACTGTACACCAGAGCTACCACGAGAGGAAAAAGTATTAAAGTTGATTGTTTGTTTTCCGTTTCGTAGTACATACGGACACCAAATCGCAGGAGAATGGTATCCATAAACGCACAGACATAAAATCCATCTATATTCAACTGAATAAGAATTTAAGGATCACAGTATTTGATCGTCGGATAATATGTATCGTAGAATAAGAGAAAAACACATGAAAAATTCGAACATCCGAGCTATGTGGCGGTAATGAAGTGTAGAGCGCTGTCGGTTGTAACGCGTCCTTTGCCCCAAAATGAGAAGCAATTGTTTAGCAGCACGGCACAGCAGTCACAAATTTATGATGCTATTGAATTACAAATGTAGCATTATGAAGGGCAGACGACATTTCTTTATTTATGCACCATGCTAGCTGTTTACGCCCAGAAAGCAAATATGGGTTGACTTCGGCTGCCCTGCGATTCGGGAAATATTCGCGATATCCTTATACAGAAGAACGCCTGCGGCAGAATACGCCCGTCTTTCTTATGTTTGTCAACAAGCGGTCGGGACTGCACTCAAACTTTGACGGTTCGCTGAGGTGAAGCTGTTGCCCTGAATATCTACCCTTTCTCTGACTGGCTTTGCCGCCCCCTCACATCACATAAACTGGGAATATTTACGCTCGCATGCTATTGCATACACCACTGTCGAATTTCGTATCTTACCGAATACGACATGTCCGAGAATTTGCTGAGGATAACTGGAGAGGAACTTAAAACAACGTCACTTCAGAAACTGTGTGAGAAACAAAAGTACGCTTGTTTAATTCCTTATTCCTTTCATATTACACCAACTGGGAAGAAATTAAAACCATTTCTTCGAAGGCAGTTCACGAATGAACAGTGGCTAGAAACAGAACTTTATTGATATTACTTATATTTCCCGTCCTGTCTCTCTCGTTAATTCAAATGACGATTATTTACTGGGAATGGTAATTCTTTCCCCAAAACAGCAGCACTTTTCTCCTTGTAAAAAGTTTGGAGATTATGCCCATTTAAGCAAAAGTGTGTTTATTTCCTTAAAGCGCACTTAATTCGTCGGGGGTTCTATTGTCAAAGCGATTGGAAAGTGACCAGAAGTTCACGCACAGGTCACATAATTACCGTAGATTAAGAGAAAGGATGTTGTTTTCGAGATTTGAGTGGGTCCCAGACATATTTAGCAGGAGTAATATCTGGAGGATTTATGAGAGGGGCAGATGTGTAGGCTTAAGAGGATAAACATGACTTCAAGTGCATTTCTTCATTATGTCCCCCAATCCAGTACCATTATTTAGCTCCTGCGGCGAGAATGAATGTGGTATGTCCAGCGGACACCAAAGAGATCAGCAGTGATTTCAGTGTTCCCATCTTTCGTTTTGAGTATAGATTCTGACGAGCAGTGTGTCCTGACAAGACCATCGACATGAGATAACAGGAAACGTGATTCACGTGACCTGAGAAGTGTTTCAATTATGCCAATGTCAAATCACGATAAAAAGTAACTGCGGATGTCTTTAGATCATTAAGTTATCGTTAAGGGTCGGCCGGCCGGTGTGACCGCGCGGTTCTAGGCGCTACAGTCTGGAGCCGCGCGACCGCTACGGCATGAGTGTGTGTGTCGTCCTTAGGTTAGTTAGGTTTAAATAGTTCTAAGTTCTAGGGGACTGATGACCTCAGCAGTTAAGTCCCATGGTGCTCAGAGCCATTTGAACTGATTTGCGAGTGATTTTATAAACAACACTCTGTGCCTCGGGTTGTAATTTGTCGTTACTATTAAATAAAACTTTTTGTATGGTATTCGCATTATAAAATACAGACCTGTAGTTGTGGGATTATAAGTTTTTTGCATATTTGTGTGGGATTTTGCATCAGGTTTTGTAACTACTGAGTAATTGCTGTTGGCCAGCGTACAGAAGTGGTGTCATTTTATCAGTTTCGTTTTTCGTAGATATTAGCAATCAGGGCAGTGCCAGAGTCATTGCTGGAAGCAATATTTTTGATAGTCCGTAGTTCTATCTGAAAGGCTGTTAGTAGATGAAGTATGTTACGATACACCATCGAATGAAAACCTGCATGTTTGTGGATGTTCGAGTTCTGGAGTCTTGCAGAGATTTCTGTATCAGTAGTTATGTTATTCTTTTGTAAATGCTAAACAAGTATCCATACGGTCACAAAGATGTAGCTTTTCATTCGACTGTGCATCGCCTCATATCCGTTTCACTATCTGAATCAGCCTTTCAAGCGGTACTGCAGACCATCAGACATATCGATTGCAGCAATAGCAAAGGCTCTGCGCTGATTGCAAATATTTAAGAAGGACGAAAATGCATAAAATTAGACCAATTTTGTATGCTGGCCAACAGGGATCACTCAGCAGTTATAAAGCCTGGTGCAAAATCCCATACATTTGTAACATTTCGAACAACCTTGCAACAGTTTCGCGATTACAGACTTGCATTTTTAATACCAATAGCATAACAATTTTTTTTATTCAATAGTAAAGACAAATTGCAACCCTCAACACAGAGTGGTGTATATAAAATCACTCGCAATCAGCGAGGAAAAGTGTACATTGATCACTAAGGTAGTGGCAATTAGGCTGCGTGAATACGAGAGAAGCTGGAGATTAAGGAAGAGAGATTAAACATTTCCTGCTTATCTTTCAACAGACAACCATTCATATCACTTAGAACGTGGTTTTACAATCTGTTAAGAAAATCAGAAAGATGCCTCTACTGGAAATAGGCTACTGGAAATCAACAAACGTACGACAGGGAATGCCATCCTGGAATGAAACCATGAGATTTAAATTCCTTTTTCCTCTTTGTTAAATTAAGTTTACTTTACAAACCCCAGATTGAAACTGTTAATTCATCTCATTTCATCAATTATTAAATGTATATCCACATAAAAACTTCGTTTACCCACATTTTTTTATGTGACAAAAGCAATGTTTCCCTGTGTGAACATTGTCCTATCTGTGTTTGTGACATCCAGCCGTCACCAGAAGATGGCCTGAGAAGCCGAATGCCTGTTCGTGATGAAATGGACATAATTTCATGGCACGCTTTAGGAACCTAACGATCTGCTAATTGCGTCGTTTATTCATAGACGAGGAATGTTCGGTCCTGTCCATGTTGCAACTTTAATGTCATGATTAACCATATTTAACCTAATGATGTGACTTCTATGTTACGACATCTTCCGTTAAATAAAGTTTAAAGCCAACATGTTATTTTGAATTTGTATGTTATCGATCCCCCCCATGAACCATGGAGCTCGCCGTTGGTGGGGAGGCTTGAGTGCCTCAGCGATACAGATGGCCGTACCCCACAACGGAGGGGTATCTGTTGAGAGGCCAGACAAACGTGTGGTTCCTGAAGAGGGGCAGCAGCCTTTTCAGTAGTTGCAGGGGCAACAGTCTGGATGATTGACTGATCTGGGCCGGCCGCGGTGGTCTAGCGGTTCAGGCGCTCAGTCCGGGACCGCGGGACTGCTACGGTCGCAGGTTCGAATCCTGCCTCGGGCATGGATGTGTGTGATGTCCTTAGGTTAGTTAGGTTTAAGTAGTTCTAAGTTCTAGGGGACTGATGACCACAGATGTTAAGTCCCATAGTGCTCAGAGCCATTTGAACCATTTGACTGATCTGGCCTTGTAACACTAACCAAAACAGCCTTGCTGTGCTGGTACTCGAACGGCTGAAAGCAACGGGAAACTACAGCCGTAATTTTTCCCGAGGGCATGCAGCTTTGCTGTATGGTTAAATGATGATGGCGTCCTCTTGGGTAAAATAGTCCCCTATTCGGATCTGCGGGCGGTGACTACTCAAGAGGACGTCGTTATCAGGAGAAAGAAAATTGGCGTTCTACGGATCGGAGCGTGGAATGTCAGATCCCTTAATCGGGCAGGTAGGATAGAAAATTTAAAAAGGGAAATGGATAGGTTAAAGTTAGACATAGAGGAAATTAGTGAAGTTCGGTGGCAGTAGGTGCAAATGGCTCTGAGCACTATGGGACTTAACATCTATGGTCATCAGTCCCCTAGAACTTAGAACTACTTAAACCTAACTAACCTAAGGACATCACACAACATCCAGTCATCACGAGGCAGAGAAAATCCCTGACCCCGCCGGGAATCGAACCCGGGAGCCCGGGCGTGGGAAGCGAGAACGCGACCGCACGACCACGAGCTGCGGACGGTGGCAGTAGGAACAAGACTTTTGGTCAGGTGAATATAAGGTTATAAATACAAAATCAAATAGGGGTAATGCAGGAGTAGGTTTAATAATGAATAAAAAGATAGGTGTGCGGGTAAGCTACTACAAACAGCATAGTGAACGCATTATTGTGGCCACGATAGATACGACGCCCACACCTACTACAGTAGTACAAGTTTAAATGCCAACTAGCTCTGCACAGGATGAAGAAATTGATGAAATGTGTGATGAGATAAAAGAAATTATTCGGGTAGTGAAGGCAGATGAAAATTTAATAGTCATGGGTGACTGGAATTCGAGAGTAGGAAAAGGGAGAGAAGGAAACATAGTAGGTGAATATGGATTGGGGTTAAGAAATGAAGAGGAAGCCCCCTGGTAGAATTTTGCACAGAGGATAACTTAATCATAGCTAACACTTGGTTCAAGAATCATGAAAGAAGGTTGTATACATGGAAGAATCCTGGAGATACTTGTAGGTATCAGATAGATTATATAATGGTAAGACAGAGATTTAGGAACCAGGTTTTAAATTGTAAGACATTTCCAGGGGCAGATGTGGACTCTGACCACAATCTATTGGTTATGAACTGTAGATTAAAACTGAAGAAACTGAAAAAAGGTGGGAATTTAAGGAGATGGGATCTGGATAAACTGAAAGAACCAGAGGTTGTACAGAGTTTCAGGGAGAGCATAAGGGAGCAATTGACAGGACTGAGGGAAAGAAATACAGTAGAGGAAGAATGGGTAGCTCTGAGGGATGAAGTAGTGAAGGCAGCAAGTAGGTAAAAAGACGAGGGCTAGTAGAAATCCTTGGGTAACAGACAAAATATTGAATTTAATTGATGAAAGGAGAAAATATAAAAATGCATTAAATGAAACAGGCAAAAAAGAATACATACGTCTCAAAAATGAGATCAACAGGAAGTGCAAAATGGCTAAGCAGGGATGGCTAGAGGACAAATGTAAGGATGTAGAGGTTTATCTCACTAGGGGCAGAATAGATACTGCCTACAGGAAAATTAAAGAGACCTTTGGAGAAAAGAGAGTCACTTGTACGAATATCAAGAGCTCAGATGGAAACCCAGTTCTAAGCAAAGAAGGGAAAGCAGAAAAGTGGAAGGAGTATATAGAGGGTCTATATAAGGGCGGTGTACTTGAGGACAATATTATAGAAATGGAAGAGGATGTAGATGAAGATGAAATGGGTGATACGATACTGCGTGATGAGTTTGACAGAGCTCTGAAAGACCTAAGTCGAAATAAGGCCCCTGGAGTAGATAACATTCTATTAGAACTACTGACAGCCTTGGGAGAGCCAGTCCCGATAAAACTCTACCATCTGGTGAGCAAGATGGTATGAGACAGGCGAAATACCCTCAAACTTTAAGAAGAATATAATAATTCCAATCCCAAAGAAAACAGGTGTTGACAGATGTGAAAATTACCGAACAATCAGTTTAATAAGTCACAGCTGCAAAATACTAACACGAATTCTTTACAGACGAATGGAAACACTGGTAGAAGCCGACCTCGTGGAAGATCAGTTTGGATTCCGTAGAAATGTTGGAACACGTGAGGCAGTACTGACCTTACGACTTATCTTAGAAGAAAGATTAAGGAAAGGCAAACCTACGTTTCTAGCATTTGTAGACTTAGAGAAAGCTTTTGACAATGATGACTGGAATACTCTCTTTCAAATTCTAAAGGTGGCAGGGGTAAAATAAAGGGAGCGAAAGGCTATTTACAATTTGTACAGAAACCAGGTGGCAGTTATAAGAGTCGATGGACATGAAAGGGAAGCAGTGGTTGGGAAGGGAGTGAGACAGGGTTGTAGCCTCTCCCCAATGTTCTTCAATCTGTATATTGACCAAGCAGTAAAGGAAACAAAAGAAAAATTTGGTGTAGGTATTAAAACCCATGGAGAAGAAATAAAAGCTTTGAGGTTTGCCGATGACATTGTAATTCTGTCAGTGACAGCAAAGGACTTGGAAGAGCAGTTTAACGAAATCGACAGTGTCTTGAAAGGAGGATATAAGATGAACATCAACAAAAGTAAAACGAGGATAATGGAATGTAGTCGAATTAAGTCGGGTGATGCTGAGGGAATTAGATTAGGAAATGACACACTTCAAGTAGTAAAGGAGTTTTGTTATTTGGGGAGCAAAATAACTGATGATGGTCGAAGCAGAGAGGATATAAAATGTAGACTGGCAATGGCAAGGAAAGCGTTTCTAAAGAAGACAAATTTGTTAACATCGAGTATAGTTTTAAGTGTCAGGAAGTCGTTTCTGAAAGTATTTGTATGGAGTGTAGCCTTGTATGAAAGTGTTACATGGACGATAAATAGTTTGGACAAGAAGGGAGTAGAAGCTTTCGAAATGTGGTGCTACAAAAGAATGCTGAAGATTTGATGGGTAGATCACATAATTAATGAGGAGGTATTGAATAGAATTGGGGAGAAGAGAAGTTTGGGGCACAACTTGACAAGAAGAAGGGACCGGTTGGTAGGACATGTTCTGAGGCATCAGGGGATCACAAATTTGGCATTGGAGGGCTGTGTTGAGGGCAAAAATCGTAGAGGGAGACCAAGAGATGAATACACTAAGCAGATTCAGAAGGATATAGGTTGCAGTAAGTACTGGGAGATGAAGAAGTTTGCACAGGGTAGAGTAGCATGGAGAGCTGCATCAAACCAGTCTCAGGACTGAAGACCACAACAGCAACAACAACAACAACATGTTATCGATGTGCATGTCAGACAGAGAGAGCAACTTACGTTACTGTTAAAAAATCTTTGGTCGTGTCATGGCACAGTCTTTGCCTCCGCGCATTCTGATTACATTCTTAGTTGAAGTACGGTAGATGATGGATGTATTCAGTAGTGCTGTGTCGACATGTGACTGTATCTGTTAGACGAAGAAAGATTTATTGTAAACTACAGGTTGGATTAAAATGATGTATATATAGGATGTATATATAGGATGGCGGAAGGAACATAAATTTTGAATAATTATAATTATAATAATAATTATTAATAATAATTAATAATAATAATAATTAATAATTATAATAAGACTGCAGCCCTGCGCTCCTAATTTGCAGCAATGATTATTGGCAGCTATACTTCAGTCCACGAACGATGGCGGTTCGCGCAGCACGATACACGGACGGGGATTGCATTATTGCCCGTTCCAAGCGACGGTTGCGGTAAACTTATACTGTACATATGCTCTGCGTTTGAAGATAGCGTGTATACTGCAAATAATGTCTCTCGTTTCCTTATGCAGAATTTGTCGCTTACCACCACCAACATGACAAGTCGCAATAAATGGAATAGAAATTCAATAAATAATTTACTACGATTACGTTTAATGCTCGCATTGCCTACGACATCCACAGCAGGGCGCTGAGAACGGTACTGAACGCTCATTGGCTGTCGCAGAATGCGTGACGTAGATGCGCAGAACAGGCCTGAAGTGAAACACCATCGTTCGTGACTCCAACTACAGTTAACTTCGTTCACCTGCTCAGAACCGAGAGAAATACTACTCCACTTCCTTGAATCATGCATTAACATATCAACTGATTAAGCTCTCTGATTGTCATAGAAAGTCTCTGTTAACATTGCACCCCATTGTTCACTTTGTTAAGCATAGTATTGTTCAGTCCGATGTCAATGTGTGAAGATCATGCGAAGCTTTACTCTGTTTATTTGAATACATACTTCATTGAAAAAGCGTTGTCTTGGAATATCATTTCGGAGGAATAGCTACTCTCCCCACTCCGTTGTTTAGAGGATTATCATTACGCACTATCACATTGCACCATGTGTTAAGTAATAGTTTGAATATTTGTTTAGAAATAGAAATCTAGCTGAGCCGCTACCTGCTTGCTGTTTGCTGCTGTGTTTTCAAGAAATACAATGTTTTCAAGAAGCGAGGTAAGTGGAAATTTTGATTAGGGCCAGATAATTCTTTTACTTCAGTTTCGCATTTAATTTAAAGACAAGTTATATTCAGACCAGTTAAAGGTCAATTAAAATCAGGTTCTGTTTAGTCACAGGTTCGAAAACGTGTTTAAGTTGGATAATAATTTGTGGGTATATAGTTTTGGTAATAAGTAAACTTCTATAGAGTGGCAGGTAAAGTTCGGATAAATTCCATACAGAAACAAAATACACTCCTGGAAATGGAAAAAAGAACACATTGACACCGGTGTGTCAGACCCACCATACTTGCTCCGGACACTGCGAGAGGGCTGTACAAGCAATGATCACACGCACGGCACAGCGGACACACCAGGAACCGCGGTGTTGGCCGTCGAATGGCGCTAGCTGCGCAGCATTTGTGCACCGCCGCCGTCAGTGTCAGCCAGTTTTCCGTGGCATACGGAGCTCCATCGCAGTCTTTAACACTGGTAGCATGCCGCGACAGCGTGGACGTGAACCGTATGTGCAGTTGACGGACTTTGAGCGAGGGCGTATAGTGGGCATGCGGGAGGCCGGGTGGACGTACCACCGAATTGCTCAACACGTGGGGCGTGAGGTCTCCACAGTACATCGATGTTGTCGCCAGTGGTCGGCGGAAGGTGCACGTGCCCGTCGACCTGGGACCGGACCGCAGCGACGCACGGATGCACGCCAAGACCGTAGGATCCTACGCAGTGCCGTAGGGGACCGCACCGCCACTTCCCAGCAAATCAGGGACACTGTTGCTCCTGGGGTATCGGCGAGGACCATTCGCAACCGTCTCCATGAAGCTGGGCTACGGTCCCGCACACCGTTAGGCCGTCTTCCGCTCACGCCCCAACGTCGTGCAGCCCGCCTCCGGTGGTGTCGCGACAGGCGTGAATGGAGGGACGAATGGAGACGTGTCGTCTTCAGCGATGAGAGTCGCTTCTGCCTTGGTGCCAATGATGGTCGTATGCGTGTTTGGCGCCGTGCAGGTGAGCGCCACAATCAGGACTGCATACGACCGAGGCACACAGGGCCAACACCCGGCATCATGGTGTGGGGAGCGATCTCCTACACTGGCCGTACACCACTGGTGATCGTCGAGGGGACACTGAATAGTGCACGGTACATCCAAACCGTCATCGAACCCATCGTTCTACCATTCCTAGACCGGCAAGGGAACTTGCTGTTCCAACAGGACAGTGCACGTCCGCATGTATCCCGTGCCACCCAACGTGCTCTAGAAGGTGTAAGTCAACTACCCTGGCCAGCAAGATCTCCGGATCTGTCCCCCATTGAGCATGTTTGGGACTGGATGAAGCGTCGTCTGACGCGGTCTGCACGTCCAGCACGTACGCTGGTCCAACTGAGGCGCCAGGTGGAAATGGCATGGCAAGCCGTTCCACAGGACTACATCCAGCATCTCTACGATCGTCTCCATGGGAGAATAGCAGCCTGCATTGCTGCGAAAGGTGGATATACACTGTACTAGTGCCGACATTGTGCATGCTCTGTTGCCTGTGTCTATGTACCTGTGGGTCTGTCAGTGTGGTCATGTGATGTATTCGACCCCAGGAATGTGTCAATAAAGTTTCCCCTTCATGGTACAATGAATTCACGGTGTTCTTATTTCAATTTCCAGGAGTGTAGTATTATTCAAGTTGAAATATAGCGTTTCAGAACTTTACGAAGTGTATTATAGGAGTATCGATGCATTTCTTTAAGAAATGTAGTGACAGTGATTTTTAAAAGAAGCGTTAATTAGTTTCTCACCACGAAAGCAGAAGGTGTACCGTTTGTAGTTACATTGGCCGTTATGTTGGTTCTGTTTACTGCCACATCCCTTCACTACGTCTGAAAGATTTTAAAGTGTGGAGCTGCCCACAAAAAGTCAAAGTCTTACTTAACTATTGGACGACCACCAGAAATTAAAAGTCCAGTAAAAGTCAAAAATCCAAATATTTCTGCAAACGACAGTCGGAATATCTGTTAAGTCCCATTCCTAAGTCTAATTTCTTTGACTGTCAAAGTAATTGCTTAACCCAACACCAACCCACAAACTTAAAAGAATATTTCTAAGCCCACCCAGGGCCGATTCGCCACTCTTCTCATTACGATAACTGCGTTATCATCTGCTACCATACACAGCAAAAGACTGCCCGCTCACCCGCTTTTTCCTCTACTTACAGCCGAAGTAAACGTTTC
Organism: Schistocerca serialis cubense; assembly: GCF_023864345.2. NCBI lineage: Eukaryota > Metazoa > Arthropoda > Insecta > Orthoptera > Acrididae > Schistocerca > Schistocerca serialis. The sequence goes on from NC_064641.1 coordinate 196,247,613, forward strand.
TCTGTGTCACTAAGTTAACATTTACTAAACCATTTAAAATTATTTCATGTTACATGTATATTTACGTATCTTTCCATCGTGCATCTAAAGGTGTATTTACAAATTTTCCGTTACTAACAGTTTTCGTTTAATCTGTACCGTTATGCAAGTTCTGTAGTGTTGAGGCACACAAAGGCAGGTCGTTTATTGATGGTAAAAAGTAATTGTTTTATCATATGTTTAGGAAGGAAAAATCACCAGCTATCATCTGGTGGAAGTTATTAGGGGTGGATACAATTGATAAATACTACTCTGAGCGACCACAATTGCGTTTGCGTTTTATGATGTGACAAAGTCGAATTCATCGAAACAGGCTGAGTGCACTGTTAGTTGCGGAAACTCTGTAGGCTTGTCATGTTCGCTGCTTCATCATGTTCTATCGGATTTGTGATTTCTAATTAATATTAACAACACTTCCCCTGAAACTATTCTTAATGCACCGAAAAATATAAATAATGTAAAATAATTAAAAATTCCTACTTTTGAACCACATCTGCATTCGATGTTGCATTACGCTTCTTTCGAACCGTCGCTCAAATCTGTAATTTTAACATAGCGGAAGTTTTTGGATTCCGTAACTTGTGATAGGACGTACAGTAGAAAAAAGAAAACTGTTCGCATGTCTTGATAAGCTCGGACACCTTTGTTTGTGTACAGCCCACACCAGCGGTAACGCAGCACACACTACTGTCAACGGTGGCAGCACCACATGCGACGCACTTCTAGCAGTTTATTTGTTTCCTTCTTATTGCACAGAGTTTATTGATAGACCTTTACAATTTTCTGTTATTGCGTGCAATTGCCGCATATTGTTTTGTACTTTAAACACTTACATTATTTGTTTGAAACCCCGAGATGTCGTATGTTTTTCGCCCATTGTATCGTTTCTTGACCTGTTAACAAGCGCAGCACGAATATAGCCGAAGTATGCTGAAAATGATAGAACGCAGCATAATTGTTCATAAATTTTTTGCTTTTGTTCAGTGTATTTTGTTTTTCTCGGTGACCTACAATGTTATTTGTAGTGTAGGGTGGCGCAATGGTGCAAACTAAACCACAGAGACCAATTTTGGTCCGTTTCGAGCAAACTGAGTGAAAAATTGGAAAGACATTAAGTCCATGAAAGCGCCTGGCCGTAAAACCATTATGAGTTTCAATTTTCTTCTTTATTCGACGAAAGGAATCAGATACCTATGCGATGAACAGAATCTTAAACGGAAATGTAAATTACTACCCAGTTAAGACCGTGAACGAAGAGCTGCTCGCAGTTGGTTTGTTTCGTACTTTCAAAGCAGTTTCTGTCCATATACTTACATATTGGTCGTACTAAATGTAGGACTGAAATTAACAGTGTGGCCTTCAGCATTTGCTTATACAACAGACGCGTCTCAACAGCAACTCTGTCATCACTTTCTGTTTTTGCACAAACTTACATTCTTCACGGAGACGAGAAACTGCTTTTATCTGATTACTAAACATGTAATTTTTAATAAAAGATACTGCAAGTTTTTTTGAACAGCAGCCGCCACTTTGTTAGTTTCCACTTGACACCTTGTGAAATTCTGTATATGCTTCCAAAGTTTAATTTATGCGACGATGAATTAACTGAAATCGATCTGGAACTTATTGAGCTGAAATACAATGAAAGAATGCTGGCCGACCTTTTATCTCTTCAGATGAAAGCTTCCAGTGTGTGATAAGCTTGTCTTGCTTCAGGTGTAGCCTAAAGATACGAATTTACTGTCATTCTCGCCTCATTAAGGAAAATTGCGATCGGTTTGAGAGTAGCTTGGGACGGAATTATACATGGGAAAATCATTTCTGCTACTTAGTGACAAATTTCCCAGTATTACTGCAGAGCAGAACCCACTCTTCATCTTATTTAGGTGTATCGTGGTTTCCTAAACCGTTTTATGTGACAGATGGTTTCTCGGACAAGGTGAGTGTCAGATCATTTTCGTCCAGTTGAGACAGTGCTACGCCTCTGATACCAGACGTTAAATAGTGATATTGGTCCTTTTTTGCATCCTCACTTTTATATTTCTCAGACTTGCGTCATCGACCTGCTACATCTAATAGCTCCGTTTGACGAACCGTTTGTAGCCTTCCCACAACCTCCACTATACGCTGTCATCGACTGCAATGTTTGTACCTGTGTTCTCGAAAAGACATGGATTCCGAAGAAAATAAGCCGTAACGATGTGGAAAATACAACTAATGAATATGATAAGTAGACAGACCGTCATAATAACGACTGGATGGAAAAGTACATAGGCCTAATTAAAACGATTAATGCAGAATAGTTAGTCGAATTAATTAATGATAAGAAAAGTGCGAGTTCAGGAAATTTTAATGATATGATAAAATTCTGCCACTCCTAAAGTGAACTATTTATTCCTGAAACCAGTAAGTATTAACTGAATGTAATCCTATGTAACACCAGTAATAAGTGTAGCCGGCCGCTGTGACTGAGCGGTTCTAGACCCTTCAGACCGGGAACGCGCTGCTGCTACGGTCGCAGGTTCGAATCCTACCTCGGGCATGGATGTGTGTGATGTCCTTAGGCTAGTTAGGTTTAAGTAGTTCTAAGTCTAGGGGACTGATGACCTCAGATGTTAAGTACCATAGTGCTTGGAGCCATTTGAACCATTTTTGAATAATAAGCGTCAATGTTAATGTTAATGTGGGAGGTAATTTGTATAAGTAAGTGATCACAAAATTAGTTGGTCATATCCGACTATGTATTCAAAGCGTATGATTTTTAAAAGCAATGACTAAAAAATGAAAAAAATGGTAGAAGCTGAAGTAATGAATAGAACTTTGTAACAATACAAGGAACTGAACCGAGGTCTCCTGCTTACTATGCAGATGTGCTATCTACTACAACAACCTAGCATTGTTGTTAACACAGCTGCACGAAATAACCTATTCCAATGCCCCACCTGAACATAAATTTCAATTCATGCCTCAGCCCATGGTGATTTTCCCTTCTTTAATCGTCAGTATTGTTGAGGCTATCAGATATTGGACTGGCAACTCAACTTTGTACGTAATGGTACCGTCCTGCCTGTACTTCAGATCACCTTCTACTGAATTACAGGTACGATTTCCCCATTACGAACAAATTAGGGGTCCTATTCCAACAGCCTCGTCATACTGACGATTTAAGAAGGGGAAAATCAAGATGGGATGAGGTATGAGTTGAAGTTAGTGTTGAGTAGGGCACTCGACTAAGTTATTCCATGTAGGGGTGTTCCCTGCTATGCCAGGGTGGTGTAGTGGATTGCACTTTTGTGTATTAAGCAGTAGACCTCTGTTCAAGTCCTTGGCTTGGCACAAATTTTAATTCATCACTTCAGCTTCTACGCTTATCGAAGATAAATTTGAGACTCAATATGTCCTCAGAAAAATGTAATTCCATCAGATCAATAAAACTGAATGAATTTTAGCATAACGTGTGTAACGTTCTTTTGAAAAGGAAACTTCAAGATTACGTTGAATGTATGTCTGGACTGTAGAATGGATACTAAACTCGAATTGTCGGGTAGCGTGTTGTAACTGCAAGTGGTGTGCCTACTCTGTGGTATTGTTAGCAAAACTTTATACGAACTGATTGGGCAGTGCAACTCCCATTACCAATAAAGAGATAGAGTCACTGGAAAATATATTCAGCCCCTTGGGCACTGAATCCTCTGGCCCTATTCAAAACTGATAACTTTGGTACCTGTGCACAAAACAAATAAATCAAATTGTCTTACTTCTGAAGCAACAACGGCGGAACGCTATATATTCTGGTCTCTCTTGAAAAAAATAAAATATATTAGCAACAGGTTCAGACGTGTGGAATGCTGGCGGTAATACTTTGAAATGTACATAAAATTCTTTTTGCTGATAAATGAAAGCCGCGCGGGATTAGCCGAGTGGTCTTGGGGACTGCAGTCATGGACTGTGCGGCTGGTCCCGGTTCGAGTCCTCCCTCGGGCATGGGTGTGTGTGTGTGTTGTCCTTAGGATAATTTAGATTAAGTAGTGTGTAAGCTTAGGGACTGATGACCTTAGCAGTTAAGTCCCATAAGATTTCACACACATTTGAACATTTTTAATAAATGAAAACATTTAAGAAAACCCAACTACTTCGAAAAACATATGACCTGGACAGGAAGGCGGTACTGATTGTGATGAATTACTAACACAGAGTTTTTTTAGTAAACTTATATTGCAACTTAAGTTTGTCTTTTCAACTACAACTACAACTGAAGTTACGTATATCATATTAACTAATTGATTCACAAACAATGAGATTTACACAGCTAGTATTATCTAACCTCACTAAACCAGCATAAATGTTAATCATCAAATTACATATAACTCTGTTAATAAATCTTAGAAACATTACAAAAGTGAAGTATCTAACTATTCTTTTCGTCAAATCAGTTTACATACATTCTGGGCTTACTCAACAGTTACAAATTATCAGCCAGCCGCTGTGACCGAGCGGTTCTAGGCTCTTCAGCCCGGAACCGCGCTGTTTATACGGTCACAGGTTCGAATCCTGTCTCGGGCATGGATGTGTGTGATGTCCTTAGGTTTTTCAGGTTTAAGTAGTTCTAAGTCAAGGGGACTGATGACCTCAGATGTTAAGTCCCATAGTGCTTGGAGCCATTTGAACCATTTGAACAAATTATGAGCCAACCGATCTTTACTAACGCACTGGCCAAATGGAAGTCATAATTATTTAACATCTTTACCTTGTTTGCGAGAAGACTCCTGCTACTGTTCTCGTAATTCCTACATTAATCTAACACTAGGTGGCTTCACGGAGCATACCACAAAAACTTCCTACTCCGTCTCCTTTCGCTCATAGACAGCTGTGCGCCCAGCGCTCTCTTACTCCAACACTACTATCTCAGACCAGAAGCAGTATCTTTGGTCCACGGTCGTGTACGGTCAGCGATTCGCATTATAAAGTCTATCAGAGACAGACACCGTTTATAGTATACCAGTTTCATGTTAATTTACAGTAATATTATTAACATATTCGGATGACACATACAAGTGTGCCTAGTCGACTCCTTTCACATGACACGGTATTAATTATACACTCCTGGAAATTGAAATAAGAACACCGTGAATTCATTGTCCCAGGAAGGGGAAACTTTATTGACACATTCCTGGGGTCAGATACATCACATGATCACACTGACAGAACCACAGGCACATAGACACAGGCAACAGAGCATGCACAATGTCGGCACTAGTACAGTGTATATCCACCTTTCGCAGCAATGCAGGCTGCTATTCTCCCATGGAGACGATCGTAGAGATGCTGGATGTAGTCCTGTGGAACGGCTTGCCATGCCATTTCCACCTGGCGCCTCAGTTGGACCAGCGTTCGTGCTGGACGTGCAGACCGCGTGAGACGACGCTTCATCCAGTCCCAAACATGCTCAATGGGGGACAGATCCGGAGATCTTGCTGGCCAGGGTAGTTGACTTACACCTTCTAGAGCACGTTGGGTGGCACGGGATACATGCGGACGTGCATTGTCCTGTTGGAACAGCAAGTTCCCTTGCCGGTCTAGGAATGGTAGAACGATGGGTTCGATGACGGTTTGGATGTACCGTGCACTATTCAGTGTCCCCTCGACGATCACCAGTGGTGTACGGCCAGTGTAGGAGATCGCTCCCCACACCATGATGCCGGGTGTTGGCCCTGTGTGCCTCGGTCGTATGCAGTCCTGATTGTGGCGCTCACCTGCACGGCGCCGAACACGCATACGACCATCATTGGCACCAAGGCAGAAGCGACTCTCATCGCTGAAGACGACACGTCTCCATTCGTCCCTCCATTCACGCCTGTCGCGACACCACTGGAGGCGGGCTGTACGATGTTGGGGCGTGAGCGGAAGACGGCCTAACGGTGTGCGGGACCGTAGCCCAGCTTCATGGAGACGGTTGCGAATGGTCCTCGCCGATACCCCAGGAGCAACAGTGTCCCTAATTTGCTGGGAAGTGGCGGTGCGGTCCCCTACGGCACTTGCGTAGGATCCTACGGTCTTGGTGTGCATCCGTGCGTCGCTGCGGTCCGGTCCCAGGTCGACGGGCACGTGCACCTTCCGCCGACCACTGGCGACAACATCGATGTACTGTGGAGACCTCACGCCCCACGTGTTGAGCAATTCGGCGGTACGTCCACCCGGCCTCCCGCATGCCCACTATACCCCCTCGCTCAAAGTCCGTCAACTGCACATACGGTTCACGTCCACGCTGTCACGGCATGCTACCAGTGTTAAAGACTGCGATGGAGCTCCGTATGCCACGGAAAACTGGCTGACACTGACGGCGGCGGTGCACAAATGCTGCGCAGCTAGCGCCATTCGACGGCCAACACCGCGGTTCCTGGTGTGTCCGCTGTGCCGTGCGTGTGATCATTGCTTGTACAGCCCTCTCGCAGTGTCCGGAGCAAGTATGGTGGGTCTGACACACCGGTGTCAATGTGTTCTTTTTTCCATTTCCAGGAGTGTATATCGTGACCTCACGTTAATTTTTACATTTAGTGCCATTGACTAGCCAGTCCTTCCAAATATTTGCAATTCGCTCCTCATAATGTAACGATCATTTGGAAATAACTCCAAACAAAACTATTTATATTCAGTACTGAAATACGATAGCCAAGACATCGATATATAAATTTTACACAACAGACAAAAGTAATCAGTGTAGCTGAATAAAAGTTAAAATTGGCTATCGCTTGCCAGGTTGAATAATGTAATCAGTTATCTAGTATTACTCTTTGCACGCGCGTATCGATATTTTGATAAGCTGGCACGGTGCCTCGACTCCGGGTGTTTGGACTTCCTTTGGCGCGCTAAGAGAGATGCGAATTTCACATGCATTAAGGCCATGCGCGAGCACGGTAAGGTCCGAGGGGCTTGAGCAGTAAATTGGGTATGGAGCTTGTCGGTAGCGGAAAGCGTGAAGATTGGCCAGGACAGTGACGAGTACTAGCCTAGAAAATCAGCACGTTTTCTTATTTAGACGCGGCTATTTTATAGGGAGCCACATATGAAGTCGTCTGTTCCCTCGTGGAATGTTCCATGGTGGTCTGAACCATTTCCACTCGGTGATTATAGGATTTAATTCTGTGACGGAGGTACTTCGCTGAGGTACAAAATGTGATCAAAAGTATCAGGACACCCCCAATAACATACGTTTTCCATATTAGGTGCATTGGGCTGCCACCTACTGCCAGGTACTCCAAATCAGCAACCTCAGTAGTTATTAGACATTGTGAGAGAGCTGAATGGGGCGCTCCGCGGAACTCACGGACTTCGAACATGGTCAGGTGATTGGGTGTCACTTGTGTCAACCGTCTGTACGTGAGATTTCCACACTCCTAAACATCCCTAGGCCCACTGTTACCGAAGTGATAGTGAAGTGGAAACGCGATGGGACACGTACAGCACAAAAGCGTACAGGCCGACCTTGTCTGTTGACTGACAGAGACCGCCGACAGTTGAAGAGGGTCGTAATGTGTAATAGGTAGACATCTGTCCAGACCATCACACAGGAATTCCAAACTGCATCAGGATCCACTGCAAGTACTACGACAGTTGGGCGGGAGGTGAGAAAACTTGGATTTCATGGTCGAGCGGCTGCTCATAAGCCACACATCACGCAGGTAGATTCGAAACGATCCCTCGCTTGGTGTAAGGAGCGTAAACAGTGGACGACTGAACAGTGGAAAAACGTTGTGTGGAGTGACGTATTACAGTACACAATGTGGCAATGCGATGGCAGGGTGTGGATATGGCAAATGTCCGGTGAACGTCATTTGCCTGCGTGGCACTATTACAGCACAAGCCTACATTGATGTTTTAAGCACCTTCTTGCTTACCACTGTTGAAGAGCAATTCGGGGATGGCGATTGCATCTGTCAACATGTTCGGGCACCTGTTCATAATGCACGGCCTATGGCAGAGTGGTTACTCGACAATAACATCCCTGTAATGGACTGGCCTGCACAGAGTCCTGACCTGAATCCTATAGAACATCTTTGGGATGTTTTGGAACGCCGACTTCGTGCCAGGCATTACCGACCGACATCGATACCTCTCCTCAGTGCAGCACACCGTGAAGAATGGGCTGCCATTCCCCAAGAAACCTTCCAGTACCTGACTGAACGTATGCGTGCGAGAGTGGAAGCTGTCATCAAGGCTATGGATGGGCCAACACCATACTGAATTCCAGCATTACCAATGGAGGGCGCCACGAACTTGTAAGTCATTTTCAGCCAGGTGCCCGGATACTTCTCATCACATAGTGTATACAGGGTGGTCCATTGATAGTGACCGGGCCAAATATCTCATTAAATAGGGATCAAATAAAAAACTACGAAGAACATAACTCGTCTAGCTTGAAGGGGGAAACCAGATGGCTCTGTGGTTGGCCCGCTGGAGGGCGCTGCCATAGGTCAAACGGATATCAACTGCGTTTTTTTAAATAGGAACCCCCATTTTATATTACATATTCGTGTAGTACGTAAAGAAATATGAATGTTTTAGTTGGACCACTTTTTTCGCTTTGTGATCGATGGCGCTGTAATAGTCACAAACATATAAGTATGTGGTACAACGTAAAATTCCGCCAGTGCGGACGGTATTTGCTTCGTGATACATTACCCGTGTTAAAATGGACCGTTTACCAATTGTGGAGAAGGTCGATATCGTGTTGATGTATGGCTATTGTGATCAAAATGCCGAACAGGCGTGTGCTATGTATGCTGCTCGGTATCCTGGACATCATCCAAGTGTCCGGACCGTTCGCCGGATAGTTACGTTATTTGAGGATACAGGAAGAGTTCAGCCACATGTGAAACGTCAACCACGACCTGAAACAAATGATGATGCCCAAGTAGGCATTTTAGCTGTTGTCGCGGCTAATCCGCACTTCAGTAGCAGACAAATTGCACGAAAGTCGGGAATCTCAAAAACGTCGGTGTTGAGAATGCTACATCAAAATCGATTGCACCCGTACCATATTTCTATGTACCAGGAATTGCATGGCGACGACTTTGAACTTCGTGTACAGTTCTGCCACTGGGCGCAAGAGAAATTACGGGACGATGACAGATTTTTTGCACGCGTTCTATTTAGCGACGAAGCGTCATTCACCAACAGTAGTAACGTAAACCGGCATAATATGCACTATTGGGCAACGGAAAATCCACGATGGCTGCGACAAGTGGAACATCAGCGACCTTGGCGGGTTAATGTATATTGCGGCATTGTGGGAGGAAGGATAATTGGCCGCCATTTTATCGATGGCAGTCTGATTGGTGGAATGTATGCTGATTTCCTACGTAATGTAGTACCGATGTTACTACAAGATGTTTCACTGCATGATAGAATGACGATGTACTTCCAACATGATGAATGTCCGGCACATAGCTCGCGTGCAGTTGCGGTTGAAGCGGTATTGAATAGCATATTTCATGACAGGTGGATTGGTCGTCGAAGGACCATACCATGTCCCGCGCGTTCACCGGATCTGAGGTCCCCGGATTTCTTTCTGTGGGGAATGTTGAAGGATATTTGCTATCGCGATCCATCGACAACGCCTGACAACGTGCGTCAGCGCATTTTCAATGCATGTGTGAACATTATGGAAGGCGAACTACTCGCTGTTGAGAGGAATGTCGTTACACGTATTGCCAAATGCCTTGAGGTTGACGGACATCATTTATTGCATTAATGTGGTATTTACAGGTAATCACGCTGTAACAGCACGCGTTCTCAGAAACGATAGGTTCACAAAGGTACATGTATCACATTGGAACAACCGAAACAATATGTTCAAACGTACCTACGTTCTGTATTTTAATTTAAAAAACCTACCTGTTACCAACTGTTCGTCTAAAATTGTGAGCCATATGTTTGTGACTATTACAGAGCCATCTATCACAATGTGAAAAAAGTGGTCCAACTGAAACATTTATATTTCTTTACGTACTACACGAATATGTAATAAAAATGTGGGTTCCTATTTTAATAAAACGCAGTTGATATCCGTTTGACCTATGACAGCGCCATCTAGCGGGCCAACCATGATGCCTTCTGGTTTCCTCCTTCAAGCTAGACAAGTTTCGTTCTTTATAGTTTTTTCGCTTGACGCTTATTTCGTGAGATTTTTGACCCGGGCACGATCAATGGACCACCCTGTATATGTTGCGATAGCGTTGTAGCAATCGTTATCGTCATACAAAGGAAGTCAGTGGTAAGCTCCCATCTCCTATAGTACTTCTTAACGGGTGTTTCCTTTGCCAAAGGCAAGTGACATACTACTCGCGTGAATCAATCGTGTTCGTGGCAGGTCAGCTGCTCTATCATTTACATTTCTCTTCCTAAGTTGGTCCTTGAGACATTAGGTGTCAACCACTGCGGTACAAGGCGACTGATTTAGGTGATCTTTTTATTTAAAACTAGCGGAGGAACCCAGCGTTGCCCAAGTATTTCTTTGTAACTGTGTGACCACGCCCATATCTTGCAGTGTTGGCCTTGTGCTTAATGTCTGAATCATACCTCCTGAACTGCATGTCGTACGATGATATCATTTTGTAAGTAAATTCAGCGCCATATGTGCATACCGTCTTCAAAATATGTTGCGAATGTAGTTAGTGGCGATGAAGTAGTAAATTTATACGTCGTCTACAATGCGACGATTTTTTTCGCACATCTCGGTGCTTACAACGTCATATCTCCTGATCCATGTGTCGTAAAGTGATGTAACATTGTAAGCATTAATCCTCACAGCGCTTGAGGCATAGAGCAGTGACAATAAAACCATTACGGAGCTGGATATTGTGGAGAGTCCTTGATTTTAAAAGTGTTGAGTTAAAAATTTTTGGACCGTATATGCTTGTAGGACTTTAATATCTGAAACTCAGTGGCTTTTGCGAAAATATTCATATGATTAATTTCTTCACATGTACTCTTTCACTTGCTGTAACGTATTTTCCTTCATACTGAACACAATAATTATGAAATACATGAAATCTATTTGCGGTAGCGAATATGGACAATCATCAACTGTAGAATGGAATGATGACAATGAAAATTCGTGCTGGATTTCTCGCTTATCGCGAGTGATCGCCTTACCGTTACGCTATCCGAAAATGCTCACCGACCAGACTCAAACTTCCATATTTCGTGACCCATGTGTGCATGCGTGTCCAAAGGAACACTGCATCGTAATTCTGAACGAAACAGGCACTGCAGTATCGTATTAATTCGCCGACACCTGGAAAGTGACTCAATTAAAATACGATATTGCAGGGCCTGTGTTGTTCAGAATTACGATACAATATTCCTTCGGACATGCATTCCATATGACGTCATTCACATGTCTACAACCAGCACTCTTACATTCATTATGTGTATTCCCATACAAGGAGACACTTTAATTGAAAGTCGCTTGACCGGTGTCGGCGTATAAACACGATACCGCAGTGTCTGTGTTGTTCAGAACTGCTATGCAATGTTCCTTCTGATATGATGATATATGGAAGGTCTTGTCTTGTCTGGCTTTAAGCGTGCTCGGATATCTTAATGGTAAGGCGACCTCTCGCAATAAGCGGGAAATCCGGGCCAGAGTTCCGGTCCGGCATATGTGGACACCGTCTGCGAAGGTTACTGTGAATAGAGTTAGTAGCAAAGATGTAATAAATTTATACGTCACTCATCAGGCGGCAGTTTTCCACACGTTTCATTGTTTATGGCGTCATATGTACTAAACTATGTATCGTTCAGTGACGTAATTTTGCACTTACATTCAATGGTAAATGAGCATACTGTGTGTAAAAAGTGTTGCGCATACACTCAGTGGTTACAAAGTAATGAATTATAACGCCAGGCCTCATGTGGTACTTTCACTACATGAGCTGCGGAAAAATAGTAAGCTGCAAGTAAAGGTTTGTTATTATGTGTAAAGCTTGTTGAAAGTCGCTAAGTGCTCCCATTCTCAAATACTGGATGAATAAAGTCTGGGAATTCACGCGTCAGGGGCTACCTTCTTTTTTCACCCCCAACCCCACCACCACCACCCCTTTTATAGGTAGGTAGTTCTTGCCCGCACAGCGATTGTCTCATGAGATTAAGGTAAATGTGTACCATGTTTGGTTGAAATCGTTCCAGCGGTTTAAGAATCGGGTGATGCTGAGGGAATTAGATTAGAAAATGAGACACTTAAAGTAGTAAAGGAGTTTTGCTATTTGGGGAGCAAAATAACTGATGATGGTCAAAGTAGAGAAGATGTAAAATGTAGACTGACAATGGCAAGGAAAGCGTTTCTGAAGAAGAGAAATTTGTTAACATCGAGTATAGATTTAAGTGTCAGGAAGTCGTTTCTGAAATTATTTGTATGGAAGTGAAACATGGACGATACATAGTTTGTCAAGAAGACAATATAAGCTTTTGAAATGTGGTGCTACAGAATAATGCTGAAGATTTGATGGGTAGATCACATAACTAATAAGGAGGTATTGAACTGGGGAGGAGTTTGTGGCACAACTTGACAAGAAGAAGGGACCGGTTGGTAGGACATGTTCTGAGGCATCAGGGGATCCCAAATTTAGCATTGGAGGGCAGCGTGGAGGGTAAAAGTCGTAGAGGGAGACCAAGAGATGAATACACTAAACAGATACAGAAGGATGTAGGTTGCAGTAGGTACTGGGAGATGAAGAAGCATGCACAGGATAGAGTAGCATGGAGAGCTGTATCAAACCAGTCTCTGGACTGAAGACACAACAACAACAACAATGGAACACACACACAAACACACACACACACACACACACACACACACACACACACATTTATTTACTTTTATAATATGTACTGATTTAAAAGAAGTGCTCCTGGAAATAATTTGTGTGTGTGCCCGAAATTTGAATCTGTAAATACTCCTCGTGGGCGGTACCTTGCCGTAAGCTACTTTGTGTTTACTCGCCTGAGCTGGCAGAAGGGGCCGTCTACTTAATTAATTACTGGAACATAGATCTGATGAATTCATTTACGATGCTGAATTTGGAATAGGTTCAAAACTGCTACCTTAACTATTTGAAATTGTTTTTAAGATGATGTAGTACGTATGGTAACACAGCGTTTTTTCTGTTTTAGCTCTCTAGAACCTAATTGTTTTATTGTACCTGTTTACGTCTGGTGGGACGGCATGTTGGGATCCGTGCCGAATGTAAATGTGGTCACATCACATATTTAAATCTTGTTATTCGAATTTTGTCTGTTGTTAAGGTTACTGATTTTCTTATCCGCGCCCTTAAGCTATTTTGATATTTCTCTATTGGAGCTTTTAAATAACATGTGTGATGTTATCTAATGCGTGCCTTTAAAATATCTTGATCTTGCTTTGTTTTAGTTATTGGCGCTTTTAAATAATTTTGATACTATTTTGTCTGGTTGCCTGTTTTGTTTAACGGCAACTTTAAAACATCATGTTACTGTCTTTGCTTTCAGTGGCGCTTTCAGACACGTAATAATTATCCTGCCTATGCTAACTTAATAATTGAATGTTGTGAGGTTACCAGCGTATGCATTATGGAAACTGCTTTATTAAAAGAAATTTATGAAATGTTTCTGCCTTGTGCGGGCTCAGTTGTCCATAACTCTCGGATCTCTGCAATGACCATTTCAACTTTTAAAAGTTAATTTCAATTGTTACGATTTCATAATGACTTTAAATAATCAACGAGAAATGAATTTACAGTTTAAGAGAAAGTATAACTTCTTTTTAAACCATCAGTCTTCTGACTTGTTTGATGAGACCCGCCACGAATTCCTCCCGTGCCAACCACTTCATTTCAGAGTAGCAGTTCAAACATACGTCCTCAGTTATTTGCTAGGTGTATACCAATCTTTATTTTCCTCTACAGTTTCTATCTTTTACAGCTCCCTCCAGTACCATGGAAGTTATTCGCTGATGTCTTTACAGATGCCTTACCATCCTGTCCCTTATTTTTGTTAGTGGTTCAAATGGCTCTGAGCACTATGCGACTTAACTTCTGAGGTCATCTGTCGCCTAGAACTTAGAACTAATTAAACCTAACTAACCTAAGGACATCACACACATCCATGCCCAAGGCAGGATTCGAACCTGCGACCGTAGCGTTTTGTTAGTGTTTTCCATATTTTTTTTCCTCGCAGATTCCGTGGAGAATCTCCTCATTCCTCACTTTATCAGTCCACCTAATTTTCTTCTGTAACACCATATTTCAAATGCTTCGATTCTTTTCTTTTCTGTTTTCCCACAGTCCATGGTTCACTACCATACAGTGCTGTGCTCTAAACGTATATTGCGCTTTTTTATGTCCTTCCTTGCTCCGACCATCGTGGTTTATTTTGCTGCCTAGTTGGCGGAATTCCTTAACTGCATTCACTTTGTGTTCACCAATCCTGGGCTGCGCGGTGTAGCCTCATGTGGTACTGACGCGCCTTGTCACGGTCCGTGCGGCTCCCCCAGTCGGAGGTTCGAGTCCTCCCTCGGCCATGAGTGTGCGTGTTGTCCATAGCGTAAGTTAGTTTAAGTTAGATTAAGTAGTGTGTAGGCTTAGGGACCGATGACCTCAGAAGTTTGGTCCCATAAGACCTTACCAAAAATTTCCAAATTTTTTCACCAATCCTGATGTTAAATTTCTCGCTGTTCTCATTTCTGTTACTTCTCATTACTTTCATCTTTAAGCTATTTACTCTCAATCCACATTCTGTCTTAATTAGACTGTTCATTCCATTCAGCAGATAAATGGTTCAAATGGCTCTTAGCACTTAACAACTGAGGGCATCAGTCCCCTAGACTACTTAAACCTAACTAACCTAAGGACATCACACACACCATGCCCAAGGCAGGATTCGAACCTGCGACCGTAGCAGCAGCGCGGTTCCAGACTGAAGCGCCTAGAACCACTCGGCCACAGAGGCCGGCCGTTCAGAAGATACCGTAATTCTTTTTCACTTTCACTGAGGATAGCAATCTCATCAGCGAATCTTATCAATTCATATCTTAACTTTTCTTAGATTTCCGTAATTACGTCTTCGATATATAGACTGAACACTAGGGGCGAAAGACTACATCCAACCTTTTTAATCCGATCTTCTCTTGCTTGCTCTCCCAGTCTCAATTTTGCCGCTTAGTTGTTGTACATATTGTATATTACCCGTATCTTCCCCTGTAGCTCACCTCTATTTTTCAGAGAATTTCAAACATCTTGCATCATTTCACACTGTCGAACACTTTTTCCTGGTCGACAAATCCTATGAACGTGTCTTGACTGTACTTCAGCCTTGCTTCCTTTACAACCGCAACGTCAGAAATGCCTCTCTGGTGCCCTTACCTTTCCTAAAGCCAAACTGATCGTCATCTGTCCTCAGTTTTCTTTTTCCATTCTATTGTGTACTATTGCGGTCAGCAATTTGGATGCACGAGCTGTTAAGCTGGTTGTGCATAATTCTCACACTTGTCGGGTCTTGCAGTCTTCGGAATTGTGCGGATGATGTTTTTTACGAAAGTCACACGGTACATCGCCAGTCTCATACAGTCTCCCCACTAACATGAATAGCCGTTTTATTGTCATTTTCCCGAGTCATTTTAGAAATTCCGAAGGAATGTTGTCTATTCCTTCTGCCTTATTTGATCGTAAGTGTAGTTGTATTGTTTGGCTAAACATTTTTCATGCACTACACTCTTTCGCTCATGATGTGATTCTAGGTGCTTCGACCAAACACTACTCATCTTTTATAATGGAAGCTTCCTCTGGCTTTATCAATGTATTGTGGCCCATAGCAATTGCAATGCCTCGTACAGACACAAAGCACTGCTGCATGATTATTCACCATGTCGTAACTACTCACAGTCTTGCATCCCCTTTCACTCGCACCTAAATCACGTCCATTCTGTTTCTCTGCTCGCTACCAAATCGATACTCTCTGCACCTTTTCGAAAGCGTCTCTTTTACCTCTCTCAAACAACATAGACTTACGCACAGAGTAAGTGCATCTATGGAGTGAGCATAGACTACTGCGCATGTTCTAAGCATCAAACTGGGCTAGTTATATGATTCTGGGACGACGCTGTTTCTCTGCAATTTGTGGTAATAACGAAACTTGAAAATGACGCGCATTCGTCTCGTTTTAAGTTACGTTTCTGCAGTTTTGAATTTTAGTAACAGCTGTGAAGCGGTATTGTCGTTGGTAGAGATGTAAAGAGAAGCATCTGAAAGGCGAACCAGTTATCTTTCATAGGTATGTACGAGAAACGTTATTATGATGTCTTGGATTGTACAGACGATTTCTGCGATTTTATGGCCATATGTTTACTAGACAAGTGTTAGATAAATTTTCAAGTGTGTTTGAGTAAACTGCCAGACAGCGTATACCTGTTGGTGCTACATTCAAATGCAGATAAAATTTATACATGACAGTCTGAATAATTTTCTCCAGTTTTTGCAGCTTCTCCAACCCTTGGGTATATCTAATTATTTATGCGTGAGACAATTTCCAATACAGTGTCACTGCAACGTGATTAATTAGATCCGATTCGAAAATATGAATCAGTATAGTAGAAAACAAAAAGAAATATTGATGGCTGTCAGTTTTATTATTCCAAAATTCAAGCATTGATCTTGTATTTTGTAGTCTGTTGTGCGCAGTCTATGGCACTGCTTTTGTGATAAGATGGTGCAAAAATGTTATAGATGTTTTACTTGTCTATAAAAAGCAAAAGGGTAAATAAAGAAAACTTTGTCATGGACAATCAGGTGCTGCAAGTCGCGTATCGTATTAGTGTACAAGTTTCATGGTTCCAAATGTGTTGTTTCTTCGTGTCAGTTCGGCGCCATTTACAGTATTGTTGAAACGTAATTAATCAGAACAGCGATTCGACAATATGAAGACGTGCAGTAGAAAACTTAAAAAGTTTTGGCTCTGCTTTTTATCAAGTTGCCTAAAAAAAGTAAATAAACTGGAATCTGAACTACGATACTGTCGCGAAAAAGGACAATATCATCATTGCCCATCACATTTTTAAGCCAACTTCATTTCCTGGTATCAAACTGGTAAAAGTCTATAAAATTCATGTACAAATTTTCACTGTACTACTCAAGGTGATCTGTCCCCAGCAGCGAAGTGATAATACGCTAAGCGCTACACAGGCTGAAACGCGCCATCCCAAAATCACGTGACTTGAACTGCAGGGGATTTTACGGACAGAATTCTCGTTCTGCGCATCCGAATGCTCACTCCGTAGATATTTATAGTGTATGACCTTATGCAAAATTATATTTCTGACATTATCAGTGTATCTGCCTTACACAAATTGCAAAAATCGTTAACTCTTTGCAACAAAAATTTCACAATACTTAAACTGACTACATATAACGAAGAAACAACGAAAACATTTAAATTGGTGGAAAGGGATAGCCTATGATTATAGAAAAGTGTTCTGCATCACAGTGTGACGTACTGTGTTATAGTGTCATATGTCACGTTTTTTCTCTTTTAGTTAACAGGTCCACTAAATGCAAGAGTTTTTGAGTCTTCATTGCACTTAGTCAAGATGAAAATGTATTTCGTACACCTTTTCGTTCGTACCTGATATTCATACACCTCTATTAATGTTTTGAACTCCTCATTCACATCTTCGTTGCCTCTTCTACATGTACATTATTTGGGACGCGACAAGACAACAGGAATAGTTCAGTTCGTCACGTGACCGCCACCACGCAAGACCTTATACTGGTTGCCTTAATCTTATTCGTGCGCATTGCAGACAAGGCTCGAGATTAGAGAACATTTATCATGGCAAGAACATTAATCCCATAGAAGACGCATTGTGTAACTAAAGCTGTTTGGACGCTGGACTTTTCATTTACCCCACAATAGAGATCTATTGTGAGTGGGACAACCTTCTTTTCATGTTTCAGCGAACCACTAGGTAACTAGCACACTACACATCGCATGCATTACGTTGCGTGAAACTGCATAGAAAAGTTCGCTGTTCTGTCCATGCTCATTTTCTGTTCCCACTTTAATTTTCAATATCGAAGGCCTCTAGGGCCTAATAGTAAATAGTTAATGAAACACGAAAGATAATACTTGAAATCCATCACATTTTATGTCATAATGTTTCCTGAAAACCTAAGCTTTGCGTAAATAAATGGGTAATGATCCATAAGGCTTTTAACGTTTAATGTATACTTAACAAATCGGACCACACGTACCGCAAGAAGTTATTCGTCTTTATTGAGACTTGAACCTGTCACTTGTTGCGAGTAAGTCACGCCTGAAAAGATATTTTGTCACACTGGCTGCGAGAAAATACCCAGGAACGTTTTTTGGTGTCCCTTAAAGTTGAGATTGTGAGAAGGTAGAACGTAGATAGTTAATGGATTTAATGGAAGGAGAAGAGGGTGGATGAGTAGATGAGGGAGGGGGAAAGAATATTTTCCATAACATGAAAATAATGTTATATTGACAGTGATTTACCATGTTTTATGCTGAACTAGTTAAATTTCGAAGCAGGCAGAAGTTCACATACTGAATGATATAAGCATTGAGTAAATTTAATTATGCAAAACACACACACACACACACACACACACACACACACACACACACACACACGATCAGAATTTCCATTACTCAATGGGAGACTCAATGGTAGTACTCTTCAAATGGACAGGACTGCAAGACAGTGTCCATAAAAAAAAAAAAGAAAAACGACAGGTTCCGCCTAAGACATCTGGAGCGAATTTATGTCGACCGCCACAGTGCGTAAATATTTAATGTGAAATATATATTAACGAATCTGAATGAAAGTCATTTGTTGGAGAGGCTGTGTAAAATGCAATGTCTCTGTTCTACCAGATCTAGGGCGCTAGTTCTGTTTTTGAGGTTGTTGTCAAGTATTCATGAGAACAGACATCCAACGAATTCAGAGATGTACCCCTACGACTGTAAAAGGCTGGTGTAGCCCATATGAAGATGCAACAATTTCCATCCTGTAATGGGATGGGACAAAAAATCTGTGATATGGGTAAGAAATGACCAGTGCCACGCCAAAGGGCTTGAAAAGTACGCTGGCCGGAGTGGCCGAGCGGTTCTAGGCGCTACAGTCTGGAACCACACGACCGCTACGGTCGCAGGTTCGAATCCTGCCTCGGGCATGGATGCGTGTGATGTCCTTAGGTTAGTTAGGTTTAAGTAGTTCTAAGTTCTAGGCGACTGATGACCTCAGAAGTTAAGTCCCATAGTGCTCAGAGCCATTTGAACCATTTTTTTTTAAGTACATATGTAGACGTAGATGAAGAACAATATAGTCTTAGTTTCAGTTTAAACATTGCGTTTCCAGCCAAATAGCTACGCCGCAAAAGATAAATGTGCGTATCTCGGGGCCAGCCGCTGTGGCCGAGCGGTTCTAGGCGCTTCAGTCCAGAACCGCGCTGCTGCTACGGTCGCAGGTTCGAATCCTGCCTCGGGCTTGGATGTGTATGATGTCCTTAGGTTAGTTAGGTTTAAGTAGTCCTAAGTTCTAGGGGACTGATGATCTCAGATGTTAAGTACCATAGTGCTTAGAGCCATTTGAACCATTTTCTTTTTTGTGCGTATCTCACTGGAAATGCGTCGCTACTATAAAACTAAAGAGGAGATCAGTCTCTCGTCCAAACTACTCATGAGCACTGTGCGAATGCTGAAAGGTGGCTACACTGAGTCACAGCGCCAGAGATTGCGCCAAAGAGTATTATTCAGCCGCCTCCACTGGCAGTGTTTGTTGAGAAGTGGTAGTGGAGAGTTCTTGTCGTGAAGTCGTCGTGGAGAGTGCATATTGAGAAGTGGGCAGTAGGAGTTCCGATGTAGCCGTGACTAGTTGTGAGCATGTTGTATGCAGTTGTTCTGATGGGCTAGACAGCCGATGCTGTTCAATTGCGGATGCTGTAATGATCAGAGTGTATGTTTCGTCAATATATATGAAGGTAATAAATTTTTTTTATTTTTATTTCAAATGTCTTAAACAATAATGCCTCTTGGTCACAGGTTCAGTCAACAAAGCATCTGGCTTGTGTTCATGTATTAGAGTGTAATTCTGGTTTCTATGTGCAAGTATAGTATTTCAGTTTTATTTAATTAATTCAGTGTAAATGGGATTTAAAATATCTTGTCTTTTTGAGGAAGAACCGTGCCAGATGTGTACGTTGAATCACACTTCCACACACAGAACAGCTAGACTTGTGCCTTGCTGTTTCGTAGCTTTCATAGTTGCTGGGAACTTAGTTAATTAATTGTGTTAACGGAAATTTTCTTTCATTCTTTGTTGTTATTCTATGCAGTCAGATTGCGTACTAATACCAGTCAGGGCCAACCGGTTACGAGACTGCGTAACCGGACAGACAGCTACTAAAATAAAATTATTTGCATTTTTATTTAATTAAGCCCCCATGCATGTGGCGACCGCTGCTTCGGATCGTCCCTTGGAATTCTTTTGATAGTAAAAATAGCAGACAGTAGTATTGTTGTAGTAATTTGTAGTTTAGTAATTGTAGTCTATATTGCATGTGTAGATTTGGTAATTGAACATTTGTAGTTGTCTTGTCATTCTTCTAATGGTATTTTTGCAAAATTTCATTTTTGATGTCTTGTATACGGGTTTGACAATTTTGTGCAATTATGAAGATTTCATAATCTTGTCATTGTGTGTAATTTTCGTATAGTGACTAGTTTTGTATGTTTTGTAAATGATTACGCGATCGATGAAAAAGGCAAAAATGATGGATAGTCAGAATGATGAAATTGTCGACATGGCGAACTCGCCAACACAGGAGAACAGTATGATGAATAATGAAGTTGAAAACAATTTAATAAGTCGGGAAAATAGTCCGGAACCATTTCAAAACTTTTCACAATCAAAAAATTTTCAGAATACGAGATTAACGACAGAAGATTCTGGAATTGTATCGAACACGGATAGCTTTACAGCTATGACGAAGGAAGCTGGTTTTGCGGGAAATGTTAGAGGCGAAAAGAATTTCGAACCAGTCAATGTGGAGCAGTTGATGAGTGCAATATTAAATTTGGGATCTGAATTAAAAACAGTGGGATCACGGTTAGACTCACAAATAGGAACAATTAAAACTGAGATGGGAACAAGGAAAACACGGTTAGACTCACTGGGATCACAGTTAGGATCTGTATTAAAAACAGAGATGGGAACTTTGGCAACACGGTTAGAAACTGATATGGGAACAATGGAAACACGGTTAGACTCACTTATAGGGACATGTTTTAAAAACATGAAAGATGAATTAAAGAAAGAAATTAGAGAAGAAGTACAACCGATTTTGAATTCTCACAATAATAGATTAATTGCAATAGAAACTAGACAAAAGGAACAGGATAGAGAACAGGAAGGAAGAGATCGCGTGATAGTACAAAAATTTTCAGAGTTAAATTTACAACGTGCACACGATAAGGAAGAAATATTTGAAAGAATCGAGGAATCCGTACCAAATGACAGAATAAATAACCTAACACAACAGTATGAACAGTTAACTACTAAATGTGTCAATACTGAAACCCGAGTCGCGACACTTACGGAAGACGTAAATAAACAGAAAGAACAAATAGGTGACTTACCGGAAAGAGTTGAGGAGATTGCAGATAAATTGACAAGTCTTAGTTTAAATGGGGACAGAGATTCAGATGATACAGCTCCATTGCCATTTGCAGAAACCGAAGAGTACCAGAACATAAATAAACATGTTGAAAATCAGGGAAAATTTAATGAACTCGTTAAAAGGGAATTTGAGGCATTACGAAAGCAAGTGAAACAAATTGAAGGTGAAATAGCAGGAAAAGACAGTACAAGAAATTTAGAATCACAGATAGCAGAGGGGTTTGAAGAATGTAATTTATTTCATTTACGAGAAGCAACAAGAGAGCGCCAGGCGCGCGAACTTGACAATAATCGACATTCGGACTGGGACAGACGCGGTAGGTCTTTGTCGCCACGAGGAGAAAACTTTGACTATAAACACTTCTTAACTGTTCGGAAATTTAAGATCTTCCGCAATTCTAAGAATGACATACATCCATGTTCATGGTTAGATCAATTTATGTACGCACTTCCACCAAATTGGCCACTAAGTCACAAACTGGAATTTATATGTGGATATTTAGAAAACGAACCGGCGACGCGGATGCGCGCACTTATTAGAGATTTTAATAATCCAAATGATTTTTATCATGCATTTCTATCGGCATATTGGTCCGAAAACACGCAAGACAGAGCCAAACATAGTCTTATTATGCAGCGTAATTTTAAACAGTCTGAGTTCCGGACGCCAGCAGAATACTTTGAAGACATGATTCGAAAGAATCAGTTCCTTTCCAGCCCTTATAGCCCGACTGAATTAATTCGCATTTGTTTAACTAAGCTGCCACAAGCCATAAGACAAATTACTTTAGCCGGAAGATGTAAAGACGACATTGAGACTTTTAAGACTTTGCTACAAGAACTTGAGTATGACAACGACGACGGGACTTCTTGTAATTTTTTCAGTAACAGTAATTACAATAGATTTTCCGAGAAAAGGGATAGTGATCGGAACGGACGTTATAGCGGTAATTTTGAAAATGACAGACGTAACAGACAGGACAATAGATACCAGCCTTATGACAATAGCAGACGGTCTAACAGAAATTACACAGATAATTATAATAACGGAAATTCCTACCGGAATGATCAATCATACGGAAACAGTAATCGGTACCATCAAGACAGAAATTATTCATACAATAATAGGAATTCTTACTATAGAAATAACCAGAGTAGTAGATATAACAATAATTTCTGAAGTGACATTCGAAATTACACAAGAAGTAGTCATGCAGATAGCCAGGAAAATAGAAATTTTAATAATAGACGCAACCAAGAATTTACATGTAACAGACAGGAGGGACCTAATTGGCATCCTTCACGTGACAGAAATTCAGAGAGACAAGTGCAAATAGTAGAAACTGATCAGCGAAATGACGCGAATAATCAAAGACGTGAAGCAAACAATCGACAATGACTTGTAGCTTCGGCTTCTGGCAGCAATATAGACGGTTCAGAAAGTAATGACACTACGACTTTACACTACGTACGCCTGGAAGACATGAGAGACATTTTGCTAGACGAAAAGGAAAATAATGTAGACGCATTTTTACATCCTGTTATTGAAGTATGTGTGGGTAAGAATAAGTTCACTGCAGTTTTAGATTCTGGGAGCCCATTGAATGTCATTAGTGAATCAGTTTTTCGTATATGTGTAAGAACTATTGCTTGTCCTGTGTTACCTGTTTCTAAAACTACAATTCGAGGCGCTATTTCTGGAAAAAGTGTGGAAGTCAAACAACAGACCAACTTAAATTTCATTTGTCAAGGATACGAATTTTCTGCTAATTTTGTTATTGTTCCATTACTCAGTACACAAATTATATTACGTATGGAGTTTCTTAACGCACATAAGGCAATTTTAAACTTTAAAGAAGGAAGTGTGAATTTGACTGTTGCCGGAATGCCGAGAAGTTTGAAATTTTTCGAGTGATTAACAAAATCTGAATCAGACACAAAATGTTTAAGGTTTCTTACTTCTGATGTTTTCGCTGAGTATTATGACGACAATGTGTTCATTCATTACAATGACAATAGATACAGAGATGCGATGGATGATATAATTAATAGCGAAGAATTAATTAATGAAAAGGTTAAGAAAGCTGAAGTGCCAGATGACGTTGCAAGAGAAGAGCTGCACCAAATTTTGACTTCACATGCTACAGTATTTAGTCATCACACAGGAACTATACAAGGCTTACAATATTTATTTAAAATAAAAGAACACACACCATTTCGGGGGAAAACGTACGCTATTCCTTTGGCTTACAGAGACAAGGTTAAGAGTGATCTTCAATACATGTTAGATCAAGGCATTATTGAGCCAGCAGTCAGTCCTTATACCAGCCCATTACACGTCGTTCTTAAAAAGGATGGGTCAATTCGTTTGGTTCTGGATTCCAGGCAGATAAATAATATCATCATTCCTGAAACTGACCGTCCACAAAATTTAGATGAACTTCTTCAACATTTCCATGGAATTAAAGTTTTATCCACGATTGATATGCGCGCATGTTTTTGGCAAATAGAACTCCACCCTGATTGTAGAAAATATACTGCCTTTTTAGCCTTTGGTAACTGTTACCAATTTCGGAAATTACCGTTTGGACTTAATGTATCTTCTGCAGCATTCATTCGTAGTTTAAACGAAATTTTACCTGTTTATCTTCGTGACAATATTACTTCATATGTTGATTAATTTTGTTATGCTCACTCCAAGAACGTTTAGCAATAAGATATTGCTAAACGTTCTTGGAGTGAGCATAACAAAATTTGGATTCATTATTACGTATTTTTGCAGGAGTTGGCATTACAGTGAACTTGGAAAAATCTGAATTTGGTCGTTGTCAGGTGAAATTTCTTGGTCATATTATTTCTACAGAAGGTATTCTTCCTGATCCAGAGAAACTAGACGCTATTCGTAATTATGCTGTCGTAGTTTCCTTGGTGTCGGTAATTTTCTTAGACGCTTTGTTAGATTGGACAATTTGGCCACACCTCGTTTATGTGAACTGTGTGGAAAGAAATCTAATTGGTGTTGGGATGAGGAAGCTCAATCAGAATTTGAACAACTTCGTGATGCTTTAGTTGCTGCTCCACTTCTTTCACATCCGGATTTATCTAAAGATTTTTGTTTGGCGACAGACTCATCATACAACGGCCTAGGTGCACATTTATTTCAAGAGATAGAAGAAAACGGCGTTGTAGTACAGAAAAGTACTGCATTTGGAACTCGTGTTCTCTCTAAATCAGAAAAGAATTATTCGATTACGGAACTTGAAGCTTTGGCTGTTGTATGGGCTTTCACAAAATTTCGCATATTTTTGTATGGTAGACATACTAAGGTTTACACCGATCACAGAGCTCTGGAATTTCTTATGTCAACAAAATTAACTCATGGAAGATTGTCACGATGGGCGCTGTATCTACAGGAATTTGATTTTAGTATTGTTTACATACAGGGTTCTTCAAATATTATTGCTGATGCTTTATCATGTGCACCTATAGGTTTGAAACAAAGTGCTAAGGAGGACTGCAAAGAAAACAATTATTGTTTGATGTATATTCAAGGTGTTGTGTTTGAGTGTTTTATTTCGTCTTCGCTCCAGGACATCGCTAAGGAGCAAAATAAGGATCCAATCTGGAAGGACATTAAGGAGAAGTGGAGGAGAAAGGAAAGCATAGCGATTAGACAGTATTATTTACTTCGCAATGATATTCTTTTTAAACGAAAATCGGTCGACAACTCTGTTTGGTTAGTTTGTATTCCTGATGAGTGGGTTAATAAATTGATTTGGTACACACATTTCAGTTATGCACACTTTGGTCCCAGAAAATGCTTTCATAAATTACGAGAAAATAGCTAACTCAGTAATATGGAAAAACGTATTCGATCTGTTCTTGCCAAATGCAAATTATGTCAAAAGGCTAAGCCGCCAACTATTTCTCACAGAGCACCGTTGTTTCCTATCATTCCAGCAAAATTAAAGGAGATGGCTGCAGTCGATTTGTTCAGTCCAGTGGTTCGTTCTACTAACGGTTTTGCGTACATTTTGGCAGCAGTGGAATTGACATCAAAATATGTGTGTTTTGCACCTTTACGCAAAGCAACAGCTCGTTCAATATCTAACGCTTTCATCAAACATTTTCTTAAAGAAGTGGGTCATGTTGATAAGGTTATATCAGATAATGGATCACAGTTTCGCTCTAAAATTTGGCTTCGTACTCTACGGCGTCGTAAGATTAAACCAATTTTCATTTCACTTTTTCTCCCTCAATCTAACGCTTCAGAGAGACGGATGAAGGAAATCAATAAATTGTGTCGTCTTTATTGTCATCAGAATCACAGAACTTGGGATAAGTTTCTTCATATTTTTCAAAACATTCTGAACGAACTCCCTAATGATTCAATTTCTTTACCTCCTCTATTAATATTAAAAAATAAAGCACCGACAAATCGCATTTCTGAAATCGTTCCTTTTCCGCCTTCACGAAAACTGCGGCATTCTGAAGCTGTCAACCTTTCTCAGTTGGTCAAAAGGTGTTAATTAAGTCTCACCGTTTGTCTCACAAAGGAAAAGGCTTGTGCCGCAATTTTTTTTTTTTTGCTTTATAACGGTCCTTATAGAGTTCCCAAAATTATTCATGATAACACTGTCGAAGTAGAAACTTAAATCTCGGCGCTCTAAGGGAATACATCACATAACGAACGTTAAAATTTTTGTGGAATGACATACTTTCGAGAAACCAACAGTTATACGTAAACATGCAGATAATACAAGGATACCGCGCCGTGTTCCCGCGGCGGCACATACTCAAAAGCAACAGTCAAGTCTGCGCGCTGCACAAGGCAGTCGTTGACCGCAAACAATTACTTCCTACGTCACGCGTACCTACAGCTGATCGAGCGCTCAGTGCGAATGCACTGGCAGCCGTAAACAAATACACAGTGTAATTTTTCCGAATAAATTCAGTATAAAGCTATAATGACTTGATAAATTATGTTATTAACGTTCAGTATTTTTCAGGATACGGTTGTATAAAATATTTAAGAACTTCATGTAAATTCTGTGTGTGTCTGACGTTAAGAGGACTTGCTATCGAGAAATTTTCAGGAAGAATGTAATCTCGAAGAAGAAACTAATAAACTAAAAAGGTAACTATTAATTGAGTTTATTTTTCAGGTAACATATTTCCACTTAGGTACGTACTTTAGACGTAATTTGCTGCTCGCGATTACGTGATTTATACTTTGTGCTAAATTTTATGTTCTATGAATTTACTTGTGAAGCGACGTGCTTGCGTACATTAACTGATTTTGACAATGATTGATTAATGAACAGGGTTGTTACCTATGTATATTATGCATCGCTTGGCTGCTATGCTTTTTCACTGATGTCGTATTTTTTTACTATGTGCCTGCTGTGCCTATTTATTTAAATTATAATTGTCACCTGATTAGTTGTGCTGACTGTGTTTATGTATGTAAGTTATACTTTGTGATTTATCTGCTTGCGCCTTCATGTTTACTTATTAAGATTACATGTGAACATTTATTTGCTTATGCTGATATGACGCTAATGACCTGTTTATTATGTAAGATATAAATTTCCTGCTTTGCGTATGGATTCCATATTTATACATTTCTGTTTGTTGTCATAACTACTCTTTAATTTGGTATATAGAAATGCTGATATGCGGTGTACGAACATGGAGTTTAGGTCACACTATGGTATTAATTATAGATTGTTCGCTTGGCAGAGCCTCGTTGTAGGAATTGTGCTGCATCCACTTGTTGACATTCTGTTCTCCACTGGTATATTTACTCGCTATTGCATGTTTTGCTTACGCTCAGTGCCTTATATTTTAAGATAAGAAAATGAACTGCTATAATTCTGCGAACGATATTAGTACAAGAAACTTCATTGAAGTCACATGAGCTGGAGGTTTTATGGAAGCTGTATAAATTTATGCTAATAGGAAGGAAGCTAACGACATGACATACCAACACTAGGTTTAGACCATTGACAGTCATTACACTGCATTTTTCGTGAGCAATTGAAATAGTAAGTGACACTTGACACAGGAAATACTCCACATGTTTGCTTCTGTTTTGCCATGATTCTTGAAGTGGTGTACACACTGTGAAATATTACGATTTATTCACTCAAAGTCTTATGTGATCTTTCATACTACGTACTCGCACCTACTTACTGAGAGTTATTCAAACTAAAGGCTGTTAGAGGTCATGCATGCATTTCTTTTATTTAATGATGGACAAGGTAACCAAAATGTATTTTATGATTCATAATGAGTAGAAGATTTGGCTCAGGTGGACTACACAGAGGTTGTGTGTGGACATTGTGTCTTCGGATTGCATGGGATGGTATATTGAAGTTTGCACTAGGATTTTATCTGTACTTGTTCGAGGAGACTGACTAGAGGAAAGAGTTGTTATGGAAGTGAAATGATATTGGCGATAAGGTTTATATGTGTCGACGTATTGAAGAGGTATTATTGAGGTATTGAGATTGTGTGAAGTTGATGATTATTGGAGTTTTGGTGGACTAGAGATAAGGTAAATGATATTGATGATAAGGTTTATATGTATCGACTTAAGAGGTATTATTGAAGTATTAAGTTTATGTGATGATAATGATTATTGGAGTTTTGGTGGATAAGAGGTGAAGTAAGTGAGAAGCATTTTTGTTTGTTTGTTGGTCCATATGGAACAAGGAGGATGAAGATAGCAGACTAGAACACTCAAGTGGAAGGAAGATTGTCTACACACACACTTTGTTAAATCCTAAGCAGTATATACTTTTTTTTTTGGAGAGAGGAAGCATTTGCATATCTTGGCACACTGACAGTTGTTCAGAAACCGTACATTTTGATTTAGCTTGGCAAACATTGGTCTTGACATGATGACTACGACGTTGACTAACTATTATTGACTGTTATACATTGCTGCCACTACTACTTGATACACAAGTTGAACATAAAGTTTTGGACAAATTTGCATTTACACAGTTAACACTATTCAATTACACAGTAGTACTTAATGTGGATGAAAGATAAGTGAGTGTGTTTTGTGTGTTTTCCTTTCCCAATCCCAAATTGGTACCGACATATCTCCTAAATATTATCTTACTTGTTTGTTGTGGCTTGCACTGACACCCATAAATATTACAGGTTTACTGATATTTGTGTATTTGTAATAGTAATATGACAATTATCTGATATCATTTGTGTGTTTATTATAATTTGTATGTTTAGTGTAAGAGCATTGATAATTATTTTGTAAAAGCAATTGTGTGTGCATTCAAACTGTTGTTCGTGCTTGCACCTATTCAACATTGCTGGGTGCCACTTGGAAATGTTTAATTTCTGCTGACAAACTCTGATGAACTGTCTGATTAGTGATTGTGAATATTATGGACTGTTACATGCACTTGTTCAACATGATGGGTGCCACTAGGAGATGTTTAATTTGTGCTAATGAACTCTGATGAACTGTCTAATTAGTGATTGTGAATATTATGGACTGTTACGTGCACTTGTTCAACATGATGGGTGCCACTAGGAGATGTTTAATTTGTGCTAATGAACTCTGATGAACTGGCTAATTAGTGATAGTGAATATTATGGACTGTTACCTGCACTTGTTCAACATGATGGGTGCCACTAGGAGATGTTTAATTTGTGCTAATGAACTCTGATGAACTGGCTAATTAGTGATAGTGAATATTATGGACTGTTACCTGCACTTGTTCAACATGATGGGTGCCACTAGGAGATGTTTAATTTGTGCTAATGAACTCTGATGAACTGTCTAATTAGTGATAGTGAATATTATGGATTGTTACCTGCACCTGCTCAACGTTACTGGGTGCCACTGATGGAACTGCTTCTGCTGAAATGATGTCACTTGTTGGTGTCTGCACCTGTTCAACATTGCTAGGTGCTACTGTTGGAATTGCTTCTACTGAGATAATGTCACTTGTTGGTGTCTGCACCTGCTCGACATTACTGGGTGCCACTGATGGACTGCTTCTACTGAAATGATGTCACTTGTTGGTGTCTGCACCTGTTCAACATTACTGGGTGCCACTAATGGACTGCTTCTACTGAGATAATGTCACTTGTTGGTGTCTGCACCTGCTCGACATTACTGGGTGCCACTGATGGACTGCTTCTACTGAAATGATGTCACTTGTTGGTGTCTGCACCTGTTCAACATTACTGGGTGCCACTAATGGACTGCTTCTACTGAGATAATGTCACTTGTTAGTGTCTGCGCCTGCTCGCCATTTTTTGGTGCCACTGTTGAAGCTGTTTAAATACTGCTGGTGAAATGTTATGAGACTGCTATTTGCACCTGTTGATCATTGCTGGGTGCTACTGTTGGAACTGTCAACTACTCTGAGGAGTTCTACTTGTTTATTGAACTATTGAAAGGATTTTATGTGAATGTTTGTATAAACTGATTTTTTGTGTGTTTACTGTTAATGAGATGTTATGAGACTCTTAGCTGCACCTATTCGTCATTGCTGACGCTATTGATTGAATTGTTTAACCACATGATACTTGTGTAAACTATTATGTAAAATCATATGTATGCAAGCATTTGTATTCCTTACTGTATTTTATATATTAGGTTATTGAAGGGTCAGTGCAAAGCCAAAATTTATTTAGTTACGTGATATTTACTTATTAAAATTACTTTTGTCTGTATTTTTTGGACGAATTTGGTGGTATTTTCACCACCAATGCTGGAAAAAATACCATCAAATTCTAGCCCGTGGAGGAGGGGCGTATGAAATGTGGCTACACTGAGTCACAGCGCCAGAGATTGCGCCAAAGAGTATTATTCAGCCGCCTCCACTGGCAGTGTTTGTTGAGAAGTGGTAGTGGAGAGTTCTTGTCGAGACATCGTCGTGGAGAGTGCATATTGAGAAGTGGGCAGTAGGAGTTCTGATGTAGCCGTGACTAGTTGTGAGCATGTTGTATGCAGTTGTTCTGATAGGCTAGACAGCCGATGCTGTTCAATTGCGGATGCTGTAATGATCAGAGTGTATGTTTCGTCAATATATATGAAGGTAATAATTTTTTTTTTATTTTTATTTCAAATGTCTTAAGCAATAATGCCTCTTGGTCACAGGTTCAGTCAACAAAGCATCTGGCTTGTGTTCATGTATTAGAGTGTAATTCTGGTTTCTATGTGCAAGTATAGTATTTCAGTTTTATTTAATTAATTCAGTGTAAATGGTATTTAAAATATCTTGTCTTTTTGAGGAAGAACCGTGCCAGATGTGTAAGTTGAATCACACTTCCACACACAGAACAGCTACACTTGTGCCTTGTTGTTTCGTAGCTTTCATAGTTGCTGGGAACTTAGTTAATTAATTGTGTTAACGGAAATTTTCTTTCATTCTTTGTTGTTATTCTATGCAGTCAGATTGCGTACTAATACCAGTCAGGGCCAACCGGTTACGAGACTGCGTAACCGGACAGACGGCTATTAAAATAAAATTATTTGCATTTTTATTTAATTAAGCCCCCATGCAATGTCTGTTCTCCAAGATCACCTAAAGTAAATAGAATAACATTGTTGTGTAATAAAGCCGTCTACAGAAGCTGAATAGAAACTGTGACTATGGTATGTAAGGCACGGCTTTTTTCTCGCTAAAGACCGTATGTATTTACGGAATCATTATCAATATAGATCAACGTCTCCCTTGAATTATTTGTTTACGGACTGGAAGAAGATTTGAGTCATCAGTCTTCCGACTGGTTTGATGCGGCACGCCACGAATTTCTTTCCTGTGGCAACCTCTTCATCTCAGAGTAACACATCCAACCCATCTCCTCAATTATCTGCCGGACGTATTCCAATCTCTCTCTTCCTTTACTGTTTTTGCCATCCAAAGCTCCCTCTAATAGCATGGAAGTTAGTCCTTGATGTCTTAACAGTTCTCCTATCATCCTGTCCTTTGTCCTTGTCGACGTTTTCCACATATTCCTTTCCTCTCCGATTCTGTGCAGAAACTCCCTATTCCTTACCTTATCACTTCACCTAATTTTCAACATTCGTCTGTAGCTCCATATCTCAAATGCTTCGATTCACTTCTGTTCCCGTTTTCACACTGTCCCTGTTTCACTACCATGCAATGCCGTTCTCCAAATGTATATTCTCAGAAATATCTTCCTCAAATGAAGGCCGATATTTGATATTAGTAGACTTCTCTTTTTTCTCGAGGTCGTGCAGCTTCACTGTATCTTTAAATGATGATGGCGTCCTATTGGGTGAAATATTCCGGAGGTAAAATAGTTCCCCATTCGGATCTCCGGGCGGGGACTACTCAAGAGGACATCTTTATCAGGAGAAAGAAAACTGGCATTCTAAGGATCGGAGCGTGGAATGTCAGATCCCTTAATCGAGCAGGTAGGTTAGAAAATTTAAAAAGGGAAATGGATAGGTTAAAGTTAGATATAGTAGGAATTAGTGAAGTTCGCTGGCAGGAGGAACAATACTTTTGGCCAGGCGAATACAGGGTTATAAATACAAAATCAAGTAAGGGTAATGCAGGAGTCGGTTTAATAATGAGTAAAAAAAGAGTGCGAGTAAGCTACTACAAACAGCACAGTGAACGCATTATTGTGGCCAAGATAGACACGAAGCCCACGGCTACTACAGTAGTACAAGTTTATTTGCCCACTAGCTCTGCAGATGACGAAGAAATTGAAGAAATGTATGATGAAATAAAAGAAATTATTCAGATAGTGAAGGGAGACGAAAATTTAATAGTCATAGGTGACTGGAATTCGGTTGTAGGAAAAGGAAGAGAAGGAAATGTACTAGGTGAATATGGATTGGGGCTAAGAAATGAAAGAGGAAGCCGCCTGGTAGAATTTTGCACAGAGCACAACTTAATCATAGCTAATACATGGTTCAAGAATCATAAAAGAAGGTTGTATACATGGAAGAAGCCTGGAGATACTGACAGGTTTCAGACAGATTACATAATGGTAAGACAGAGATTTAGGAACCAGGTTTTAAATTGTAAGACATTTCCAGGGGCAAAAAAATGGCTCTGAGCACTATGGGACTCAACTGCTGTGGTCATCAGTCCCCTAGAACTTAGAACTACTTAAACCTAACTAACCTAAGGACATCACACACATCCATGCCCGAGGCTTGATTCGAACCTGCGACCGTAGCAGTCGCACGGTTCCGGACTGCGCGCCTAGAACCGCGAGACCACCGCGGCCGGCCTTTCCAGGGGCAGATGTGGACTCTGACCACAATCTATTGGTTATGAACTGTAGATTAAAACTGAAGAAACTGCAAAAAGGTGGGAATTTAAGGAGGTGGAACCTGGATAAACTGACTAAACCAGAGGTTGTACAGAGTTTCAGGGAGAGCATAAGGGAACAATTGACAGGAATGGGGGAAAGAAATACAGTAGAAGAAG
Organism: Schistocerca serialis cubense; assembly: GCF_023864345.2. Classification (NCBI taxonomy): domain Eukaryota; kingdom Metazoa; phylum Arthropoda; class Insecta; order Orthoptera; family Acrididae; genus Schistocerca; species Schistocerca serialis. Next base: position 196,280,838 of record NC_064641.1, read on the forward strand.
AACGCGTAGCTTTGAGAGATGAAGTAGTGAAAGCAGCAGAGGATCTAGTAGGTAAAAAGACGAGGGCTAGTAGAAATCCTTGGGTAACAGAAGAAATATTGAATTTAATTGACGAAAGGAGAAAATATAAAAATGCGGTAAATGAAGCAGGCAAAAAGGAATACTAACGTCTCAAAAATGAGATCGACAGGAAGTGCAAAACAGCTAAGCAGGGATGGCTAGAGGACAAATGCAAGGATGTAGAGGCTTATCTGACTAGGGGTAAGATAGATACTGCCTACAGGGAAATTAAAGAGACCTTTGGAGAAAAGAGAACCACTTGTATGAATATCAAGAGCTCAGATGGAAACCCAGTTGTAAGCAAAGAAGGGAAAGCAGAAAGGTGGAGGGAGTGTATAGAGGGTCTATACAAGGGCAATGTACTTAAGGACAATATTATGGAAATGGAAGAGGGTGTAGATGAAGATGAAATGGGAGATACGATACTGCGTGAAGAGTTTGACAGAGCACTGAAAGACGTGAGTCGAAACAAGGCCCCGGGAGTAGACAACATTCTATTAGAACTACTGACAGCCTTGGGAGAGCCAGTCCTGACAAAACTCTACCATCTGGTGAGCAAGATGTATGAGACAGGGGAAATACCCTCAGACTTCAAGAAGAGTATAATAATTCCAATCCCAAAGAAAGCAGGTGTTGACAGATGTGAAAATTACCGAACAATCAGTTTAATAAGTCACGGAGGCAAAATACTAACACGAATTCTTTACAGACGAATGGAAAAACTGGTAGAAGCCGATCTCGGGGAAGATCAGTTTGGATTCCGCAGAAATATTGGAACACGTGAGGCAATACCGACCCTACGACTTATCTTAGAAGCTAGATTAAGGAAAGACAAACCTACGTTTCTAAAATTTGTGGACTTAGAGAAAGCTTTTGACAATGTTGACTGGAATACTCTCTTTCAAATTCTGTAGGTGGCAGGGGTAAAATACAGGTAGCGAAAGGCTATTTACAATGTGTACAGAAACCAGATGGCAGTTATAAGAGTCGAGGGAAATGAAAGGGAAGCAATGGTTGGGAAGGGAGTGAGACAGGGCTGTAGCCTATCCCCGATGTTATTCAATCTGTATATTGAGCAGGCAGTGAAGGAAACAAAAGAAAAATTCGGAGTAGGTATTAAAATCCGCGGATAAGAAATAAAAACTTTGAGGTTCGCGAATGACATTGTAATTCTGTCAGAGACCGCAAAGGACTTGGAAGAGCAGTTTAACGGAATTGACAGTGTCATGAAAGGAGGGTATAAGATGAACATCAACAAAAGCAAAACGAGGATAATGGAATGTAGTGGAATTAAGTCTGGTGATGCTGAGGAAATTAGATAAGGAAATGAGACACTTAAAGTAGTAAAGTAGTTTTGCTATTTGGGGAGCAAAATAAACTGATGATGGTCGAAGTAGAGAGGATATAAAATGTAGACTGGCAATGGCAAGGAAAGCGTTTCTAAAGAAGAGAAATTTGTTAACATCGAGTATAAATTTAAGTGTCAGGAAGTCGTTTCTGAAAGTCTTTGTATGGAGTGTAGCCACGTATGGAAGTGAAACATGGGCGATAACTAGTTTGGACAAGAAGAGAATAGAAGCTTTCGAAATGTTGTGCTACAGAAGAATGCTGCAGATTAGTTGGGTAGAGCATATAACTAATGAGGAGGTAGTGAATGGGATTGGGGAGAAGAGAAGTTTGTGGCAGAACTTGACTAGAAGAAGGGATCGGTTGGTAGGACATGTTCTGAGGCATCAAGAGATCACCAATTTAGTATTGGAGGGCAGCGTGGAGGGTAAAAATCGTAGAGGGAGACCAAGAGATGAATACGCTAAACAGATTCAGAAGGATGTAGGTTGCAGTAGTTACTGGGAGATGAAGAAGCTTGCACAGGATAGAGTAGCATGGAGATCTGCATCAAACCAGTCTCAGGACTGAAGACCACAACAACAACAACAGACTTCTCTTGGCCAGGAATGCCCTTTCTGCCAGTGCTAGTCGACTTTTGATGTCCTCCCTGCTCCGTGCGTCATTGGTTATTTTGCTGCCTATGTGCTAGAATTCCTTAACCTTATCTACTTCGTGACCACCAATTGTGATGTTAAGAATCTTACTATTCTCATTTCTCCTACTTCTCATTACTTTCGTCTTTGTTCTATTTACTCTCAATCCATATTCTCTACTCATTAGAAGGTTCATTCCATTCAGCATATCATGTAATTCTTCTGCACTTTCAGTCAGGACAGCGAATCGTATCATTGATACCCTTTCACCTTGAATTTTAATTCCATTCCTGAATGTTTCTTTTATTTACATCGTTGCTTCTTCGATGTACAGATTGAACAGTAGGGGCGAAAGATTACGTCCCTGTCTTACGCCCTTTTTAATCCTAGCATTTATTTGTTGGTCGTCCACTCGTATCATTCCCTCTTGGTTCTTGTACGTATTGTGTATTACCCGTCTCTCCCTATAGCTTACCCCCATTGTTCTCAGAATTTCGAACATCTTGCACTATTTTACAAGGTCGAACGCTTTTTTCAGGTAGACAAATGGTATGAACGTGGCCTGATTTTCCTTAGTCTTGCTTCCATTATCAACCGCAACGTCAGAATTGCCTCTCTGCTGTCTTTGCCTTTCCTAAAGCCAAACTGATTGTCATTTAACACATCCTCAATGGTCTTTTCCTTTCTTCTGTATACACTCCTGGAAATTGAAATAAGAACACCGTGAATTCATTGTCCCAGGAAGGGGAAACTTTATTGACACATTCCTGGGGTCAGATACATCACATGATCACACTGACAGAACCACGGGCACATAGACACAGGCAACAGAGCATGCACAATGTCGGCACTAGTACAGTGTATATCCACCTTTCGCAGCAATGCAGGCTGCTATTCTCCCATGGAGACGATCGTAGAGATGCTGGATGTAGTCCTGTGGAACGGCTAGCCATGCCATTTCCACCTGGCGCCTCAGTTGGACCAGCGTTCGTGCTGGACGTGCAGACCGCGTGAGACGACGCTTCATCCAGTCCCAAACATGCTCAATGGGGGACAGATCCGGAGATCTTGCTGGCCAGGGTAGTTGACTTACACCTTCTAGAGCACGTTGGGTGGCACGGGATACATGCGGACGTGCATTGTCCTGTTGGAACAGCAAGTTCCCTTGCCGGTCTACGAATGGTAGAACGATGGGTTCGATGACGGTTTGGATGTACCGTGCACTATTCAGTGTCCCCTCGACGATCACCAGTGGTGTACGGCCAGTGTAGGAGATCGCTCCCCACACCATGATGCCGGGTGTTGGCCCTGTGTGCCTCGGTCGTATGCAGTCCTGATTGTGGCGCTCACCTGCACGGCGCCAAACACGCATACGACCATCATTGGCATAAAGGCAGAAGCGACTCTCATCGCTGAAGACGACACGTCTCCATTCGTCCCTCCATTCACGCCTGTCGCGACACCACTGGAGGCGGGCTGCACGACGTTGGAGCGTGAGCGGATGACGGCCTAACGGTGTGCGGGACCGTAGCCCAGCTTCATGGAGACGGTTGCGAATGGTCCTCGCCGATACCCCAGGAGCAACAGTGTCCCTAATTTGCTGGGAAGTGGCGGTGCGGTCCCATACGGCACTGCGTAGGATCCTACGGTCTTGGCGTGCATCCGTGCGTCGCTGCGGTCCGGTCCCAGGTCGACGGGCACGTGCACCTTCCGCCGACCACTGGCGACAACATCGATGTACTGTGGAGACCTCACGCCCCACGTGTTGAGCAATTCGGCGGTACGTCCACCCGGCCTCCCGCATGCCCACTATACGCCCTCGCTCAAAGTCCGTCAACTGCACATACGGTTCATGTCCACGCTGTCGCGGCATGCTACCAGTGTTAAAGACTGCGATGGAGCTCCGTATGCCACGGCAAACTGGCTGACACTGACGGCGGCGGTGCACAAATGCTGCGCAGCTAGCGCCATTCGACGGCCAACACCGCGGTTCCTGGTGTGTCCGCTGTGCCGTGCGTGTGATCATTGCTTGTACAGCCCTCTCGCAGTGTCCGGAGCAAGTATGGTGGGTCTGACACACCGGTGTCAATGTGTTCTTTTTTCCATTTCCAGGAGTGTATTATTCTTGTCAACAACGTGGATGCATGAGCTGTTGAGCTGATTGTACGATAATTCTCGCACTTGTCGGGTCTTGCATTCTTCGGAATTATGTGTATGATATTTTTCCGAAAGTCGGACGGTATATTGGCAAACTCGTACATTCTACACATCAACGTGAATACAAATATTCAAATGTGTGTGAAATATTATGGGACTTAACTGCTAAGGTCATCAGTCCCTACGCTTACATACTACTTAATCTAAATTATCCTAAGGACAAACGCACACACCCATGCCCGAGGTTAGGACTCGAACCTCCGCCGAAGCCAGCCGCACAGTCCATGCCTGCAGCGCCGCAGACCGCTCGGCTAATCTCGCGCGGCAAAACGTGAATACCCTATTGTTGCCAGTTCCCCTAATGATTAAGAAATTCTGGTGGAATGTTATCAATCCCTCCCACTTTATTTTATCTTAAGCCCTCCAAAGATCTCTTAAATTCTGATTCTACTACTGGGTCCTCTATCTCCTTTAAATCGACTCCTGTTTCTTCTATCACATCAGACAAATCTTTCCCCTCATAGAGGCTTTCAGTGCAACCTTTCCACCTATCCGCTCTCTCCGCTGCATTTAACAATGGAATTCCGGTTGCACTCTTCATGTTACAACCCTTGCTTTAATTTCACCGAAGGTAATTTTGACTTTCCTATATGCTGAGTCAGTCCTTCCGACTAACATTGCTTTTTCGATTTCTTCACATTTTGCATGTAGCCATTTCGTCTGATCTTCCCTTCACTTCCTATTTATTTCATTCCCAAGCGACATGTATTTTTATATTCCTGAATTTCCCGGAACATTTTTATACTTCCTTCTTTCATCGATAAGCTGTAATATACGTATCGCCTTCTTTCCATCCATCTTCTTTGTACCTATGTTTTTCTTTCCAGCTTCTGCGATTGCCGTTTTTAGAGATGTCCATTCCTCTTCGACTGTACTGCCTGCGGGAATATTCATTATTGCTGTATCTACAGCCTTAGAGAACTTCAAGCCTATCTCGTCATTCCTTAGTTCTTCCGTATCTCACTTCTTTGCGTATGGATTCTTCCTGACTAATCTCTTAAACTTCGGCATTGTGATCTGAGTCTATATCTGCTCCTGAGTACGCCTTACAGTCCAGAATCTGATTTCGGAATCTGTGCCTGACCATAATGTAATCGTATTACTTTTGAATGCATTATGGGAACAGCAGTGATCAATAAAATTGTAAATAATTACTATTAAAAACAGTCTTGATCACAATTTATTTTATAAGGTGACCGGTTTCGACCACTGCTGTGGTCATCTTCAGACCATTGAGTGGAAACCCCTTTCTGTTGGAGAATCACAACTCCAACAGAAAGGGGTTTCCACTCAATGGTCTGAAGATGACCACAGCAGTGGTCGAAACCGGTCACCTTATAAAATAAATTGTGATCAAGACTGTTTTTAATAGTAATTATTTATAATGTAATCGAACTGAAATCTCTCCGTATCACTCGGCGTTTTCCAAGTGTACCTCCTCCTCTTGTGATTCTTGAACAGAGTATTCGCTATCACTTGTTCAAATTCATTACAGAACTCAGTCTTCTTCCTGTCTCTCGGTCCTTGACCCAAGCCCGTATTCTCCTGCAACCTTTTCCTATACTCCTTCCCCTACAACTACATTACAGTCCACCATGACAGTTAGATTTTCGTCTCCATCTGAGTATTGTATCACCATTTCAATATCCTCGTATACTTTCTCTATCTCTTCATCTTCAGCTTGCGACGTTCGCATGTATACCTACACTATCGTAGTCAGTGTTGGTTTGCTGTCGATTCTGATAAGAATAACCTTATTACTGAACTGTTCACATAACACACTCTCTGCCCTACCTTCCTATTGATAACGAATACTACTCCCGTTATACCATTTTCCGCTGCTGTTGGTATTAATCTATACTCATCTGACCAGAAATCCTTGTCCTCTTTCCATTTGACTTCACTGACCTCTAGATTGAACCTTCACATTTACCTTTTCAGATTTTCTAACTTCCCTACTACGTTCGAACTTCTGACATTCCGGACTCTTTTGCCAATGGAGAGATCATCATTTTGAATTACAGGCCACGTGTTCTGTGGATATACGTTATGTGTATTTAATGCAGTGGTCTTCATTGCCTTCTACATGCTCATACCGTTGATCATTGGTGATTTTTCTGACTTTAAGGGCAGTTTGCCACCCCAAGGGCAAGAGAGTGCTCTGAACCTCTGTCCGCTCCACCGCCCTCTTTGACAAGGATGCATACAGAACAAATTTTTTTGTAGTCACTAGTAGAACTGGAAAGGGAACGACGGCATGTAGTATCTTTGTGGGTTTAGAGCTGTGAAATTGGTATTCGTAACGAACTGTGATCATACGATTTAGTTCCTCAAATGAAATAAAGGGCAAGTGAAGACACCTACAGATTGCTGGACCGTTCTGTTATTAATGAAACTGTACTCTTCTTCATGTGGTGGACGCTGGGAGCAACGAGTATGATATGAATATACCGGCACGCCTTCAGTGCTTTGTAAGAGGGTGACAATCATCCAACTATATAACATAAAATCGTCATAACTTCTGAAAGGTTTGAGTTAGGGCGTTCAAACTGCACGGTTGGCCGCAGGAGTTGTGAATTGTTTGGTGTAGCCTACTTTCATTTGGATGGTTTCGTTAGTAGCAAAACTGGCGAGTTTGGGGGAGTGAGAATCCACATTTCGCGATCGAGAAGTCTCTTCATTTTTAGCGGTTGATTCTGTAGTGTGCACTTGCCAGTCACGGAATAATCGGGTGTGATATTCCTTGACGGTACGGTGGCTACCGAACGGTACGTGAAGATTTTGGAAGACGATTTCATCTCCATTATCCAAATTGACACTGATTTCGCCAAGATGTGGTTCATGCAAGAAAGACGTCGACCCCATCGAAGTAGCAGAGTGTTTGATGTCCTGGAGGAACACTTTCGGGACCGCATTCTGGCTCTGGAGTACCCATGGGTCTCGATTAGCCGCCATATTCTCCGAATCTGAACACGTGCGACTCCTTTTCGTGGTCTGTATTAAAGACGACGTGTACAGCAATAACGCCAAAACCATTGCTGAGCTGAAAAGAGCCATTCAGGAGGTCATCGACAGCATCGATGTTCCGGCCCTTCAGTGGGTCATGCAGATTTTCGCTATTCGTCTGCGCCAAATGATCGCAAATGATGGCAGGCGTTTCGAACCTGTCATAACTTAAATCCTAATACCTGTAGTGGCGTTTACATGTTGAATAAGGTGCGTGCACGCCTTAGTTTGTAACTAATTTTTTTCCATATAGTTCAATAATTGCCACCCAGTATCTATAGCACTTGAGAATGGCCTGTAACACCGAAAGTGGCCAGACGTGTATCCTTAAAAAAATTAAAAAAAAAAAAAACAAAGAAACGGCTTGCAAATGAGCAAATAAGCTATAGTAGACACGGTGGAATTATGTCTGAATAGTTCCAATATTACTTTACCACTATAAAATAGTTTAGAACTCATTTCAGACTGATTGTTAGCTTAGCCACGTAGAAATTTACAAATTTGTACTTACAGCACGGTGCTGGAGACTGGATGGTGCTTCAAACGGCAGCAAGGACGGCACCGGTGTTAAAACTATACTGAGTAGACGGTGTAATGTTTCTTTTGAGATATCTACATCCACATCTACATCCATACTCCGCAAGACACCTGACGGTGTGCGGCGGAACCTCTTTCGGTTCTCCCTTATATTCCAGTCTCGTATTGTTCGTGGAAAGAAAGACTGTCGGTATGCCTCTGTGTGGGCTCCAATCTCTCTGATTTAATCCTCATGGTCTCTTCGCGACATATACGTAGGAGGGTGCAATATACTGCTTGACTCGTCGGTGTAGGTATGTTCTCGAAGCTTCAACAAAAGCCCGTACCGAGCTACTAAGCGTCTCTCTTGCAGAGTCTTCCACTGGAGTTTCCCTATCATCTCCGTAACGCTTTCACGATTACTAAATGATCCTGTAACGAAGCGCGCTGCTCTCCTTTGTATCTTCTCTGTCTCTTCTATCAACCCTATCTGGTACGGATCCCACAACGGTGAGCAGTATTCAAGCAGTGGGCGCACAAGTGTACTGTAACATACTTCCTTTGTTTTCGGACTAAATTTCCTTACGATTCCTCTAATGAATCTCAGTCTGGCATCTCCTTTACCGACGATTAATTTTATATGATCATTCCATTTTAAATCACTCCTAATGCCTACTCCCAGATAATTTATGGAATTGACTGCTTCCAGTTGCTGACCTGCTATATTGTATCCAAATGATAAAGGATTTTTCTTCCTATGTATTCGCAGCATATTACACTTGTCTACATTGAGATTCAATTACCATTCCCTGCACCATGCGTCAATTCGTTGCAGATCCTCCTGTATTTCAATACAATTTTCCATTCTTACAACTTCTCGATATACTTCAGCATCATCCGCAAAAAGCCTCAATGAACTCCCGATGTTATCCACAAGGTCATTTATATATATTGTGAATAGCAACGGTCCTACGACACCCCCCTGCGGCACACCTGAAATCACTCTTATTTCGGAAGACTTCTCTCCATTGAGAATGACATGCTGCGTTCTGTTATCTAGGAACTCTTCAATCCAATCACAAAATTGGACTGATAGTCCATATGCTCTTACTTTGTTCATTAAACGACTGTGGGAAACTGTATCGAACGCCTTGCGGAAGTCAAGAAACACGGCATCTACCTGGGAACCCGTGTCTATGGCCCTCTGAGTCTCGTGGACGAATAGCGTATTTACAGAATGAAGGAAACAGTGATGGTCATCAGAGATTAATTCTGCGACTAAAGGTTGACGTCACTGTAAGCTGTCAGTGGCAACACAGCGCCCATACTAACTATGAAGAACGTACAAATACTTCATACAGGATACAGGATGTAGTAGTTGCGTAGAGATGGAACAAACCATTCGAGAAACTGTCAACTTTTTTAAAAAGCCTGCAAATTGAAGTTTGGGCGAATACAAGGTGAACAGAATGCGTAAATAGTGCCGCGGTAGCTTTACGTAATAACCGATACAGAAGAAAAGCACGTGCTCCACCTTCGCAATTTATTCTTTGGATATTTGCGAGATATTTACAGACATTCTATGGAAATCGAATTTGCACTCTTTCTGGAAGCTACCGTCGTTATTTCGGGCCGAGCTGTTGTCGGCAAGGAGGAAGTCAGAAAGTACTGTGACCGGTGGTGGCACGACGTCCATGTTGACCACGTGCAAGGTCAGCGTCGCATTCCAGAAACAGGTCCGGAGCGGCCGTGGCGGGTTACAGCAACCACTGTCGGATTTTCTGCTACAGGAAGGCTCTGCCGGCCGCGACTGGTTTCCCTGCTGCTGAGGTTGCAACAGAACATAAAGTAAGATAATCAACGTTCCAATGAGCAGAAGGCCACGTGACCCTCATCCTTTGCCGTTTCGAGTGACGTACTTACGGAGCGCCCCATTCGATTACTAGTTCGTGGGTAGTGTTCGAGAGAACGAAAGAAGTAAGCTTTGTGTCTGCACGTTCTGTCTGTTTATCATCAACCAGCTTAGAGGTCTCTGCTTCGCTCGCGTAAACTGTATAGTCTGCATCGATTTTTGTTTTCCCTTAATCGAATTTTTATGTTGTTCACAAACTCCAACACCTTCTAAACTTTTCACGTTACTTAAGGGATGGTCTTTTCCGAATGAACTTCTGACCAAAAAGCGATTGTGGTATCTAAAACCAAGGTCTTCGTTAATCATGTTGATATTCAATAGAAACTTTAATCCCCCTAACACGTATTTTCTTATGTCTAACTGATAAGTGAAATACCAGTCTTCATAGATTTAGCTCCATATTTTTTTTAACATAACGAAAAATTTTCTTAAAAATTTTCGTGCCATATGTCGCCTCGTTTGGGGTTGAATTGCCGAGAACAGTGAAACGAGAAGACATATATCAACTGTCATAGATTTAGCTTTAAAATGCTGTAGGATTTCTTTAATAATTATTTGTTTTCATAAACGCTTTCACCCACGATTTTAAATTTACAAAAATTATAAAACATTTATTTTTTATATCTGAGATATCAAATGGCAATTTTCGTAGATCTAACTTCAAAATTGCCTTAAAGAGGAATTTCGACCAGTCCCTTCTCAAACAATGGCTACAGTAGAAGATCGACACCCTCTCCAAATTTCATGTGTATCATTACCGGTTTGGGCTGGGCAATGATGAGTCAGTGAATCAGTCTCGCCCATTTCACCCCCTTAGGGATAGAATTGCCAAAAACAGTGAAACGCAAATTTTTTCATTTCCAACCGAGAACTGGAATTCAAATTTTCATATATTTAGCTTTAAAAATTCTTTGATAAAGAAATATTTCATAAAACGTTTCATTCCCTGTTTGAATAACCAAAACTCTGAAACAAGGATTTTTTATTTCTAATGAAGAAGTCAAATATCAGTATTCATAGATGTAGCTTTAAAATTACTTTCGTAGTTCTGAAATAATGATTTATTTTCAAAAGAAATTTCAGCCACTATTCCTCCAAAGGTGTTAAATTTCAAACAACTATTTCTTTTACTTTGACCAAGAAACCAAATACCAATTTCCGAAGGTCTAGCTTCAAAATTGCCTTAATTGCGACGTATTTTCATAAAACTCTTCATTCCTTATTGCACCCCCTTAGGGGTGGAATTTCGGAGAATTCCTTTTTAAACTATACCTACAGTATAAGATTAACAGCTTTTACAAATTTCAATTTTCTATCCTTTGTGATTTGAGATGCACCATGACGAGTCAGTGAGTCAGTCACTCGCGACGGTGCCTTTTATATGTGAAGGGGAATAATATACAACATTCCAATCAATAAAGAGTCGCCACAGTCTATTCGCAGGATATGCACTTATATTGCTATTTGGTGAAAACGCAGCAAATATTCACAGTTAGACGGTAAAGCCATCCATAACAGTCTGTCAGCAAACAGTGTACTTTTAGTGAATAAGAAAGTAGTAGATTTGGAAATGGGCGAAATATTTAATACACAAAGTGTAAAATTTACCTATCCACAGTTTCATAGTGTTTAGAGGTGATAAAAATAAAAAATTTCTTATGTGAAAAAATATCCCTATTGCAACGTTTGCCCTCTTGGAGTCAATGGAGGTTTTAACGCTAGTGAAGTTCAGGTATGGTTTTCACGCTGCATTGTGGTGAACATTGTTTAGAGAGGTTGATGAAAATGTCGTCCGTTAACATTAATGCACAACTGGTATCTACCTGCTAATTATTTTCTAACACGGTCAAAACAACCAGGCGTTTCACGAATGACGGCTGTAGCTCTTCTGGAGTGTCTTTCCGTGTCTCATACACCTAATGATTCATCAGTTGTGCATTAATACTACGTAAGAGCTTTTCAGCAACGTCTCAAACAATATTCATCACACGGCGCTCTGGAGACTGTCTCTGATCATCAATAGCACCGAAACCTTGATAGAAATCGGGCGACAAAAGGTGCACCATGACAGTTTCATCACATTAAAAATGTTTTTTTTTATATTCTCTAAAAACCGTAAAAGTTTGTGTGTCTGTTGTTTTCCGCTGCCTGTACAGCCTGATTAGGTAATCTGACGTAGAGAGGCACTGCAATTGTTTACTTAGTATTCAGCTGACCTCTTCAAACGTGTGTCCCACTCAACGTCAATGATATGAACAGTAATAATAATCTACTATACAACTAAAAACGCTGCAAATTACAATATGTAAACTTGCATTTTCACATAAACGCCTGATTTTAAGTACCAAGTCTCGAAAGAAGAGTACGATTTATAAATGGGTGTCATAACGGCACTTTCTTATGGAAATGATGCATCACATCAAATAATCTCTCTCTTGTTATCACCTAATATAGATGTAATTTCGAATGAAATCATTGAAATTTTCGTTATATCTTCTTAATGGATTGCCTGTTCCCCACTGCTGAGTTAGCTGCAAATATTACACATTTAATGTTTGTAATTTAATGCTCGTGGAAATAAATGTAGTTGCATTTTACTTGGTAGTACTCTCTTTAAATGTAGGGCTGGCTACCAAGCACGGGTAATTTAGAGTCTGAATGAAGGCACGATTTTCCAGTAACGGTAATCTTGTTCTCGTAAAATTAGAGTAATCAAATGGCTCTGAGCACTATGAGACTCAACATCTGAGGTCGCAAGTCCCCTAGAACTTAGAACTACTTAAACCTAACTAACCTAAGGACATCACACACACCCATGCCCGAGGCAGGATTCGAACCTGCGACCGTAGCAGTCCCGCGGTTCCGGACTGGAGCGCCAGAACCGCCCGGCCACCGCGGCCGGCTTAGAGTAATCTCATCGCTATGTGTGACAGTACTCCATTGCAAACACCAACACATACACATACACACTAATTTCGAATTCTTTGATGATGATACTGTCGCTTATCGTACAGCCAACAGTAGGCAGATAATGTAAGACTAAAGGCGCAATAATTACGGCATAATATCAATGAGTGACGGGAATGTGTCATCTAAACTATTCAGGTAGGTTAACAGCATCTTTTAGAATACGAAGCTGTTCGCTGAAAAATGAACGACAAGCGATGTTCAGCTTGCAGGAATCTGGTGCAATAAGAGTTTTGAAACGCTGTACAGTACACGTAAGCGAAGAGAGCTCGCAGTCACATGACGGGGGAAATCGATAAGTTGTTCTCGTCCAAGGAAAGGCTCGTGGAAAATACGCTTTAATTCATTCAAATGTAAAGGTTTTGCTTCAACCCCCGTACCTTTCAGGTGCTTGAGAAGGCTCAATTCTCTGTGAAACCCTGAATCACTTCACGTTTGCTGTTGTAGTCTTCAGTCCGAAGGCTCGTTTGATGCAACTTGCCCCGCTCGTCTGCCGTACGCAAGCCTTTTGCTTAATGAAATTCGCCATTTGAGCCTGCAGACATTCAATCTCTTCCGTCAAAGAATGGTATCAATTGAAGGAAATGCACCAACTTACGTAAAACTAGACAGAAAAACAAATTACACTTGCACAACAATCATGTAGCCTTACGGTCTTATTAGACCGAAACTATTAACCATCATAAAAATTCTGCAACTGAGCCGATGAAGAAAAAAAAAAGGATGACTTTCAGGTAGCAGCTGCGGTTAACTTCTCGATCAATATGTCGAATGTCGACTCCAGCGGAATTTCTTAACCATTGTACAGAGAGGTGTAAGTTGCTCAAGTCCAACTTTCTGGACGCTCATTCTGTACACTCACAAGATAAGCATTTCACAGAAAGGTTTTTACAGTTGACAACCGATTCTGAGTGCCTTCGCAAAAAAATGAAAAATATGCGAGTTATATAATTCATATCTCATCAAATCCATGAGAGAAGTGTGGCACCGTCGATTTATTTTCTACAAGAGATCTTCGCAAATATTTAGAGCTCTTTCTTGCAATGATGTTCTGGGAAGTATTATATGCCATGAGAAATCTATTGATTCTTTCCTCTTATTTAACATTCTATGAGTTATATATGTAGTGGCACATTATATGACCGAATGTTTCTGACACTCGTACGACAAATAAGAAATAATAATCAGTACAAAATCTGTAGGTAGGTTTACTCGTTCTTCTTGTAAAAGAACTAATGGCATCAAGTTTTTAAGAATTCAGCTAAAAATCTGATATTTTACTGTGAACATTTTATTAGTTGCCCTGCAACAAGCTATAAAACATGTAATTTATGGAATTATGTTGGACAAAAGAAAATCAAATTTTGGGTGCCTATCTATAATTCATGAGTGCAGAATTTTAGAACTGTTAGAGTAAGAAAATCAAGCAAACGTACCATGCGTAAATGTTCTTAATGGAAAATTACTTGCGTTAGTGTCTGATGACGACCTTATATCGAAACATGTGAATGTAATGAAATAAGTTACAACTATGATAGCCTATAGTGAGAAGCTGGAATATAGAGCTCAAAAGTGATGGAAAACTTACATGTGGAATTATTTCTTTAATTTGCAGTCGCACTTTACTCTGTAGAAAAACTTTGTGACTGATACGAGTTTAAGAAATGGCAGATCGTGGCGACCTGGAAAAGCAAATCGAACATCATGAGTGCACAATGCTTGTCATCAATAAAGGAAGGAAGGAAGGAAGGAAGATTATAGTTCCACGTTACAGCTCTGAGATTATACGAAACTGAAACCAGGCGCAGGTTGGACAAGGATAAAGAATTGAGTTGGCCATGTTATATTCAGTGGAACTATCCTCATATCGAGCACGTAAATCCTAAATGTGGATCGCTGAATTGTGATTTGGACCACGGCTCTCCAATGAAAATCACTGCGTCACCTCGCTCGGTTTGTCAAAACCGAACGACTGGTAGCGAAACTGTCTTTAGACATAACACGACGTACCACTGTGACCAATACAAGTACTCTATAGTAGGACGTTTGCCTGATCTACGAAACAGAACAGATCGCTTCCAGAGACGGAACAAGTAGTGGATTACAGCGTTGTGAATGGTAGATACATGTCTCAGATAACACTGTTTATTGCATGGTGTTGAAACTGTTCTTGTAATCTAACGTGATCAACAGTAAAGAATGCAGTGCCAGAACAGTAAAAGTTGTCCACTATCAGTGTAACGCTATCTATTACCATAATCTCATGGTTGATATCTTCCTACAAACCATTCGCAATGTCTGTGTGACCAAGTGTTCATATTATAAAACTTACAGTGAAAAATGCGACTGATCATCCACTATGAAAGTAAACCGGCTATGAATTAAGGGACAGAGACACCGACAGCTGCTGAGCAACGAAGTTCTACCTCCATTAATGAACAGGACTTTTGTGTCAGAGAGAAAACGGTATCGCCATTAAACACAACCACGCAACTGAATGGATTTGATAGCTGGCTATCTGTACGATGACGACCTACTTTTTTTTAGGAAACGTAAAGGCACCAGAGAACCAGTTCTGACGTCTCATTTATAATAGATTTGTCAATGAAGAACCAGAGTTCTAAGGCCTAAAGTGGTGTAAGATGCTTGAAATTATCAGGCGTGCGCTACAGGAAAGCACAGGTAACGTACAAGTAGAATAGCCGAGATGGAATAACAAGAATGAAAAAATAAGAGAGAAGAGCTCAGATTTAAAACGGCTTATGGCAAACATGCAGTGTTTTTCCTCTGCTATTCAAACTGTGTATCAAGGAAGCAAAGAAGGAAATAGAAGAAAGTTTCAAGTGAGGCATTAAAATGTGGGAAATGACAGCAATGATAATATTCGCTGATGACATTTCCGTTCTCTTTGAAAGTGAGGTGTAGTCAGAGGACCTGATGACACGAATTAACTGTCTACAGAGCACAGAAAATGGGTAGAAAGCAAACAAAAGTAACAGGAAAATGAGAAAGAATAGTAGAAATCAGATCAGTGGCAAATTAAGGATAAAAATTATGGACCTGCTAGAAGGCAAAGTGAAAAAGTTCTGCATCTTGGATGAAAAATACATATGTCGTACTAAAGAAGGACATAAGAAGCGGATTAGCGTAGCTAAAGACAACATTTATCTTATAAAAAGTCTTCTAGTATTAAAGAAGGCGTTTAGTTTAAGAAAAGAATTCCTAAGAGCACAACATTGTATAGAGGAGAACCACTGAATACGAGAAAATCGCAAAAGATCAAACAATTTTTTCAGGCGACTGTCAACAGCGACGATATCTTTGGACAAGTGCTTGGTAAACACTGTGCTGTCTGAGAATATTGATCATCTTCACAGTGGAACAGTATTTACTTCACGTGCCATACACGCAACTTATTCGGAAAGATGCCAAAGCTGACTTGCGAAGATTCTTCGTGCCGTAATACCGGCTTAAGCACACAGAAGACATTGAAAAATGAAACCATGTGTCAGCGTTTCTTCGATTCTGTTGTTTTGCGATTTTCTTGGAGAAGTGCATGATAAACAGTGTGCTGCCTCACAGAACATTTATTCATAACCGGTTTCGATCATTGATCAACTTGACAGTAGAAAAATATTGTGACGCTTCACATGTCATACAAGTTATTTAAGCATTTTTCACACAGGGGAACAAAAAAAATTTTTCTGCGGCATAAGTTTATGGAGTCTATTTAGATACATATAATGATGAAGTACTTAGCCTATAAATTGTTTCGATTGAACAGACTTGAGTTCTCACGATAAACCATTCTATAAAAGGTACTTTTTTTGCTAATCCACCTCCATTAATGAGCCTTTTTAGAAAAAAGGTAACTGTATTCAATATGGCTTGTGACTCAGTTTAGCCTAGTGCCTTTGACAGGAGTCCGAAAGATGGCACGTCATGCGCATTTGGTATAGAGAGCCTGTATACAGAGAGAGTGGCCATAGGTGAAGCTGACCGTGATTGGTTGATTAACTTTGGCAGAAAAATGGCGTCAAACGTCGCTCGCGCTTCCTATGTTCGCCGTGTTTTTGAGTTGAATTGAAGTTCAGAGGACTTTTGGAAACGATTAAAAGGTATTTGAATTATTGAGAGAATTGTTATGCGTTGTGCATGCATGTTCGATTTAGCTGCATATCGTTTTTAGTACGTAATTAGCGTTTGCGATCTTAAATACGAGTTGAAATAATGAAGCGTTTTGTGATGAAGTCGGTAGGCCTACATGTTTAAAGTAAACACGTTAGTAATTGTACAGTATTGTTTTTGACATCTGTAATTCGTTCTGCAGACGTTCGTAAACGATACCAGGTTGCGCTGCACTTGGTTGTTCCAATAGAGGCGAGGGTGGATTTCGCATGTTAGCATTTCCATGCAATGAAGAAAGACGAAAGCAGTGGGCAGTCGCAGTCAACAGGGCTGACGTAATCAAACAGGAGTCTTGTGGAAACCAACCAAGTACTCTTATCTATGCGAAGTAAGTCGTTTTTGCTTTTTACTACATATAAAACAACTTGCAATACACGTAGTTAAATTTGAAAACAGACCTGTAAATTGGCTGTGTGAAAATTATTATAACACATTATTCTTATAAACAAAGGCATTTAACGAATGATTTCGTCATATTGTCTTGTGCTTTTGATTCGGTGAGTGAGTACTCCACTACTGGCCATTTAAAAGTCCCGCCAGCCGTTTGGCAGAAAAATGGCCACCGTATCGTCCGGCTGGCCACTCTCTCACTATACAGGCTCTCTAATTTGGTACACTACGTGAACTGTCTCTGCTTGTCACAGAGAGCGGCCTGACTATCAGTCACTTGACAGGTGGACTTTTGTCGTGTGCCATTGCCATTATTTTGTGCAGGCAAACTTCTCGCGTTACTCAGTCGTTACAGTTTTTCTGCAAATGTGATACTGTGTCAATTACTTCATGCAACTGTCCTATTTGAGCGTTTTTGTTACAGAAAGTGTGAGTTCTTCATGGAAGAACTGTGTTAATAATCCCGACCATTTCCGGTACATATGTGGTAAATATTGCCAAGAAAAGCAACGACGGAACATAAATTATTTTGTAAAACAAAGATATTGAGCATATGTTGGAAACAACCTGGACAACAAGATAAATGTTGGGCCCCACACAACGATTTTAATACTTGTGTGGAGTCACTCAGATATTGGAGTTATGGACGACGTAAAGGGCTTCCATTTGGAATAACGGTGACATGTACAGAACCAGGAAAACAACTCGATGATTGCCACTTTTGTGTTGTCAATGTGAAAGGTATGAATAGATAAAAAAAGAGCTCTTGGGTTTACCCAAACGTACAATCCACTAAGCCACCAATCTCGCACAGTGAAGATTTGCCAATACCGTTATTTACTTCCTTATCAGACGATTACTATGATAATGTCGAAATGTTAGACAGTCAGAGTAAAAACAATAGTGAAAGTGAATTCGAAGAATGTAGTCCTACACTGCAAGGTTTTTCTCAGGACGAGCTAAACAATTTGATGCGAGATTTAAATTTGTCAGAGAAATCAGCTGAGCTTCTTGTGTCAAGACTAAAAGAAAAACATTGCCTTCAGCCTGGCGTATCAAAACATCCCATCGAACTAGAGAGCGCGACATTCATCTATATTTTAACGAGGCGAATGGTATCGTATATTGTAGTGATGTTTTTGGGCTTTTGAATTTAATGGGACTTCCAGTATACCAACCAGAAGACTGGTGACTTTTCCTAGATAGCTCAAAATAGGTTTTAAATATTCGTTAGTGCATAACAGAAATAAATTGGCTTCGATCCTGGTAGCTCATTCAACCACTCTTAAGGAAGAATATCAAAATGTTAAATCTGTTTTAGAGACAATTTCATTTTATCAAAATCAGTGGTCAGTGTGCGTAAGTTTAAAAATGGCGAAACTTTAAAGATCAGCAAAGTGGATACACTAAATATCCCCGTTTTCTATGTCTGTGGGACAGTCGTGGGAAAAATGAACATTGGAGAAGAAGGAAAGACTGACCCCCGAGAATGAACCTGACTGTAGGAAAAGATAACAACTTTCATGAACCGTTGGTCAGTCGGAAAAAATAATTCTTCTGCCACTACATATTTAACTTGCACTTATAAAACAGTCTGTTAAAGTTTTAGATAGGAATGACGATTGCTTCAAATATTTTTGTCATTTGTTTCCTGGTCTCAGTACAGAAAAGTTAAAAACATGAATTTTTGATTAGCCACAAATCCATACTCTTATAAACAACGATGATTTCACAAACCACATGACTCAAGTTGAACTGGCAGCATGGTCAAGCTTTTCATCAGTTGTCAAAAAATTTTTGGGGAGTCACAAAGCTGAAGAATATTCCGAAATTCAAATGATAGAGCACAGAATCAGGCGTCCTTTTCTTTCAGGTTTTATTAGGAAAATCTAGATTTCGGCTAGTGCCTAACCATTAATTATCAATGCACTATTTCTTATACCAATGCGTTTCCTAGTATGTCAGTCCCCTGTTGTTCGGGCTTCTGCCGCAGTTCGATCAAGATCACTGTACTAGTAGGCTAGGCTCTAGCTGAAATCTAGATTTGCTTCATGAAACTTGAAAGAAGAGGACGACTGATTACTGTGCTCTATAATTTGAAAGTCAAATCACAGTCGTCGAGTGCACTTACGTACCTAATGGAAGGACTTGATGACTATTCGGAAATAGTAGACAAAATGCTCCAGAATTTCCAAAAACTAGGAGCTAATATGAATGTCTAATTGCATTTCTTGCACTGTCGTTTAAATAAATTTCCTGACAACTTGGGCGATTACAGTGAAGAACAACGGAAATTGTTCCACCATGACCTGAAGATTATGGAGGAAAGATATCCAGGCCATTGGGATCGCCATACGATGTCAGACTACTGCTGGAACTTACAGAGAGACTGTATGGACCAAAAACACCGAAAAAAATCCCATACAAAACATTTTTCTTAATTGTTATTGGTATGTTTTTATTGTTATGGTTAATTTTATTTTCCTTTGTATCATTCATAGCACATTGTTTGTTAGAAATCATCTGATAACTTTAAAATAAACGTTTTAAAAGATATTCTTCTTGTCTTTTGTAATTTAATTTCCAGTATAAATGGATCGCCTTGATTTCAAAAACTAGAGCCAATTCAACAAAAATACTACTATTTTCGTATTCAGCAGATCAAAAACGCCAAAAATTGATTAATAGATCCCATGCCGCAGAATCAGTGCTACCCTGTATAATAGAAACAAGACTGAAGAACAGTCAAGACAGGTTCATAGCGCTTGTAGACATGGAAAAAGCGTTCGACAATATGAAATGGTGCAAGATGTTCGAAATTCTAAGAAAATTATGGGTAAATTATGGGAAAAGCTGGTAATGTATAGTATGTAGAAGAACCAAGACTGAGCAATCAGACTAGAAGACCAAGAACGAAGTGCTGGGATCTAGAAAGGTGTAAGAGAAGGAGGTTGTCTTTCACCCCTACTGTACAGTCTATACATGGAAGAAGCATTGGTGGAAATAGAACATTTCAAGGGCGAGATTAAAACTCAAGGTGAAAAGATATCGGTGTTAAGATTCGCTGATGACGTTGCTATCCTCAGTGAACGTGAAGAATTAGAGGATCTGTTGAATGGAATGGCAATCTAATGAGTGCAGAATATGGACTGAGTGTAAATCGAAGAAAGTTGAAAGTAATGATAAATAGCAGAAATGAGAACACGAAGGACCCTACACCAGAATTGAGGATCACGAAGTTAAGGCAATCTGATACCTAGGTATCAGGATTGCCATGATGGATGTAACAAGGAGGGACATAAAAATCAGAATGTACGTTTGGAGCACAGCATAATTCTGTAGTGAAACACTGACTGTGGGAAAAACGGGCCACAAGAGAGTCAAAGCACTGTAGATGTGGTGCTACAGAAAAAATTTGAAAATTGGATGCGTTAATAAAGGAAAGAATGAAGGAGTTCTCCGTATAATCGGCGAGGAAAGGCATTTATGAAAAACATGCAAGAGGAAGAGATGGATGATAGGACATCGGTTTACACAGCAGGGGATAACTTCCATGATACTAGAGGCAGTTGTAGAGGACAAAAACTGTACTGGAAGATAGAGAATGGAGTACATCCAGCAAAAAATTGACGACTTAGGTTTCAAGTGCTACTGAAAAGAAAACGAGAGAGAGAGAGAGAGAGAGATAGATAGATAGAAAGAGAGAGAGAGAGAGAGAGAGAGGCATGCATATAGGGCGGTATGTCGATGTGATACGTGTTAAGAGACCAAAGAGTGTCTTGCATGGCGCTACGTGGTAGATGATGGTAGGGAAGACAGAGATTCGAATATATAGAACAAATAGTTAAGGGTCCGCATCTCGTGGTTGTGCGGTAGCGTTCTCGCTTCCCACGCCCGGGTTCCCGGGTTCGATTCCCGGCGGGGTCAGGGATTTCTCTGCCTCGTGATGGCTGGGTGTTGTGTGATGTCCTTAGGTTAGTTAGGTTTAAGTAGTTCTAAGTTCTAGGGGACTGATGACCATAGCTGTTAAGTCCCGTAGTGCTCAGAGCCATTTGAGCCAAATAGTTAAGGACTCTCGATGAAAGCGCTACTCTGAGATGGGCACAAGAAATGGAACCGTAGATGGCTGATTGTCTTAACTGCATTGGATATTATCCATCCGACAGACGCTTTCAGTGCATAAAATGTGTTCCTCAGTCTGAAGAATAATTCCGAAATGGTTAATGGTGTGCTTCCAGGTGTTCTTCCGACTTGTTGTTTCCATTTTATGCGCATCTGATTCAACGGGATACAGCCACAACAAGAACTCTTGAGAGAGAAGTTGAGACCCAGATCGAGGAAGAGAAGTTAGGTTACGTTGGTCCAATATCCGGAAAGTTCGGTGTACGCCTATGGGAAGGATAGCATCCGTTGTATTTCAGTTCCTTCAACTGGGATAAAAAATCATTCTTTGTAGGGTTGAAGACGATCTAAGTCTCCGAAAGCCGGGTGCGTATCACATTCGATGCGAATGTGGCATGTCTTACATGGGGCAGACAGTCGGAAAGGTCGAAGATAGATGAAAGAAACAGCAGCGACGCACCCGCTTGAAACAGTGGAGCAATTGGTCTGTCGTCGACCACTGCCTCGAATATAATCATAACATGAAATACGATTAGACCAGTATCGTGTTGCAAACGACAAGTTTTTGGCACAGCATAATTGGAATAAAGATGCTGGGAAGTAATAAACAGGTACTGAGGGTTAAATGTAAGTAAGACTTTGCGTCCAGCACTAAGTTTATTACTAAGATCTTACCGGCCATTAAATCCACAAGAGCTGGAAAATCATGAAAGAATTTGCATTCCAAGGAATGTCAGTGCGAGCTCTGAAAAACGAAAGAGCGTCGGAATTTCGAGACGTCTGTAAAATAGTGGTGCGAGACCAACAATAGTTGACATTCTGTTGGAGTACAGGCAGCGGAAACACATAATAACAAAACTCGCAGCACCTGAAGAAGACGGCTGGGTCGATAGTCGCAGTGTTGAAAAAAAATGCAGAAAATGGAGACACCCGGAAGCACACACTATTAAGCAACTGCGCCAATAAACCTGAAATTGTTCTGATCTCGCTGTTGAAATGTTCCTGCCTGCGTAGAACAAGGTATAGCATAATACAGAGAAAAAAGAATACAATAGAAATCTAGACACAACAGGGATAAAAGGTACCTAATTCGGCTCTCAGTCTTTGTGTGACAGTGAAGCTAGTTACGGCAGAAGTGGCCCAGCGTATAAGCCCAGTTACATGATACTGCTGCATGAAACACCTGTCGGGGTCCTAGAGGCGCCGACCTGCGGCCAACAAAATCGCGTTGTGCCGACTGCTGTTCTGTGACGAACTGCTAAAAAAGTTACAGAGTCGGTGACGAGTTCTATTCATATTCGAGGACATGGACACTAGAGTAACATTATCATTACATTTGTAATGTTACACCATTACATCTACATGTACATTTACATTAGTGCTGTTCGCACTTAAATGTTTTAGACTATTTTTTTGACCATTCCACTCTCCGATAGCATGCGGCATGTTTCCGTGCGAGCTCCGATGTTATTTTATTATGATGTATATTTCTCCCTATGCAGGTGCGAGTCAACAAAATATATTGTCACTCGGAGAAAAAATTTTCTGATTGATATTTAGTGAAAAGATATCTCCGTAACAAAAGCGTCCTTAGTTTTAATGATTGTCACCCCAACTCATTTACTGTATCCGTGACACACTCTCTACTACTTCGCCATAATACACTTCATTGAACAAATCGATGCCCTCCGTCAATCCTACCTGGTAAGATTCCCATATCGCGTAGAAATACTCTAGAAAAGGACGTACAAACTCTTTATGGGCAGTCTCCTTAGTGGATTTGTTGCACCTTCTGTCAGTTCCTTCAATAAAACGATGTCTTTGTTTCACCTACCCCATAAAACTTTTTATGTGATGGTTCCAAGACAAGTTGTTCGTTATTGTAATCCTTAGGTATGTGGTTGAAACGACAGTCTTTAAATTCGTCTGATTTACACTACAACCGAAGTTAAACGGAATTTTTGTATTACTCATATGGAGAATCTCACACTTTTTATTGTTGACGGTAAAATGTCACATTTCGTACCATGCGGCTATCTAAACAGTTATGCAATTCACTTTGATCATGTGAAGACTTTACCAGGCGACGAAGGACAGTATTGAATGCAAACAATCTAAGCATGCTTAGAGCGTTTGATACACTGTTTACGCAGATTAAAAACGGCAGAGGGCCTGCAGCAGTTCCTCGGGGAATCCCACACATCACTTCATATGTATGAGAAGACTTATCGTCGATTACTACGAACTGGGACGTTCACGATAGAAAATATTGAATCCATTCGTAAAACTGAGACGATACTTCACGGGTACGCAATTTGATTACAATCCGCTTGTGAGAAACGGTGTCAAAAACATTCCGGAAATCTATAAATATGTGCGGAGATCCCCTAGTGAGAGCAATGACTACTTCGTGTGAATACAGAGTAACTTTCTGAATCCGTGCGTGTTATTTGACAATAAATCGTTTTATTAGACTGTTTAATTTCATTGGAACACAGTATATGTTCCAAAAGCGCGGCACAGAAGGATGTCAAGGAAAGTGGTCTATAATTGAGCCGATTACTTCAGTCGCTTAGTTAAAAAATAGTCATTATACACTTAACAGCCAAAGAATCTGGTACGCCTGCCTGTTACCGTGTAGGGTCGCCTCGAGCACTTATACGTCCCGCAACACGAAGTGGCAAGGACTCGACTAATGTCTGAAGTACTGCTAGAGGGAACTGACACCATGAATCCTGCAGGACCGTCCATAAAGCCGTAAGAGTATGAAGGGGTGGAGATCTCTTCTGAAAGCACGTTGCAATGCATCCCAAATATGCTCAATAACGTTCATGTCTTGGGAGTGTGGCGGCCAGTGGGAGTGTTTAAACTCAGAAGTCACTGGAGTCACTCTGTAGCAATTCTGGACGTGTAGGGGGTCGATTTCTCCTGCTGGAATTGCCCAAGCCCATCGGAATGTACAATGGACTTGAATGGATGCAGGTGATCAGAGATTATGCTTACGTACGTGTCACCTGCCCGAGTCGTATCTAGACGTATCATGGGTCACATGTCACTCCAACTGCAAACGCTCTACACCATTACACAGCCTCCACTAGCTTGAACAGTCCCCTGCTGACATGTAGGGTCCACAGAGTTATGAAGTTGTCTCCATACCAGTACACGTCCACCAGCTCGACAGAATCTGAAACAAGACTCGTCTGGCCAGGGAACATGTTTCTAGTCATTAACAGCGCAGTGTTGGTGTTGACGGGCCCAGGCGAGGTGTAAAGCTTTGTGTCGTGCAGTCATCAAGGGTACGTGAGTGGGCCTTCGGCTTAGAAAGCCCATATCGATAATGTTTCGTTGAATGGTTCGCACGCTGACACTTGTTGATGGCCCAGCACTGAAATCTGACGTAATTTGCGGAATAGTTGTACTTCTGTCACTTTGAACGATTCTTCAGTCGTCGTTGGTCCCGTTATTGCAGGATCTTTTTCCGGCCACAGCGACGTCGGAGATTTGATGTTTTACTAGATTCTTGATGTACACGGCAAACTCCTGGCATAGTCGTACGTGAAAATCCTCACTTCATCGCAACCTCGGAAATGCTGTGTCCCATCGCTGGTGCGCCGACTATAACACCACGTTCAAACTTACGTAAATCTCGATAAACTGCCATTGTAGCAGCAGTAGCCGATCTAACAACTGTGCCAGACAATTGTTGTCTTATGTAGGTGTTGCCGACCTCAGCGCCTTATTAGACCTATTTACATATCTCTGTATTTGAATACACATGCCTATACCAGTTTCTCTGGCGCTTCAGTATATATCATGAATACGTAGAGTTTTTGAACAAAAGCTCTCGAGTATCCAGTCGTGCTGAGACATGTGGATGAGTGTCATATTGACGCTCATAAAGAACAGGGTGCAGTAATACGTTTAATGCTCCTACTGAATCCCGTGACCTCTTTAATCTTCAGTGTTATCAGGGCCAACAGTCTCCCCTAACTGTGAAAACCGATTTCATATAGGCTCCGTTCACACATGTATTCTTCCAATCGCAAGGTCGTAGGATAACGGTAACGAGCGATACGACGTAGATGCCATTAGAAACTAGTCAAAGAGCACGGAAAATGCCCGTCCTTGCAGACAAAATTATAATATTTTTGGAAATTCCTGGAGAGTTGAAGACTTCGAGCGGAAGTAGTTATCATTAAATTTTTGCTATTTGAGCCAGTGCAGACGGGGAACTACACTCCTGGAAATGGAAAAAAGAACACATTGACACCGGTGTGTCAGACCCACCATACTTGCTCCGGACACTGCGAGAGGGCTGTACAAGCAATGATCACACGCACGGCACAGCGGACACACCAGGAACCGCGGTGTTGGCCGTCGAATGGCGCTAGCTGCGCAGCATTTGTGCACCGCCGCCGTCAGTGTCAGCCAGTTTGCCGTGGCATACGGAGCTCCATCGCAGTCTTTAACACTGGTAGCATGCCGGGACAGCGTGGACGTGAACCGTATGTGCAGTTGACGGACTTTGAGCGAGGGCGTATAGTGGGCATGCGGGAGGCCGGGTGGACGTACCGCCGAATTGCTCAACACGTGGGGCGTGAGGTCTCCACAGTACATCGATGTTGTCGCCAGTGGTCGGCGGAAGGTGCACGTGCCCGTCGACCTGGGACCGGACCGCAGCGACGCACGGATGCACACCAAGACCGTAGGATCCTACGCAAGTGCCGTAGGGGACCGCACCGCCACTTCCCAGCAAATTAGGGACACTGTTGCTCCTGGGGTATCGGCGAGGACCATTCGCAACCGTCTCCATGAAGCTGGGCTACGGTCCCGCACACCGTTAGGCCGTCTTCCGCTCACGCCCCAACATCGTACAGCCCGCCTCCAGTGGTGTCGCGACAGGCGTGAATGGAGGGACGAATGGAGACGTGTCGTCTTCAGCGATGAGAGTCGCTTCTGCCTTGGTGCCAATGATGGTCGTATGCGTGTTCGGCGCCGTGCAGGTGAGCGCCACAATCAGGACTGCATACGACCGAGGCACACAGGGCCAACACCCGGCATCATGGTGTGGGGAGCGATCTCCTACACTGGCCGTACACCACTGGTGATCGTCGAGGGGACACTGAATAGTGCACGGTACATCCAAACCGTCATCGAACCCATCGTTCTACCATTCCTAGACCGGCAAGGGAACTTGCTGTTCCAACAGGACAATGCACGTCCGCATGTATCCCGTGCCACCCAACGTGCTCTAGAAGGTGTAAGTCAACTACCCTGGCCAGCAAGATCTCCGGATCTGTCCCCCATTGAGCATGTTTGGGACTGGATGAAGCGTCGTCTCACGCGGTCTGCACGTCCAGCACGAACGCTGGTCCAACTGAGGCGCCAGGTGGAAATGGCATGGCAAGCCGTTCCACAGGACTACATCCAGCATCTCTACGATCGTCTCCATGGGAGAATAGCAGCCTGCATTGCTGCGAAAGGTGGATATACACTGTACTAGTGCCGACATTGTGCATGCTCTGTTGCCTGTGTCTATGTGCCTGTGGTTCTGTCAGTGTGATCATGTGATGTATCTGACCCCAGGAATGTGTCAATAAAGTTTCCCCTTCCTGGGACAATGAATTCACGGTGTTCTTATTTCAATTTCCAGGAGTGTATTTACAGTATTGATATCCAACTTTATAGGAACGATGTTCAGAAAGTACGCTTCAGAATTCGAGTTGTTAGTAACGTTAGTGCCGTGACTTGCCGTTAGGCGCCGGAACTGGTCCATTTTTCGTTGAAGAACTCGGAAACCAAGAACCAAGGACAAGCAGCGTGAACGGTACACGTTTCTGTGAACTGCTTCGCTAACATGTGTTCCCTGCTCTACGGCTATTTTGATGCACGATGGTGCCCCACCTCGTTAGCTCACTTTGTTACTCCGTAACACAACTGGATAAAACCGAATCGTTTGCCGATCGTTCCAAACTGCGTGTCCAGTGAGACTACCAGATTTGAACCCGTGTGATTTCCGGCTGAGGGTTTATCAACGGGGCACTAACACGTTGGAGGTTGAAGAGAGCACGGCGAGGGAGGTAGCGGATAAAAATGGTTCAAATGGCTCTGAGCACAAAGAGACTCAACATCTGTGGTCATCAGTCCCCTAGAACTTTGAACTACTTAAACCTAACTAACCTAAGGACATCACACACATCCATGCCAGAGGCAGGATTCGAACCTGCGACCGTAGCGGTGATAGCGGATATCCCACCGGAGATGTTCCAGGCAGCAGTAGAGCAGTCTCAAGTGCCGTCCCAGGCTGTCGTAGATTCAAGTGGTCGTCACAAAGAGCAACGTTTTGGTTCTCTTTCTACAGCGTTTCTAAACCGGAACCTTACTTGTGGACACCCTGTATCGTATATCAAAGATCACAAATATGGTGATGTACCTGAAAACAACATGAAGACACACCAAAATAACGATTAGGCCCAGTGACAGAACGTTGGATCTGTTCCTCTATCTCACTAAACCTGCTCCGATCGCATTACGTAATTGCTATATTGGTCCGAAAACTTCCGCATTCGCGCATTTTCTTTATGGTGTGAGGAGACTGTAACTTCAGGAAGTTTGGTAGCTGGGGCCTCGTATTGAGTGGACAGCTTCGCATTAGCTTCTTGACCACAGCCTCGGATGACGCAAACTCTGCATGTGGAAATGAGTGGTGCGTTCTCGGTGACTTGCGTTTTTTTTAATTTATTTGTGACGTACGAACCTCTTACTGCACAGGGACCTTCCTCTATGTTGATTA
This sequence comes from Schistocerca serialis cubense, assembly GCF_023864345.2. NCBI lineage: Eukaryota > Metazoa > Arthropoda > Insecta > Orthoptera > Acrididae > Schistocerca > Schistocerca serialis. Next base: position 196,308,991 of record NC_064641.1, read on the forward strand.
AGGAAGTGTTTCGAAGCTCCTCATAAACAGGCAAGAAACAGCTCTATACTTGACCGTATGCTCCTCGTGTTGCCTGCAAGTACTACGAAAAGTAGAAAATTAAAATACATCAAAAACTAGAACGTGTAAACAAAGGAGGTTTCTAATAACAGCATGCCGTAGACTATACCTGTTTTATTTATATCTTAAGATTGTACCTTAACATATATCAGAAGAACAAGTAACGATAGAAGAAAGCTGAGGGCAGGAGGTTTTACAGTGCACTTACAGAATGAAGAAATCAAGATATAAATTCTCCTACAAAAAGGCCTAGCAAGAAAAGCTGGATCGATTAACAAAGGCTTAGGAACACTTTCTTCTGACGTAAGAACGTTTCACACGTAAGCAGTTGACAGGAAAGCATATCCGGTTGTGAGGAATGAGAAATGTCAATTCTTTCGAAAAGCCTACCTGAAAATGTTAGTAAAATGAGAAAATGTTCGGAAAAATGCTTGACTCGAACACTTGGTTCAAATGGCTCTGAGCGCTATGGGACTTAACTTCTGAGGTCATCAGTTCCCTAGAACTTAGAACTACTTAAACCTAAGGACATCACACACATCCATGCCCGAGGCAGGATTCGAACCTGCGACCGTAGCGGTCGCGCGGTTCCAGACTGTAGCGCCTAGAACCGCTCGGCCACCCCGGCCGGCTTACTCGAACACTTTGATGAACTTTAATTAGTGGTTGAAAGCCAAGCAACGTTATTGACTTTCGCTGCCACCTAACCGTATAACCATAGTACACGACTTCAAGCTCATGATCAATTAAATTAAAGGCAGAAGGTATGAGGGAGAGTGAGCAATTGCACCACGGCAGTAAACCGAATTAAGAGTGGAAATGGATAACGTTCTAAGTGCCAAATCTGGCATTTGTCAGTAGAATGAGAAATGAATATATTTCTGTTTGTACGTAACTGACTTGTAAGCGAAAATTGAGAACGCGTTCTTATACCGCAGAATTATGCTCCTCATCACATAACCACGAAACATAATGAGACAAATTGGAAAATAAATAATTCATTAGGAACATCCTAAATGCGATACCAAAAAACTGATCCTAAGTGGCAGTGCGAAAGTTTTTACAAGTTGATTTTTGCGGAGAAGAGAACGGAACTGCCCACTGATAATACTGCTATTTATTCATACAAATAGAGCCGCTACCGGTTTCAAACTAATAAGTTCGTGTTCAGGTGGCTATTCACATTCATACGACATTTGTTGTTTACGTTAGTTGTTGGTTACTTTTTCAACAACTAATGTAAACAATAACGATTGTAATATAAATGTGAACAGCCGTCTGACGATGAATTTGTTGCTTCGAAACTAACGGCAGTATTTACGGAAATAAACGGCATTTCTAACAGTGGCTGGTTTCCGTTTCGTTCTTTGCAACAGTCACAATCATGGCAGTTTTCGACAAAATGGAAGGAAGTAAGTTTTCTTCCAAGTGCTATTAATAATGACGAACTACATATTATTTATGATAATACAAGTGCAGAAATACAGCATTAAGTTTTGAACTAGTGGAAGTGTAGTCAACAAAAATGTCTTCTCATATCCTGTAAATTTTGGAACTCCAGAGGGAAATACAGCTTGCCACAACGACCATGTGCCATCTAATAACAGACTGTCTCCTTTGTTTGGCATTTAGATTACGTCTAGTTACATGCAATGATGGGTAGATCACATTTAGATTATGTCTAGTCCTATTTAGATTACGTCTAGTTACATGCAATGATGGGTAGATCACATAACTAATGAGGAGGTATTGAATAGGATTGGGGAGAAGAGAAATTTGTGGAACAACTTGACTAGAAGAAGGGATCGGCTGGTAGGACATGTTCTGAGGCAACAAGGGATCACCAATTTAGTATTGGAGGACAGCGTGGAGGGTAAAAATCGTAGGGGGAGACCAAGAGATGAATACACTAAGCAGATTCAGAAGGATGTAGGTTGCAGTAGTTACTGGGAGATGAAGAAGCTTGCAGAGGATAGAGTAGCATGGAGATCTGCATCAAACCATTCTCAGGACTGAAGACCACAACAACAAAAACATGCAAAATGGTAACGAGAACACAATAACACTGAAAACTAGTTTTGCGAACAAATGGCACTCGGTTTTCGTTCTTCAATTGTTCGGTGACCTTCGAAGCTGCGGTGCCATCAGAACCTGTATCCAATGTCATCGTGGTAGTGGATCGCAATACTGGCCTATCAGCTAAGCCGATCGCCACTGGGTTGTGGTTACTGTACGCCTAGAACAGGGCACTGGGCACCGCAGATGGCACCTCATCAAGTTACACCGTGAGCACGACGATGCAATCAAATTAGCCCTTTAATATAGCATTCAGAAGCCTCTGCTTACATGCGTGTCTCTTCTCACTACAAGTCATAGATCTAAGGTATTAGCGAGCCGCAGGATTACTGCACTTTGGATGAAGGTCACCTGGACTGGTTGGACGAAGGCCGCCCGCGAGTCGCGGGGTGGTACACGCCGATGATAGTTGCTCGCAAACAGAACAGCATGTCATTCTGAACAGAGAGGAATGTTCTGACGTAAATATAACGTCGGGAATAACCGAAGGGAGTATTACACGGTGAAGCGTTCCTACCCATGTCTCTAAAGACTTAGATATTTCCATAAAAAGAATTCACAGTAAATCGCGATATGAAGAGGCTAATAATACTAAGAAACCCTGCGTGACTTCAGTACTGTGATGCAAAAATGAAAGGTCCAATAATTACGGCCGCGGGGGTAGCCGTTTGGTCTTGGGCACCTTGCCACGGTTCGCGTGGCTGCCCCCGTCGGAGGTTCGAGTTCTCCCTCGGGCATGGGTGTGTGTGTTGTACGTAGTGTAAGTCAGTTTAAGTTAGATTAAGTAGTGTGGAAGCCTAGGGAAAAATGTGTGTGACCCAACTGCTAAGGTCATCAGTCCCTAAGCTTACACACTACTTAACCTAAATTATCCTAAGGACGAACGCACACAGCCATGCCCGAGGGATGACTCGAAGCTCCGCCGGGACCAGCCACACAGTCCATGAGTGCTGCACCCGAGACCGCTCGGCTAATTTCGCGCGGCCGGAAACCTAGGGACCGATTACCTTAGCACTTTGGTCGCATAGGAACTTATCACAAATTTCCAGTTTTCAGATAATTACGAATAACAGCACGATATTGGAGTGCCTGTTTTATTCTGTGCACTGGTAACACAGCAGTTATAAAATACATTAAATTTAATCCAAACTGCGAATATGGACAACCATCAGCTGTAGAATGGAATGACGACTGAAAATTTGTGCCGGACCGGGACTAAAACCCCAATTTCTTTCTTACCGCCAGCGCGCACCTAACTTTTCTTTTTTGCATTTTTTCCGTTGTTGTTCGTTGTAGTAGGTTGTAGCGGACATCACGTATTATACATTGAAGTTCGTTGTTGATCCTTCCACTCAGTTTCTTTATTACAGAGACCAGCCAGGTCTTTGACCGAACACGCTGAGCTACCGTGACGATGTACCATTTGGCAATCCGTGCACGACTGACGGCTCGTCCATATTTCGTCAACCATGCGTTTACAACCTGTACTCGCACATCCATTATGTACAGGGCTATTACAAATGATTGAAGCGATTTCATAAATTCACTGTATTTCCATTCATTGACATAAGGTCACGACACACTACAGATACGTAGAAAAACTCATAAAGTTTTGTTCGGCTGAAGCCGCACTTCAGGTTTCTGCCGCCAGAGCGCTCGAGAGCGCAGTGAGACAAAATGGCGACAGGAGCCGAGAAAGCATATGTCGTGCTTGAAATGCACTCACATCAGTCAGTCATAACAGTGCAACGACACTTCAGGACGAAGTTCAACAAAGATCCACCAACTGCTAACTCCATTCGACGATGGTATGCGCAGTTTAAAGCTTCTGGATGCCTCTGTAAGGGGAAATCAACGGGTCGGCCTGCAGTGAGCGAAGAAACGGTTGAACGCGTGCGGCCAAGTTTCACGCGTAGCCCGCGGAAGTCGACGAATAAAGCAAGCAGGGAGCTAAACGTACCACAGCCGACGGTTTGGAAAATCTTACGGAAAAGGCTAAAGCAGAAGCCTTACCGTTTACAATTGCTACAAGCCCTGACACCCGATGACAAAGTCAAACGCTTTGAATTTTCGGCGCGGTTGCAACAGTTCATGGAAGAGGATTCGTTCAGTGCGAAACTTGTTTTCAGTGATGAAGCAACATTTTTTCTTAATGGTGAAGTGAACAGACACAATATGCGAATCTGGGCGGTAGAGAATCCTCACGCATTCGTGCAGCAAATTCGCAATTCACCAAAAGTTAACGTGTTTTGTGCAATCTCACGGTTTAAAGTTTACGGCCCCTTTTTCTTCTGCGAAAAAAACGTTGCAGGACACGTGTATCTGGACCTGCTGGAAAATTGGGTCATTCCACAACTGGAGACCGACAGCGCCGACTTCATCTTTCAACAGGATGGTGCTCCACCGCACTTCCATCATGATGTTCAGCATTTCTTAAACAGGAGATTGGAAAACCGATGGATCGGTCGTGGTGGAGATCATGATCAGCAATTCATGTCATGGCCTCCACGCTCTCCTGACTTAACCCCATGCGATTTCTTTCTGTGGGGTTATGTGAAAGATTCAGTGTTTGAACCTCCTCTACCAAGAAACGTGCCAGAACTGCGAGCTCGCACCAACGATGCTTTCGAACTCATTGATGGGGACATGCTGCGCCGAGTGTGGGAGGAACTTGATTATCGGCTTGATGTCTGCCGAATCACTAAAGGGGCACATATCGAACATTTGTGAATGCCTAAAAAAACTTTTTGAGGCATTGTAAAAATATCTCAAATAATAAAGTCATTGTAGAGCTGTGAAAACGCTTCAATCATTTGTAATAACCCTGTATCTTCCCGTACAGGTGCGACAAGAAAGTCGCTTGCCCGGTGTCAGCGGATAAATACGATATTGCAGTACCTGTGTCATTCCGAATTACGAAGCAGTTTCAAAGTCCCTTCGGATATGCAAGCGACTTTCGAGTAACATGTCTCAGATGTACGGGAATGTACCGAATGTATGTACGAGTAAAGGCTATAGACGCCTGGATGACAACGTATTGAAAAGCCAAATCGTAAGGCGACTGCTCGCGATAAGCGGGAAATCGGGGTTCGAGCCCGGTCCGACACAAATTTTCATTACTTTCATTCTGTTCTACATCTAATGGTTGTTCATATTCGCAATTGCCCTTACATGTAATGCATGAATAAAAGTTGTGTTTATACAAAATGCTGCAAAATACTGAAAGATCTTAAGTTCATCGTCAAAAGTAAACCGTGAGGCGGGATGTATCAGACCGTTGAGGCGTTTGACGACGTTAATGTTCGGTGATAAAGGACCGAACAGTTTAACAAAAGTTGTAAGTAGAAATGTAGGCGAAAATAAGGAAATGATCAGGAAGTAAGTCTCAGGGTGGTTCTGCTTTGTAATAAAAAACTGATAACGAAAGAACGCCTACAGTGTCCAGTCTTTGTGTCATCTAACAATCGCTCTGAATCTTAGCGATGTGGCCATTGAAATCGTAGAGAAGTACATACAAAATTAGATTCGTTATACAGGACACGAGGAAGGTAAGGCGTTTTTAAATAAATCAAGTTGTTATCGAGATTACAATGTAATCTATTTCTACCCGGTACAGGACATTGCAACTTACATGTTCACAGCTCGAAATCAGATAGAGAAAAGGCGCAGACATGCGGAAGAAAAAAGGATACAAAGGAATTAAAGACATTAGCTTTCAGTGGTCACTGATTCGTATCAATGGGGCAAGTTGAAAATTTGTGCCAGACCATTATTCGAACGCAGGCCTCCTGCTTACTAGGGAAATGTGCTGATCACAGCACCATCTGGACACAATGGTCACAATAACCTTATGGACAACCCTAGCATGCTTCCCATCAGACGCAAATTCTCAACTAATACCACACACCACTAATGTAATATCCCCGCTCATTAGCGTCATTACTTGTGGCATCTTGCCGTTTCCCGTAATAATTCGAGCTTAGTGTGCACCTGCACTGAAGGGATCATTGGCCAACGTCACCGTAATTATGTACATGTGTAGCGCCTGTTCTTTCAGACATGCCCATAAGGAAAGACGCCATTTTGATCCTGCAGCTGCTATGAATCGAGACGCAAAGGAGTTAAAGACATTAGCTGCCACTAGCAATGGTGAAGAAAGAATAGGCACAACCTATACAGGGTGAGTCACCTGACATTACTACCGAACGTGAGGAGAGGGGCTAGTGTAATTGGTTAATACAAACCATACAAAAATGCACGGAAGTATGTTTTTTAACACAAACGTACGTTTTTTTAAATGGAACCCCGTTAGTTTTGTTAGCACATATGTACATATAAACAAATACGTAATCAGTGCCGTTTGTTGTACTGTAAAATGTTAATTACATCCGGAGATACTGTAACCTAAAGTTGACGCTTGAGTACCACTCCTCCGCTGTTCGATCGTGTGTATCGGAGAGCACCGAATTACGTAGGGATCCAAAGGGAACGGTGATGGACCTTAGGTACAGAAGAGACTGGAACAGCACATTACGTCCACATGCTAACACCTTTTTATTGGTCTTTTTCACTGACGCACATATACATTACCATGAGGAGTGATGTACACGTACACACGTGGTTTCCGTTTTCAACTACGGAGTGGAACAGAGTGTGTCCCGACATGTCAGGCCAATAGATGTTCAATGTGGTGGCCATCATTTGCTGCACACAATTGCAATCTCTGGTGTAATGAATGTCGTACACGCCGCAGTACATCTGGTGTAATGTCGCCGCAGGCTGCCACAATACGTTGTTTCATATCCTCTGGGGTTGTAGGCACATCAGGGTACACATTCGCCTTTAACGTACCCCACAGAAAGAAGTCCAGAGGTGTAAGATCAGGAGAACGGGCTGGCCAATTTATGCGTACTCCACGTCCTATGAAACGCCCGTCGAACATCCTGTCAAGGGTCAGCCTAGTGTTAATTGTGGAATGTGCAGGTACACCATCATGCTGATACCACATACGTCGACGCGTTTCCAGTGGGACATTTTCGAGCAACGTTGGCAGATCATTCTGTAGAAACGCGATTTATGTTGCAGCTGTTTGGGCACATGCAATGAAGTGAGGACCAATGAGGTGGTCGCCAATGATTCCGCACCATACATTTACAGTCCACAGTCGCTGTCGCTCTACCTGAGGATTGTTCACGGACCAGTAATGCATGTTCCGTAGATTTGCTGCCCCGTGGTTTGTGAAACCCGCTTCATCGGTAAACAGGTAGAACTGCAACGCATTCTCTGTTAATGCCCATTGAGAGAATCGCACTCGATGATTAAGGTCATCACCATGTAATTGCTGATATAGCGACACATGAAACAGGTGAAAGCGGTGACGATGCAGTATGCGCATGACACTACTTTGACTCAGTCCATCGGCTCTCGCAATGTCCCGTGTACTCATGTGTGGGTTCATGGCAACAGCAGCTAACACACCAACTGCACCCGCTTCTCCTGTGACGGGCCTGTTACGGACCCGTTTGCGTGCTAGACCATACCTGTTGCATACAGTTGGCGGTAGATGTTTTGCAACGTGCGTCACGTTGGATGCTCTCTGTCCTGGTACCGTTCTGCATACACCCTGCGGGCTTCAGCTGCATTTCGTCGACACTCGCCATAGCTGAGTATCATCTCCGCCTTTTCAGAGTTCGAATACACCATGGTCACAGTACTTACAACACTACTCTATCACAGACGTCTGGTAACACGGTGCACTACAGTTGGTCTGCGTGCGGAGACGAATGCAGAATAACTATAGCAGCGAGCGCTACATGCGGACACTGCTACAGCTAGACCAAACTACAACAGTGCACTACAGCCACACTCGTAAACACGGTCGTCATCGTAAACATGTCGCTGCAGATGCTGCTCGCCGACCGTGGCCCGTGTTTGTTACAACACGCAACTAAACGTCGGAGGTTTCAAATGGTTCAAATGGCTCTGAGCACTATGCGACTTAACTTCTGAGGTCATCAGCCGCCTAGAACTTAGAACTAATTAAACCTAACTAATCTAAGGACATCACACACATCCATGCCCGAGGCACGATTCGAACCTGCGACCGTAGTGGTCGCTCGGCTCCAGACTGTGGCGCCCAGAACCGCACGGCCACTCCGGCCGGCGCGTCGGAGGTTTCAAGCGCCAACTTTAGGTTACAATATCTCCGGATGTAATTAACATTTTACAATGCAACAAACGGCACTGATTACGTATTTGTATATATGTTCAGATGTGCTAACAAAACTAACGTGGTTCCATTTAAAAAAACATAGGTGTGTGTTAAAAAACATACTTCCGTGCATTTTTGTATGGTTTGTATTAAACAATTACACTAGCCCCTCTCCTCACGTTCGGTCTGTGGAATCGGTTCGTCAGTATTTGATGTGGTTTACGAAATATATCCAGCGGTAACGTTAGGTGACTCACCCTGTATGTAACTACTGCAGTGACGGCCAATGATCCCTTCAGTAGAGATGCACTTTAAGCTCCAACTCGTATGGGAATCGGCGAGACGTATCGAGTAATGAGGCTAATGAGCATAGGAACTACATCAGTAGTGTGTGGTACAAGTTGAAAATCTAGGTCTGACGGGAGGCATGCTAGGGTATCCCATGTATTAGTGGTTACCACTGTGCCTAGTAAGCAGGACATCCGAGTTCGAATCTGGTCTGGCAAAAAATTTTCACCTTGCCCATTGATATAAGTAAATATCCACTGGCAGCAAATGTCTTTGATCCCTTTTTGTCTCTGTTCATAGTGGCTGCAGGACCAAAATGGTTTCTGTTGTTTTGGATACGTCTGAAAGAACAGACAGCACATACATAGAAAAAAAAGAAGAAGATAGCTAGATTCAATTGTCAAATAAATAGAGAGTACGACCTCTCGATACTTCTAATGGTGCGGTTCGCTAATTAACATCTCTGCCACTTTTAATCTGACAATTTGTTATTTAATAAGCTAAAAAAAGAAAACTACAGTATGTCGAAATAAATGATCACATATACATATTCGAATGCCTGATCCATATGTTTTTCGTGCCAACATAGGCTATGTAATGTTTTGACGACCATTCACTGGTCGCAACTTGTTGGGGAACACGGGAAGCTCTGTGAAGCTGTTCGTGCTATAAAATCGTTGCAAAATATAGGAAAAGTTATAGAGGATCTGTGTTTGCTACAAGAACTGGCAGTTCGTCTTTACCATAAACAAATGCATTCAAATTAAAGAGAAATTAATTTTTTAACGATTGGCCAGATCCTGTTCAGTGTAAGACATTAAAATATGGCCCTCTTCAGATAACTTATGGTAAAATATGTCAGAATACAGCGTACTGAAAATCCTGCATCGTCATACAAGTGGGAGCATATCTGTATGAGTAACACATTCAGGAAACGACTGCATAAACCAGTATAGCAATAATCAGATACTTCAAAATAACACATAATGAGACTGCAGTAAATTATAAAATGTATGTACATCGAATAATTTGTCATTACTGAAAGTGATACTCATTCTGACGTACTCTCAGCCACATAGATGATACAGGATTTTCAGTTCGCTACATGCTGATATGGTTTACCATGAGTTATCTGAAGATGGCAGCTGAGTCAACTGAAACTAATTATCACATTTTAATGTTTTATACCGTAAGTGATCCAGACAGTTATAAAAAAATATTATTTTTTTGTAATTAAAGAAATCTGCATTTGATCCCTTTCTCCATTTCTGAGAGGGTCAGATATAATAAATAAACGACTGTAGCTTATTGCAGACAAATAAGGGGAAAGACCAGCTATCATATGATTACATGGCTGCTGAACAATCACTCGATCCGGTCAATTACAAGGCCGTACTGAGCAGGTGGCTAAATAGGCGGGCAAGGCCGCTGGTACAAAGCGAGCATGCGAAAATTGGCGCTGTAATCTACCTAGTAAGCGTCTCCTGTTGGTCAAGAATGACATGTAGGCGGGAACCGGACCTACGTCTAGGGCCGAGACTGTCGATTGTAGAGACAATACTGCCAAGTGAAATTACACAGGCTGAAAGAACGCTTTGCATCAAGGGAATAGGGAACTCTTGGAACAATATTGATATCACGTGTTCAGTTGTTACAGAAGTATCAGGACTCAATGTGAGTGCTCCATAACTCAGAACACTAGATTTGGGTAAAATACTTAATAACTAATATACAGAGTGGTCAGAAACAGTCTGATAACCTTGTAACGTGTTGCAGGGTAGATTGTGCTAAGAAGTAATTGCTAGGAAAAAAAAAATTCGATACGTTGCATCGTTTCCACATTTATTAGCACTGAAGTTAGCCAGTCAACCTGTTGAGTGCTCAAATTCAACTGGTCCGCCAGATACAATCAGTAGCTAGGAGCTCAACACCAGCACCCAGCGGCAGCCTCCGAACAATACCACCGTACAACGTCAAAGTTACCGACATGCATGATACTCACTACTAACAAATCCTACCCTTGCACGACCTTACGCAGGCAGCAAGACATCCGCTACAGCTCTTACCACCCGACCTAATTATCGCAGAGGTTTTTTTCCCTTGGCTCTTGCCTTGGCACTTTTTTTCCTCTGCCCTTCAAACCGCTACCCTTCGTTCGACTTCGACCCAATCTATCTCCAGATGAGCGCGTATTAATGTTTAACCTTAACCAGACGTACGCAAACATTGCAGTACCCATATCCTGCGACACCTCACTTTAGTAAAAACTAACTCCTATGCAGAGATGGCAGTAGACCTATTGAGTTGGCCATCATGCCGGTGTGGGCGACGAGGGGCTCCACCTCTAATAAAAAAAAAAGAAGGTAGAATCAGTGTTAGTTGTTCTGAAAGCACAGATGATAGCGCTCGAGACTGCTCAAACTGATAAAGATGTAGACATACAGCTGTTGGCTCAAAATACTTTTTTTAAATTCCCAACAGCCGTAAATAGTTATCTACAAAAGTTACAATTACTGTTTTGTGTTCCTGTGTGTACTGCAGTGTCTATGTTGCTTGTGATGTTTGTGCTGTCTGATTGTTTTCATTTCCCTTTAGTTGCGTTTTGATTGGGTGGTTGAATCTTTGTACTAAGTGGATGTTATAGCCATTGGAAATTGGAAATTTGTGGTAAGTTCTGTGGGACCAAACTGCTGAGGTCATCGGTCCCTAGGCTAACACGCTACTTAATCTAACTTAAACTAACTTACGCTAAGGACAACACATACACACAGGCCCAAGGGAGGACTCGAACCTCCGGCGAGGGGAACCGCGCGAACCGTGGCAAGACGCCTCAGACCGACGGCTACCCCGCGCGCCTATAACCACTGTTTTTGGCTGTGATCTGTTTTGTTTTTGACGCTTTTTCATATTTTTCTTTGCTGTGTGGGATAGTGCCCAGTCTATGTATGTCGTAGAGTGTATAATTTCTGAATTTGTGGATGGTTTGATTAGGCGTGTATATTTCTATTTGTTGCTGCTGGCTTTCTGAAGATGTGAAATGTGTTCTTACTGTTGTCTCTCTTTATTGTTACATACAAAAAATGTATCTGCTTTCGAGTTTCTTTTTCCACAGTGGAACAGATTTTTTTTGCGTAGACTATAGCCTACATGATTCTTTGCCATGCTGGGAGTTTGGCTGTAGAAAATGATCACCTACAGGATATTTAATTTCTTGTTTCATGTGTGTGAGATACTTTCAGAGCTAAATGATGAACTTAGAATGGTAGGTAACTTCTGTTATTTAACAACAATTTTTGCAATGGCCCATTATGTCCTTTATTCTACACTGGGACATGACGGAAGGAGGTGGCAGCTGAACAATGATTCATGTCCTGTCTGGGCAACAGAAATCAGAAGGTTGTTCTCCAGTGGCAACAAATAACACTAACTAATGTGGACTAACGTGAAGCAGGGAGGGGAGAGAGATGGTTGAGTTGCATCATGGAATTTTGTTCTGGGTCCTTCACTATTCTCAATAAAAATTACGTCACTGATATGTCCCTAAATTGGCAGACTTCGTAATTTATTTTTCTTTTTGTAGATGACGCAAACGACGTAATGAAAGAGGTGCAATTTAGCCCAATTTATTTTGCAAATAAGTTAATGGTTTACAAATGGTTGAAATGGCTCTGAGCACTATGGGACTTAACTGCTGTGCTCATCAGTCCCCTAGAACTTAGAACTACTTAAACCTAACTAACCTAAGGACATCACACACATCCATGCCCGAGGCAGGATTCGAACCTGCGACCGTAGCGGTCGCGCGGTTCCAGACTGTAGCGCCTAGAAAAGCTCGGCCACCCCGACCGGCAATGGTTTACAGAAAGCAGATATGAGCTTAACTATTACAAAACTCAATGTACAGGGTGACACAGAAAAACGGGAACATTTCCACAATCCAATAAACCTAGAAGTGGTGAAGGAAAGAAATTTCATTCATAGTAACTGAAACCTTACAGCTTTGCAATTTACGAAACACTGAAGGCATTTATCATTTTTTAAAAAAATACGTCCGTTAGAGGGCGTCCTCCTGTACGAATACATTCGTGAAACCTGCTGTCTAGATTCCTCATTGGCCGCTGCAACATCTTAGTTCGGATACTGTGAATTGCATCCGGAATTCTCTGTTTTAACTCATCCAGGGTTCTTGGTCGAGTCGTGTAGACTTTGCTCTTGAGGTATCCCACAAGAAAAAAATCGCAAACGGATGAATCTGGCGGTCTAGGGGGCTAGGGAAGTTACCGAATCGTGAGATCAAACGGCTGCCAAACAATTCTCACACATATGCCATTGATTGCCACGCAGAGTGTGATGTCGCTGCGTCCTGTCGAAACCAAGCTTCTTGAACGTTTGGAAAGTTGTTCAGTGCAGGTGTAACGGAAGCTCGTAACATCTTCACGTAACGACCGGCACTGACAGTTATTGTGTTTCCTTGTTCATTTGCGAAAAAATACGGTCCAATAATCCCATACGATGAAACACCACACCAAACTGCCACTTTACTAGCGTTTAAAGGGCGCTAATGAACGTAATTAGAATTTATGTTTGCACAGTAACGGTAGTTCTGTTTACTCACATAACCTGTGAGATGAAAATGTGCCTCATCTTACACCCACAACTTCTTTAGAAATTTTAAAATTTTAAACATGGCTGCTTAGTTCAGTGACCGTTTACAAATTAAAGTTAAAGCAATTACAGCCCTCGGTTACAAAATTTAAGTCCTTTGACCAGGTTTCAACATTTCTATGAGTGCCGTCGTCGGAATTAAATATTCAAATTGGCCTGTAACATAAGTACATATTTACGGGAAATTTCTTTTATATAAAAGTGTAAGTAATGACTAACAGTACAAGAAAGAAACAGTACTTACACATGTCCCGTATAAGATAAATATCAAGCGAGAAAGACTTTAGTCACAAAAATTTAAAAAATGTACCTGGCAGGCGAGCCACTATGGGCTGCTCATTCCTATAAAGCCACAGGTAGCAACAGACTGAGGCGGCTGCGTTAACGACTGTGGGCAAGTGAACATTGCACCGAGAGTGTCATCTAGTAGCCGTAAATATAAGTAGGCTACTTAACATTTAAAATATAGATAGTTGAATGCTAAGATGAACAGTATTTAGAACATGAACTAACAGGCAAAGTTTTATTTGACAACAGCAAACATGTTAACTTTTTGTTTATGTAAAAGCTTAGAAACACAGTTCGAAGATTGAGAACTGATTAACATACAAAAAGAAGCAGTAATTACAGGTTACGTATAGAATAAATATTAAGCGAAAAAGCTTTGGTCGCAATTTTAAAGTAGAATGTGTGGAAAGCAAGCCACTACGGGCTTTATCGTCATTTTTTATTTTTTTTATCATTTGTTGACAGAATCTTAATCGTAACCGGTAATCGTTGTCCTTCAGTTGTTGCACCATCTGTAGGTCGTACGGACGAAATTTTAAATCAAGATGAAGGATTCTGCGAACGCTCTCCCGGGACATTCCCACCACTGCTGCTTGCTTACGGATTGAACGTCGTGGGCTCCGTAAGACAGACTCCCGTACAACATCAATGTTCGCTGGAGAACACACACTTCTTGGTCGTCCTGTTGGTTTCTTCTTGAGGGTAGATCCAGTCTCTCCAAAGTTATTAATCCAACATTTTATCACATGTTGTGACGGAACTACATCATGACGTCCTAAACTATAAGAACGTCGAAAATCCCTCTGCCCCGCTGCCAAACTATCAATGTTATTATAAAACATTTTTATGGCTAACGCACGCTGTTGTCCGCTCCACTGATCTATGATTACTGAAATGGAGGGCTGTTTATTAGTTAACTGTCACGAACCCACAGTGCTGCCACCTGCCCATGGCTGCCACTACTCATTTAAAACATTCCCGTTATTCTGTGTCACCCTGTATATAGCTGTTGACACAGAAACGTTGTAGATGCGAAATTTTACTGACAAAAAGCGCTCAATCAGTGCAGAATTTTTTAAATTCTTCTAACTGAATACAAATGAAAACCTCTCTTGGAAGTATCTTATACAAAAATTAAATGAGACATTGTTTCATGGTCATTCAAGTGGACCTTCTGTACTCAATATTACGGCTCATATTGAATATTAAAATTCATGGAGAAGAAATAAAAACTTTGCGGTTCGCCGATGACATTGTAATTCTGTCAGAGACAGCAAAAGACTTGGAAGAGCATTTGAATGGAATGGACAGTGTCTTGAAAGGAGGATATAAGATGAACATCAACAAAAGCAAAACAAGGATAATGGAATGTAGTCTAATTAAGTCGGGTGACGCTGAGGGAATTAGATTAGGAAATGAGGCACTTAAAGTAGTAAAGGAGTTTTGCTATTTGGGGAGCAAAATAACTGATGATGGTCGAAGTAGAGAGGATATAAAATGTAGGCTGGCAATGGCAAGGAAAGCGTTTCTGAAGAAGAGAAATTTGTTAACATCCAGTATTGATTTAAGTGTCAGAAAGTCATTTCTGAAAGTATTCGTGTGGAGTGTAGCCATGTATGGAAGTGAAACATGGACAATAAATAGTTTGGACAAGAAGAGAATAGAAGCTTTCGAAATGTGGTGCTACAGAAGAATGCTGAAGATTAGATGGGTAGATCACATAACTAATGAGGAAGTATTGAATAGGATTGGGGAGAAGAGAAGTTTGTGGCACAACTTGACCAGAAGAAGGGATCGGTTGGTAGGACATGTTCTGAGGCATCAAGGGATCACCAGTTTAGTATTGGAGGGCAGCGTGGAGGGTAAAAATCGTAGAGGGAGACCAAGAGATGAATACACTAAGCAGATTCAGAAGGATGTAGGTTGCAGTAGGTACTGGGAGATGAAAAAGCTTGCACAGGATAGAGTAGCATGGAGAGCTGCATCAAACCAGTCTCAGGACTAAGACCACAACAACAACAACATTGAAAATGAAACGTAACTGGAAACCTTAAAAATATATATTGAGAAAAATACTGATGTTGACCAAATAAGATACACAAAACAAAACTCTGAGCTTTAGAGACTAACTCTCTATGTGAATTCTTGCACGTCAAATGGGGCATGAATATCAGGGAAACTAGCTTTAATATGTCCTGTAGTTGCTTCTTAATATAATTCACACACGCGTTCTTCAGAAACTTGTATGCCTTCTAATAATATATGGATACCTTACTTGTCATGAGTCAGCCACGAAAATTTTTAAACATGGTTATCCCTGGTGCAAAGGGATAACGATTTAAATTTGAATAAAAAGTACGACAGACATACAGACTCACTTGGAAGTAGTGGAAAATAATTCTGAAGTGAGCGAGCAGTCATTCGTTTATTTAAAGCTCACCCTTTTTACTTCTGGGTGACAAGGGGTTGCTACGGAGTCTTAGGTAACGTGATCTATTTAAAAATAGGTAAATTACGATCTTGGTTTAATACAAAATCTAATCTTGAAATATTACAACATGCTTAATGGTTCAACATCCTAGACCTGTGGCTTAGCACATTTGAATTGTGGGATAACCTTTTAACCAACATGAAATACACGGTTGAAACGAACAATTTGGGCAATACTTAATAGATACATTCCAGTTTGGAAGGGTGTGGTGGATTATACGGACACCACAAATCAGGATCATACAAGCGCATCAATTTGAAGAAATGCGCAACAATTAATTCAGTGATCAACAAAAGGTATACAGCCATTGGAGTAAACCTAAAGTACATTATGGAACGCACTGGGCGGCCCCGCGAATTACTGATCTCCGCATACAGTATACAAATACGATACTCGTAAATCCGAATTTTTGGCCAAAAACCGACCATATTTATAGGTTACCCTTTACTGATAGCATCCCTCTATTATATCCAGACTCATCTTTGAAAAGGTCGTGAAACAGCGGCTGGACACACTATCTTCCATTTACCTAAATCTTATATAATTCACACAAAATAAAACTTAAATCGTCACACAGTTTTTTCATCTAATTTACTAGTTCAGAATTTGTGTATTCAGTCTCATTTAAATGAACCAGAAATTAATTTTGTAACACATGGCTGAGCTGTGTTGCGGCTCGCGTTGGTGCCGTTTCTAGGTTGGCATCGTGTAATAGGGATAGTGCATCTCGTTTTCTTCTCATGTTTACTGGCGCCACTACGTTTGCTAGTGTTGTCTATCCGTGAGTAGCAGCAGCAGCGGTTATCGATATCTAGTACTCTAGTACTATCTTTGCAAGGGTGTCAAGTGTTTTCCAGGTCGGAGTCTGTCGGGTAGTTCGGCTGGGATGGAGCAGCAGTGAGGTGTGGCAGTGTGAGGACATGCCAGGATCGCTGGCAGCACACAAGCACTGCCGGATCAAGGGGCTGTAGTTGCGATGGCGACAACCTTGTTCTCCACCAGACCCAGGACGTTTGAGCTGAGTGAACATTAACCCAGTAGTGAAACCTCCACTATTTTGAGATCACGCCGTTTGTTCGTGTATTGCTGCTCGCAGGGTCGCTGAGAGGAAGAGCAACGAGTAGAGTGTTTGGAATTGGAGAAATTAATTCGCTGCCCTCCACCTTTTATTATTAATCACTGAATTCCTTGTGTTTATTGATGAAGTTCAACCAGCGCTATTTTTCTGCCTAGTGACCGCTATCGCCCCAGTTACCTGCCCTGGGGGTTAGCGTATTTTCGCGGCAGTGTACCTTTCCTCACCTTGCCTCTGCTGTCTGGTAAGTTCGTGTAGTTCGACAGCCTTCTTGACTGTGGTTCAGATATCTGTTTGTTTTGGACTGCCTTGGTCGTAGTGGGTCCTTCTGCTTCTGGATGTTCTAAACACCAGATTCTAAAGACGCAGTGCTGTCTGTCGGTTCCGCCTTGCCTGGGTTATTTCATCGTTGTGTTGGTTATCAGATGTTAGGTAGAGGTTGCAAGACTGTTGACCTGCGTTTAATCTGTCACTAGTTTGAGTTGCCATCCGGTTAAGCGAATACAACTCTTGGCTGCCTGTCTCATTGTTTACGAAGTTGAGCGACTTTCCGCAGGTCGATCCTTGGAGCACTGTCTGAGGTCCACTTCTCTCTTGATTTGGTCAGATTGTGATGATTGCCAATAAGGCTTTCAGCCGTGAATGCAATTGGTCTTAGTAATTTGTAATTTGATATTGTCTCTTAATAGTCAAAATTTGATGAATGTCCTGTTTTATAATATTTTAGTATTTCTTGGAGAAGTTTAATTCGTTCTTAAGAATTTTCTATCTAGGCCTTCAGCTGTCAAATTGTTCTTTTTTTTTTTTTTTTTAGTCATTACTACTGGTGCCTTCAGCCGCCAAATAATTTGAATTTCTTGTCAATACGTCCTTCAGCCGTGAGTGCAACTTGCTTAAGAAATTTTTTATTAGACGTTATGTCTTAACAGTGAAATTTGCAAATTGTACCTTATTGTCAACCTTATTTGCTGTTGTTTTCAAATAAAGTGTAAGCGATTTTTCTTTAAAAACAACAACTACTCTGCGACGAATAGGTGGCACCAAATTGGACCTGTTGCCGGTATCTGCATTCGAAGGTAGCCCAGAGGATGCACTTACTGCTTCGGCCATGCCTCTAGTTCCCTCCAAGTGATGCGAAATAGTTATGTTGGTACTTCACCACAAGAACACCAGGACACACTCTGTCTACAAGGGAGGAAGTTTCAGACATTCCTATCCTCTCCATTACACAAACACACACACACACACACACACACACACACACACACACACACACACACAAATTGGTATGAAAAGGACAAAGGACAGAGCTGCAGCAAGGAAAATTAAATAAATGTACATGTCTCATTCTTCCTTCACAGATGCTGGGTGAACACTTTCCCAAGAAGAAAGAAAATCAGTATGAAACTGAGAACTCATTGACAATAAGTAACAGCACAGTGTGCACACAGTTACTATGAAGGTGGGAGTTACTGTCACATTTCAAGCTTTGTTTACATGTTGATAAAATTAATGGTGGGATTTGGTAAAGAATGATCTCTTGTATAGTCACCAGGCACGAATAAGATTAAGAGAGTTATCAAGTTCAATCTCTACATTATCAATGTGAAAGTCAAGAAACTTGATTCTTAGAAACAGAAAAAGACATAAATCCTCTCCCCAATTCTTGAAGTGTAGCATTTTGTTCGAGGGAGATAACCGAACTGACAGCCTCACTCTTCTACTCATGTTCAGCAAACCTCTGCGTAGGAAACATCGTGTAAATTAAAAAGATTCTGTTCACTATTGATAACTAAATAAAATGGTTTTTCTGATGTAATTAATTATTTTCAGGAACATTTGTGTCAGAGTTTCCTGTTTTGATTCTCGTTGTCTCTGGGAGTAGTAGAGTAAGCTACTATGTAGACCAGTTCTGAGGTGTATACACGTACCACATACGTATAAGTACCATACCCATTACGAAATCTATGTCATCATGAAGCTATGCCCATTTTCTTGGAAGTAGATTTGCCAGAGGGCTTCTAGGCCAACAATATTTAGAACATCTCATCACAGCCTACTGTTTTAGCAATCAATCACGTATTTTCAATTCCTTCTTTACCTACCTTCTTTGGCCAATGAAAGAGTTATTTTTAAAAAAAGATGCAAACACAGCTCAGAATTTTACCTGGCAATAAAATGAGTCAGCCAAGCATATCCAGTATTTTACTATCCATTAAACTGAAACAGCCAGTCCTCACCTTCTTTTTCTGTACCTCCAACTTGCCAATGGGCAAAAATCGATCATTATACCATTCTTTACTGAAACCAAATATTGTTGGTATTAATTATTACAATACATAAACATTTGTTGTATAACAATACAAAACACACATATTTCGCTTATTAGCATGGTTCACTTATTAGCACTACTGATGTGCTCTTATTTTCACAATGTTGTTTCGATATCGCTGCCAAAAATATGCAAGGACACTGACAAAACTGGTGCAGCTTAAAGTGTTTTCAAATCTGTATTATTTATTAAAAATGTATAAGAGCATGCAAAATGTATGTGACAAGGTTATTTCTACGTCTAAAAGCCTGAGAAAAATGTGTAAGCACACGTAATATTTAAGTCAATGTTATTTCACACCTGAACAGTCACTGCGCCATGTGTAATAATGTTCTTTCAGGTCTAAAATGTCTGTCGAAAAAACTGAAAGGGTGTTAATAACAAGGAATTCGGGTGGGAAGATTTGGGATCGGGTAACCCTGATGGAAGGACTGGGGTACACACATAACTTCTTCAGCGTTCATTTATTAAAGTCAAACGAGTTTGAATAACAATCAACAGTAAAACTGTCGGGAGGGACTTTAGAGAAAATACATTTAAACAGCTGCAACTAATTACGAGCCAGCAAAATTATAAAAGCAAATATCTACAGTCAGCAAAATTGACTGAGCAGTTTTTTGAATTAAATGACCTTTAAACAGCTGCAATTAATTTTGAACCCACTGTCACTCAGTAGATACCAAAGGCACAGAATTTTAATCACAATGAACCTTCACTTAGTTAGCTACACTTAACCAAAATTTCCTGATCAGATTTTAAGCAAATGATTTTTAAGCAACTGTTATTAATTATGAACACACAGTCATTTAGTAGGCAGCAAAATACAGATTTTTAAAAAACAATTAAGTCACCAAATAAGCAGCTACAACTAGCCAACTCTCACTGAACAGTTTTTAAGCAAATGAATTATAAGCACCTACCATAAATTAAGAACTCACTGTCTTTCGGTACACATACATGGTACAGAATTTTCCAAACAGTTAACAGTCACTGAACAGGCAGCTAGAGTTAGCCAAAATTCATTGATCAGTTTTTAACCAAATGATTTTAAAACAACTGCTATTAATTATGATTGGTGGTTTCATAATTGCATAAACCTCACCAGGGAGAGTTGGGGGGGGGGGGGGGGGGGCGAGCGCGAGAGATAAGACTGGGACAGATTGGCCGCCGCCCTTTCACTCTTTTTAGCCTGCAGGGGACTGGACCTCGTTCACTACCGTCGAACCGGCCATATAACTTCGAAGTCGCTGGTGTGTTTTCCAAAATACGAGGGTGGTTTGAAAAGTTCTTGGGATCATCACGAGAGGTCAGCGCTCACTCAACAAGTTCTTCACATGATATTCATTGGACTGTTGCCTGTAAACACGTGCCACATCAGTGCTCTTGGAAGAGAGCTGTGGCGGTGACGTGGCTCTATTGTTGTTCCCGCGTAATGATTTGCGAAGACGGGAAAAATTGAGATTCTAGTGGTGATTAAGTACTTCGTAAAGGAAGGTATGAAGGCAAAGGACATTCATGGCGATTTCCAGAATATACTGGAGGACTCTGTTCCTTCATATTCAACTGTTGCCAAGTGGACGAATGAATTTAAATTTGGTTGGGAGAGCTTAGATGATGATCCGCGCAGTGGTCGGTCATGATGTGTCACTACTCCAGAAATCATTGTAAAAGTGCACAAAATGGTCTTGGAGGATCGCCGATTGAAAGTGCATGAAACTGCTCACACTTGCCAGATGTCATCTGAAAGGGCATATCACATTTAACTGAAGAATTAGAAATGAAAAAATCATCTGCAAGACTCTTCACACTGGATCAAAAACGCATGAGAGTGGACATGGTAAAATTACACGAACTAAGTATGAATTCCAGAATGAGATTTTCACTCTGCAGCGGAGGTCCCGAGTTCGAGTGTCGGTATGGCACACAGTTTTAATCTCCCAGGAAGTTTAAGTATGAATTGTCGCCACACCCGCCTTATTCACCTGATATGGCTCGTCAGACTTCCATCTCTTCCCAAAACCGAAAATATTTTTCGGTGGACGAAGACTCACTTCAAACGAAGAATTGATAGCTGCAGTTGACAACTATTTTGCAGGCCTGGAGGAAACGCATTTTCGAGGTGGGATCAAGGCACTGGAACGTCGTTGGACCAAGTGCATTAATCTACAAGGAGACTACATTGAAAAATAAAAAAAGTTTCTGTGAGATAAGTACATTTTATCTATTCCGGTCCGAGAACTTTTTAAACCACCCTCGTACCATGCTCACTCATGGCATACCGTTTGCAGGGCAGGCGATGACCAACAATCACAAGAGCTGATTCGTTCTCTTGTATACCATATAGAATTGCAAACCTCTCACATCCTGGCCACCTCGCTCTGCACACCACACACACTCCATGTCCAAAACCTTGGAGCTTCGCGGCTTTTGGCCCCACTGATGACGTCACTGGCGTACCTCCAAAGTTATCCGAACAAAGATTCTCAATGAGGGGCGAAATCGATACAAGGCTGAGTCCGCATGTTTCAGCATCCCCCACTGAAACTCAAAAACGCCCGCCGCAGTTCGGCACCAAGGGCAGCCTGATATACACTCGACAGCAAAAAAAGTGGGTCACGCTGGAATTCCAACGTGTAGGCTGCACCTGAATGTTTGCAACCAACATTGCATGTCTGTGTTGCACATAGTCGCAACCCTCCACAGTACAGTCGTTGTAAGATACACAATGGATACCACTAGAGACTACTACAGAACACAGTCCGTCCAGATGTAAAGTAACACCACGATAGTACAGAAGAGATCAGACAGTCCTTAACGTTTGCAAACTAAACTTAATTACAATAAGTGACATTTCAAATTGTATAGGACAACTAGTTTTGTCACATAAATCGTTCAGTAATCCTTAGGCACAATTAAATATTTGAGACAGTATATGGATTTATAAAGTTGTATGGAAATTGGAAACAAGTTCTTTACTGTCTAAAAGCTTTACCCAACACATGCTGAACGTCGTTCAACGTCCAATGGGGAGTGGTTTCGCATCAACTTTATGTAATACTAAGCAGTTAAAAGAAAACGTGATTAATGGCGGCAACCACTCTACGGAAATCCCAACATTAACAGCGAATCGCAAGTAATATCATTGTTCACATTACTCATTAACAGTTACTTGTACACGAAGTTGTACTTTAAATGACATGACCAACGTCTTCGTTCTGGATCTGGATGCAAATCCAGAACGTAAAGCCATTGTTAACCAAGCAAAGCTTTGTGCCTTAACGAGACTCGATCACTAGGCAGTATCAGTATCAGTATCAGTTATCAATTCTCAACTTGAACGTAAATGACGATAATGTTTGTACGAAAGCAGGAACCCTAACATGACAATTACCTTCTTGGTAATTAACCTCGAAAGACGTTGTATAGTGTTGCATTGTCAAGGAATAAAGGATGCACATGTTTAAAACTGAAATGCCATCATGTAATGCTGGGGACAAGGATGCGAACCCAGCAACTAATCGGATTGTTGAATAAGTACGTAAAATCAGAATGTAGATATCACAGTTTGTCACCAGTAGTGGGGTTGGAACCTTAAATGGCGACTGAAGTTGTATTGCCTGACCGGATTCGAACCCGGCGCCTACCGCCGCCGTTGTCTAACCAGGAACAGACGAGAAATGTCCAATGTTGGTCCACCATCAGCGAGATGTGCACACGTTTAACTAGAAATAAGGTGACGAAAACGTCTATGCTGACTGAGAGTCGAACGCTGCACACATGATTATGAAGACACGTTAATAATCAACTTCACATTCAGTAGTAGCTAGGAGTAGCATGTTTAGTTGCAAACCTTAAGGCCTTACTCATCCCCAGTAACGCGCTGCCTAATATCTACGATATCATGATGTTAATTTACAAGTGGATTGACTACCGTAAAGAGCAATGTTCTCTAGTAGTCGTGTATCATTGAGATGTAAATGAAGTGCCTCAGCAGAAAGTAATTTCCGTCGTGCAGCACGTATTGTTTCAGAGACACGGAGTACATGTTATAAGTGCACAAAACGTGTATTTTATACTAAGTATACACTATTATTTGGGGAAGCTGCCGCCAAACCTGTTTACTTTTACATTCCGCTTAGTTGTCGTGGGTGAATACAGGTTTTCTTAAGGCTACATCTAATGCAAGAAAGTATAGTTTCCTGCGTCATGCTATTGCTAGCTAGGTGAAATATGTTGTGGTAGCCATGTTTAAAATGAATATATTTTTGAAAGTATTGTTCGTCAAATATTTGAATAAATCGTCAACTGTAGGTGTACCTGCACAAGTTATAGCACAATAACTGTAGCTGCGTTAGTTTGTACTATAGACTCGGGTAGGTTAGGTGTAACTTTTGATCCTTCAAGCGGTGATCGTGGTCATGGGGCCCGGTTCTGTACTAGCCGCGGCTCTCGAGCTACGGGCCAGCCAGGCTGGCTGAGGCGAGACGGAAGTGAATGAGCTGGCGGTGGCGTTGGTGGGCCAACAGCCCGGGACGAGCCAGCACGGCTGCGCCGCATGCCCCTGCCTCTGCCTCTGCCGCTCCGTTTGACGTAAATATGTTTACCTCCTCTCCTGGAATCATTATAAGAGCGGCAAGCAGAAATACACATCAGGCTGTCTGCCATAATGGCTCACTAGGAGAGGTCTGTTCGAGGTAGAGTCAAAAAATTGTTCAAATGGCTCTGAGCACTATGGGACTTAACATCTGAGGTCATCAGTCCCCTAGAACTTAGAACTACTTAAACCCAACTAACCGAAGGACATCACACACATCCATGCCCGAGGCAGGATTCGAACCTGCGACCATAGCGGTCGCGCGGTTCCAGACTGAAGCGCCTAGAACCACTCGGCTACTGCGGCCGGCCGAGGTAGAGTCGTCGCTCTCACTGAGGAAGGAGGATGTTCCAACAGAGAAGCTGTCAGACGGTACGGCGTACCACATACCACTGCAACGAGATGGTGGAGGATCTGCCGCCGGCCGGTGTGGCCGTGCGGTTCTAGGCGCTTCAGTCTGGAACCGCGTGACCGCAACGGTTGCAGGTTCGAATCCTGCCTCGGGCATGGATGTGTGTGATGTCCTTAGGTTAGTAGGTTTAAGTAGTTCTAAGTTCTAGGGGACTGATGACTACAGATGCTAAGTCCCATAGTGTTCAGAGCCATTTGAACCATTTTTTTGAGGATCTGCCTTGAAAGAGGCACCACCAACAGGGTTCCTGGCTCAGGCAGAAAGAGAGTGATCTCACAGCAGGAAGACAGGGACCTAGTGCCTAGGAGCAGAGAAAATCCCTTCCTGAACGCGAAGCAGTTGCGGCGGGAGACCAACTTCCCCGGCTCCAGTGACACGATTCGCCGAAGGCTGAGGGACGCTGGACTGCATGCACGACGATCCGCCGTGAAACAAGAGCTCAGCGAAGACAACGTTTTATACCGGCTAGCATTTGCGGAGCTCCATCTGAGGGCGTCGTGGGACAACGTCATTTTCACTTATGAGAAGGTGTTTTCCACCAATAACGACGGTCCACGAATCGTTTTCAGGCCGCAAGGGACTCGCCATCGACGCGAATATGTAACAACGACGAGAAGAAGTGACCGGCTGTCTGTTACCTGCTGGGGTTGGAATTCTGCGAGAGGGGCGGGAATTCTTCACAGGATAGAAGAAACTCTGCAATTCATAATGATGTGCTTGGCATGGGGTTCTGTGGTCTGGTGGATTAATCTTGTATTGATATATAAAACGTGTAGGTTCTCATACCATGCCAGGCGTAGATTTTTAACACACACAAGTAGCTCTTCTTCACCCCTAGTAACGCCAAGTGCAGAACGCCAGTAAGCTCCGTAGATAAATATCCGCAGTAAAGATAACATCCCTTCGCTGCCGACTGGGCATTCGTTTGAGCTGTGACAGATGGAGAAACCCCGTAAGGCAGAGATTCTGTCACCAGCAAGCCGTCGTAAACTAGAAAACGTATTTCATTTAATGATCCAACGGCCATGTAATTTCACAAGGCTCTTACTTTATTTGAAACTGAGACGTTGAAAATTGTGGTGCTGGACTGGGATTATAATTCGATTTTACTGAGTTCCCGAAGATTTCAAACTTTTCTAGGCGTCCTCGAAAGGCACCTATCTGTTTTCGAATCCTGACCAGCACAAAATATTCATTATTTCATGTCAAGCCCTATCATGTGCATTCCGAACTACTGGCGAAAAATAGTTGCATTTTCTACGTCTATTCGTGCGTTATCAGTTGTAACGTGTTCGTTTCAACTCACAGAAACATGATGAGCTTTTTATCACAACATTACAAGATCAAACAATTCTTTACATCTTTTCAAGTTCAAACATTCCTCTCTATCCTACTGGTGAAAACGGATTTGGGTTTGACGTTGTGTTCGTTGTGATCACCAACTACGACATGTTGTGGATTCAACTTCGAGCCAGCAGAGTATTTTCCATCACATCATTGAAAGTACAAACATGCCATTCCTAGATATTATTGGAAAATAATTTGATAGTTAAAGTTTCTTCATGACCACGTGTGCGAGGTTCAATTCTGTTCAGCACAGAACTTTTCGTCGCCTGATGTCTAGCTAAACATGAGCCCATCTCGCTACTAGTGAACCAACAATAGCTATTTATCGTCTGTTCCTGGCTAGAAAACGACGGTGCTAGATGCTGGGTTCGAATCCCAGTCAGGCAAAAACAATTCTATTGTCGATTAAGATTTCAGCATTTCGCTATTGGTGAAAACATTTTATAGTTAACTTCTGATTGCAGTCGCGCTCAAAAGTATCCGAACGACCTGTGTTGCATTTCACCTGATTCCCATGAGACCTACATAACGCAGCTGTTTAGCAGGTCCTAAACGCTCCCTGGTACAGTCGTTTGACTATTGAAAATGGTTCCAACAAATCACCACTACAAAACAATACTCTTTATCGCAATAACTCAAGATGTAAAGTAATACCACAATACTACAAATATCAGGGACCACCTCATCACAGATAAGACTGTCCTTAAGGCTTGTAAGCTCACATTTATTCCAATAAATGACATACCTGAAATGTTAGCATTCTCATTATTACGTCAGATAGGTAATGCACGTAGTAAGTTCGTCGTCTTCATGATTTCCTCTTCAAAGTAACATACCATACTTGTTATTTAACACAAAATGTCATTAAAAATTTAAGTTATTCACGAGCAGCTAGTTGAGAATATGTATGAATTTCAAATGACACGACGAACCGCCTTGTTCTGCATATGGATTCAAACCCAGGTCATGCAGGCTAGGCCATGGTGGCCGTGCGTTTCTAGGCACCGCGTGACTGCTACGGTCGCAGGTTCGAATCCTGCCTCGGGCATGGATGTGTGTGATGTCCTTAGGTTAGTTAGGTTTAAGTAGTTCTAGGTTCTAGGGGACTGATGACCTCAGATGTTGAGTCCCATAGTGCTCAGAGCCATTTGAAACACTCATGCAGGCTAAGATTTCGTGGCTCACAGAAATTAACAGTCATTCCTGACTAGGCATAAAGAGAGTGATATACCTCTTTTTTGGACGTTATCAGTTAGCAAATATCAACTTTAAATTACATAACGTAACATTTTTAACGGACGCGAATTCCTACCCAGCATCTATTGTCCCTGTTAACGAACTACGAGAGATGTTAAATATTGCTACTTCACAAGTAACGTACTTGAAATGCAGTGAGGTAAAGCTTTATGTTGGACAGGGATTCGAACCCAGAACCTAATCGGATTGTTATCCAAGCACAATCAACTTAGACATATCGGATTTTCTCGGCAGTAGCCAGATGTTCTAAGTGAAATGACGAGACGAAACATTAATTTTTCCTTCCCAGGACTCCAACCCGGCACGTATCGCTGTTATATTCTAGAGAAAAGGAACGTGAAGTACGGATTTGTTACACCGGCAGCGACATGTGAGCATGTTTGAATTAGAAATAATATGACGAAGTTTTCAGTGCTGACTGATAATCGAACCCCAAACATATCGTTGTTGACTACACACAAAGAGACGTCAGCTACCGAATTTTTCTCCACCAGCAGCTCGGAATAACATCCTTGAACTTACAGTAATCTCGCAAATAGTTCTATGTCTCACTGGGAGTCAAAAACGTCAGATATCGTTAGTGTTGACAACGAATGAAAATGCATTAAAAATAAAAATTATTATCCACCAGCAGATAGGTGTGGTCATGCTAGAGCTTGATAATACATAGTGAAAATTTTAGTGCTGGGCCAGGATTCCAACCCATTCATGCGCAATATGTGGAGATGTTGAGGAATCTGCAGTTTTGAACAAACGACAAGTTGTAGTCGAGCTGTATTGTCACGAAGGGATCATATTCCGCGTTAAGGGCGGTCTGAGTTGCATTCCCAGTTCAGAACCAATTTTATCGACATACAGAAGCTCAAATAAAAGTTGGAATAAGTGTCCTGTGACCATACACAGGGTTTGTTTCATCACTAGAAATAAGTAATTAGTACAAAAAGGTTACTGGTGATAGAGTTTCTACATGTCGCCACTCCTTACTTTATTGTGGTTCCACCTAACGTCTACTTGGTAGAGAAGGAATATCATGTTTAATGTGATTTTCAGACCACAATGCCATTATACCTTCTTCACTTAGCGTAGCCAGAAGAGAATAGAATCTGCCTCTCCCTATCAAAAAACATAGGCAGAAGTTGGAATCCAACCGAGACCAAAATCGTATAAAACTATCATCATTCCAACAGACCACCAAACCCTCTTCTCTACTACTCATTTCTCTATCATAACACCGTTGCGGCACACAAAATGAGAAGAATTCTGACACACAGGCTCCCTGTAGAGGTTTGCAGGATGTTCAGTACATTCATTTACTTGGTTGACCAAATCGCCATGAACTAGCTGCCTTGGCTATCCAGTGCATACATTCGACTCTATTTTGTAATCACCGAAATAAAATAACGTAACTGCCACCTACACAGGACTGCCAACAGTGTAGGATGCAGAAATTTAAATAGAAAGTGTTCCTTTCCATTTGAGCTAATCTATTGCGCTATCTGTTTGTTGAAATCATCGTGCAGTGCAAAATAAATGCTGTAACTGTCTGTCTCTCAGAAATCTAGATCCCACCATATGCATTATCTCACAGCATTGTGGAATGCCGAAGTTCTGGCTGTCATTGACTTCCAGATGTACTGTTGCTGTGTCACAGCTAGTAGCGTAATGGTAAGCGTCGCGCACCGTTGATAAGACGTTGCGTGTTCTGTAACATTCGCTACTACATTTTTTTTAAATGCAGTTTTGCTGTCTGATGAAGTTAACAATTTAATGGAACTTTGAACATAATTCTCTTCACTTCTCAACCCAAAATAGTCGCATGTGGAAAAAAGGCTAACTTCTGCGTCATTTTGTTCTTTTCAGGTTTAATAGACGGCCAGGCAGCAGATGCGTCTCGAAGCTTTTGTATTATGTATGGGAAGAGTGCATCGTGCCAAAATAGTCAGAAAAATATTTTCTACATTAGCTGTCGTCTGGTAGTGGTATTTTTATCTTCTTCAAACCTTGTTTGACAGCTTTAACCCAGAACAAGTTTTCTACATGCATGTAATCAATAAACTGCATGTGCATTGTCAGACTGTTATAGATAACATAAGAGAATTCGCATACATCGTTGATGATTAATTACTCTCTCATGTTTAGTATTGTTTTAACAACACTAAAAGTAACATTACGAAAACTGTAGACTGTATTGTAAGAAATGAAATAAAACTACCCACGATAACCTTAAGACGAAAGTAAGTCTGTTTTAACAAAACTGAGTATCTGTACACAAGCGTGCCTCTATCTGCACATATTAGTAAAATACTGCTCACTTAGATTTCGATTGGGTCTGTGTTTAAATGGTATGCTGTGTCATACTCAATAGGTATGCAAACGTGGCATTTCATAAATAAAGTTACGTATTCATAGAAACCCAAAATTTGCATGTCAGCAGCGGAAAGAGGCGTTACCTGTTGTACAGCATTGTAAGTTTTTCACCATTGTACTTTGAGCTGAAAGTAATTTCTTGCGATTTGCTAATCAATTTATTTCGTTTATACTTATCACCCTGGCATGGGAGTCTTAAGTGAAGAACATTATTGAATTTCGTATCGTTGACGGTCGATTCAAATTTCTTCAGAGACGCTTGTACTGTATAGCCGCTTGGCAGTCAGAAAGCCGAGATCTACGACCATTAACACAACTTACTGCGTCGAGTCGCCAAGAGGATTTGGTGTGTATAGGTTTTCTTCTGATTTTGTTACAGAATTTTTTCTGGGAACTCGCAGCACCATGAAATAATAACAAAAACAGCTCGCACGCGCTGCCTCTACCACAGTCTGAACTGACGATTCTCTTAATCGTTGGAACACGAGACACGGGCGTTACCACGGGGCCACGGACACACTGCTGCCAGCACGCCACTCTGGTCATGGTATTGGTCGCTCAGCCCCATAACGCATCGTGAAAGATATTAAAAGTTGTCACTTATGTGAAGAATAGCATTTCTTTAGCCAAAAAATTGAAATTTCGGCCTCAGTGTCTTACTTTACGTGAGGATTATATACCACAAGTCATTCAAATGGAAAGGGAATATCAAGTGAATTTAGCGAGTCAGTTCAGTACCATACGCGGAAATGTTTGTGACGATGTTGCCAATTCTCAGCTGTGCTAGGAACAGCTATGTAGCGTTATAGGAGGAGAATCCTGTGCTCGTGTCATAGGAGGACACGGAGAGGAGGCGCGGGGTTTGGTTATTATGCAGCGTTTTCTCCTACCAGCTGTGTCAAACATTCAGGTGTGTAATCTTCCATCACGATTGGAGTTTCCCATAAAATATATACGAATAAAACACTTACCTTGTTACTTTGTTACAAAAGATTATTTCAGTACAATAAAAAGTCTTTGGAAATCAACTTTGCCAACCTGTCACGTAAAGTAAGATAACAAACAATTTGCACCTCGAAATCGATTGCATCTATGTGCAGTCTTGTGATCATACAACTAGAATTTCATGAATTGCACGAGAACGTAGAAAAATGTTAGTGCGGATGGAAGCTGTAAGAAACACAGTTACCTAATTGTTCTGTAACGCGTAATAATCAATTCATTTGATAATTCAGAAGAGAAGAAATTAAAAATTATGCCCATTAAGACAGAAACTAAAGTGCAGATGCGGGCAGATCTGCGCTTTTTCGTCTTCAGATCTATACAAATAATGTATACTAAGCAGCGTATTCATTGCTTTCGTAATGTTTCCTTATTGTTTAGTCTTCTTATTATGAACTTCATCCACACCCATGAGTCTGATTTTTTCTTTGTATCCTTCCATCCACTATCTTAGTGTGTTATTGTTCGGTGTTCAAAAAGCAAAATACTATGCCTGCCCCCACGAGGTATTAAAATGAGGTCGCAAAAAAGCTAACGAATTATAATCAAAATTCAGTGAGACGCCAATTTGTCTGTCGTCATGGTGTTAAGTGGGCAGAAATAGTTGGGTGTTATTGTCGTCTTTTCTTATTGAGATTCTCATATTACCATGACACAAGACGCCGAAATAAATGTGTATATTCTCCGTGACGAAACATCCCACATACCATTCATCCTGATCCATTCGTTACGTACATCGGCGGCAATGAGTGATAGGAAAGCTGTTGTGGGGTGACGAATTACGATAACAGCGATAGTAATTACAAATTAATAATCAAGGATGTTTACTGCATTACAGACGATTAACAAAATAACCAAGAATGGCTGAGTGTTTAATTGGCGCACTGAGTAGATGTTCTTACCACTTTGTTACTGAATTCTGTTCTAGTTGTTTGCAGAGAGAAAACAAAGAACCCTGTAGCCATATATATCGCTAGTACAACGAGATATTACCTATCAAATATCCTTGCTTTACATTACGAGACGAACATGGCGTCACTGAGCTGATATTTGAAATACATTTCTGTTTTCTCTCTCTCTCTCTCTTTTAATTTTTATTTAAACTTTTTGAGGAAAGCATCGAGAAGTGCGATAATAAGCAAGTAGGCATATAACCTGTTTACAGTTATTTTCATCGGGATACATAATGCAAAAATACAACTTTTAAGTGTGTCATTGCGTAATTCCTGTTATTGACAGTCTATTCGTGAGCTTGCTCGCATTCAGTGGGGTGAAACCTATCACAGAAGCAAGCAAAACACAAATATTTCTTGCACCATGCGCAACACATAAACGAAATCTCGCTGCACTTACGTGTTGTCCTATATATTGCACGGAAAACATAACTGATTCATGTTGCTAAATACACCTCTATCAGATATCAATTTGGAAGCGTACCAAGTGTATAAAAGTATATTTTGGAATACGCAGAAAGGCCCATAGAGGTTTTCGACTGCAACATAGTCATGACCAAAATTGTAACTGGGGTCGACAGCATCGTCGTCGACCACCTTGACAACTCGAACGGTGACAGTACTCGGCCGGTTACTTACGTTTACTGGTATCAAAGCTACAGCATGAAAACACAAAAATGTTAATAACCCGAAGATCGTTAGTTTTGGAATCCATAGAAAGTAAAGCAGTCATCAGTCGCAAGAGTGGTTTGAACACCACAGTGCTTTAATAGGCACGGACTTGTTGGAGGTGGTATGCTGTTGCTTTCATCCGACCTTTGAGTTGACTTACCTAGCCAGTTAATAGGGTAACCTATAATTTTACGTGGCTTTCGGACCACAGTGCAAGTCGGCATTTTTCACATCAACAAACACTGCCCCAGGGGAAATAGGTGTAAAACGGCACATAAAAATCGTGGGACTGGTGAGGGATCGAACCTGAGACCTTTGTATCCATAGTCTTGCTCTTTATCACCTTGCCACCATGCAGCCAACACTGTGGTTGCTGCTTGCCATTAAAATTAAGGATCTCTCGTTTGTGCCGGCGTTGGCACTTTCGTGTCCCTTAGGAGACCTTACCTTTGGGATTACCCTCGTATACGTGTGTGTAAACGCCTTCCAATGTCCACTCAAGGAAGACAAGGATACCTAGTCTAGCTTCAATATTAAAAGTACGCCTTTGTTTGTGGAGAACTCAGACTTATGATGATAATCATTTAGAATATTTATCATTACTGTACCCATTGGTGTGAAACTCGTTTTCTACCAATGATTCCCACAGCTACAGGAACACTACTTTAATACCTCTTACACAAAATACTTACGCAGTGCTATCAAATGAAAAGATCAACCTGACACAAACTGTGGGAAGTTTGTTTTACAACCTTCGTAACTGGATAAAGAGCTTTTCCTGTTTGAGATATCTGTGAACGTTGCTGCATAAGACGATTTAAGAAGAAACTAAATTCGTTCAGCTACGCCAATGTTTAAAGAAATCGTGTTAACGGCACTAAATCGTGGTTTGTAAATCGTTTACCAGCCGTAC
Organism: Schistocerca serialis cubense; assembly: GCF_023864345.2. Lineage (NCBI taxonomy): Eukaryota > Metazoa > Arthropoda > Insecta > Orthoptera > Acrididae > Schistocerca > Schistocerca serialis. Next base: position 196,341,994 of record NC_064641.1, read on the forward strand.
TCTGCCGCATTTCGCTGGTTCGAAGGCAAGAAGCTTACTGACAAATTTCACAGAAGGAAAAGGGGGACGAAATGTCTCCCACTCGAGGGTCATGTTGTTTTACTTAAATGATTACAAAATCGGGTAAAATGAACAATGAGGTTGTCAGTATAAGCACATTACTGTTGTCAATATGATGATGCACTGCCCAGGTCCTGTAATGATAAAGGGCCCGTTTAGGTCAAGCATATTGTATACAGAAGTGGAAGAGAGAGCACCACTAAATTCTACAATCCGTATGCATTGCATACACACAGAAATTACTGTTACAGTGTACTTATGGAACCCAATGAATGAATTGCATATTTTCCGGTGAGAAACAGCACTGGCAAACAGTCTTCGCTATATTAGGTTACTTAAACTGGCGTCACTTTGAGCTAGAATTTATGGCCAGCGACTAAGTGTAAGGACAGTGAGTCGGATGCGGGTTTTGCAACTATGAAATACTTTCCTTACATTATGGAAGCGAATGTTAAATTTGAACTAATGTTGCCAAAATTTTGGACTTGGATAGCTTAGAATGAAAATCTTTCTGTTTATTGCAAAGGAAAACAATTGTTTTTTCTAAAACATCCTGTGTCATACACAACTTGAAACAGGTCACGTCGACCAAATCATATGGAAGAACCGACAGCCACGTATATTGGAAGGCAGTAAGATCCCTTGGCTTTTGGTTTGGCAACATTCGACAGCCATTTCTAAGCGCAAGTAAATGAGGAAAGGCAGCGCGTTTTCGTTATCAAGTAACGTCTTCATCAATTACTTTAGTTTTAATGTGATCTACGAGTAATTGCTGATGTTTGATATTAACATGAAAAGGATTCCGTAGACAGGGAAAGAACTTGTTCTTGGGCAACTACTTCTATAATGACCAAAAGGACTTAAATGATCTTCAAGCACGTGTTCCAGCAGCGGTATGAAGAAAATGATAGTAATAATGACGGTGATAATCGAATTATCAGGTATCTTCACACTTCACACAGGATTTTCTCGAACTAAGAAATTTCCTGAATTGGTGAAAATTTCAAAATGGCTTCAAATCGAGCCTATGACGCCTAGAAGAGTCTTTACATCCTGATGACATGAGAATAGCGTAATCTCCACGTCAGAAGCTTGCTTCTACTTAACCATTTAATAGACTCGCCTTTTTTTTCCACCGTGGCTAGTTTACTAAGCCAAGCACATCATCCGTTACAGCACACTCCTGGGGCTGAGAAATGTGGCCACAGTGGTCTGGTGGAACGAACTATCACAGGTGCAACGCGTGGGTTCAGGTATTTACTTTTAAGACGCACAAACAGATTTACTTTACCTGTGGTAACCTCAAGAGAAAGCTGTTATAATCCAGAATCCGCATTAAACATCACGTTCCTTCATTCCAAACTGGGCAGAGCCGGTTTACGTTGGAATATGACATAGGTGGAGGTCAGGGTAAACAGAAATACTTTAACCAGTAAACTTACTTACATTAGAAAATTTTATTTTATTTGATGAACTGATAGCCGTCTAAAGGAACAGGGCTCTTATTTTTCTTGTACTTGATTGAACTAGAGACGTTGAAAAATTTGGTGCTGGACTATGATTCGAATTCGTATCTCCTCTTTCGAGGATCTGAATCTCTCGGAACAGTATAGTTCAATCATTTCATTCCTTTTCCCAAGACTGCAGTCTTCTCAAGGTCTCCTCCAAAGGTAAATATGTGGGTCCGAATCCTGATCCAGTAGAAAAATATTCATAATTTCATTTCAAGTCCTATCACGTGCACACCGGCCTGCTAGTGAAAATTAACGTGCATTTTTAATGTCTGTACATGTTGCCAACAATTTCTGGACAAACACGCACACATCTTACTATTGGTGAGTAAGCAATTGATACTTAAGCAATATTCGTGGACAATAAAGAAGAACAATAGGAGTGCGGTTCGAGTGTCGCTCAGGCACAAAAATTTGTGTCCTTATTTTAGATTAAACACCTAGTAGCTGGCAAGAAAAACCAATACCTAACATTTGATTTTACTTAGTTAACAATCCGATTGCGTCTTGGGTTCGTATCTCCGTCGCAGAACTTCACATCATGCGCTTCATCTTTAAATTCATACACACTTCGTTACTTCTGAATTGAGGTATATCAGACATCTTTCATGGTTAGTTAACAGGGATGAAAGGGTCTTGATAGGAGTCCCGGTTTATTACAAAAATTGTCGTCTTTTATTTTCAAGTTTAGATTGGGTTACTGATATAGGGGAAAATTTCAGTACTCCATGACTCTTCATGGATAGTCAGCAATATGATATGATTAGATTAGATTAATACTTGTTCCACAGATCATGAGCTGGCCGCGGTGGTCTCGCGGTTCTAGGCGCGCAGTCCGGAACCGCGCGACTGCTACGGTCGCAGGTTCGAATCCTGCCTCGGGCATGGATGTGTGTGATGTCCTTAGGTTAGTTAGGTTTAAGTAGTTCTAAGTTCTAGGGGACTGAATTACCACGGCTGTTAAGCCCTATAGTGCTCAGAGCCAATTGAACCATTTGAGTCACAGATCATAAATATGACATTTCGTAATGATGTGGAACGAGTCATTTTAATGAAAGATTTCTTTACATACCAGTATTCAGTTTCTTTACAACAATATTTTACCCCCCCCCCCCCCCCCCCGCCTCTCTCTCTCTCTCTCTCTCTCTCACACACACACACACACACACAGACACAAACACCCACATTCTCTTTTTATTTTTGTTTGTTTGTTGTGCTCGACTATCGGCGAGGCACGAAAACGTTCGTGAATGAGTTTCTTAGTTTTGAGTACAGTTACGAAAGAAATATAAAACCAACTATGAGACTTATTGATTTATGGTACTTAGTAGCAGTCAGTTCTGACTATTATTAGCAACTAAGCTCCAGTCCCTAAACCTAGTTACAGAAATGCGAATCAGACGCATTACGTATTCCAGGCCGTAGCAGCCGCGTCTTTGAGGCGCCAGCTATGGTCACTTCCCAGGCCGCTGTAGGATCACATCGGTTCGTCTTCTTCCTGCGGTAATGTAACTGAGATTTGGCAACAACGCGAGGTATGTTTGGCAACTCTGTGATCGACAAGTTACTTCCTGGTGTGCACGGAATTAAGCCTCAAAGTTCACTTGATTTCTCGTGTCATTTCCATTGAATAACCTGAGTTGTTATCGCTTGAGGCGTAATAGAAGATGTAAATTTACTGTTTACAGCCCAGCAAAGTCATTGTACGTGGCAATCGCAACTAATCTAGTCCTGTAAATAGCGGTTACGAGTTCTAGTCACTATTGCCCTCGTAAGAGAAGGCGCAGATCATATCTATTCGCTAGCTCTGTGTTGCCGTGCTGACCTGTGGAAACGCGATTGTTGTGGTTCGCGGTTCTAGCCTTGTTGAATGCAACGTTTTTATCCCCTCGGTGTAAGAGCTGCAAGACGTCAGATCAAACATCGATAAGCAAATCGTAAGAAAATACTTTCAGCTCATAGTGCAATGGTGAAAAACTTACATTGCTGCACAACAGGTAACGCCTCTTTCCGCTGCTGACAAGCAAATTTTGGGTTTCTATGAATACGTAACTTTACTTATGAAATGCCACGTTTGCATACCTATTGAGTATGACACAGCATACCATTTACACACAGACCCAATCGAAATCTAAGTGAGCAGTATTTTACTAATATGTGCAGATAGAGGCACGCTTGTGTACAGATACTCAGTTTGGTTAAAACAGACTTACTTTCGTCTTAAGGTTATCGTGGGTAGTTTTATTTCATTTATTACAATACAGTGCACAGCTTTCTTAATGTTTCTTTTAGTGTTGTTAAAACAATACTAAACATGAGAGAGTAATTAATCATCAACGATGTATGCGAATTCTCTTATGTTATCTATAACAGTCTGACAATGCACATGCAGTTTATTGATTACATGCATGTAGAAAACTTGTTCTGAGTTAAAGCTGTCAAACAAGGTTTGAAGAAGAATAAAATGCCACTACCAGACGACAGCTAATGTAGAAAATACTTTTCTGACTATTTTGGCACGATGCACTCTTCCCATACATAATACAAAAGCTTCGAGCCGCATCTGCTGCCTGGCCGTCTATTAAACCTGAAAAGAACAAAATGACGCAGAAGTTAGCCTTTTTTCCACATGCGACTATTTTGGGTTGAGAAGTGAAGAGAATTATGTTCAAAGTTCCATTAAATTGTTAACTTTAGCAGACAGCAGAACTGCATTTTAAAAAAATGTAGTAGCGAATGTTACAGAACACGCGACGTCTTATCAACGGTGCGCGACGCTTACCGTTACGCCACTAGCTGTGACACAGCAACAGCACATCTGGAAGTGAACGACAGTTCCTCCAGAACTTCGGCATTCCACAGTGCTATGAGATAATGCATATGGCGGGATCTAGACTTCTGAGAGACAGACAGTTACAGCATTTATTTTGCACTGCACGATGATTTCAAAAAAACAGATAGCGCAATAGATTAGCTCAAATGGAAAGGAACACTTTCTATTTAAATTTCTGCATCCTACACTGTTAGCAGTCCTGTGTAGGTGGCAGTTACGTTATTTTATTTCGGTGATTACAAAATAGAGTCAAATGTATGCACTGGATAGCCAAGGCAGGTAGTTCATGGCGATTCGGTCAACCAAGTAAATGAATGTACTGAACATCCTGCAAACCTCTACAGGGAGCCTGTGTGTCAGAATTCTTCTCATTTTGTGTGCCGCAACGGTGTTATGATAGAGAAACGAGTAGTAGAGAAGAGGGTTTGGTGGTCTGTTGGAATGATGATAGTTTCATACGATTTTGGTCTCGGTTGGATTGCAACTTCTGCCGATGTTTTTTGATACGGAGAGGCAGATTCTATTCTCTTCTGGCTACGCCAAGTGAAGAAGGTATAATGGCATTGTGGTGTGAAAATCACATTAAACATGATATTCCTTCTCTACCAAGTAGACGTTAGGTGGAACCACAATAAAGTAAGGAGTGGCGACATGTAGAAACGCTATCACCAGTAACCTTTCTTGTACTAATTACTTATTTCTAGTGACGAAACAAACCCTGTGTATGGTCACAGGACACTTATTCCATCTTTTATTTGAGCTTCTGTATGTCGATAAAATTGGTTCTGAACTGGGAATGCCGGCCGCGGTGGTCTAGCGGTTCTAGGCACGCAGTCCGGAACCGCGCGACTGCTACGGTCGCAGGTCCGAATCCTGCCTAGGGCATGGATGTGTGTGATGTCCTCAGGTTAGTTAGGTTTAAGTAGTTCTAAGTTCTAGGGGACTGATGACCTCAGATGTTAAATCCCATAGTGCTCAGAGCCATTTGAACCATTTTTTGAACTGGGAATGCAACTCAGACCGCCCTTAGCGCGGAATTTGATCCCTTCGTGACAATACAGCTCGACTACAACTTGTTGTTTGTTCAAAACTGCAGATTCCTCAACATCTTCACATATTGCGCATGAATGGGTTGGAATCCTGGTCCAGCACTAAAATTTTCACCATGTTATCAAGCTCTAGCATGACAACACCTATCTGCTGGTGGATAATAATTTTTATTTTTAATGCATTTTCATTCGTTGTCAACACTAACGATATCTGACGTTTTTGACTCCCAGTGGAACACAGAACTATTTGCGAGATTACTGTAAGTTCAAGGATGTTATTCCGAGCTGGTGGTGGAGAAAAATTCGGTAGCTGACGTCTCTTTGTGTGTAGTCAACAACGATAAGTTTGGTGTTCGATTATCAGTCAGCACTGAACACTTCGACATATTATTTCTAGTTCAAACATGCTCACATGTCGCTGCTGGTGCAACAAATCCATACTTAACGTTCCTTTTCTCTAGAATATAACAGCGATACGTGCCGGGTTGGAGTCCTGGGAAGGAAAAACTTAATGTTTCGTCTCGTCATTTCAGTTAATACATTTTGCTACTGCCGAGATAAACCGATATGTCAAAGTTGATTGTGCTTGGATCACAATTCGATTAGGTTCTGGGTTCGAATCCCTGTCCTACACAAAGGTTTACCTCACTGCATTGCAAGTAAATTACTTGTGAAGAAGCAGTATTTAACATCTCTCATAGTTCGTTAACAGGGACAATAGATGCTGGGTAGGAATTCGCGACCGCTAAAAATGTTTACGTTATGTAATTTAAAGTTGATATTTGTTAACTGACGCTGTCTAAAATCGAGGTATATCACTCTCTCTATGTGTAGTCAGCAATGACTGTTAATTTCCGGCAGTCACGAAATCTAAGTCTGCATGACCTGGGTTTGAATCCATATGCAGAACGAGTCGGTTCGTCGTGTCTTTTGAAATTCGTACATATTCTCAACTAGCTGCTCGTGAATAACGTAAATTTTTAATGATATTTTGTGTTAAATAACAAGTATGGTATGTTACCTTGAAGAGGAAATCATGAAGACGACGAACTTACTACGTGCATTACCTATCTGACATAATAATGAGAGTGCTAACATTTCAGGTATGTCAGTTATTGCAATAAATGCGAGCTTACAAGCCTTTAGGACAGGCCTATCTGTGATGAGGTGTTCCCTGATATTTTTAGTATCGTGGTATTACTTTACATCCTGAGTTATTGCGGCACAGAGCAGTGTTTTCTAGTGGTGATTTGTTGGAACCATTTTCAATAGTCAAACGACTGTATGAAGTAGCGATTAGAGGACCTGCTAGACAGCTGCATTATGTGGGTTGCATGGGAATCAGGCGAAATTCAATCCAGGTCGTTCGTATACTTTTGAGCATAACTGTACTTCGTTTACAATACGAATAGGTGCTGGGTTCGCATCCCTCTCAAAAGCTTTATATGATAGCATTTCAATTTTAAACATGAGCATACCTTGTTCCTTGTGAATGACACCATATTAAACGTCGTTGGGGGTAGTTCCCAGGACGGTAACTGTTATGACAGGATTCCAAGTTCAGTACAAACATTTTCGTCACTTATTTTCAGGATCTGAATTGATAACCGATACTGGTGCAAACGTCTATACTTCACGTCTCTTTATGCCTAGTGATCCGATCTCAATAAGGCACAAACAAAGCTTAGCTTAGTTAGCAATGGCTTAGGTGCTGGGTTTGAATCCACGTCCAGACGGACGACGTTGGTCATGTCATTTAAAGTTCAAATTAGTGTACACATAGCTGTTGATGTGTTATGAAAACAATGATATTACTGGTGATTCGCTGTTAATGTTGAGATTTCCTTAGAGTGCTTGTTGCCGTTAATCGCGTTTTTCTACTGGTTTGTCCAATATCCAGTTTCCACAGCCACTCGCCATTGAGCGACTTTCAGCACGTGGATGGAAAACCTTTTAGAGAGCGAAAAACTTTTTTCCAATTGTCATACAGCTTTGTAACTCCACATATTGTCTCAAGTATTTAATTTTGACTAATGATTACTGTACGATATATGTAAAATAATCAGTTTTCTCAGAACTTTTGGAATGTCATTTGTTGTAATTGAGGTTAGTTTATGAGTGTTATGGGGTGTCTCATCGCTAAGAACGTATTTTCTAATATGTTTTGTATGACGATATTAGTTGACGCTTAGACTGACTGCTAAAAAGACCTTTTGGTCTCTTAGTAGTCTCTTGCGGTACCCATTGTGTGTAGTCAAACGACTGTACCCCATGGGGTTTTGGTGTTTAGAGGACCTGCAACACAGCTACGTTATGTTGGTTGTATTCGGCAGTGACCCACTTTTTTTGCTGTCAAGTGTACAATTCATTATGGGCTAACATATCAACTGGACTCAGAAAACTTACAATTTTACAGCGGTCTGTGAAACGGTGATCCAGTTTGTTAGAAGATGTTGTTACAGCCTTCACTCTGATGTTAAAGTTACACACAAACAATGGGTCGCCGACCTTCCCCTTGAATTCGCGCCTCCCGCAATTCTGTACACGCGCCTGACGCCTATGCGCGATCACTCTGATGTTAAACTTACACACAAACAATGGGTCGCCGACCTTCCCCTTGGATTCGCGCCTCCCGCAATTCTGTACACGTGCCTGACGCCTATGCGCGATCTGTATACTGATGCTCGCTCTCTATCAGTTTCGTTGGATGGTTTCGGAGGTGATTCGCTCAGGGAGCAGCTCGTCTATGGTCCAAAAATAGCTCTAGGGAGATTAAATCGGACAGGCCACGATTAATGAGGCTGGAATGACCTTGATGGCCTCACACTGAATATTATTAAATGCAAGATTTTACCACGGGAAAGAAAAGTTCCAGCGTTTTTGGACCTATCATGACATACTATCATATGGAGTAAGGAGTAATGGTAACACCATGATCGAAACAAAATCTCTGGAATTTCCTAAATGTAATTCCAGAGCATTATCACTTACTAGGGAGCTCGATGGGTTCAAAGACTTTGGTAAGATGCTGTAGAGATTTGACACTAGTGGCCCATTGGCCGCTTATTAACCAGCTAAAATGGGAAAACCCGTCCACCATCACCAAGATGAACAGCTCTCCCCCTCCCAGGTAGTCCGTAAAGAGATGGTCCATGGCTCTGCTCTCATGAGAAGACTCGAGAAGACCTTTGTGTGAATTAGAATTGGATTTCCCTTTTTTGCAAAACTGACACTCGCACACTAACGGAAGTGTATCCTTATACACGGACGCTAAACCAAATGTTATCTAATTTTGGCTTAGGTTTTATGGAAACGTAGACGACCACCCACCAAGGAGCTATGAAAATACGTAAAAACAGCGGAAACCAATACTTGAGGCTAACAAGTTTTGAATGGCTTTCACCCATCCCCTTTTGACACCAATACATTTATTAAGAACATACGCGTCTATGTTGTCGCCATTTAAAAGCCGTTTTTTATTTAAAAAATGCGGGACTCTTTTTCCTGTCTCCTCCTGAGATCGCAAAAGAGTTCAGGAACTTTAGTCAACACAGTGCCACCCAAGGCAAGTTGCCCACCATCCTCCGCATATTATGGGGAGTTGCAATCGTCATACATGCGACTTAATACGCCGGCCATGCTATTGCCTCGACCCCTGATATGATGAACTTTAAAACGGAAATGCGAAGCCACGGGTTGCCCAACGAACCACCCTCGCAGTTTTTCTGGGTCAGGCCAGTACCCATCTCAACGCCTGATTATCGGTCTAGAGCACAAATTCCATATGCTCTAGGTAGAACTTAAACTCCTTCAAAGCGAAGAGAACTGCTAAAGCTTCCCACTCGTCCACGAATATTTTGATTCAGAGGCAGATAAGCAGCGCGATGAGTAGGCGACGGGACGCTACTGCCCCTGATGTTTCGGAGGAATACCGATGCTACCCCAGGATTGGATGCGTTGGTCTAGACAGTGAAGTGTTTGCCAATATCTGGGATAACTAACACAGGATGTAATGTCGCGAGTCAATAAGCAATAGCATTTATTGCACTACTTTGCAATACGGCTCGTAGCTTTGGAGCCGTTGGCGGTGATAGAAACAGCCACTTGTATCTTACGTGACTCACTCGCACCTGTCGCTAGCCTAGCCGTGGTAAGCGGTACCTGTGTCAGTTCGAGCGACAGAATAGTCAAGCCCCTAAGAATCTAAATAAACTATATTAAGTATTATTCAATTTAGTTAAAAGTCAATATACTGGTGGTTCATGGTGTGGGTTCCTGTAGTCATGTCCTAGTTCACGAACCACGGGCAACGTATGAGTGGCCAAGTAAGTGGTCCCGATAGTCGGGATACCAGTTATTTTGGAATAAGGCTGGGCATCTCGGACATATTCTGAGTTGTGGTCACCTTTGTGCTCATACAGCAAAGACTACCAAATCCACCGGTTAGTCCCTCGACCGTTAGGGGTAGAACTCAATGGGACTCGGGGCAAGTAAGGCTAGCAACCTGCTTCCCTGGTACTTTAAATATGATGCTGGCAACAATCAGAGCAAAATGCCTCGGACCTTTGGAGGTGACGGAGTCCCACCTCTAACTGACAAACCAGGGACTCCTAAGATACGACTCGGCAAACAAATGGTAATGAGATGGGGAGCTATTAATATCAGTGGGGGCTACTCTGGGAAGAAGGTAGAGCTGGCAGAGGCTGCAAGTAGGATGGGTCTGGATGTTTTAGCTGTTAGTGACATTCGGGTAAGGGGTGAGAAAGAAGAGGAAGTGGGAGAATACAAGGTCTACCTGTCAGGAGTCAAAGCAGGAATAGCACAATGGGGTGTAGGGCTTTACATCAGGAAAGAAATGGAACCCAGCGTAGTAGCAATAAGGTATGTAAACGAACGAGTGATGTGGTTAGATTTGACAGTGTTTAGCAAGAAAATTAGGATTGTGTCAGTATATTCGCATTGTGAAGGGACAGATCAAGATAAGATGGATAGTTTTTATGATGCACTCAGTGATGTAGTTGTTAGAGTAAAGGACAAGGACAGTGTTCTGCTCATGGGTGATTTTAATGCCAGGATTGGAAATCGAACAGAAGGGTATGAAAAGGTTATGGGTAAATTTGGAGAGGATATGGAGGCCAACAGAAACGGGAAACAACTCTTGGATTTCTGTGCCAGTATGGGCTTAGTAATCACAAACTCCTTTTTTAAACATAAGAACATTCACCGGTATACTTGGGAAGGCAGGGGAACCAGATCTGTCATTGACTATATAATAACAGATCAGGAATTCAGGAAGGCTGTGAGGGACACACGTGTATTCAGGGGATTCTTTGATGACACTGATCATTATTTAATCTACAGCGAAATTGATATTGTCAGGCCGAAAGTGCAGGAGGTCAGGTCCATATGTAGGAGGATAAGAGTGGAGAAACTTCATGATAAGGAAATCAGGCACAAGTACATAACAATGATCTCAGAATGGTACCAGTTAGTTGAATGCAGTCAATTACAGTCATTGGAAAAGGAATGGACAAGGTACAGGGACACAGTACTAGAAGTGGCTAAAGAATGTCTTGGAACAGTAGTGTGTAAAGGTAGGATGAAGCAAACAGCTTGGTGGAATGACACAGTCAAGGCAGCCTGTAAAAGGAAAAAGAAGGCATATCAAAAATGGCTACATACTAGAACTCAGGTAGACAGAGAAAGTTATGTTGAAGAAAGAAACAAAGCCAAACAGATAATTGCAGCATCCAAGAACAAATCTTGGGAAGACTTTGGAAACAGGTTGGAGACTTTGGGTCAAGCTGATGGAAAACCATTCTGGAGTATAAATAGCAGTCTTAGAAAGAAAGGTAAGAAGGAAATGACAAGTATTTTGGACAGGGCAGGAAAACTGCTTGTGAATCCTGTGGATTCCTTGGGCAGATGGAGGGAATATTTTGAAGAGTTGCTCAATGTAGGTGAAAATACGATCAGTAATGTTTCAGATCTCGATGTACAATGGGACAGGAATGAGGACGGAAATAGGATCACATTTGAGGAAGTTGTGAAAATGGTCAATAGACTGCAGTGCAATAAAGCAGCTGGGGTGGATGAAATTAAGTCGGAACTCATCAAATACAGTGGAATGTCAGGTCTTAAATGGCTACACAGGATAATTGAAATGGCCTGGGAGTCGGGACAGGTTCCATCAGACTGGACAAAAGCAGTAATCACACCAGTCTTTGAACATGGAAACAGAAAAGATTGTAACAACTACAGAGGTATCTCTTTAATCAGCGTTGTGGGTAAAATCTTCTCAGGTATTGTTGAAAGGAAAGTGCGAGTACTAGTTGAGGACCAACTGGATGAAAATCAGTGTGGGTTTAGGCCTATTAGAGGTTGTCAGGACCAGATCTTTAGCTTACAGCAAATAATGGAGAAGTGTTATGAATGGAACAGGGAATTGTATCTATGCTTTATAGATCTAGAAAAGGCATATGACCGGGTTCCTAGGAGGAAGGCCTCGTGATGACTGGGTGTTGTGTGATGTCCTTAGGTTAGTTAGGTTTAAGTAGTTCTAAGTTCTAGGGGACTGATGACCATAGATGTTAAGTCCCATAGTGCTCAGAGCCATTTGAACAATTTGAACCTAGGAGGAAGTTATTGTCTGTTCTACGAAATTATGGAATAGGAGACAAACTTTTGCAAGCAATTAAAGGTCTTTACATGGATAGTCAGGCAGCAGTTAGAGTTGATGGTAAATTGAGTTCATGGTTCAGAGTAGTTTCAGGGGTAAGACAAGGCTGTTGTTCATATTATATATGGATCATATGTTGAAAACAATAGACTGGCTAGGTGAGATTAAGATGTGTGAACACAAAATAAGCAGTCTTGCATATGCGGATGACTTTGTTGTGATGGAAGATTCGATTGAAAGTTTGCAAAGTAATATTTCAGAGCTAGATCAGAAATGTAAGGACTATGGTATGAAGATTAGCATCTCCAAAACGAAAGTAATGTCGGTGGGAAAGAGATATAAACGGATTGAGTGCCAGATAGGAGGAACAAAGTTAGAACAGGTGGACAGTTTCAAGTACTTAGGATGCATATTCTCACAGGATGGCAACATAGTGAAAGAACTGAAAGCGAGGTGTAGCAAAGCTAATGCAGTGAGTGCTCAGATACGATCTACTCTCTTCTGCAAGAAAGAAGTCAGTACCAAGACTAAGTTATCTGTGCACCGTTCAATCTTTCGACCAACTTTGTTGTATGGGAGCCAAAGCTGGGTGGATTCAGGGTACCTTATCAATAAGGTTGAGGTAACGGATATGAAAGTAGCTAGGATGATTGCAGGTACTAGTAGATGGGAACAATGGCAGGAGGGTATCCACAATGAGGAAATCAAAGAAAAACTGGGAGTGAACTCTATAGATGTAGCAGTCAGGGCGAACAGGCTTAGATGGTGGGGTCATGTTACACGCATGGGAGAAGCAATGTTACCCTAGAGACTCATGGGTTCAGCAGTAGAGGGTAGGAGGAGTCGGGGCAGACCAAGGAGAAGGTACCTGGATTCGGTTAAGAATGATTTTGAAGTAATAGGCTTAACATCAGAAGAGGCACCAATGTTAGCACGGAATAGGGGATCATGGAGGAATTTTATACAGGGGACTATGTTCCAGAGTGAACGCTGAAAGGCATAATCAGTCTTAAATGATGATGATGAAGATGATGATGATGATGATGATGATGATGTCAATACACTGACCTTAGTTATCCAAAAGAAGATTGTGTAAAAATCTCAGCTTTCTAGCTGGCATATTTTCAGAGTTAGAGAAAATTACCTAAAACACCCCAAACCGACACTTGTAAGATTAAAGTCAGTTAGGATTCATAACAGTTTGTCATTTAGTATCATGTGGAATCATTACTTAAGCTCACTGCATGTTAGGTCAATTTGTTTAGAGTTTCATAATTAAAATCGTTAACTATTTTTCATTTTCATAATATGAAATTCAGAGAAGATCAGTATTTATTTAATGTGTTGTTGTGTGCGTGAATGAGAATGAGTGAGAATGTGTATGTGGGACATACGAAAAAAATCAATATTAACTCATGTTAAACATTACGTAACTATGTCATGTGAAAGTGTTAAGCAAGCAAGTTGCAATGAAAAAAGAAATTTTCCCACCGTGCTGATGACGTATGTCTAAGGGTACTTGCTTTTGTAAGAAGGCAGCCAGGATAGCCATTTGCTGGGTAATAGTTTTCTAAAGTTATTCCAAGATTAGTTTTCTTTTCGTTTGGTTTTGTACAACATTTTATTAATATTTGCATGATGAAGTGACGTAAATGCATCTGTGAATAATGATTGGCGTAGGACACTTTTAGCGCGAAATTGGACTCGAAGGATTGTTTTGATTGGCTGATCATTTTGAACAACCAATCAGGGTTAAGCATTTCCCTCGCATTGCAGGTACTTATAGGCTGTGAGAGGAGCAGCATTCAGGTCAGTCACTGGCTAGCTATCGGACATGCAGGTCATGTTGGACGTGTCCGTCTACATTATGAGTAAAAAGAAGAAGTTATTGGTTTCTCGCATCCGCATTGTATTGCCGTGAAAACAGTTGCATATACGGACAGACTGTGAAAATTTGAGCTTGGTGGAGTGATTTGTTAGAGAGATAAACGCGTGTGAACTTTCGGCCTTTGTAAAATTTCGCGTGGTATGTTTCATATTCATCTATGGAATATTTGGCGAGCAGTTTCTTTATTAGAAATCCACTGAAAATGGACCGATTGTGAAACTCGTATATTGTAGCAGAATAAGGACTTTAAATCGCATAATAAATTGTGTCGGACTTACGTGCATTTCTGGCTGCCTTGTGTGTGTACTGGGTTGTATGAACTGTGAGATGAGAGCAGTGATATTATTCGTTAATTAAATACGGGCTGCCATTTTTCTAAAGAGATGAAGCAGTCGCTCTCCACCCGAAATTTGTTATAAGATAATACAGGCTGTAAACCACCACATCATAAAAATAGTCATAAACGGATCTCCCAAAATATGGTCCAAAAGACGAGACAACACGACCCCGTATGTACACAATAGGAAAGGAACCCGATTTAATTCGTAAAGGTTCCAAACCGAGCGAGGTGGCGCAGTGTTTATCACAATGGACTCTGATTCTGGAGGACGACGGTTCAAACCAGCGTCTGGCCATCCTTATGTAGGTATTCCGTGATTTCCCTAAATCTCTTCAGGCAGATGTTGGGACGGTTTCTTTGAAAGGGTATTACCGACTTCCTTCCCCATCCTTCCCTAATTCGATGGAACCAATGACCTTGCTTTTTGGTCCCCTACCCCATATCAACGAACGACGCAAAGGGGCCAATCAGTACAAAAGGCAATTACAGGAATCGTCAAGTGGTCACACACATAATGAAACATCAGGTTTCGCATTATTTTAATGTGGGAGCAATTCTTAACAGGAAGACGGGTACCTCTTCCTGGCCCCGTCCTATGGCATCAGATGTTCGGCCGTGGGCCCTTCTTCAGGGGATACGACCACACAAAAGTCTACTATCAAATGGCTCTGAGCACTATGGGACTTAACATCTGTGGTCATCAGTCCCCTAGAACCTAGAACTACTTAAACCTAACGAACCTAAGGACATCACACACATCTATGCCCTAGGCAGGATTCGAATCTGCGACCGTAGTGGTCACGCGGTTCCAGACTGAAGCGCCTAGAACCCTACGGTCACACCGGCCGGCAGTCTACTATCACCACACTTGAAACAGACTTTAGGTTGAAGCTTATGAAGCGCAAGGCCTGCGGCCTCCTGCTGGTTCCCCTCAGATGGGGGATAACTAGGCAACCTCCCATATTCCGTTGCTCATCAGCAAATCTGAACCCTCCCATCTCGACAACTAAGATGGAACGTTTTCTGGAAAAAGTCACGTGTAACTGGTCCTCAGGCTCTAATATGGTGTATCCACGTCACCTTCAACTGCTTACTACCCCAGAACTAGCACAGCAGTGCAGATCTCATCAGTATATTTAGGTGATGTCTAGTGCTGGGACTGCACACGCCAGAATTGCTTGTGTTCCAACTCATGCCTGATTCGGGGCGACAACTTCAGTTAAAGAACGCACCGTCTCAAATCACGGAGGGAGCCTTCACTCTGCATAATTTGAGAGAAAATCTTATTGCTTAAAGCCCTGGGGGGGTTAACGGATATAGAAGCTGAAGAACAAGGGGATGTGAAGTGCGTAATATATCGGCATGAACTATATAATACAAATTCAACCTTTTCGATAGAAAGCTCGTTAATCTCTTGTAGTAGACGCAAGATGGGTTTTGACAACCTGGCATTAGAGGAGGTCACATTTACTGATAAGCAAAAGTCTTACAGAAAAGAGGTGTCATTAATTATGGACCCACTGTCATTGAGGACAAATATATAGTGCAGAATTTTCCAGCTGCACTAGACAGCGAGTTAACTTTGATGTTTGTACCAAGCTTGGTGTGAGGGAGAATTAAGCCCCACAAATCAAATATTTCCACACCCAGATTGTTTGTATTATTGTCCTATAACGGTACAAAACAGTTGTGATTAAAATAACACTACAATATGAGTTTTGACCTACATCTGCCCGTGTTACACTAGTGTACAAAAAAGAACTGTGAGAATTTACTGACCAGGACTGCGATGCCAAGGCTATTTGAACAGGTTTACAGACTGTATCTCCATAATAAACTACTAAATAACAGTATGTTTGTTCACCAATATCACATTTTATGACACTGTAGCACATCAACCCATACTAAAATGGTGCATTTTGGTGAGATCTTTAATGCGTTGTATAACTCAAACTGCATATTTTTGCAATATGCAGGCATAACTTCCAAACACACCAAATACTATATACCGAGTGAGGTGGCGTAGCGGTTATCACATTGGACTCGCATTCTGGAGTATGACAGTTCAAACCCACGTCCAGCCATCCAAAAGTAGGTTTTCGGTGAGTTCCCTAAATTTCTCCAAGTAAACGCCAGAGTGTTTCCTTTGAAATGGCACGGCTGATTTCCTTCCCAATCCTTGACACCATCCGAGGTTGTGCTCCGTCTCTAATGACCTCGGTGTCGACAGGAAGTTAAGCATGATCATTCCTTCCTTTACCAAATAAGATATATAAAAACTGCATGCTTTGCTTATGTCTTACAATGGTGGTTATGATTCCACAGATAGAAACATTACCATTACAGCTCTCCGAAATTTGACCTTTGCACCAAAATAAAATTATCTCTATTGCTTATCAAAATATATAAAAATTTCTTTTTTTAACAGTGCGAAAGATATGTGCTCTCACAGTTCTACATTAATTACAGTAAAAAATTAATAATAGTAAAAAATTTATAGTAGTAAAAAAATCAAACAGTGCTCGCTTATTGGAACTACTGCTGATAGACATACGTTCAGTTGCAGTAGGCAAAGATTATAACTCTATCACTGTACACACAATTTCAAGAAATCAGAAATCGTCTGCATTATTAATCAATCATTATTAATCAAATTTCTACTACAACATTAAGAAACACACGTGGCACTACTGACCTAGATTACACATTGTGCATCACTCGTCAACATAAATAGTTTGACCTTCGTATCATGCATTAAAGAACCATCAAATATCTGTATTATTTTGCAAAACACTCATGGCACTACAGATCTAAGTTACATGTTGAGGTGCACTTGATGAGGAATGACTTATGTTGTCACACAGAAGAAACTACATAACAGATGAAATACAATTTTCAACAGTAGAAAAATACATTTATGTAGACAGGAACGAGGGTTGCAATGTTTTCAACGACCCACTCCTAGCTACTTTTCGAAGTCAGCCATATATTGTAGCAACTCGTTGCCATGGTAAGAAATTTATGTTCCAGTACAAAAAATTTGTCATCTTCTCATGATAATGTTAACTTATGCTGCCACACGTTGGATCCTACGTGACACTATAATGAAGTAGGATGCCGAACAGCAGTTATAAGATGCGAATTTAATACACAGTCATCGACACCAGGTGGTTTGTTACATCATAAAAAAATTGCCCTAACAGAAGTGTAACAAATTACCCCTTACATCGCCGTAAATAGCCCTAACTTGTATCGTATTATCTCATACAGTTCCATGTATGGTATGGGATAAGTTGTTGCACCATAACAACTCTGTAGGGGGACAGTAGACATGGTGACTGCTATTACTTTGAACATGACGAGTACCTTACCAGGAAAGCATGGAGAATACTACTGGGGTACTGAGGGTCAGTTGGCATGGCAATTTTTATGGTGTCATTGGGGCTAATTGTTGCAGTATAAAACTGTACCTGTGTCACATGGATGGTGACGTATGGGACAAATTGTTGCAATTTCACTGGGATTAGCTGTTACGGTGTGACAGCGTGACCTGTGTCACATGCGTGTATGGAGCAATTTGTTGCAACAACTTTGGGGCTAGTTGTTATGGTGTAGCAGCCTGCCCCAAGCCACCTAATTTCTGTTAAATCACTGTGTTGAAACTAATGTTCAGCATGTTATTTCAGTGAAATGCCATGCCGTCCCCATTGTGCGACAGCATAAGCCAATCCTCGGCGAGTTTAGCTTCATCTGTAAGTTAGTTCACGAACAATATATGTAATTTGATAATTACTGCAAATTTTTGTTTCTTTAAATGGTGATGCAAGGAACAACCTATTTTCATCAGCAAGTGCAGTTTAACAGGTAAATTATATTAGTATTGCTATGGTGTTTGGTGAAGTTATAGCGGTAATTCTTCCGCCAACTTGATAAAACTTTGGTTTCTATAAAGTGTAATACAATGACTGAGCTACGCTCATTGCCAGTACAGCTGAACCCGTAAGTCAGATCAGCAGTAGTGCTAATAAAAGAGCGCTGTGTATTTGTTTTATTTACCACTCCAGAATAGTAAAGTTACAACAGTGGTGTTAGTATATTTTCTACAGTTCAGTAAATATATTCATGTACTTTGAAAAGGAATACAGTATTTAATCACCCTGTTCACTAAGTGTGGTACGAATTTCTAACTCCCAAGTAGGAGGCACAGATGACAAAGGTAGGGATTGGGTGTTTGGTTTTAATGGCCAGTAAAATAATGCGTTTAGCTGTTTCATTTTAATGCTTGGTAAAATGCTGGAGTGTGACTGAGGGACCTAAGTATGTGTACGTTTTCTTAAAAGATTTGTGGTTGGCCAATGGATGTTGTTTAAGAATTTAAAAATAATTTGATTTGTCATTACGGTACTGGGCTGTCATTTGGATATCTAAATATTGGTGTGTTGGTTTAGAAGTTCTCTGTTTATGAAAATTGCTTTTATTTTGTTCTATCATGTCCATATTTTTTGCAAACTAAGAGCCCATATTTTGAATTTAAGTATTTGAAGAACAAATATTAAAATTCAGTTTCAGTCAGGTTCCATATTTTTATCGTTATTGTTTTTGTTCTTCAGGCGCATCCTTAGAATATTACAGTTTTCTTAACATATTTATTAGTGCTCTGTTGCATTTTTGTTCTCAAATTTCTCTTTTTCGGTTTTCTCATAGAATCTTCTTGTTCACTGTCCCTCGACAACATCCAATAATATTTTGCGATTATAGTTTGATTCTTTCTTACCTACTACCTCTTCTGTCCGCCTCGATAGCTGAGTGGTGAGTGCGACGGAATGCCGTGCAAAGAGGCCCGGGTTCGAGTCCCGGATGGGTCGGAGATTTCCTCCGCTAAAAGCCTGGGTTTTGTGTTGTCTTCATCATCATATCATTCCCGTCGAAGTGGCGTCAACTAAAAGGACTTGCACCAGGAGACCGGTCTACACTACGGGAGGCCCTAGTCACATGACATTTCATTTCACTATCTGTTCTCAACCTGTTAATGACCTGACAGAAGATCTTCTTTTTTGCTCTTCACTGTAAAGTTCCATATTTTCATGAAGTATTCAATATGTGAGTATAAGAAGTGGAAAAATAAGGGTGGAAGACCAATAAGGAAGTGCACGGCTTAAAAAGGGTGTAATACAGGGATGTAGCCTTTCGCCCTTGCTATTAAAACTATACGTTGAAGAAGCAATGACGGAAATAAAGAACCCTTCGAGAGATGGATTAAATTCAAACTGAAAGGAAATCAGTGATACGATTTGCTGGTGACATTGCTATTCTCACTTAAAGTGAAGAGGAATTACGGGATCGGCCAAAAAGAAATGAACAGTCTTATGATTACAGAATATGAATTGAGGCTAATAGAAGAAAGGTGAAAGTAATGAGAAGCAGCGGAAATGAGAAGAGAGAGAAACTTAACATCAAAATGGATGATCATGAAGTAGAAGAAGTTAAGGAATTCTGCTACCTAGGCAGGAAAATAGCCCTTGATGGACAGAGCAAGGAGGATATCAAAAGGTGAGTAGCACTGGCAAAAAAGGCATTCCTGGCCAAGAGAAGTGTACTAGTATGAGAAACAAAGTCCTCAATTTGAGAAATAAATTTCTGAGGCTATGCGTTTGGAGCACAGCATTGTGTAGTACTGAAAGATGGACCATTGGAGAACCGGAAAGGAGAGAATCAAAGCATTTAAGATGTGGTGCTATAGAACGTTGAAAATGAGGTGGATTGATAAGGTAAGCAATACGAAGGTTCTCCGCAGAAGTGGCGAGGAAAGGAGTAAATAGAAACCGCAGACAAGAAGAAGGGACAGGATGACAGGACATCTGTTAAGAGATTAGGGAATAACGTCAGTTGTATTAGAGGGAGATGTAAAGAGGTGAAACCGTAGAGGAAGACAGAGATTGGGATATATGCAACAAATACTTGAGGATGTATGTTGTAACTACCACTCTCACTGCAGTGAGAATACTGATAACTCAAGTGGGGGGGGGGGGGGGAAACAAAGCCGACGTTTGTATTCTTGTTACGATACAAATTTTTGAAATTTTTCAAGAAAGTGTTGACAATGTTCATGTAATTTGGATGTTCTTTTATTCCCTATAAAGTTTTCAGTAATAGTGCGGCAAATTTTTCATTTTAATCTCGTATTCGTAATTCTTTATCAGTTTGTGAAACTGAGGACTAACAAGAATTCAAACTTCCGGTTTTTCTTGATTACTGAAAGAAAATTTCATATCATAATACTTGAAGTGGGTTCCATGTTGTGGCTGAGTCACTATAAACTGCTTGATGGATCCCAGTTTGATATTTAGTGGTGGAAATAATATTTTTTGAATTCTACAGGGACATTAATTAAGACGGTTTTATTTGCAGGCATGAAATACCTCCCATTTGGCCAAACCTTCTACACTTCAGTGCTTTTGCTCCATTTCCATATAGATGCATGCTAACCAAAAAGGGCTTCCTATAACTAGAAATAAGATACACTACTGGCCATTAAAATTGCTACACCACAAAGATGACGTGCTACAGACGAGAAATTTTACCGACGAAGAAGATTCTGTGATATGCAAATGATTAGCTTTTCACAGCATTCACACAAGGTTGGCGACACCTTCAACGTGCTGACATGAGGAAAGTTTCCAACCGATTTCTCATACACAAACAGCAGTTGACCGGCGTTGCCTGGTGAAAGGTTGTTGTGATGCCTCGTGTAAGGAGTAGAAATGCGTTCCATCACGTTTCCGACTTTGATAAAGGTCGGATTGTAGCCCATCGCTGTTGCGGTTTATCATATCGCGACATTGCTGCTCGCGTTGGTCGAAATCCAATGACTGTTAGCAGAATATGGAATCGGTGGATTCAGGAGGATAATACGGAAAGCCGTGCTGGGTCCCAACGGCCTCGTATCACTAGCAGCCGAGATGACAGGCATCTTATCCGCATGGCTGTAACGGATCTTGCAGCCATGTCTCGATCCCTGAGTCAACGGAAGAGGGCGTTTGCAAGACAACAACCATCTGCACGAACACTTCGACAGCGTTTGCAGCAGCATGGACTACCAGCTCGGAGACCATGGCTGCGGTTACCATTGACGCTGCATCACAGACAGGAGCGCCTGCGATGGTGTACTCAACGATGAACCTGGGTGCACGAATGGCAAAACGTCATTTTTTCGGATGAATCCAGGTGCTGTCTATAGCGTCATGATGGTCGCATCCGTGTTTGGCGACATCCCGGTGAACGCACATTGGAGCGTGTATTCGTCATCGCCATACTGCCGTATCACCCGGCGTGATGGTATGGGGTGCCATTGGTTACTCGTTTCGGTCACCTCTTGTTCGCATTGACGGCACTTTGAACAGTGGACGTTACATTTCAGATATGTTACGACCCGTGGCTCTCCCCTTCATTCGATCCCTGCGAAACCCTACATTTCGGCAGGATAATGCACGACCGCATGTTGCAGGTCCTGTACGGGCCTATCTGGATACAGAAAACGTTCGACTGCTGCCCTGGGCAGCACATTCTCCAGATCTCTCACCAACTGAGATCGTCTGGTCAATGGTGGCCGAACAACTGGCTCGTCACAATACGCCAGTCACTACTCTTGATGAACTGTGGTATCGTGTTGAAGCTGCACGGGCAGCTGTACCTGTACACGCCATCCAAGCTCGGTTTGACTCAATACCCAGGCGTATCAAGGGCGTTACTACGGCCAGAGGTGGTTGTTCTGGGTACCGATTTCTCAGGATCTATGCACTGAAATTGCATGAAAATGCAATCACATGTCAGTTCTAGTATAATATATTTGGCCAATGAATACCCGTTTATTATCTGCATTTCTTCTTGGTGTAGCAATTTTAATGGCCAGTAGTGTACATTTCTTCCAATACGAAAAAGCGCTACGTGATATAAGAAAAGTAAGAATAGTTTTAAAATCAGCTGACCATATGTTTTCAACTATCTGATATCATGCAGTCTGGTGTTATTAATACACATTTCCTTGGCCACCTGTCAGTTTGCAAAATTTCAGTATCATACAGGTATCAATCAAGATTTATTTGCATCATTACCGTACAATGTAGTGTACCGTAATTTGGACCAAACTGACATTTAAAAATTTGTTAGAAAACTCTATGTCCATAGTTTTGATATGGCACTTTTGCTCATATGACGAGATCTTCATCAGATAACTCGGCGAACTCCCTTCAGGGACGATTTCCGTAATTTGAAACGAGACTGCTAAGTAATAAGGCGCTATCGTCCCGCGGGCTTTGTCTGCCGAACGGAGTAGGGGTCTAATTCCGCAGCTCAGGAGCGGTGCGGCGGCGCGGTACACTCACTCATCAGCTCGTAAATCAGCCGACGCCTCGCGCCCCGCTGCGCGAATATTGGGCTTTGGCAGCGGAGGAGCGCGCGCCCGCCTGCCTCCTTGCTCGCTTCCCCTGCGGTTTCGCAGGAAAGCCGCGAACCGCTGGCTCCACGCACTGATGACTTTCGAGCCCGTAGAGCCTCCGGAAATGGAGCGAAATACGGTCTCTTCGTCAGTGCACACTGCCTGAAGCCACAACCGTCGTCTGCTCCACGGCACAGACAGGGACGACTTCCTCTCTAACACTTCAAAGTATTCTGATGCTTGAGTCTTTCTTTTTTTAATCCAACCTTCTCACTTTTCATGTCATAGTGCGACAATTAACGTTTTATTAAGTATAAACATGTATCGTTAAAGAAGACATGGCCGTATTTAGAAACTACAGACCCCTAGGCTGAGCCTATTGTGTTGGATGTACCTCGGCTAATTGTGTGATAGGTAACAAACAACAGCAGCATTTTAAAGCAATTTTCTAATGAGTAACCTATAACGTAGCGCCAAAATTTCATTATTTAACTAAATTTGAATATACACAATATGACTTAATCACTTGACCAGATCAATAAATTGAATTAGTTTGTATTTTGTGGCGGTCAGTAATAACAGATTACACGAAAAAAACAGAAAACAACCTCTTTCTGCAATGATAGTTTTACTTTTCTTTTACACTATTGTAATTTGCCTACGATGAAAATTATAATCGCCACAGTAATTCAGCATACTGCGCAACAGTGCTGGTTACAGGTCTCATGATGCTGTAAAAGCAGTGGCAGATTCATATGCGGGGCCGCCCGCATTGCCACCACCCACGCCAGTCAGCGCGCATGCTGTTCGTTCGTTTCTCCTGAATCGAGCAGCTGTAATAGTTGTACTTTCCTATGTAGCACATGCGTCCGCTTCATAGTATTTTATACATTTCTGTCTGGCACTTAGGGATCGACTTAATGGCTTAGCTCTGTCGAACACTCACCCTGACATTGATTGTCCTGTTGACGATGTAATTAACCAATTTGCCAGGAAGAGTAGGCGCATAGAATTCTTCATTTGAGGAAAAGAACCACAACTGTAACTTTTTAATATCATAAGACGGCATCAGCGATGAATACACCAAACAGATTCAGACGGATGTAGGTTGCAGTAGGTACTGGGAGATGAAGAAGCTTGCACAGGATAAAGTAGCATGGAGAGCTGCATCAAACCAGTCTCTGGACTGAAGACCCCAACAACAACAAGATGGCGTTGTCTTGTATATGTGTATAATCACTTTAAATAAAACTTGCTTAAACTTTGCATATGACTTCATTATTTTGTATTACGCTAATAGTAAAGGTAGCGCAAGACACCTGCAGCGCTCCCTCCTTGAGGATTATCTGTATCCGCCACTGTGTAGAAGGCACAGTATTAGATGGTTCAAATGGCTCTGAGCACTATGGGACTTCACTTCTTTGGTCATCAGTCCCCGAAGATTTTAGAACTACTTAAACCTAACTAACCTAAGGACATCACACACATCCATGCCCGAGGCAGGATTCGAACCTGCGACCGTAGCGGTCGCTCGGTTCCAGACTGTAGCGCCTAGAACCGCTCGGCCACTCCGGCCGGCTAGTATTAGATGTTTTATATACATTTAATATTACATTTTTGCAGTTAATTACTTTAGTAGTAGTAACACTATTACAAAATGAATTTATAAGAATACGTTTATTCCATACCCATATGAATCATAAAAATATATCTCCATTTTTATGTATGTATTTATTTATCTATGTTTTGTATGTTCCACATCCTCTCCTAAGCCTCAGGACTGATTCCAATCACACTTGAGACACACATCATCTACTGCCTGGAAAGAATCACGGGGAGTGGAGAGGGGTAACAACCACCTGCCTATGAAAGGGGTGACGGTAGCTGTGAGAAAGAACTATAGTCCACGACTCGCGACTTTATTCATTTAGTATTTGAGAATAAGAGAGCACTTAGAGACTTGCAACAAACGTAACACACAATCAAATCATTACGAAAGTTTTTCTCGCTGTCAAATCCCACAAAATGATGAAAGGGAAAACTTTTGTCGCTTGCTACATTTTCGCTATTCGTGCAAGATTCTACCGCATCGAGTATGACTTTTTAATTTATTATTAATTCTTAACTACCAACTGTATTCGCCTTATATTTTGTAGAGTGTGTTCACATATACCAAGGTACGTACTTGCAAAATTATATCTTTCTACGACACACACTTCAGGAGATATGACTACACATATACTGAGAAGCTGGAATAACAGACACAGCATACAGATAATATACTTCTTTTCTACGACCTCTACTCGCAACACATTTCGGTGAATGTACCTACAAAATTATACCATTGTACGACACATAACTCTGGAGATATGACGTCATAAATATTTTGCTGCATGAAAACGAAACAGCAGTGCGAAAGTCGTTAGAGAGACGGGTGAAACATGTATACAAACATGTGTAAAATATATTGAATGTATGTGAAATATGCATATGTGACACGCATGTGTAGGCAATGTTGCAGGTTAATAAGTCTCCCTAAACTCCAAGATGGATTTCAACGAAACTTGGTACACATATTAATTACTATTAGGAAAGAAATACTGTGGAGGGTAAGAACTGGCAACCTCCTACTGAAGTGGAGTGATAACATGCAGTTAGGAGGAGGAAAAGATGAGCATACAGAGAGCTGGAAGGAGGACAGTAACATAGATATGGGGAGGGGACAGGCAAATAGAGGGAAGTGGACAGAGAAGGGGAAGGAATGGACAAAAGAGGGAGAAGGAGGTGGACAGGTGAAAGACAGAGATAGAGAGAGAGGGAGGAGGAGATGTGGAGGTGAAGGATGGACAAGGAGATGGGCAGAAAGTGGATGGAGAAGGAGATAGACGGGCGAGAAGAGACGGACAGAGGGGAAAGAGCAGATGGAGAGACGGCCAAGGAGTTGATGATGAAGGAACATATGGGCAGAGGCAGTCAGGTACAGCAGATGCACCGAGAAAGAGACAGGAAGAGATGGACAGAGATTGGCGTGGGGTGGATGAGGTCGAGGTCGACAGAGAGAGGAAGTAGGAGGAGGTGGACAGAGAGTTGGGGAAAGCGGATGTGAAGGAGGTCGACAGAGAATGGGGGATAAGGAGAAAATGGACAGAGGGGGGGAGTAGGTGGGAATAAACTCAGTTAGGATGAAGCAAGGTGTGGATGTAACTGACTGTGCACGGTATCGAACTCACTTCAAACGACAAGGTGTCTGTTCAGCATTCTTTTAAAAAGTCTAAAACACTTTGTCAAGTGAAGTACCAAGCGTTTCGCCGGCTGCCATTTGGTATTTGGCGCAGCGGAGAGGGGGCTGCTTTGTACGAGGGGCGTTCAGAAAGTAAGCTCCGATCGGTCGCGAAATGGAAACGACTATGAAAATCCGATAAAGCTTTGCACAGATGTGTTGGGTAGTGTCTCTAGTATAACCCTAGTTAGCATCACGTCGCTCTTCTCATTTCTGAGCTCGCAGTGAGGGCGTAAAGATGTCTAGAAAATAGTGTCTACCGCCAAGTACGAGGGCCTGGTGAGAAATTTCGCCTGAAGCTATGCAGCTAACATTACATAACTGTCGTGCTGTTTCGTCTTCACGACAATTCTCAGCCGCATTCTGCAGGGGCAATGAAGATGCTCCTGCATCGTTTTCAAATGGAAATGTTAGATCACCCACAATACAGTCCGCAATTGTCTCCCCCTGAGTTTCATCCCTGGTCACATGAACCGCTGTCTTTGAAGACAACATTTTGACACAGACAACGAGGTGTAGGCCAGCGAGGAGAATTGGCGGAAAGCACTGGCGGCTGCCTTCTATGATGAGGCTATTGAAAAGTTGGTACAACGCTATGACAAAAGTCTAAGTCAGAACGGCGACTACGTAGAGAAGTAGCTGAAAGGTGTAGCTAATTGTTACAAGTAAAACATTTCTGATGTTCACTGTGGTTTCAATTTGGCAATCAGTCGGAGCTTACTTTCTGAACAGGCCTCGTATATGCTATCCACTGAAAAATTCAGCCGGGTAACCCATACAAAATACTTCTAGCTATGTCACATATTTTAGGATAATAAGAGAGACGACACCACAGTGTCACAGATATTTCCTTATTTCAGTTCTTTGTGTTGCGGCCAGCGCCCAACAGCAGAGTCGGTGAAATAAGACCTTGACAGCTGGCAACCATGTTGTCAGCTCTCAGCTGTTGAACGGGAACGGCTAGACGAAAACAATGTAGAGCTGCCACAACACTGAGGCGTTGCCATAAAGTCATGTAAAGGAGCTACATGAAGACTTCTCAACAGTCAGGAATTCTTTTAGCCACTCCAGTATAGTTTGCAGCTTACGTAGCCTACAGGTAAATACGACCTGAAAGAAAAATTAGATTTGTCAATCGGAACACATTATTGGATAACCTTCTGACAAATCCAATACTGCCTGTGTGTTTATTGCCAGTTTTGTACTAGAAACGAAACATTGTGTACTCCAGCGGTAGAGTCGATGTGAGATGATCTTGGGCAATTTCTGTACGTTGGGCGCAGTTTCTTGGCGTGTCTACAACGCGATTTTATAAACGTCTCTATGGCAATGGCTCTCCTTAGCTCTATAAGGTCTATAGTTGTTTGTGCCTCGCAGCTGAAAGCTGTCAAAAGCGCTGCCAGTTGTCGGGGATCTCCTTCACTCGTTGTAGGAGTGTCTTAGTAGTAATAAAAAATGTATTAAAACTTCGTACATGATGCGACATTTTTCACGCATCTCTGTATTTCTGACGTCATGCTCTTGAACTGTGGAAGGTAGATGTTTCTTACCCCCACAACGACTGTTGCCTGACAATAAGGGATGTATGTGCCTAGTTTGGTTGAAATCGTTTCAACGGTTTTGGAAGGATATCTGGAACATACATACACACACACACACACACACACACACACACACACACAAACACACACACATACTTCCATCTATTTTAATATGTATGGATTTTCTCAAGTGAATATTTTCACGTTCCGAAACGCCATTAGTATACTGAGAGCACAAAGTTCGATCTACTGTAGTAGATAAATATACTTCAAATAACTATATTTGAAGTTATGAAAATGTAACGAATAACACAAAGCATTCCCCTAAAAAGTAATCTCCAATGTCAGAAGAGACATAATTTAGAACGGTTCATCGCACTTATATCTCAGATCTAGGTAAAGATCGTGGTGGTTGTCTACCATACTCAGGATCCAACTGTTAGCGTCATGAGTGTTCCTTTGTGACGATAGTTAACAAAAAGATACATAGCAGTTTCCTTCTCGCTCAGCAACGGAGGAGAAACCGGTAAGAGAGCCTTTGTTTACGGCAGTGGTTTTCAAACTTTTTGGATCCTAAGCTCCGTTGATGTGTACATGAATTCCCGCGGCTCTTTTCATACATCATGTCCGAATGGAAGTATAGGGTAAATAAAGTTAAGTTTCCAAAAAAATGGATAAGACTAATTATTTCTTCAATAGCACTTTAATCAACTTTTTATGTTATTAAATCTTATTCCTGAAACGAAATCAATGGGAAGGATGAACTTGCTTCCTTATCATTCATTCAAGTCTTCACAGAAGGTCGGAATTGCCACTCGCGTCTGTTTCTCCACATTCATTCGCGATCTGTATTTCATATTGATAACTGTCAGTACCGTAAAGCCTACTTGACGGAAGTAGGATGTTGCAAAACATATAGGGCCTTGCCGTCTCCTGCGGGTACTTCTGCTTCAGTAAGTTCCAAACCTCAAACAGTGATGAGGAAACGATATTGGATTTCAATATGGGGCCTCAAAAAAATAACAATAAATTGCTCATGTGCATCAATGGGGTCTGTTCATGGAAGTTCATTGATCCAGTTATGTTGATCAACTTCCAGAAATTTCTTCAGAAAGTAATCGCCGGCCGGTGTGGCCGAGCGGTTCTAGGAGCTACAGTCTGGAACCGCGCGACCGCTACGGTTGCAGGTTCGAATCCTGCCTTGGGCATGGATGAGTGTGATGTTCTTAGGTTAGTTTGGTTTAAGTAGTTCTAAGTTCTAGGGGACTGATGACCTCAGAAGTTAAGTCCCATAGTGCTCAGAGCCATTTGAAGAAAGTAATCACTGTGTTTAGTTAAATAATCCACAAACACATTCTTCACTCAACATAAAATTGACTGTGTTTTAAAATCGTGTCAATGGAAGGGAAAACGTAATTCATATCTTTATGATCCAGCATTTTCTTCCACAGTGCATGACAGCCATCTACCACGCTGTCATGAAAACAACATTTACCTGCCGGCCCGCTGGATGCCACTACTAGTGCACAGGTTGTTCACTTGTTCAGAAAGCAAGTAACCCAAATTATTATTCTTATGACAAATGGTTCAAATGGCTCTAAGCACTATGGGACTTGACATCTGAGGTCATCAGTCCCCTAGACTTAGAACTACTTACACCTAACAAACCTAAGGCCACAGCGGCCGTCTTATTGTTTGAAGCCAACGCGATAGTCCTGCTGTAAGGCCGCGATGACCCTGGAAGGCGCAACGTACAGGAATCGTTTGATTCTACTCTGTCCAGCCTCCATTTTTCCTAATGTCACTTTAGTAAAATTCGCAGATTTTGTGGCAGTATCTGTCACACTTTTCGGTATGTCTCTCGAAGACGCATAATTCCCTCTCCAAACCGGAAGACTATTGATGAACTGCAAGCACATTTCTGGCTCACGGTGGAAAAACAAGCGCATTATAAAAGTTATCATTAAAGAAGTGTACTCGCAAAGAAGAAAATAATTTTGAAGTAAATATTTTCACATTTCCAAAAGCCTTGAGAGTATGAAAAAAGGCGGTTAAAGAACTGGGTGAGTGAAATAAAGAAATTATGAGGCTGAAGGTTCACGATGATATTATTAGTGACACTAATTAATACATGCCGCAGTAGATAAACACGTATAAACACGTATAAGCGTATTCAGTGATACGTCGTAATGTTCGTCCTGACTTGACATACGCATTCACTTTTACACACGATTCCCTACTTAGACACGACTCATTCACTGAACGATTTATCCGCACATTGTAAATCGCCTTGGATGTATGGGAGAAATATTACTAAGCAATTAAAATTGCAACAAATGTCGAAGTAACGTTCCGGAATATGCAAATGAGTAGCCTTTCAGTGAAACCGCCGTCTACATTCTGTGGCTGAGGAGAAATTACATTGCCGGTTTCTCTTTCTGAATCCACATTTTAATGTTGTTCGTTTGAAAGAGGTAGAAAAGTCTTCTAGTAGGAGTGGAAATTCTATAGTGGCGGGATCTTTGGTTAGTTGGTTGGTTGGCTGGTTGATTTGGGGGTACCAAACAGCGTGGCGCGATCGTGGCGTATGAAGACTGTGCTTAATTGTTCCGAGCTACCGTACTGCTTCTCGCATTGATCAGGATCCCACGAGTGTCATGTGAACGTGGAATCAGTGGGTGCAGGAGGGCACCAAAGTTAGTGTCCTGGCCCTAGCGAATGAGACAGGAACTGAAACTGGGGGGTAGCAAAGCAATATTCCGTTTTGAAATACTCCTTTACAAAGGAAAACCCAGGAGAATTGCCCGAATTTAATCGTCTTACCGCCGAAAAGATGAGCGAAATAAGCATTAGTGTCAGTGGTGTTGAGGAACAGCTAAAATGGTTAAAACTGAACTAAGATTCAGGGCACGATGGTATCCATATCAGATACTATACTAAATTTGCGGCTGGGTTAGCCCCTCTACTTGCTGTAACCTACTGTAGATCCTTTGAACAAAGAAAGTGCCGAGTTCTTGGAAATAAACACAGGTTACACCCGTCTGCAAGAAGGGTAGTAGATATGATCCCCGAAACTAACTTCCAGTATCCTCGGCATCAGTATGTTGTAGAATCTTAGCACATATTCTGAGCTCAAACATAACGAGGTGTCTTGAACACAATGACCTCTTTCACGACAACCAGCAGGGATTCCGGAAACATCGATCATGGGAAACCCAACTCGCGTTTTTCGTTCTGCAGTTAGCAATAAATGACGGTTCTTTAAATTTTATCAGTAGTGCTTCTCGAAAAGAACATCGCCTCTCCTCCTGGGATTCCTATTTGAGTTCACTAAGCATATCCGTAATACTTGCATGTTGTTCGAAACTAACGGTAACAAATCTAGCAGACAGCCTATCAATTGCTTCGATGTCTTCCTTTAATCCGGTCTGGTGCGCATCCCAAACACTTGAACAGCACTCAATGGGTCACACTAATGTCCTATATGTGGTTTCCTTTACAGATGAATCACACCTTCTCAATATACCGACGTCGTCTTCTTAACCGCTCATTCCATTTCATATTGCTTGGTTCAAATGGTTCAAATGGCTCTGAGCACTATGCGACTTGACGTTTGAGGTCATCAGTCGCCTAGAACTTAGAACTAATTAAACCTAACTAACCGAAGGACATCACACACATCCATGCCCGAGGCAGGATTCGAACCTGCGACCGTAGCGGTCACACGGTTCCAGACTGAAGCGCCTTTAACCGCACGGCCACACCGGCCGGCCATATTGCTTGGCAACGTTACGCCTAGATATTTAATCGACGTGACTGTGCTAAGCAGCACACTACGAAGCACAGTGCTTTTCCTATTTGCCGGCCGGAGTGACCGTGCGGTTCTAGGGGGTGCAGCCTGGAACCGCGAGACCGCTACGGTCGCGGGTTCGAATCCTGCCTCGGGCATGGATGTGTGTGTTGTCCTTAGGTTGGTTAGGTTTGGGTAGTTCTAAGTTCTAGGGGACTGATGACCTCAGAAGTTGAGCCCCATAGTGCTCAGAGCCATTTTTTCCCCTATTTATCAGCATTAACTTAGATTTTTCTACATTTAGAGCTAGCTGCCACTCATAGCACCAATTATGTGTCATGTCCTTAGGTTAGTTAGGTTTAAATAGTTCTAAATTCTAGCGGACTGATGACCTCAGACGTTAAGTCCCATAGTGCTTAGAGCCATTGAACCATTTGAATCATGTCTTATCCTCCTAAAGTCACTGAACGATGACACATTCACATACACCACAGTATCTTCAGAAAACAGCTGCAGACTACTGCTTACCCTGTCCGCCATATCATTTGTGTATAAAGAGAACGACAGTGGTCCTGTCACAGCGGTCCTCATTGGAGCGCTCTTGATGGTACCTTTGGTGAACACTAGCCGTTGAGGACACCACACTGGCTACTGTTACTTACGACGTCTTCGAGCCACTCACATACCTGAGAACCTATTCCGTATGCTTCTATCTTCGTTAACAAATGCTGTATGAATATCAAGGAATCATGAATCCACCTGATGCCCTATATCCGTGGTTCACTGGATCTCAGGCGAGAAAAGGCAAGCTGAGCTTCGCACGAGACGTGCCTTCTAAAACCGCCCTGATTTGTGGACAGAAGTTTTCCCTCTCAAGGAAATTTGTTGTATTCGAACTGAGAATATTGTAAGGAGTGTGTCAGAACTCTACATTACATTGGAAACAATACTGAGCCGTGTGCGGCTCGCGTTGATGCCGTTCGTAGCTTGTCATATTGTAACAGCGATAGTGGCGTCTCGTTTTGTTACTGTGTTCACTGGCGCCACTATGTTTGCACGCCTTGTCTGTCCGTGAGTGGAAGCAGCAGCGCTTATCGAAGCGCGTTCTGTGGTACCAGCTTTGGAGCGGCCTCTAGTATTTCCGGGTCGCCGTGTGTCGAGCTAGTTGAGGTGGGACGGAGCAGCAGTGAGGTCAGGACAGCCAGTACTCGGCCGACTGCTGGCGACACACATGCACTGTCTGATGGAAGGATGTGGTCGCGAGAGTGCACGACCACGTCAAGAACCGGATTCAGCGAGTTTTAGTTGAATGGACCGTGGTATTCAGGTTGTGCAACTTTCACTTGTCTGTGTGTCTACCCGTCGAAGTGACCTCATAGCAATAAGTTGTCAGTCGGCGATTTATACTGGGATCTTTCCCGCGCCTGACTTGAGTGGGGACGACCGTTGGTTGGTCGTGCGGTCAGTCGTCGCAGCGGACGACGTGCATTTGGTCTTCCGACCGCTTCTGGCTTCTCTGTGTTTCTGCCGACTTATAATTCGTTCGTGTTGTTTCACAGTGACTGGTTTTAGTATTGTGAGTTGTTGGTGGAATTGTTTTCCTGGATCTGTGTGTATCTTGTGGTTTTGAATGAGCAGTTATTTTAGTGCTGTCTGTGTACTGGATTTGGTGAGGTCAGTTGCGAACGGACATCAGGTTGGTTGGGGGCGCAGCAGCGAGCAGGTCTGTGCAGCGCCAGGGGAAGCCGGGGCCGCTGGCGGCGTGCTGCCACTGCCGGATCGAGGACGGGTAGCAGCGAGATCGACGACTTCGTTGCACACCGAACCCTGGACGTTTAAGATGAGTGAAGAGTTAACTGCTAATGCAATCTCGACTATTCTGAGATCTCGCCTTTGGTCGGCGAGTTGTTGCTCCCAGGGCCTCTGAGCGTGGCGGCAGCGAGTGAAATGTTTCGAGGCGGCGAAATATTGCAGCCGTCTTTCTCTTTTGTTATTCATCATTGAATTTAGTGTTATTCTTATTAGTGAAGTGCAACCAGCGAATTTACTACCATGTGGCCGCTAACGCCCCAGTTAACTGCCCTGGAGGTTAGCGTACTTTTCCGGCAGTGTACCTTTCCTCGTCGTGTTGATGCTGTCCAACATAGCGTGTAGTTCGACAGCCTCTTGTATTGTACCATGCATTTTTTTTTTTTTTTTGTAGGAGTCTACCTTGGTTCTAGTGTTTCCTTCGGCCTTGGCTGTTTTCTGAAGACGTAGTGCTGTCTGTCTCTTCACCCCTGCCTAAAAACATTCCATCATTGTATTGGTGACCGGACGTTAGGCGGATTGGTTAGTCGGTCGGTCGGCACTTAAGCTGCCCCTAGTTTGAGTTGCCATCCTGCTACGTGAGTACAACTCTTGGCTGCCTGTCTCAACTTACCTTATATTTGAGTTACCTTCCCAGGCCGACCCTTGGAACACTTGCTGAGAACCGCTTGTCCTGATTCCTTAGATTGTGAAGTTTCTTTAAAAGATATTTGTAATTTTCTAATTATTGTTGGTGTGGCCTTCAGCTGAGCAATAATTTCACTTCTTTGGTGATAAGGCCCTCAGCCATGAAACAGTAAGTTTTTTTTAATTTTTTTAGCAAACATGTTTTAAAAGCAAGGGATTTATTTTAAAAGTGTTATTTCGAATTTTTTCCTGACTTCTAATTCAGGCCTTCAGCCGTTTGTTATTTGAAGTCGTATGTGGCCTTCAGCCGAGCAATAATTTCACTTCTTTCGTGATAAGGCCTTCAGCCGTGTTACAGTAAGTTTTGTTAAGCAAACTTGTTTTAAAAGCAAGGTACCGTATTTATTTTAAAGGTGCTATTTGGAATTGTTCTTCTGACTTATAATTCAGGCCTTCAGCTATTTGTTGTTTGAGTTTATTGTTGGTGGCCTTCGGCTCTAAAACTGGGATTTTTTTTGTGATAAAGCCTTCAACCGTCGTACAGTCAATTGTGTTTTTTAAGAGATTGTTTTAAAATTTCAATTTCTTTAAATGAAATTCACGTATTTGTTGTGCAACCGAGAGTAGCTGATTACAGCCCCATCCACAATAGTAACCTTATCCTGCCACATCCTGAGAAACCAGCTCTCAAATATATCCAAATTAACACTATTCCTTTGCATTGTGTAAGCACTCAGATATTCATAGTAACAATCTGAGGGCGAAACACGAGAACGTGATTCTAAGCATTGTTATGAGACGAGGTCTGTCTGCGAGAATGGAAGTGGTAGTGTTGGTCGAGAGCTCGGAGACAGAAGACGTGTCGCGCTGCCCTCACGTCGGTGACTGCAGATCTTACCACACTCAAGGCCTGATTTCATTTATATGGCCAGGAGAGATTTTCACGGCTTAACTACACTTGAAGGTGGAGTTCGAGGTAAAATTCGCAAGCATGGCGTCAAGTGCAATTGCAGGGTTAGGGTCATGATTGTTAGTTGGAGTTTCCAATAATCCCATGTTTTACTCGTCAG
This sequence comes from Schistocerca serialis cubense, assembly GCF_023864345.2. Taxonomy (NCBI): domain Eukaryota; kingdom Metazoa; phylum Arthropoda; class Insecta; order Orthoptera; family Acrididae; genus Schistocerca; species Schistocerca serialis. The sequence continues at coordinate 196,376,905 of NC_064641.1, forward strand.
TGAGAGAAGCCTCCTTATCCTCCAAATAATCATTATTATTATTCTCATCAGGTAAATAATATGCTGTAGTTATTAAATGTTAATGTAACACTGAAATTGAAATAATTTGTTAATCTGGCACTCAGCCATTATTGATACCTATGCCGTTGTATTTGTCATTGTCTATTATTGGTTATGGGTATGATGATTCTGAAGTTTTAAATAGACTTAACTTATGAAATCTTTTCTCACAAGGTAGTTAACAGGATTCAAACAAACTCCTTTTTATTAAATTCATTCGAAGTAACAATAAGTTTTAGCCGCTGCTGCTTCATGCTGCTGCGGATTGCTGTAAACCACATGGAAAGAGGCAGTCATCTAAAGAGGTTAGCTGCAAACCTAGGGCCAAAACAGAGACACTGATAGACCACAACATGTCATGTACTCTAATCTAGTAAATTCCGATGCGTAAGTCAGATTCTGTATCACTTGTAAATTCTTATTTAAATGCACAGTCAGATAGCTTATCCAAATGTTAGTTTCAAGTTTTTCGTGAACGATCTGTTGAGGGTTTAAAGCACAGTGAGACTGACACTCATACATCACGCACACAGTGTTGTGCAGGTTAGATTCCGTTTACTGATAGCTCAGGTTGCTTATCGAGTCCATTTTCGCTGACGAACATGGGCAGTATCGGCTGCAGCTACGTTACATACTGGTTGCATATACGTTACATTATGTTCAAGGAATCGCACCAAGCCGATATTAAAGATCTGTAGTTTTGCTGGTCTGTTCTTTTGCCCTTCTTATATACAGGACACACCTCCGCTTTGTTCTAGTCTCTTGGAACTTCGCACTAAGTGGGACATTTGCAATAAATGCAAAGTAAGTAAGAGGTCAGTGTTATGGAGTACTTGCTGTAAAATTGAAATGGGATTCGATCAGGACATGGCGACCTACTTGCTTTCAACACTTCCATATGTTTTCTACACCAGCGGTGCTTATTACTGTGCCCTCCATAAAGGAGTCTGTGTAATGAGACGAACATAAACGACAATTTCACTCAAAGATATAAAGATTACATTGATATCCCCTCGATTAATGATGGTCCTTGGGCGTTTCAAAAGGGGGCACATGATTCTTAACGCATCGTGTGATCATCGCGAAGGAACTACACACTATGCAACGGGCTCCTATACTGGTCACAAGCTTGGTAAGGAGTTCCTGTGGTGAGGCGTCCCATTGCTTCTGCAGGGCCGTCGACAACTGCTGCATGATCTTTGATGCATTGAGACGTGCTGCAGTACGTCTGCCCAACGGGTTTTAAGTCGAGGGAACGGGCAAACCAGTATATTCGCCGAATATCCTCTCGTTCCAAGAGATCCTCCACAAGTGGAGTTGACTGCTGTCGTGCACTGTCACCATAAACGTGAAGTCGGTGCCGAATGCACCTCCTGGAAAGGCGCGCATGGGTATGGAGTATGTATCCCACCACGCTGACAAATGTATTGTATAAAAGACTTGGAGTTCGGTACACCATGCAACATTATGCCTCGCCATACCACAACACCTGGACTGCCAAAACGTTCATGTTCCATAATGCTGAGTGTACGTAATGCACACATGAAAATTGTGAAACGTGATCGTTTTGGTGGTAGATATGTTATGCGTGGCGAGGCTTATTGTTGCATGGGCCTATCGACCTCCAACTCTTTAGACCCAATACATTCACTGGTCAGCGTTATTGTGACACTGTGCTCCTTCCTCCTGTGCACCTTTTTACGAGTGCGTTTGACCCTGATTTCATTTTTATGGATGACGACGCACGACCTCATCGCACAGCGCAGACGGAGGAGCTGTTAGAATGAGAGGATGTTGGTCGAATGGACCGACCTGCTCATTCCACAGACTTAAATCCCATAGAACAGGTGTTGGATACGTTTGAGAAACGTACTGCAGCAAGTTCACATCCACCAACGGCCACCAGCAGTTTTCAAGCGCGACAGTGTTGTAATCGAACGCTCCACCACAAGAATTCCTTACTAACATTGTGTTCAACCAGGGAGTCGTTGCAGAGCACGCATTTCCGCCCATCGTGATCGCACACCCTATTAAGAACCATGTCCTACGTTTTTTAATATCCAGGGGACCACCATGATTTCCGGTGACTTCAGCGTTATTATTGTCTTTGAATTAAAGTGCCGTTTCTGTTCGTTTCATTTCGTATTTCTTTCGTTTATGTTCTGTACTGTGCTGTACTGTACTATAATTTTAGTAGTTCTTTCTGTGTGTGGTCCAAGTTTCAGCGAGCTATGTTACTTGACAATGCACATCATGCGAAACGTACTTTTGTCATAATGTTTTGCACACCAGTGTAGCGTCACGATGGACGTATCTCTGTGTGGGGGTTTCAAGGAGACGCCACATTGTTCGACTGTATTCGTCATCATATGGAATGGTATGAGGTCCATTCGGTGCGCATTAGGGTGACATCTAGTTCGCACATCCGTTAATTTGGACAGCAGCTATTACATCTCTGACGAGTTATGGCCAGTAGCTGTACAATATCTACGAGGTCTCTGTAGCCATCTTTCAACAAGGTAATGCAAGACAGCTAGGTGCCCGCTAAGTCCTGACTTACCTTGATACTGTTGTCCTGGCCAGCACGTTCTCCAGATCCCTCACCTAGGCGAAAGGACAGGGACGTCACATCACCACTTGCCAGCCAGTGTAGGTGATGGACTCTGGAACAGAATTGAAGCAGCATGGAATGTCACATCCGTATCTTGATGCGAAATCAATTCGACTTGGTGCCCCATTGAGTTAGAGCCATTGTTGCACCTACGGATGCCAGCTGTGTTTGACACCATGTGTATCTGAATGTTTAATCGTGTATTCTTCCTGATGCTACAATTTTAATCGCTAGACATGTGGATTAGTTCTCCATGTTGAAGCCACAGTGTAGCTTTCACTTGAAAATATGAAACAATTCCTCATGACAGAACTGTGCACTTAAGATGTGAGGGTCTACTGACTGGCGTATGTCGCACATTGAGCAGGATCTGGCCTAATGGCTAGTGTTGCTGCCTCTGGGTCATGGGGTCCCGGGTTCGATTCCCGGCCAAGGACTGGGTGTTTGTGTTATCCTCATCATTTCATCACCATCATCATCATTCGTGACAGTGGCTAATTGGACTATGTAAAAAATTGGACTGTGTCAAAATTGGGCCTTCTTATGGGCGCTAATGACAGCACAGTTGAGCGCCCCACAACCCTAACATTATCATCATCACAATGGGCAGGATACAACCTACAACCTACATGTCGGGTAGAATCATCCATCACAGACCACCGATCTAGGGATATGAGGACGATTTAGTAACGTTGTTGTCCTTGCCAAATGTAACTAAAGCAACTGCAGCTACATCAAACTGCCCACCGTACCTGTTAGGCCTTGGGCAGTGCGCAGCTGAGCAAGATTTTATACCTCCTGTTCCCAATTATTCCTAACAGTTTACCATCTCGTTTTAAATGTGTGCAGTTTCCGGAGAGCTTATTTTATACCATGATAATCATAGCACGAGGCCAAACGCTGCGTGTTCCTAGCGAGGACCTTAGTGTTCTGTTGCTTTTCGCACTACCAGGTTTACATGACTCTCTCCCATCTTAGTGAAGCAAACAAGCTCTTCCTTGATGTCCCCAGTCACACTATACATTAATACAAATAAGCTTTATAATATAAAAATAAATTCTATTTGCACAGAGTCTCATGTGCAGTAAGTACCTGGGCAATGGCGGGTTTCTCAGCTAGTCTGTACTAATGATAAAACTGTAAAACCGTTGTGTCTGAACACGATAACCTCCAAAATTACTAGACAAATTTTCATGGGGGTTGCACAGGCAACTTGAGCGTCGCTAGGGAAAACTTATAGGCTTTATTTAATAAAAATCGTGTAACAGAAACAATACATCCGATTTGAAGTTACTACTAGGCGAATTTAAATGGAATTTCACAGGTATCTTGAGAATAGCTTGGGGAAACACACACAGAAGCGCCAAAGGAACTGGTATAGGCATGCATATTCAGAGATATGTTAACAGGCAGGATACGGCGCTGCGGTCAGCTTTGCCTATGTAAGACAACAAGTGTCTGGCGCAGTTGTTAGATCGGTTACTGCTACTACAATGGCACGTTATCAAGATTTAAGTGAGTTTCAGCGTGGTATTATAACCCGCCAGGTTAGCTGAGAGCGCTAAAGTGCTGCTTCCTGCACTCGGGTAGGCGCGCCAGTCCCGGATCGAAACCGCTCGGCGGGTTACCTGTAGGGCTAGTGTGCCCGCCAGCTTGTATGTGGTTTGTAGGAGGTTTTTCACATTCTGGGCCCGTCAACACCGACAGTGGACTGTTGATGACTGGAAACATGTTTCGTGGTCAGACGAGTCTCGTTTCAACTTGTATCTAGAGAACGAAATGGTTCAAATGGCTCTGAGCACTATGGGACTTAACATCTGAGGTCATCAGTCCCCTAGAACTTAGAACTATTTAAACCTAACTAACCTAAGGACATCACACACATCCATGCCCCAGGCAGGATTCGAACCTGCGACCGTAGCGGTCGCGCGGTTCCAGACTGAAGCGCCTAAAACCGCTCGGCTATCTAGCGGACGCACGTGTACAGGTATGGAGGTAACTTCATGAATGCATGGACCCTGTATGTCAGCAGAGGAAGGTTCAAGGTGATGGAAGCTATCCATTCATGCCCATTGTGAATTCCGACGGACTTGGCCAATACCAGCAGGACAATGCGACACACCACATGTCCAGAATTGCTACAGAGTGACTACAGGAACATTCTTCTCAGGTTAAACACTCCTGCCAGCCACCAAACTCCCCAGAGGTGAACATTATTGAGCACATCTGGGATGCCTTGCAACGTGCTGATTACGGATTTATGGACAGCCGAGCTGGCTTCATTACGATGAAATTTGGTACAGCGATAGCTTGAACCCCTAGGAAGAATTTAGGCTACTTTAGAAAGCATTTAGTATAAGATATTTATTGATTTGAAGAGTATTAAGCGAATTAGAAAAAAATATTTAATCTATTGGAAAGCTATTTACTCTTTGACTTTTGAGCCTTTATCATGTTACAGTGATTTTATTGGTTTTTATGTGCTACGTAATTTTATTACTTGACATATGCGACGTAAAACGTTTCAACGTAATGAATGCAATGCTTATACCATCTTCAATACATTTAATCCATACTTATACTATTAAATGCGAAAGTAACTCTGTTGTTTTCACAACCAAACTGCTGGACCGATTTCAGTGAAATTTGGTATGAAGGTAGCCTGAACCCTGAGGAAGAATATAGGCTACAACAGAAAGATAAAATAAGTCAAGCCCTAAGAGGGTGAAGTAGGGAATGGAATATCTTTTTCGACATCAGATATTGTATAGTGCATCGCTACGTCAGTGGCATGATGCATAGATGTGCACTCCTGCCCATGCCCCTCTGTACATACTGTTTCACAGTGATGGTGTGCATCCTATGCCATCACATGGTGGGACAGCTTTGGAGTATGCAGTATGCAGAGCACGTCATGAATTATCCTTACCTAAACAGGCAAACACATGAGGCCAGCTGGTGCTATTGCGTCTACAATAGCTTACTTACTCACCAACACTCACCATAATAAAACTGTAGACACGCAAGTGCACCTAAGAGCAACAGCCAGTTTCAAATATACCCTTAATTTTGGATATTGATAAAAGTTTTCATAAAAGATTAGCTGGCACATGAAGTAAGTTATCGAATGGCATTTTGATTACAGCTGTGATATTTGAATGGATATGGAGAACCTTGTGAGTGGTAAGTCTGACATTTGTGAGTATAATGGAAGTCTATGACAATATATCTCTTGTACACAAATGAGTTGTATCCTGAAAACTGAGAAGACATTCTGATTCCATAGGTCTAGGCTGCCTACTGCATCACCACAAAAAATAATGTGACGAATTAGAAAATAAATCCTTCTTTAAGATCGTTCTAAGTGCAATAACAGGCTGTTATTTTTCCGACAACTAATGTAAACAACAACAAAAATGTAATATAAAGATGAACAACCATCTAAAGATGAACTAGTCAGCTATAAACCGGTAACGGCGCTGTTTATGTAAATAAATAGCGTCGTTATCAACTAAAGGAATTAACTTCTATTTTGTACAGAGCCATCGTCTCAAAAATGACAGCTTTCGACATAACAGCAGAAATAAAGTTTTTGTTTAAGGTGCGATTAATAACGAGGCAGTACTTTTTGCTTGTGATAATACAAGCGGAAAAATGCAATATTACTTTTGTAGGTGGTACAACTGTAGTCATCAAAAAGTCCAGAGGCAATCACAGCTCGTCACAAATACCATGTTTCAACTACTAACACGTGTCTGCAAGACTTTCTCCATGATTTGACACCTGAATCATGTCTAGATGCAACAGAGTATCGAGAATACAATAGCACGTCAAATACCCGTTTTATGAAAAAAAGACTTGTCATCACTAATTCAGCTGCTATTCAATGTAAGGCTCTTTTGTTTTAAACAATTTGTATATATTTTCCTGTGTGGTAGGGTGTTGTCACCTGTTGAACATTATCTACAGTGGTGGAAGTATCGCGATTTACGCCGATTGGATATTTAAATGGCGGCAGTTTCTGGCATCTGGCTTCAACTAGCGGCAACCGGAAGGGGCAGTCTTGGACGGCAAATTTCAGGCCACTCCCATCGAACGCACTGGCCCAGCGCTCTCTTTGTTAGCGCATGTATGGATCTCGCGGCACAAAATACTTCGACAGCCTGTTGAAACAAAGCAGCCTTTTCTTATTTACTCTAAGCTTTTATACATTGGTCTGTACCACACTTCATTGAATTTCGCTGAAGAAAGTTCCTGATACAAGAAAGCATGATCTTTCAACATCTCGGAACGTAAAACAATTTCTTGTCCACTAGTTAGTTATTCAGTATAGTAGTTGGCGATTTGGCAACAACGCAACTTTAACAGGACTCCAACTCAAAACGAAGTTTAAGGAATCGTTTAAATTATTACGTTTGTTTAAACATCTGTAAATAAACCACATTCTTTGTTCAGGAGGAATAATCATACCTCCTTAACAGCAAAAAGCTCTAGATCCTCACTCTATTTACTTCTTACATCACTGTGCAGTTCCATCGACGGTCCACTTAACTGGCTAACAACATGCACTGAGATGAAAGGAGTCATGGGATAGCTGTCAATAGCCAGCCGCTGTGGCCGAGCAGCTCTAGACGCTGCTGCTATGGTCTCAGGGTCGAATCCTGCCTCAGTATGGATGTGTGTGATGTCCTTAGGTTGGTTAGGTTCAAGTAGTTCTAAGTCCAGGGGACCGATGACCTCAGATGTTAAGTCCCATTGTGCTCAGAGCCATTTGAACCATAGCTGTCAATATCAAGTCGGACCTCTTTTTGCCCTGTGTAGGGTGGCAACTCGACGCTGTATGACTCAGCAAATCGTCGAGCCATCCTGCCTCTGTAGCCATCCACAAGTGCGAAAGTGTTGATGATGCAGGATTCTGTGCACGAAGTGGCTTGTCGATTATGTCCCGTACGTGTTCGATGTGATTTATGTAGGGCGATCTGGATGACCAAATCATTCTCTCGATGTGTCCAAAATGTTCTTCGAACCAGTCGCGAACAACTGTGGTCCCCTGACGAGGCGCATTGTAAACTATAAAATATCCATCATTGTATGGAAATATCAAGTCCGTGAACGACTGCAAATGGTCTCCAAGAAGCCGAACATAACGATTTCCCGTCAATAATCGGCCCAGTTAGACCACAGGACACAATCCATTACCTGTAAGATTAGTCCATACCATTATGGATCCACCATCAGGTTGTACAGTTCCTTATTTGCAACTTGGGTCCACGGCTTTGTTTGGTCTGCGCCACACTCGGACCTTACCATCAGCTCTTACCAACTGAAATCGGGACTCATTCGACCACGCCACGGTGAAAGGTCTCTGTTGGATTCCTTTCATGTTAATTTCTTAAATCTGTTGTCATTTACGGCATAAATTCCTCTTCTAAATTTACTGTGGTATTTCTGACTATCTGGGAGGAGACTGAGCAGTGAAACATGTTACTTGTACACATAAACAAGAACGATCTGTCACACTACTGCACTTTAAAACATAGTTTATATGTAATTCATGTCATACTGTCTCATACGGAAACTACATCCGCTTTCTTTAATATACTGTGTATGATAAGATACTGTCATCCCCCTTCCCTTCTGTGTGAGAGGATGAATGAGCAAATGTATTTGTAGTTGCATGCTTGAGGGTAGCAGACAAGCCTGTCTGCTAGAGAACAGTAGGACCAACGTCGGAACAGGTAGCTACGCTTTCTAAAAGCAGAGAGGTTTCTATTCTTAGTATGGTCCTGGCCGTCCCTTGTCATGTTGGTATAGGAAGCTGCCCCTCTGGCCACTTCCGTTTGTATTTGGGAGCCACCCTCAGGAAGCACGCTCGGTAGGAGCGCAGGTCAGTCCGTCCGTGGCGAGCGTCTGAAGTGGTAAGATCTCCAGCTAAGCGCGTGTCTGCTAAGTCCGTAGGACAATGGATTTCTTAAGTTCAGCCTAACTGAAAATTTAATCACCTTTATTTCAGGTTTAGCTCTAAAATATATAATGTTATCTTAAATTGCAACGCAGTGTAATTTGCGTGTGAAGTAGTTCAGAATATCGTCCGGTGGTTGCTTTGTCACTACTTTGTGAGTAAAGTGGAAACACGTGTTGATCAGTAACTCTAAGATCATCAATCTTAAATGCGAATGCTCGTCTGATTATAACGTCTCGTTTTGACAATATTTTTCAATATAGCAACTTTTCTTTATGTTCAATCCTCGTGAGGCGTACTTTGTGAGGCCAGTACCACGTGCTTATACAATTGTTTGACCCATCAGGTTAATAGTAAGACGATAGTAAGCAGTTGGAGGTTTTTCTTTTGTAAATTGCTTTTCGATCTAATTTATTTTAATTATCAAAACTATTGTGGTGTTACAGTCTTTGTGTAAACCAAGTTGACCACGTGAAGCATGTGGTGTATTCATCAAAGTAGCCCTCAGCTATTCTTTCTGGGAAGATTTCACACAGAGTTAGTATGAATTTAGTATACCAGTGTGTGGTAATTACATGACGGGCAGGATTGTGCTACGAACGTAACTTCTTTGGGTGAAAATTGAATTGGTTGGTTGTGGTTAATTTCCTCTTGCATATGTTTCAACGTTCTTTGTGTGTTATTTTATGAATGCAGTGTTGTATGTAGTCTCCCAATCTTGGCTCCCTATTTGATGTGTTCCGTAAGATTACAAACTCACATTTTCACAGTCCTAAATAAGGCACCAGCTTAGTTATGACTCACGTTTAATATGCTGAAATTTCAATGATCAATGGTAAAATAAATTTCCAAATATAAACTGATTTATTTCTTTTTATTTAAATTCTCTTTTTTATATATATATCACTGGTTGTCGTATGACTATTAAAAGATTATAATTAATGTTAGTCTGGTTGGGAATTCGGTAAGCTAGACTGGATGCCTGGTGAAACAGTTGCTCAGTAATGCAAGGTTAACTTCCCCAGACAGCCCACAGCTTTTAACCCGCTTTTATTGGCTATCAGTACCGCGTTCATAGCAAAATAAAGTAACAACATTACACATGGCGACCCTGTTCTATGATTCCGCTAGACTCTGGAATCTCTGAAACGTTAGATTGCGAGCGTGTTATAATCTTAATTTTTTTTCCCCTGCAGTGCTCAAACAACTTCTGCGTTGTTTCTGAGCAGACTTTCAAATGATTCACGGCATTGTTCAGCGGCGTTGTGTTGTTTGTCTTGTTGTTTTGTTTTCTATATTTGTGTGTTTTATATGTGTGTGTGTGTTTTTTTTTCTCGCTTGTAAATTGCACTGACTTCGATCAAAGATAGAAATTTGATGTGTGTGTGGAAAAGTGCGTACTAAGTTGAATACCTTTCGTGTGACTGTCGTAATTTTTGCGGGATACATTTATTCTGATTAGTGTGTTGCGTACCGGGCATAAATTGAACTAATGCAGACTCGTAACCAAGCTAAAAGTAGGCGGTCCAACAACTTAAGCAACATGGACCAAGGGGGTAATTTGATTTCGAATATTAACGCGTCAGACGGTTCCGAAAATGCGTTGGGGAATACTTCAGAGGAAATGCAAAACAGCACGAATGGGCTCACATCAGAGCCAGAAATTAATTTGCCTCCAACTAATCAAATTGATTTGGGAGAACTCATGAAAGCCTTATTGCAACAAAATAAAGAAAACGCAGAGAAATCTGAAAAATCGATCCGGGAGCTAGGCGAACAAATGGCGCAGAAATCTGAAAAATCGATACGCGAGCTAGGCGAACAAATGACACAGAAATCAGAAAAATCGTTCCGAGAACAAAAAGAATCATCCGAAAAATCGATCCGCGAGCTAGGCGAACAAATGACGCAGAAATCATAAAAATCGATCCGAGAGCTAGGCGAACAAATAGACGAAAAACTAATCCAGCAGACAAATAAAGTTGACAAGTTGATGCAGAGAGCGTCCGATGATATCGCACAAAGAATAAACCATCTGGCAAGTGAAATAAAAAGTGATATTATGAAAGAATTAGGCCGTACATTTGAACAAATCGATGATCGTCTGCAAGTCTTAGAACAGGGCAAGCGGAGTCGCGATGCGGAATCGAAAGAGAGCAAATTTCCAAGAGCTGAGGGAAGAATGCGAAAGAGAACGTCAGCAGATACTCTCGAGGGTCCAGGAGGCGGAAACGTATTGTCCAGCGTCTGTTAGCAACACGTAGCAGACAACAGTCAAGCGATTCACGCCCTCGAACAGCAAGTAGAACAATTGAAGCAGACTGGGGCGGAGGACAATAGACAAATACATGATAAGATTGCGGCATTAGCGGACATTGTAGGCACGATGAAGGTGACGGAGAGCGATAACAATACTACACAGGTAGCGGCCATGGAGACCGAAGAAGTGCGTTCGCTTCTTAGATTCCAGAAGGGACAGTTCAAAGTGAACAGGCGGCACAAAGCTGTAACAGGCGAATTACAAGAACGCGTGGCGCATCTGGAAAGCCACATTGGGTGTGATTCCGAACTCGCCAATAGCACTAAAAATAGCCGTACGGACAGAGCAGAGAGGGACTCTGGCCACGAGGGAGATTTTGACGACAGGGAAGAATGTATTTTGAGGGGCAGACATGAGAAAAATAGAAACATTCAAGGGCCTTGGTGGGAGGAAATGCGGGGATTTGATTTCAAACATTTCCTTACGGTGAGAAAGTTTGAGATATTTCGAAATTCGCAAAAAGGAATACATCCACGAGCATGGCTCGAGCAATTTGAGTTTTGTCTTCCCCCCGACTGGGCAAGTTCACATAAGATAGAATATATGTGTGGCTATTTGGAAGGCGAACCGGCGATTCGCATGAGGTCGGCAGCGCGTCACTGCAACTCCACTCGGGAATTTCGACAAGCCTTTCTGTCCGCCTATTGGTCGGAAGCGGCACAAGATAGGGTCAAACATGGCATAATTATGCCACCAAATTTGAACCAGTCTGGTTTCGGCAGCCCAGCACGCCTATTCGACCACGTGCTGCAGGCAAATCAATTGTTATACGACCCATACGGGCCTGCGGAACTAATTAGGATATGCATCACCAAATTGCCGATGCACTTGCGCCACGTCATTCTTGCGGGACGATGCAAAGAGGACGTGGAAACGTTTAAGACACTTCTCCGAGAGTTGGAATACAATACAGGAGAATGCCCGCCTAATCAGGCACAAAGTTATTACAGGGCACAGCATCGCGATCGCAGTCGTGGCCGCAATACTAATCAGCGGCGTGACTGGTCGTCGCGACGCGAACGGAACAATAATCGGGACCGGCCGTATAGAAACTGGGGTAACAGTCGCGAACACAGGTGGAACAACGGAAATGATCGAGGATGTGGACAAGATCGTGATCGCTACAGGTACGGCAACCAGAATTGATATTACGATGAATACGGTGGGAATAGGACTGTAGGTGGAGCACCTCATGATGTTGAAATTCGGCCGGCTAACCCAAGACATAATCCAACAAATGGAAATGAACAAAACCGGCAATGACAAACGATCAGCGCAGAAGGCGCCCAATCGGAACAAATGAGTGACATGGCAAATGAGTACATAGCGTATATAGAGAGGAGAATGAATTGATTAGTTTACATTTGTGATAAATGCATTTTGAATAATATGTTGGTAAAAATAGTGATAAAGATGTTTCTATGTGATTGATTGAAGTGATGTTTGTAGTTTTTTTTCTTTCCTTGTGCAATTAGGATTTAGGTTGGTTCAAATGTGAACATAAAAGGTTTCTTTGTGAATGAGTGAAATGCTGTTTATGTTTTTTATTTTGTGTGTAAATTGAAACGAGTCGCTCCTGAGGGAAGCAAGATCTGTGTTGAATTAATGCAAAACTCAGGGGAATATCCGATCTGTGGGTATTATGGATCTGGCAAACCCAGGTCCCCAGCTGTTAGTAGCCTTGTTTCCGATTTTCTGCTTTCAGTGCTACTATCTATCTATTACTATTCTATATCTGTCAGTATAAATGAGGATTTTTTACTATAGTATGCATGCTGTATGAATATTTTAAGATAGGACAACTCTGAAAAAGGAATGAGTAAGTTTAGAATCTTGAAAACAGGTTGCGATAACACGATTGTTTAACCATTGGCTTCCCAATATGCGATAATATGTTAATATTGATGATATATCTTTTTTGTTCTTTGTAGCTGAGTACGTAAAGTGCTGTCTGTGGATTTCGTAAGTGGATTGATTCCCTTCAAGGTGAAAGAAGAATTGTGGTTTGTGTAATTTACGTGGCCCTGAAATATTATTGTGGTAGTCAAATACGAGCAGTTTTTCAGCAAATGGAGAATGGAACAGAAATATGGATCCTTTCTGTAGTCTTGATTGATGTTGAGCCGGAGCCTGAAAAATTATTCTGCGTTAATACTTGTCCTAGAAAAGAGACGTTTATGTGTTTTGCTGATGCTGTGAGCATTACAGCTTACTGTTTTCGCTGGTGCGGGATGCACTGCAGCCTATATGATTTGTACTGAGGAAATTTCCCTCTTGAAGGTAGAGGAAGATTAAATAATTTTGATTATGCGACCGAAGGAAAGCTTGGTTTAATATAATAAGGATGAAGCAAAACATTTGTCATTTAAACTACAGGAGGATTCGGATCTTTTGTGTCTGTTGTAAGTTCAATATGTTAAGATGAAACTGTTTTCCAGAATAGAGGAGACCACAATTTTGCCATTCATGAGAAATGAATCCAGAATAACCACCACAGGCGAAATAACTGATTAGGAAGCGAAAGGTAACTTAAAGAAGAAACGAAATTGGAGCAAAATGGGTAAGAAAATGTAAAAAAAAAAAAAAAAATTAACCTTCTCAGAGTCATCTGCGTGATTAACTCTTGTGATAACGTAATTTTAGATGAAATTTTCTTACTGTTTTATGTGTGAATATATATGATAAATGTATAATTTCGAGTCTCTTATCAGATGTGTGAACTGGTATAAATGTTTTGATTTGCAAATAACCATTGTTCTTTCTACTTTGTATGTTTAAGGAACGTTTCTCCTTGTTTATCATGTGACAAGACATATGCCGCGAGCGTCAGGAAGAGAACGAATTAGAACAATGTTGTAGTGGTATAAACACTGTGTTGGAGTAGTATTGAAGTAGCTTGTTGGATTAACTAATAGTGGATTGAAATAAAATTTGAGTAATGCATGTTTATGGGTAATTAGTTTGTTGTATAGACAACAGGTGTGCATGTGTGTGTGTGTCTGTAAATAACATGTGAACCCTATGCTGCCCTGACCTATTGACCTATACTTGCACAAGGCATAATCCTATTCATTTTAGTGAATTAATAAGTAGCATTTGATTTATTAAAACGCAAGTGAACCACATTAGTGATGTGGATTTAAGTATTATATTGTCAGTTCATTTAATTTTTATTTTTATACTGTCAATTCATTTCACTTTTCTTTTATATTGTCAAGTCATTCAACTTTTATTTTTATATTGTCGATTCATCTAACTTTTTAATTAAAAAAAATTTAAGTCTCACTTTTGTTCTTAAAAAATTGTGAAAGACAATACTAAGTGGTATTATGTATGACATTTTGTAATCACATAACTATGATGAAGAATTTCTGTGAATGCAGTTGAGAACGTGAAAGCGAACCGGCTAAACTCATACGAGACAACGGGAGCAGCGAGGAGAAGGGCTAGTTGTAAACTGGCGGGTTTCCCAGCAGGACACACTGTCAACCGGGCCAATTCGGGAGCGCGGTCGACAACAAAAGAAGGGCACGCTACAAACACTTTCCCTTGCACCTGGAGCTAATGGGCGGCCGCACCAGTGCGACCCTTCGTGGAGGCTATGACCTGTGATGGGCGAGCGGTCCACCACGCGGAAATCCAACTACTGGCAACGCACCACACGCACGCGACCGTGGCGAGACGGGCGCGGTGAAACGACAGAAGAAAGGGGATAAAGGGGCGTGGAGCCTTTTGACAGATACTGTCCAGAGAAAATGGCAGACTTCAACGACGCCTATCAACATTTCCTGACGGATGCCCACTGTCAAGCGACAGTAAATCATAGTTCGATGTTCTCTGGTTGCTAAGGATGGCAGAAAGAAGAGCCATTAAGTGTCATCCTTCCCCAGGAATATCAAACCGGCGAGCCAATTGAGGATAACTCAAGAATGTAACAACACAAGGGGCGTGGAGCCTTTTGACACGTACTGTCCAGAGAAATTGGCAGACTTCAACGACGCCTATCAACATTTCCTGACGGATGCCCACTGTCAAGTGAGAGTAAATCATGGTTAGATGTTCTCTGGTCGCTAAGGGTGGCACAAAGAAGAGCCATTAAGTGTCATCCTTGCCCAGGAATATCAAACGAGGATACCGCACGAATTTGACAACACAAACATGGAACCAAATCGAGATGTACGTGACATGGGCCACCAAGAGAAACGGCATGAGAGGGCAGAGACGGCGGGATTGCACGCAACAGATGGACAAAATTCCCTACTGACAGCTGCAGCGACGAACCCCCCCCCGACTTATATTGTGCCTCGGAACAGTGGAACTACTGAGTGTGTCAGTGAACAGTGATTATACGGTTCTTAGTCCAATGCATATATGTGTGTTCTTTCAGAGAAACTTTGATCGTGTATTTTGCAGGGGTTCGATTTATTGGTGCTTTTTTTTATTAGACTGACTCTTGTATTTTGCAGGTGTTTTATTTACAGGTGTTTTTTTTTTTAGACGTGACTATTGAACTTTCAGAGCTGTTTTATTTCTCAATGTTTGTTTTTGTGTGATGTATTAGATTTGTGATATTTTGTTTCGTAAATTCATTCCTGTGGCATTGCTTCGTTTATCAGTCAGATAGCTATTCATTCTCATTGGACTGTGATCGATTAGCCATTGCATGGGGCACATTTATAGTGAGGAACCCCATAAGGGTAACAATCACATAATTAATTGTATTTTCAGTATAATGACACAGTGCTCATTGTTTGTTAACTAACTGAAATATAGTAGAGTGATTAAATTAGTGCCACAAAGTTATTTTAAGTCTACAAATTATTAGTTTTATAAGATATACAATTTTTTTGCGATAACCACTTTGTAAAACATGCTTCTTTTCTCTTATCATTTTTTTTGCTTTTGCGGATTGTGCATTGTAATGTTCTGTCTTATAATACTGATGTTATTTTCATGTTTTTTTTAATTGCTGTGGCACCTTTACTATTTTCATAAATTTTACTTGTCAATAAACAGTCATAAATTTTCCTGTGATCAGTTGGCTCTTGCAATGAGCAAATACTGGTGAACTCCATAAGGGTAACAACCAGAAATTGATTTCATATTAATGACACAGGAACCATTGTTTTTACTTGCTGACTGAGTTAGAACTACACTATCTTTTAAATAGGTGTCACAGATTGTTTTTTTCTCTTTGAAATTGGTAGATTCTAAAGATGTGTTGAAATTATTGTGTTTTAGCAAGTAGCTGGTGACCTTTTGCCTTTTCTTTACATTTTTGGTTTAAGTAGGGTGTGAGAAGCCTGCTTGGGAATGTCCTAGCATGGCCAGAAAATTCCCTGCACAGTCTTTTCCCGGAGCGTTGGGGTTATGAAAGGTCTCTGTTGGATTCCTTTCACGTTAATTTCTTAAATCTGTTGTCATTTACGGCATAAATTCCTCTTCTAAATTTACTGTGGTATTTCTGACTATCTGGGAAGAGACTGAGCAGTGAAACATGTTACTTGTACACATAAACAAGAACGATCTGTCACACTACTGCACTTTAAAACATAGTTTATATGTAATTCATGTCATACTGTCTCATACGGAAACTACATCCGCTTTCTTTAATATACTGTGTATGATAAGATACTGTCATCCCCCTTCCCTTCTGTGTGAGAGGATGAATGAGCAAATGTATTTGTAGTTGCATGCTTGAGGGTAGCAGACAAGCCTGTCTGCTAGAGAACAGTAGGACCAACGTCGGAACAGGTAGCTACGCTTTCTAAAAGCAGAGAGGTTTCTATTCTTAGTATGGTCCTGGCCGTCCCTTGTCATGTTGGTATAGGAAGCTGCCCCTCTGGCCACTTCCGTTTGTATTTGGGAGCCACCCTCAGGAAGCACGCTCGGTAGGAGCGCAGGTCAGTCCGTCCGTGGCGAGCGTCTGAAGTGGTAAGATCTCCGGCTAAGCGCGTGTCTGCTAAGTCCGTAGGACAATGGATTTCTTAAGTTCAGCCTAACTGAAAATTTAATCACCTTTATTTCAGGTTTAGCTCTAAAATATATAATGTTATCTTAAATTGCAACGCAGTGTAATTTGCGTGTGAAGTAGTTCAGAATATCTTCCGGTGGTTGCTTTGTCACTACTTTGTGAGTAAAGTGGAAACACGTGTTGATCAGTAACTCTAAGATCATCAATCTTAAATGCGAATGCTCGTCTGATTATAACGTCTCGTTTTGACAATATTTTTCAATATAGCAACTTTTCTTTATGTTCAATCCTCGTGGGGCGTACTTTGTGAGGCCAGTACCACGTGCTTATACAATTGTTTGACCCATCAGGTTAATAGTAAGACGATAGTAAGCAGTTGGAGGTTTTTCTTTTGTAAATTGCTTTTCGATCTAATTTATTTTAATTATCAAAACTATTGTGGAGTTACAGTCTTTGTGTAAACCAAGTTGACCACGTGAAGCATGTGGTGTATTCATCAAAGTAGCCCTCAGCTATTCTTTCTGGGAAGATTTCACACAGAGTTAGTATGAATTTAGTATACCAGTGTGTGGTAATTACATGACGGGCAGGATTGTGCTACGAACGTAACTTCTTTGGGTGAAAATTGAATTGGTTGGTTGTGGTTAATTTCCTCTTGCATATGTTTCAACGTTCTTTGTGTGTTTTTTTACGAATGCAGTGTTGTATGTAGTCTCCCAATCTTGGCTCCCTATTTGATGTGTTCCGTAAGATTACAAACTCACATTTTCACAGTCCTAAATAAGGCACCAGCTTAGTTATGACTCACGTTTAATATGCTGAAATTTCAATGATCAATGGTAAAATAAATTTCCAAATATAAACTGATTTATTTCTTTTTATTTAAATTCTCTTTTATATATATATATATCACCGGTTGTCGTATGACTATTAAAAGATTATAATTAATGTTAGTCTGGTTGGGAATTCGGTAAGCTAGACTGGGTGCCTGGTGAAACAGTTACTCAGTAATGCAAGGTTAACTTCCCCAGACAGCCCACAGCTTTTAACCCGCTTTCATTGGCTATCAGTACCGCGTTCATAGCAAATTAAAGTAACAACGGTTTTCCAGTCGTCTAGAGTCCAACCAACGCCAGGATTGGCAATGAAGGCGATGCCATGCTGTTAGCAAAGGCACTCGCGTCGGTCGTCTGCTTCCGTAGCCCATTAACGCCAAATTTCGCCGCACTGCTCTGATGGATACGTTCGTCCTTCGTCCCACGTTGATTTCAGCGCTTAATTCACACAGTATTGCTTGATTCCTAGCACTGACAACTTTACGTAAACGCCTCTGCTGTCGGTCGTTAAGTGAAAGTTGTCCATGGTGAGAGGTGATGCCAGAAGTTTGATATTCTCGGCACATTCTTGACACTGTGATTCTCGGAATAATAAATTCCCTAACAATTTCCGAACTGAAGTGCCCCATGCGTCTAGCTCCAACAGTCATTCCACGCTCAGTCTGTTAATTTCCCATCGTGCAGCCATAATCACGTCGGAAACCCTTTCACATGAACCACCTGAGTGGAAATGACAGCTCTGCCAACGCACTTCCCTCTTATACCTTGTGTACGCGATCCTACCGCCATCTGTGTATCTGCATATCGTTACAGCATGACTTTTGTCACTACAGTGTAGATTGAACGTTTCGTATATTCGTTTTAAAATGGCAGAGAACCATAGAAGAAGGACGTTCCTTCACAGCCTATTTACATAGAAAAGAAAGCTCACAAAAAAGCGTTATTAATTTTGATGTTGCTACAGTCTTTGTAGTAGTATGCTGTCTGCTGCAGGGCGACTAAATTGCTAGAATCTGGAGATGTTCTTCCCTATATATCGTCTTATTTTGGTTGTCTCTGACGCGTTATAAGCCAGCACAAAGGAACTCAATATTACGTTTATTGACAGCCACAACTCACCGGATAAGTGATTGCTGATATTTTTCAACAATGAGAAGTAAACGATACCAGAAGTAAAACGTCGCCCCCTTTCCATTCCCGCTCACACTCAATTTTTGATAAAACAGAAGCATACAATGACGTCAAAACAGATAAAAGAACGTGATAACAACTTCGGCGCTTATCTTACGTGGGCGTCAACCGCGAAGTAGGCAAGATGATGCTCCGCGAAGGAATTAAGCCACTATTTCAGGGCAGCCACAAACTTAACGATATTTGAAGCCCTCTTCAACGCTGTAGGTGTTTACGAATTTTGATGTGAGTACGACGACATCTGTATCGGCGTGAACGAGAGATGGATTAGCACTCGCTTGTAGGCATATACACGTTACATGCGACTTTCGCAACACAACAAATCTACAACAGCCGACACACCACGAGGGAATGTGGCCGATACGTCAGATTCAAAAAGCCTGTGTACTTGCTAGATAGCCTCAGGTGCAGCATCAGTAGATAAGGGAGGCCACTGAGATACTGAAACTCAGCAACATCGTAACCAGAAAAGATTGCTGGTATTCCACCGACCACGTTATCACTTCACGTAATCTTCCGAAATTAATAATAATGATAATATTAATTATTATTATTATTACAAAAATAATAACTGTGAAACATAATGAAAAGCTACAGAAATAGTAATTAGAAGTTAAAGAGCAATATCGCCGGCAAAGAAATGAAGCAAAAGCTATGGGAAGATCAGCATACGAGGCCTGTTCAGAAAGTAAGCTCCGATTGATTGCCAAATTGAAACCACAGTGAACATCAGAAATGTTTTACTTGTAACAATTAGCTACACCTTTCAGCTACTCCTCTACGTAGTCGCCGTTCTGACTTAGACTTTTGTCATAGCGTTGTACCAACTTTTCAATAGCCTCATCATAGAAGGCAGCCGCCAGTGCTTTCCGCCAATTCTCCACGCTGGCCTACACCTCGTTGTCTGTGTCAAAATGTTGTCTTCAAAAACAGCGGTTCATGTGACCAGAGATGAAACTCAGGGGGAGACAATTGCGGACTGTATTGTGGGTAATCTAACATTTCCATTTGAAAACGATGCAGGAGCATCTTCATTGCCCCTGCAGAATGTGGCTGAGAATTGTCGTGAAGACGAAACAGCACGACAGTTATGTAATGTTAGCTGCATAGCTTCAGGCGAAATTTCTCACCAGGCCCTCGTACTTGGCGGCAGACACTATTTTCTAGACATCTTTACGCACTCACTGCGAGCTCAGAAATGAGAAGAGCGACGTGATGCTAACTGGGGTTATACTAGAGACACTACCCAACACATCTGTGCAAAGCTTTATCGGATTTTCATAGTCGTTTCCATTTCGCGACCGATCGGAGCTTACTTTCTGAACGCCCCTCGTATATCTGTAGTATAACGTGAGACTCATTTATAAGCAAAGTTGAACATTATGATATCCTTGGGACACAAAAAATAGCACACAAATTAATGAAACACCTTAACAAAGAAGAAAGAGACACCGCAACTGTAAATGTATTACTAAGATATGACTGGATTACACATAAAGAACTGTGGTGCAGTCCAAAAATCAAAGACGCAGATCATGAAGAACAACTACAAAGACTAGATTATATAGAACTGGCGGAACCGAAGACAGTTTTAAAAAAGTGAAAAACCGAAAATCACCACGAGTAGATGGATTAAATACCGAATTGATTAAACACGGAGGAACCCTCTTAGAATTAAGAATGCCTCACCTCTGTAACATGTGCTGGATAAAATATGAGATGCCGGAGGAATGGAATATCATTTCAGTATACCCATGCGAAATACCTCGAATGTAATTTTAATTGATAAATAAACACATTTCCGAAAGAGAAGACCATGTATAGACGATGTTTTCGCACTGAAACAGATAATTCAAAAGGAATGAGATTTTAATATGGAACCTCGCCTAGCACTTGTGGATTATGAAAAAGCATTTGACAGAATTCACAGAGATAAGCTATGGGCAATAATTGAAAAATTAGTAAACTCTAATCATCTTATCCCAGCCACAAGAAGACTGATACGAACACCAGAATTAGAACTGACAGAAGTAAAGAGATAACACTTAAATACAAACAAACCAAGGAGTAAAACAATGGTTTATCTTGTCTTCAGCATTATTGAATATCTATGTAGGTGACATGATCAGAGAATAGTAAAGAGATAGAGCAATTACTTGGATGAATAAACACGTTAACGCGAAGCTATTCGCAGATAAGAAAGTTATCATACAAGACAGGGAAAATAAATTACAAAAGTCACAGTTAATAAAATGTTCCGGGCTATAATACCGTGATCTAGTTGATTTCACTTTAAAACCCGACGTTTCGTCCTCAGCTGTGGAGGACATTTTCAAGGGGGCTACTGAGAGTCAGTAGCGATCCAGGATGTGAATCGGACATTCAACAAAGCTACGATCCCCCTTTAAATTCTCTTCCGCCGAAGGGGACGAAACGTCGGGTTTTAAAGTGAAATATATTCGGTCACGGCATAACAGCCCGGAACATTTTATTAATTGTGACATTTCCAGCAGTGAAAGTTTACATTTTACGAATTACAAATGGCATTACATAAACTAAACGAGATAAGTACAAGCTTCAATCTGACTATATCTATAAGTGAAATTAAAACTCTGGCGTTTTTAACTATTCGCCCAGTGCGAACAAAGATAGTCCTCAACCATAAACGAATAGTACAGGTAGCCCATTTCAAGTATTTAGAATGTGGCGTAGCATATGAACAAATAAACTAATAGTTACCTGCGTATTTTTGGCACAATAAGGATAACACTTAAGGTTTAAACAATGAAGGATTTACAACTGAAATTTTATAAAGCCATCGTAGTTCTCTCTTTATTTTAGGGAGCGGAAAGTTGGGCAAGAAATGAAATTTCTAACTGCTACGTTAGGAAACACTTGTACGAGCATTTTATTGTTGAACTCATTCTGAAAATTTTGCAGGGTGGGTGGATCTTTTTTCATTGTGAATAACTTGTGCGTCTCAACCGTTAGAAACATAATGTTCTTTTGCTGACTGTAATAGCTAATCGCTGACTATTTTAAATAGGTTTAAGCTGTGTAAAACTTTACCAGTTAGCTATCAATTATGAATCATATTGTGTTTTTTCTAACTATAACAGCCAGCTGCTGGCTGTTTTAAGTGATCTAGGTATATTCTGTATAGATCTAAAATACCTATCTGCAATCATGAATGCCGGCCGGGGTGGCCGAGCGGTTCTAGGCGCTGCAGTCTGGAACCGCGTGACCGCTAAAGTCGCAGGTTCGAATCCTGCCTCGGGCATGGATGTGTGTGATGTCTTTAGGTTAGTTAGGTTTAAGTAGTTCTAAGTTCTAGGGGACTAATGACCTCAGAAGTTAAGTCCCATAATGCTCAGAGCCATTTTTTGCAATCATGAATCCTATTTGTATTTTATCGCTACACTTTCGATGCATTTCACAAACACAGTAAGTACTTGCCTAAGTTATGGTCAAATGTGTGATAATACTTTGTCGATTGTGATACGAACTGCCTCCTGCCAATTTCCTTGTTTCTGCTTGTATAGTCAACCCTTATCCTGCGATTTTAATTATCGAATCTTCAGAAAAAATATGTACGATGTTCTGACAATATTCTGAGGAACAAGTATCGCTTGTAAACACTTTCAAACGGTATGCCTGTTGTACTGTTTCCTATTTTTAATATGTAAACAAACTGTATAGATCTTGAATGAAATTTTCAGGCTGCAGCGGAATGTGCACTGTTACGAAATTTGCTGGGAATTTGCCTTTCATGGGCAAGTGCTCTACCGATTGAGTTCAGGTCTCGGCACGGCACAACAATTTAATGTCAGGAAGTTTCATACCACCGCACACTCCACTGCACAGTGCAAATTAATTCTGGAAACATCCACCAGGCTGCCGCTAAGCCACATCACCGCAGCATCATTTCTTCCAGGAATGACAGTCTCGCAAGATTCCCAGGAGAGCTTCTGCGAAGTCTGGAAGGTAAGAGATGAGCTACTGGAGGAAGTACAGCTGTGAGGAGTGCTGTTGAATCGTGCTTTGGTAGCTCAGTCGGTGAAGCACTTGCCTGCCGAAGGCAGAGGTCCCGATTTCGTTCTCGGTCCGGTACAAAGTTTTAATCTGCCAGAAAGGTTTGTAGGGATCTAGTTCATAACGATAAAAATGTTAGTTGTAGACTGTCGACATCATTTTTAATATTATATAATACACTGAAAATGTTTATTTATTATGATTCTATCTAAGGTATTATGTTGAAGACTGCTGCCACTTGGCGGTACCCCTAAACAGTAAATAGTCCGCTGGTCTGCTACCCGGCAGTGTGTCCGTCAGCAGTCAACAAGGACGGAAACTTTTTTGCGTGTTCTGCATGATCATTGTTTTACTGTAGAATGTACTAAGTCACGCAACAGCGTCTTCTTCAATGAGGTATGTTCACCTAGGGTACAGGGTGTTTCAAAAATGACCGGTATATTTGAAACGGCAATAAAAACTAAACGAGCAGCGATAGAAATACACCGTTTGTTGCAATATGCTTGGGACAACAGTACATTTCCAGGCGGACAAACTTTCGAAATTACAGTAGTTACAATTATCAACAACAGATGGCGCTGCATGTGATGAGAAAGATATAGAAGACAACGCAGTCTGTGGGTGCGCCATTCTGTACGTCGTCTTTCTGCTGTAAGCGTGTGCTGTTCACAATGTGCAAGTGTGCTGTAGACAACATGGTTTATTCCTTAGAACAGAGGATTTTTCTGGTGTTGGAATTCCACCGCCTAGAACACAGTGTTGTTGCAACAAGACGAAGTTTTCAACGGAGGTTTAATGTAACCAAAGGACCGAAAAGCGATACAATAAAGGATCTGTTTGAAAAATTTCAACGGACTGGGAACGTGACGGATGAACGTGCTGGAAAGGTAGGGCGACCGCGTACGACAACAACAGAGGGCAACGCGCAGCTAGTGCAGCAGGTGGTCCAACAGCGGCCTCGGGTTTCCGTTCGCCGTGTTGCAGCTGCGGTCCAAATGACGCAAACGTCCACGTATCGTCTCATGCGCCAGAGTTTACACCTCTATCCATACAAAATTCAAACGCGGCAACCCCTCAGCGCCGCTGCCATTGCTGCACGAGAGACATTCGCTAACGATATAGTGCACAGGATTGATGACGGCGATATGCATGTGGGCAGCATTTGGTTTACTGACGAAGGTTATTTTTACCTGGACGGCTTCGTCAATAAACAGAACTGGCGCATATGGGGAACCGAAAAGCCCCATGTTGCAGTCCCATCGTCCCTGCATCCTCAAAAAGTACTGGTCTGGGCCGCCATTTCTCCCAAAGGAATCATTGGCCCATTTTTCAGATCCGAAATGATTACTGCATCACGCTATCTGGACATTCTTCGTGAATTTGTGGCAGTACAAACTGCCTTAGACGACACTGCGAACACCTCGTGGTTTATGCAAGATGGTGCCCGGCCACATCGCACGGCCGACGTCTTTAATTTCCTGAATGAATATTTCGATGATCGTGTGATTGCTTTGGGATATCCGAAACATACAGGAGGCGGCGTGGATTGGCCTCCCTATTCGCCAGACATGAACCCCTGTGACTTCTTTCTGTGGGGACACTTGAAAGACCAGGTGTACCGCCAGAATCCAGAAACAATTGAACAGCTGAAGCAGTACATCTCATCTGCATGTGAAGCCATTCCGCCAGACACGTTGTCAAAGGTTTCGGGTAATTTCATTCAGAGACTACGCCATATTATTGCTACGCATGGTGGATATGTGGAAAATTACAATTTATATTTCCGACTTTGGATTTTCCATAACGGCTTTTATTTATATTACAGCTGTTCCTAAATATGTCCTTTATCAAATGAACGTGCACTACATAGAGTGGCACAATGGTCTATGTATGAAGATGGTGTGTAGTACATGTATGACGATTTCTTCTGTATAACGAATAAAGATGTTTAGACAACAGAAACTTTTTGAAATACTTTTTTAGATCTGAATACGGCAATTTAACTTGCGGAAACTATTCGCCTGTGTTTAAATTTATTGTGATCGGGGCAAATATTCTAGTAAGAAGATTACATTATTACTGTGATGAGTTCATCAACCCTATGGCGATGAGTCTCGTCAGACACCGTACGTGGCCGTCCGCTCCGAGTTTTCTCATACACGTTGATTGACTGATTTATTAATTAATTACCTGGGTGGCGGGTTGTGGGACAAAACGGCGAGGTCATCAGTCCCCCGATTCCAAAGTTACACACGGAAGAGAGAGGGTCGGCTAAAAGTGGACGGATCCCGTCAGAGGAGTCAAACTACAAAACTAGGAAGTGAAAACACACACAGTATAAGGTATAAAAGGGTATCCCAAAACTAAAAACTGAGAGAACAGGGAGGAAAAAGAGCGGTCTTTGCAAGGGGGCGTGGTCTTGGGTCCCAGACCGAGATAACACGAAGAGAGGACCCAACCACAACCACAACCACCTTCCAGGAGTAAAGCAAAACCTTAAATCTGACAACAAAAACCACTTTCACGGAGGAAACTGAGGACCATCGGTTGGTAGCCTGAAGGCTGCTCAGTGAGTCAGTACATGTTAAAATACTGTGGACGGAGGCCTGAGAAACAAAATGGAGAGCCCTGTTGATGGCTGCTGTGAACACACTACATGATTCTGGCAATAAATGGCGTTCTAAGGCAGCAGGAGATGTGAAAGAGTATCCCGCCTTATCCAACGTCTTAGGACCGTCAGTGTGGAAGATGGTGGCATCCTGGAACTCTGCAAGGATGGAACGTACAAGACACCGAAAACCATAGGGGTGACAGAGACCTTAGGACAGTGGAATAGGTTGGTCCTAATCCGTATTCTAGGTACTATCCAAGGGGTGGTGGGGTGGGAGGAAATACATGGGGCACATTCCATTGAGTGGAGATGGAGATCTCAACAGAGGGAGTGAGGTGCATTCCAACTGGCGATCCCACCCAAGGGCGGTTTTCAAGAGGGAGACATCCCTCATTTGCAAAGAGGACAGAGTACATGGGATGATCAGGGAATGGGCGAATGGCGATTGCATAAGAAACCAGGAGTTGGCTCCATCTTATCTGTAGAGAAAGAATACCCGCTTTTGCAAGGATACTATCAACAGGACTAGTGCGAAAGGCTCCAATAGCCAGACATACGCCACAATGTTGAACAGGGTCACGTACGGGGTAATCCCAAAACTAAGGTCTCCTATTTTTTTATTAGTACATAGACATGTTTATTTCTACAATGGTTTACATCAGTTTACAGCTTGAACGTTTAGCTATTTTTCGACATAATCAACGTTTCTGTCGATTCATTTTTGTAGTCGCTGTGGCAGTTTTTGTATGCCCATGTCACACCAGCTCGCCGCCAAGCTACGAAGAAGGATGTCGCCACTGCGTGATTGTTGCTTGGTCTCAGGGGTAAAGCGGCATGTCTAGGTTTCGTCACCCGTGACAACTGAGTCCAGAGACTTGTCCTGTTCGGCTGCAAAGCGGTGAAGAAATGCGCGGGACGCATCAACTCGTTGCCGCATGTGGTCCTCAGTCAGCATGAATGACACCCATCTTGCGCACACCTTCCGGTAGTTCAATGTTTCCGTTAAAATTCTGTGAGCAGTGCTTCGGGAAACCTCAGGAACCAAAGTGCAGAGATCATCCAGGATGATCCGGCGATCTTCACGCATGCTTTTCTCAACCTTCAAAACTGTCTGCTCAGAAATTGACGGTCTCCCGCTCCTTTGTTCGTCGCGAATTTCGGTCCGACCAGCTGCAAACTCTCAACACCACTTACGAACATTTTTGACATCAGTGCACGACTCACCATACACTTCCGTCAATTGGAGATGGATTTCAATAGGCGCAGTGCCCTTTGCATTTAGAAACCGAATAACTGAGTGCAATTCGCACTTGGCGGTACCATCCAACGGGAGCTCCGTTCTCATCGACTGCCAAGCCAAGACTGAGCGCCTCAGCGGGGCGTGCGCATGTTTACACACAACGCGTGAAGCACTCTTCATAACAGTGTGACCAACTGCCACGCAAACAGAGTTTTGTACTTATAAAAAAATAGGAACCTTACTTTTGCGATTACCCTCGTATTTGCAGAGTGGAAGGAGCCGCTGAGCCATAAACCTCCCATGATCTAGTCTTGACAAGACCAGAGTACAGTAAAGATGGAGAAGAGTAGCATAGTTTGCGCCCTAACATGAGTGGGCCAGGAGACAGAGAGCATTAAGCTTCCATATGCATTTAGTCTTCAGGTGGTGAATATGGGGCAACCACGTCAGCTTTTTCTCAAAAACATGCTCAACAAACGAGACTGTGTCAACATCGAGGGGCTCATCACCTAATTAAAGGTGTGGATCAGGGTGCACAGTGGATCAACGACAAAAATGCATAACCCGTGTTTTGGAGGGAGAAAACTGGAAGCCATGGGAGATGGCCCATGCAGAGGCCAATGCAGAGGCCCATTGGATGGCGCTTTGGAGCTGGCGCTCAGCAGATGCTACCGAGTGGAAGTGCTTCAGATGTAAAGATTGTCGACATACAACGCCAGGGTAGCCACAGGACCAACAGTGGTTACAAGCTAATTTATTGCTATGAAGAAGAGTGTGACACTTCATACAAAAAGCTGTGGGATACCGTTCTCCTGAATCCGAAGGGTGCTGAGTGAAGTGCCAACTCAAACCAGGAAGAGGCAGTGGCTGCAAAAGCCTCAGTCATTGAGGGTAACTAAAATGTGATGACGCCAAGCCGTGTTGTATGCCTTACCTACACCAAATAAGAACATGACAGGTTGCTGGCAGTTAGTAAAAGCCTGTCAGATTGCTATTTCCAATCTGAGTAAATTGTCGGTTGGAGATTGTCCTTCCCAGAAGCCACACTGTTACAGGGACAAAAGGTCCCAAGTTCCGAGTACTCAACGTAATTGGAAGCCAACCATCCTCTCAAGCAGTTTACAAAATACGTTCGTCAGGCTAATCTGGCGGTAGCTGTCGAGAGACGTTGGGCTCTTCCCAGGTTGAAGCATGGGGATAACTAAACTGTCTCGCCATTGCGATGGTGAAGCACCGATGAGCCAAATGCGGTTGAAGACCGTAAGTAGGTACTGCCTCTGGATACAGTCCAAGTGCTGAATCATCTGGTTGTTGTTGGAATCCGGGCCTGAGACAGAGTCATGTGAAGAGATAAGAGCCTGCAAGAACTCTCATTCAGTGAAGGAGTGATTATATGACTCAGCATGGTGGGGTTTGAAACAGAGGGGTTCTGTTCAACTCGGCGTTTCTGCCAGAGAAAGGTAGTGGGGTAGTAAGAGGATACTGTTGTCACCGCAAAGTGTGTCGCGAGGCGCTCTTTGAGGACTAACAGATCAGTGCACAGAGCAACTCGGGGGATAAGAGTCAGGAGTTGACTGTCGCTGGGGGCTATGGAGATTGAACCAGATCTGTGATGAAAAGCATATGTCCCCAGGGAAGAAATATAGCACTCCAAGCATTCTTTTTTACTCATCTTAATAATGTAATGAACTTTACCACGCAGACGCCTAAAAGAGGGGAGGTTGGTCTGTGAAGAGTGTCGTTTAAATCGCTGCAACGCCCGTCGGCGGTCCTGGACAACGACTGCTACGTCCTTGGTCCACCATGGTACCGGTTGACAAGGAGGGGGACCTGTGGATAGGGGGACATCAGTGTCAGCAGCATGAGGAGTAGTGGCAGAGATGCCCTGCACGACCACATCAATCCAATTCGAGAGGGAGGTGTCGAAGCGCACAGCAGATGTTATGTAAAGGCCAATTACCCCTGCAGAATGCCCGATGTGGAGGCCTGTCTGCCTGGCGGCGGCAGGGGAACGATAGAATCACTATAAAGCGGTCACTAACACGAAGATCATTATGCGGTGGCTAATGAAGGGAAGTCACAAGAGCAGTGGACAAGATCGTGAGATCGATAGCGGTAGAGGTGCGAGGAGCGGCACTGAAGCGGGTGGGGGAACTGTCATTGAGGAGACACAAATCAGTCTGTAATAAGTGGGTTAGTTAGGAGACCCTATCAGTTGAACAGCTCTCCACCACAGGGGGTTGTGTGCGTTGAAGTCCCTATGGAGGAGAAACAGAGGTGGGCTTATGTAGAGGGAGACAGACACTGCAAACGGTGACTGCTGGAGTCCCTTGCACTCTAACCAGTATTGCTTCCAGATTGGTACGATGGGGAATCCAGTCACCAATGACATCGGAGCGAACCAAAGTGCAGACCCCCACAGATGCTATCCTGGGACCAGCACGGTTCCGATAGAATGCCCGTTAAACACGAAATGTTGGAGAGTGGTCATCACGGAATTGTGTTTCATGAGGACCAAGACAGAACTCAGAACAGGAGCAAATAAGACCTCGTATTCAGATAGTGAAGGGTGACGAAAATTTAATAGTCATGGGTGACTGGAATTCGGTAGTAGGAAAAGGGAGAGAAGGAAACGTAGTAGGTGAATATGGATTGGGGCTAAGAAATGAAAGAGGAAGCCGCCTGTTAGAATTTTGCACAGAACACAACTTAATCATAGCTAACACTTGGTTTAAGAATCATGAAAGAAGGTTGTATACATGGAAGAACCCTGGAGATAATAAAAGGTATCAGTTAGATTATATAATGGTAAGACAGAAATTTAGGAACCAGGTTTTAAATTGTAAGACATTTCCAGGGGCAGATCGGGACTCTGACCACAATCTATTGGTTATGACCTGTAGATTAAAACTGAAGAAACTGCAAAAAGGTGGGAATTTGAGGAGATGGGACCTGGATAAACTGAAAGAATCAGAGGTTGTACAGAGTTTCAGGGAGAGCGTAAGGGAACAATTGACAGGAATGGGGGAAAGAAATACAGTAGAAGAAGAATGGGTAGCTTTGAGGGATGAAGTAGTGAAGGCAGCAGAGGATCTAGTAGGTAAAAAGGCGAGGGCTAGTAGAAATCCTTGGGTAACAGACGAACTATTGATTTTAATTGATGAAAGGAGAAAATATAAAACTGCAATAAATGAAGCAGGCAAAAAGGAATACAAACGTCTCAAAAATGAGATCGACAGGAAGTGCAAAATGGCTAAGCGGGGATGGCTAGAGGACAAATGTAAGGATGTAGAGGCTTACCTCACTGGGGTAAGATAGATACTGCCTACAGGAAAATTAAAGAGACCATTGGAGATAAGAGAACCACACGTATCAACATCAAGAGCTCAGATGGAAACCCAGTTCTAAGCAAAGAAGGGAAAGCAGAAAGGTGGAAGGAGTATATAGACGGTATACACAAGGGCGATGTACTTGAGGACAATATTATGGAAATGGAAGAGGATGTAGATGAAGATGAAATGGGAGATACAATACTGCGTGAAGAATTTGACAGAGCACTGAAAGACCTGAGTCGAAACAAGGCCCCCGGAGTAGACAACGTTCCGTTGGAACTACTGACGGCCTTGGGAGAGCCAGTCCTGACAACACTCTACCATTTGGTGAGCAAGATGT
Organism: Schistocerca serialis cubense; assembly: GCF_023864345.2. Classification (NCBI taxonomy): domain Eukaryota; kingdom Metazoa; phylum Arthropoda; class Insecta; order Orthoptera; family Acrididae; genus Schistocerca; species Schistocerca serialis. Next base: position 196,407,414 of record NC_064641.1, read on the forward strand.
ATGAAACAGGCGAAATACCCTCAGACTTCATGAAGAATATAATAATTCCAACGCCAAAGAAAGCAGGTGTTGACAGATGTGAAAATTACCGAAGAATCGGTTTAATAAGCCACAGCTGCAAAATACTAACACAAATTCTTTAAAGACGAATGGAAAATCTGGTAGAAGCCGACCTCGGGGAAGATCAGTTTGGATTTCGTAGAAATACTGGAACACGTGTGGCAATACTGACTCTACGACTTATCTTAGAAGAAAGATAAAGCAAAGGCAAACCTACGTTTCTAGCATTTGAAGACTTAGAGGAAGCTTTTGAAAATGTTGAGTGGAATACTCTCTTTCATATTCTGTAGGTGGCACGGGTAAAATACAGGGAGCGAAAGGCTATTTACAATTTGTACAGAAACCAGATGGCAATTATAAGACTCGAGGGACATGAAAGGGAAGCAGTGGTTGGGAAGGGAGTAAGACAGGGCTGTAGCCTCTCCCCGATGTTATTCAATCCGTATATTGAGCAAGCAGTAAAGGAAACAAAAGAAAAATTCGGAGTATGTATTAAAATCCATGGAGAAGAAATAAAAACTTTGAGTTTCGCCGATGACATTGTAATTCTGTCAGAGGCAGCGAAGGACTTGGAAGAGCAGTTGAATGGAATGGACAGTGTCTTGAAAGGAGGATATAAGATGAACATCAACAAAAGCAAAACGAGTATAATGGAATGTAGTCGAATTAAGTCAGGTGATGCTGAGGGAATTAGATTAGGAAATGAGACACTTAAAGTAGTAAAGGAGTTTTGCTATTTGGGAAGCAAAATAACTGATGATGGTCGAAGTAGAGAGGATATAAAATGTAGACTGGCAATGGCAAGGAAAGCGTTTCTGAAGAAGAGAAATTTGTTAACATCGAGTATAGATTTAAGTGTCAGGAAGTCATTTCTGAAAGTATTTGTATGGAGCGTAGCCATGTATGGAAGTGAAACATGGACGATAAATAGTTTGGACAAGAAGAGAATAGAAGGTTTCGAAATGTGGTGTTGCAGAAGAATGCGGAGGATTGGATGGGTAGACCACATAACTAATGAGGAAGTATTGAATAGGATTGGAGAGAAGAGAAGTTTCTGACACAACTTTACCAGAAGAAGGGATCGGTTGGTAGGACATGTTCTGCGGCATCAAGGGATCACCAATTTAGCATTGGAGGGCAGCTTGGAGGGTAAAAATCGTAGAGGGAGACCAAGAGATGAATACACTAAGCAGATTCAGAAGGATGTAGGTTGCAGTAGGTACTGGGAGATGAAGAAGCTTGCACAGGATAGAGTAGCATGGAGAGCTGCATCAAACCAGTCTCAGGACTGAAGTCCACAACAACAACAACAACAACAACATTTCCGGTAGGTGACGATAGTATCCGTTGCAATTCCACCGGATTATTACGTGGCAAGAGTTCAAGTTAGACATAAAAAAGTCGAGGGAAGGTCATGACACTCGAGCAGTTGTCATCACCGACTAGGATGGGGTGATATCCATAAATAAGATGTCAGACTCGGGTTGCGAGCCGGCCGGTGTGGCCGTGCGGTTGTAGGTGCTTCAGTCTGGAACCGTGACCGCTATGGTCGCAGGTTCGGATCCTGCCTCGGGCATAGATGTGTGTGATTTGCTTAGCTTAGTTAGGTTTAAGTAGTTCTAAGTTCTAGGGGACTGATGACCTCAGATGTTAAGTCGCATAGTGCTCAGAGCCATTTGAACCATTTTTTTCGGGTTGCGAGGGGGAAGATCGCACCTCTGGAGGCACGGGGAGTAGGAACTTGTCCTGGGACACATGTTTCTTCTCCTTTTTTGGAGGTGAAGGAGGGAAGGGCACGGAGGGAGGACAGGTTTCTGCAAGATTCAGAACCGAAAGAGAGCAGGTGACCTTGGGGTACACTGACGGCACATCTCATAGCCGAGTTGTAATAATAGGCTTCTGGCCTGATAGACGCCGGGGAAAGGGGTCCTGGGGGGGTGGGGGGAGGGGAACCCTATCACTGGCAGTTACTGAAGAAGGGGACACATCTTTGGCTGGGAAGTGGGTCCGGCTCCAGGATGGAGGTAATGGGAACTGCAGGGGAGGAGATAGCGCTGGGGTAAGGAAGAGGTAGAGAGGAAAAGGATGTAACAGAGGCAAAAGTTGAAGAAAGTGACACTGGATGGTGTCTCATATTTTTGGCGAACCACGGCTTAAGACAGGCGAGCCAGGGAATGGTACTCCTAGATCTTCTTTTCTCTCTTGTAAGCTGGGCAATCTGGCGAGCTAGGGGAGTGGCTGTCATGACAATTGACACACTCAGGTGGTGGAACACAGTGGATGCCCACAGTCACTACACAGAGGGTCCGCTGTACAGTCGGAAGACATATGTCGGAAACGCTAGCATTAAATGCACGTCATGGGTAGTGGGATGTACCGCTTAACATCACTCTGTAGCACATAACCTTGACTTTCTCTGGGAGGATGTCCCATCGAAATCGAGAATAAAGCGCTGTTATTCGTGCGGATGTCTTTGAGACCCTTCTGCACACATCGAACAAAATCAACGCTGCGTTGCTCCAGATAAGCCTGGAGTTCCTCATCAATTTGCAGAATGAGGTCCCTATGAAAAATGACTCTATGGACCATATTCAGAGATTGGTGAGCGGTTATAGACACTGGGACATTACCAAAATGATGACAAGCACGATGAGTTGCAGTCTGGACGGCAGAAAAAGCTTTGATCAGTAGGGAGCCCGACCACTTCTTACTGAGAGACTCCACGTAACTAAATTTGTTCTCGATATTGCACAAAGAACAATGGCTTAGTGGTGGTGAATGAGTCCCCGTCCGTCCTAGTACAGACGGGGTAGCGAGTAAAGTGTTTCATCCCAAGAGAGCGAGCCTGGCCCTCCTCCCACGGTGTAGCCAGGAAAGGGAAGGCTGCTGGCTCATAGGAACCAGCATTCAGTGATCCTTTATCATTCGAAGAGACGGCCGTTTGAGAATGGCCAGATTTTTGCAGCCTGATACGCTTCATGTGCCAAGCATCTACCTTGATACCATCCACTCCGATCAGAAGTTCTCCCCATGGGCGCCACCCAGCCACAGCAAGGGCCGCCTGGCATAGCAGCCATTGCCAGGAGTTCCGACGCTCCTTGGCATACAGGGGAAGGGAATAGCTCTGGTGTCAGTAGTCTGATCCCTCTGATCCCTGTGTTGTCAGGGGGCTCAGCCAGGTGGGTGCATAACAGCCCCCCCACACAGACTGTCTACATGTGTTGGTGACCTAGTTAGATGCAGAGGGGTCTATAGTGGGGAAGGAAGAGGGGAAGGAAGGGGGAGGAAAGGAATCCACACCGTAGACACTAAGAAAAGGGAATTTAGAAGTGGACATAAACGCCAAAAAAAAGGAACAAAATTGCAAGCAATACAGGGAACCAGGTGGATAGCCAGGTTCACACAAATCAGAACACCGAGAGAGGGGAAGGACGGGTAGGAGGGGGCAGCGGGGTAGAAGCGAGGCTAGGGAGGGTGAAGGAAATGCAGCCAGGGAAGGAAGAATGCGCTGCAATAGCTCGAAGTCCAGTGTGCGCTATGCACGAACCCACGAAAGAACCGTGAGTCCCCTGTCGGACCGTACCTTCACCACGAGCACGAACAGCCCATCGTCGCGTGTTACTGATGTCGATACAATCATCACCGAACTCAGCTTTCATTATGCTGTCGATTTCGATTGGAGGCACTTTTTCCCTTGTTAGAAACTCGGTTACAGCACACTGTTCCTCAGGCACTGACGTAGTTATGTTACACACCACCTTGTTACATACTACAATTCGTAGCCTTCTAGCAGCGGATTCTGATGGAATGTTATTTATTCCTTGCGTCTTATTTGATCTCAAGTTTCTCTTGTAAATTCTGATTCTAATACTGGATCCCCTATCTCTTCTAAATCGACTTCTGTTTCTTCCTGTATCACATCAGACAAATCTTCCCACTCATAGAGGCCTTGAGTGTACTCTTTCCAACTATCCGCTCTCCCCTCTCAATTTAACAGTGGAACCCCCGTTTCATTCTTGATGTTACCACGCTGATTTTAATTCCACTGAAGGTCGTTTAAGTTTCCGATATGCTGAGTCAGTCCTTCCAACAATCATTTCGTTTTCGATTTCTTCACATTTTTCGTGCAGCCATTTCGTCATAGCTTCGCTTCACTTTCTATTTATTTCATTCCTCAGTGACTTGTTTTCTGTATTCCTGAAATTCCGTGAACATTTTTGTACTTCCTTCTTTCATCAATCAGATGAAGTATTTCTTCTGTTACCCATGACTCCTTCGCAGCTACCTTCTTTGCACCTACGTTTTTCTTTCCAGCTTCTGTGATTGCCCTTTTTATAGCTGACCATTTCTTTTCAACTGTTCTGCCTACTGAGCTATTCCTTATTACTGTATGTAGAGCCTTAGTGAACTTCAAGCATACCTTGTCATCCCGTAGTACTTCCGTATCTCACTTCTTTGCCTATTGATTCTTTCTGAGTAATCTCTTGAACTTCAGCCTACTCTTCATCACTTGTACATTGTGATCTGAGTTTATATCTGCCACTGGGTATGTCTTACAATCCAGTATCTGATTTCAGAATCTCTGTCTGACCATGATGTAATATAACTGAAATCTTCCCGTACCCCCGCTGCCATTCTCAAGTGTACCTCTTCCTCTTGTGATGGTTGAATATAATCTTCGCTATTACTAGCTGAAATTTATCACACAACTCAATTAGTCTTTCTCTTCACTCATTCTTTGTCCCAAGCCCATATTCTCCCGTAAACGTTTCTTCCTCCAAAACTACATTCCTGTCCCACCACTATAAGATTTTAATCTCCCTTTATGCACTGTATTACGCTTTCAATCTCCTCACATACTTTCTCTATCTCTTCATCTTGAGCTTGCGACGTCGGCATGAATACCTGAACTATCTTTGTCAGTGTTGGTTTGCTGTCGTTTCGGATAAGAACAACCCTATCGCTGAACTGCTCACGGTAATACTCCTTCAGCCCTACCTTCTTATTCAGAAGGAATACTTTTCCCGTTATATCACTTCTGCTGGTGTTGATATTAAATTCTTCTCCTCATTCCTCTTCACTTCAGTGACACCTACTTTATCTAGATTGAACCTTTGCATTTCCCTTTGTGATTTTCTAGCTTTCCTAACGCTTTCAGGCTTCTGACAGTCCTTGCCTCAACTCGTAGAACGTTATCCTTTCCGGGGTTATTCAGTCCTTTTCCCGTCGTCATCTCCCTCTTGGCAGTCTCCTTCCGGAGATCCGAATGGTGGTCTGTTATGAAATCTTTTGCCAGTGGAGAGATCATCATGACACTTTTTCAGTTACAGGCCACATTTCCTGTGGATACACGTAACGTATCCTCAATGCAATGGTTTCCATTGCCTTTTGCATCTTCTTGCCGTTGATCATTGCTGATTGTTCCGCCTTTGCGGGAAGTTTCCCAACCCAAGGACAAGAGGGTCACTTATCTCAATGGATTTTCCCATTTGCAGTCCATATCTTCGTTAGGATGATTCCCCGGCCGTACATACTTTAGTTACTGTGTCACGTGCTCGCAACACCACCAGGGGCATTCAACGTTACGGTGGCCAGCAGTCATAATGTTTTGGCTTATCAGAGCATTTTACTTGACGTCCCCAACAACACAGGGAAAAAGATCTTAATAAACCAAGGTGTGCGACAAGTTGTATTTTATCGCCTTCTCTTTTAAATATTTACACGGAAATGGAAAGAATGAGCCCAGAAGGCGTCAATATACACAAGAATAAATGTATTAACGTACAATCATACGCTAATGACATTGTATTGATGACAAATTCTGAAGAAGAACTACAAATATCAGTCCATCTATTAAACTTAATCGGAAAGTACTATATTTTTAAGATAGCAGTAAATAAATCCAGTAAATAAATCTAAAACAGTGGAATTCAGTGGGAAGTTGTAAACTAAGATCAGATTTTGGAACAAGTTCAGCACTTCAGTTGCCAAGGGAGCTGTACTGCATTGTGTTGTATTGTATGGAAATGGGGACCTAGAAACGACGGAGAGGCTTCGTTCCCGCCGTAGCCTGCAGTGGTACACAACACCACAACTGGCTAGAGCAGTCCACTCACCCCAGGGCCGCCCCACAACGAACCCAGAGTTATTGGACCGTTCGGCCACATATGGACAACCCGTGAATGTCTCACACCAGAGGAGTGTAACCCCAATGTTTGCGTGGTAAAATAATTATGGTATACGCGTACGTGGAGAAAATGTTTTCACAGCAATCGTCGACATAGTGTAACTGAGGCGGAATATGGGGAACCGGCCCGCATTCGCCGAGGCAGATGGAAAACCACCTCAAACCCCATCCACAGACTGGCCGGCACACCGGACCTCGATACTAATCCGCCGGGCTGATTCGTTCCGGGGACCGGTACTCCTTCCAGCCCGCCGGAAAGCAGTGTATGGGAAGTGGATGTATGCCCTTTCCTTCTCTCCCTGTCTCTGTCCATCTCCTCACTCTTCCCCCCCCTCCACCCCCCCCCCCCACCCATTCCCTCTCTCACTGAACTTGTGTTTTGTATATTGTTATTGCAAATTCAGATTTAAGAAAAATGGTTCAAATGGCTCTGAGCACTATGGGACTTAACTGCTGAGGTCATCAGTCACCTAGAACTTAGAACTAATTAAACCTAACTAACCTAAGGACATCACACACATCCATACCCGAGGCAGGATTCGAACCTGCGACTGTAGCGGTCGTACGGTTCCAGACTGTAGCGCCTAGAACCGCTCGGCCACACCGGCAGGCAATTCAGATTCCATAACAGTATTCCGATCATATGTCAATAAGCCAAAATTACAGCTTTCCTCTTTGCTAACAGTGTATCACTCCTCTGTCAGATAAGTTCCCGAGGAGGTTCTTTTATTTCTGAGTTTGCAGTACTAAAAAGGAACCATTTTTTATGTTAGCTGTTATGTGTGCATCCTTGAAGGGACCTTGGCTAAGTTTCTGCTCAAAACTCACTAGGTGACAAGACTGTGCTTAGGAACACCCTGTTTTGGTTCTTGGCACATTAGTTGCGGTGACAAAATAGATGCTGATTGAGAGCAAAGAGCGAACATTAAGTTCTGCATTAAGTACGGGAGAACCCCAATTGGAAAGTGGGCAATGATTAAGCAAACATACGCTGGCGAGGCACTTTCGAGAAGTCATGTGGAGACAAAGATTCAATGCATGACGATCCCAGAGCTGGTCGCCCACCTACAGCACATACCGCTGCAAACGTGGAGCTTGTAACTGCAAGTTGCAGAGACGGATTCCTGACTGGGAATGGAGGGAAAGGTCATACGAACAAGTATCCGAAAATGCATCATTGTCACTGTAAATCGCAATGACGACATACAGTTCCTCTGACCACGTGTCGTGTGTTCGTTGTGTATTGTAAGCTGTGTGATTGACGCAGCGTACTGTAAGCGGCAGAATGGTCGGTTATTGATGTCGAGAACAAGCCGAGAAGGTATTTGTGTACGGTCAAACAGATGGAAAAGTTGAGAGGCATCACGGCTATTCCAGGGAAGTGCCCACCAACATGGTGTAAGCCAAAGTTACAATTATGTGTATCCTGCATGACAACCGCTACTATTCCTGTCACTTGCAATCCCATGGATGCCACTTTAAACATTTGTCGTGACACGCGTAAGATGCAGTTCTGTACTCTGTTCTGGGCCGATCTGTTGTCGTTAGATACACACCGTCCTTTTCCGGACGTATGTTCAAGGGACCTCTTCTCCTCCATTTCCATTCAGGAATTCATCCCCCTGCAGTTCGTCGGTTTTATAAATGCTCTTCCTCTAGGTGAGGACAGTGTGTTAGAGGACGGTATAGGACAGTATAAAGCGGACAGAGTTAGCACAAAAATAATTAGTACGTACCAGCGAGGGCGGTGCAGTAAGGGAAGGGTGGCGCTGTTGCCAACACCCACCACACGGTAAGGGAGGTGCAAGTCCGCCGTTGATAACCATGTGCTGCTCAGCAGGATATGGAAAGCTCAGCGTATAAACGTACGTTATCTACCTCCAAAATGTATGTATCTAAATACTGATGTAACTATTCGTATGGCAGTAATATTCAAATCTCGTATACTGTTGACAGGTTCTGTCTAGAAGGTACTTTTAGACCTTCAAAGATATTAAATTCTCTGTCTACAGGTTTTGAAACAACTCTTACAGGACATAAAAGGAACATTTTATTGCTAATTTAGATGTTGTTGTGATCTTGAGTCCAGAGACTGGTTTGATGCAGCTCTCCATGTGACTCTATCCTGGGCAAGATTCTTCATCTCCGAGGAACTAGTGCAAGCTACATCCGTCCGAATCTGTTTTGTGTATTCATGTCTTAGTCTCCCTCTACGATTTTAACCCTCCGCGCTTCCCTCCAATACTAAATTGATGATCCCTTTATGCCTCAGAACGTGTCCTACCAACCGAGCCCTTCTATTAACCAAGTTGTGCCACAAATTCCTCTTCTCCCCAGTTCTGTTCAGTACCTCTTCATTAGTTACGTGATCTACCCATCCAATCTTCCGCATTGAAAAATGAAATGTGTGTGAAATCTTATGGGACTTAACTGCTTATGTCATCAGTCCCTAAGCTTACACACTACTTAACCTAAATTATCCTAAGGACAAACACACACACACCCATGCCCGAGGGAGGATTCGAACCTCCACCGGGACCAGCCGCACAGTCCATGACTGCAGCGCCTTCCGCATTCTTCTGTAGCACAACATTTCAGAAGCTTCCATTCTCTTCTTGTCTAAACTATTTATCGTCCATGTTTCACTTCCATAGATGGCTCCACTCCAGAAAAATACTTCCAGAAAAGACTTCCTGACACTTAAATCTATATTGGATGTTAACTAATTTCTCTTCCTCAGAAATACTTTCCTTGGCATCTCAGTCTACATTTTATATGCTCTCTGTTATTTTGCTCCCCAAATAACACACATCTACTAATTTAAGTGTTTCATTTCCTAATCAGATTCCCTCAGCATCACTTGATTTAATAGGGCTACATTCCATTATCCTCTTTTTGCTTTTGTTTCTACATCTACATGTCTGCATCTGCATGGATACTCTGCAAATCACATTTAAGAGCCTGGCAGAGGGTTCATCGAACCACCTTCACAATTCTCTATTATTCCAATCTCCTATAGCGCTCGGAAAGAATGAACACCTGTATCTTTCCGTAAGAGCTCTGATTTCCCTTATTATATTGTGGTGATGGTTCCTCCCTATGCAGGTCGGTGTCAACAAAATATTTTCGCATTCAGAGGAGAATGTTGGTGATTGGAATTTCGTGAGAAGATTCAGTCGCAACGAAAAACGCCTTTCTTTTAATGATGTCCAGCCCAAATCCTGTATCACTTCTGTGACGCTCTCCCATATTTCGCGATAGTACAAAACGTGCTGCCTTTCTTTGAACTTTTTCGATGTACTCCGTCAGTCCTATCTGGGAAGGATCCCACACTGCGCAGCAGTATTCTAAAAGACGACGGTTAAGCTTAGTGTAGGCAGTCTCCCTGGTAGGTCTGTTACATTTTCTAAATGTCCTACCAATAAAACACAGTCTTTGGTTAGCCTTCCCCACAACATTTTCTGTGTGTTCCTTCCAATTTAAGTTCTTCGTAACCGTAATACCTAGGTATTTAGTTGAATTTACGGCTTTTTGATTAGACTGATTATCGTGTAACCGAAGTTTAACGAGTTCCTTTTAGCACTCATGTGGATGACCTCACACTTTTCGTTATTTAGGGTCAACTGCCACTTTTCACACCATTCAGATGTTCATCTAATATCCTCTTTTCAAGACACTGTCCATTCCGTTCAGCTGCTGTTCCAGGTCCTTTGCTGACTCTGACAAGATTACAATGTCGTCGGCAAACCTCAAAGTTTTTATTTCTTCTACATGGACTTTAATTCTTACTCCAAATTTTTCTTTTGTTTCCTTTACTGCTTGCTCAATATAAACATTGAATGACATCGGAGAGAGGCTACAACCCTGTCTCACTTCCATTCTCTACCACTGCTTCCCTTCGTGCCCCTCCAGTCTTATAACAGCCATCTGGTTTCTGTACAAATTGTAAATTGCCTTTCACTCCCTGTATTTGACACTCGCCATCTTGAGAATTTGAAAGAGAATATTACAGTCAACATTACTTACTTACTTACTCACTGGTCATACCGGACTCGAGAGTCCATTACCGCAGCAACGTATTTTCGCCATCTGTCCCTGTTTGGGCTATTTCCTTCCATTCACCTTCAATGCCTAGGCTCCTCAAATCAGCCTTCACATTGTCCTCCCATCTACGCCTCTGTCTCCCCACAGGACGTTTTCCCTCTAGGTGCCCTACCAGTACTCTGCGCGCTGTCCTGCCCTCATCCATTCGAGCTACGTGACCCGCCCATCGCAGCCTACGTGATTTAATAATACTGATTATGTCAGGGCTTGAATAGAGTTCGTAAACCTCTTCGTTATGCAGTTTTCGCCACTCTCCGCTGATGTCATCCCTTTTTGCTCCAAAAGTTTTTCTCAAAATTTTGTTTTCAAATACTCGAAACGGCTTTTCGTTTTGCACAGTAAGGGACCAAGTCTCACAGCCATAAAGCATAACTGATACAATAATAGTTTTGTATATTCTGATCTTTAAATTTCTGGACAATATCCGTGATGAAAGTAATCTATTAAGTGAGAAGTAGCACGCATTTTCCGCCCGTAACCTGTTCTTCAGTTCTGATTCAATCTCATTTGTCGAAGTGATGTCCACGACTAGATACTCAAATGTGTTCACTTTTTCAAACTGCATGTCTCCAACTCTTAACATTTCCTGATCTACTGCTGTTGGCATTCTAGTAGTAACCAGGTATTTAGTTTTGCCTTCACTTATCCTTAGACCTACATCTTCACTAGCCTTGATTAACGCATTCGCATTTGCTGTTACAGATACTTTCCTATCGCTAATGATGTTTAGATTACAATCAACACAGTCAAAAGATTTCTCTAAGTCTACAAATGTAGAAACGTAGGTTTTTCTTTCCTTAATCTATCTTCTAAGATAAGTCGTAGGGTCAGTATTGCCTCACGAGTTCCAATATTTCTACGGAATCCAAACTGATCTTCCCCGAGGTCGGCTTCTACCAGTTTTCCCACTCGTCTGTAAGGAATTCGTGTTAGTATTTTGCAGCCGTGGCTTATTAAAGTGACAGTTCGGTAATTTTCACATCTGTCAACACCAGCTTTCTTTGGGATTGGAATTATTATATTCTTCTTGAAGTCTGAGGGAGTTTCGCCTGTCTCATACATCTTGCTCACCAGATGGTAGAGTTTTGTCAGGACTGGCTCTCTCATGGCCGTCAGTAGTTCCAATGGAATGTTGTCTACTCTCTGGGCCTTGTTTCGACTTAGGTCTTTCAGTGCTATGTCAAACTCTTCACGCAGTATCGTATCTCCCATTCCATCTTCGTCTACATCCTCTTCCATTTCCATAATATTGCCCCTTCTTGAAGTCGGAAGGTATTTCTCTTGTCTCATACATCTTGCTCACCAGATGGAAGAATTTTGTCATGGCTGGCTCTCCCAAAGGCTGTCAGTAGTTCTAATGGAATGTTGTCTACTCTCGGGGCCTTGTTTCGACTTAGGTCTTTCAGTGCTCTGTCAAACTCTTCACGCAGTATGATATCTCCCATTCCATCTTCATCTACATCCTTTTCCATTTCCATAAAAATGCCCCTTCTTGAAGTCCGAAGGTATTTCTCTTGTCTCATACATCTTGCTCACCAGATTGAAGAATTTTGTCAGTAGTTCTAATGGAATGTTGTCTACTCTCAGGGTCTTGTTTCGACTTAGGTCTTTCAGTGCTCTGTCAAACGCTTCACGCAGTATCATATCTCCCATTTCATCTTCATTTACATCCTCTTCCATTTCCATAATATTGCCCTCATATTATATTCTTCTTGATATATTCATATTATATGATTCATATTATATTCTTCTTGAAGTCTGGGGGTATTTCGCCTGTCTCATACATCTTGCTCACCAGGTGTTAGAGCTTTGTCATAACTGGCTCTCCCAAGGCCATCAATAGTTCTAATGGAATGTTGTCTACTCCCGGGGCCTTGTATAGACCCTCCATATACTCCTTCCACCTTCCTGCTTTTCCTTCTTTGATTAAAACTGGTTTTACGTCCGAGCCCTTGATATTCATACAGGGGGTTCTCTTTTCTCCAAAGATCTCTTTAATTTTCCTGTAGGCAGTATCTGTCTTACTCCTATTGATATATGCCTCTATATCCTTACATTTATCCTCTAGCCATCCTTGCTTAGCCATTTTGGAGTTTCTGTCGATGTCATTTTTGAGACGTTTGTATGCCTTTTTGTCTGCATCATGTAATGCATTTTTATATTTTCTCCTTTCATCAATTAAATTCAATGTCTTTTCTGTTAGCCAAGGATTTCTACTAGCTCTCACCTTTTGACCTACTTGATCCTCTGCTGCCTTCACTATTTCATCTCTCATAGCTACCCATTCTTCTTCTATTGTATTTGTTTCCCCCGTTCTGGCCAATCGTTCCCTAACGCTCTCTCTGAAACTCTATACAAACTCTGGTTCTTTCAGTTTATCCAGGTCCAATCTCCTTAAATTCCCACATTTTTGTAGTTTCTTCATTTTTAATCTACGTTAATTTAGATACATAGTCATTACTATGGACTGAATTGATAATATCTAAAGTGTGTACCAACGGTGATTTTTCATTTCTTATTATGTTATCGGTAGGACTTTTATAGTATACTACCTCTGTGTATCCTGTGTCAGATTTTCGTCTTGTTTATTCGTTTCTGTATGTGGATGCGGGTGTAAAATTTATCTTATGTCGAAATCTGTCCTTTTGTTAAGCATATGTAACATCGTACCAGGTTACAACTTTAATTTATATCCGTAATTGTCGAAAGAAACTGTAGCATAACATATCCAGTGCTGGGATGAATGTATTTCGAAAAGCAATACATTAAAAAAGAAATCTACAGCTTCACCCGTCACACAAACGGAAATCTCGCATACCTTGTAAGCTTACAGCTAGCGAGTCTGCAAACTACCGCATTAACAGCTTATGTCAGTAGGATCCATAACTCGGTGGATATAAATTTTCTAAGTCAATGGTTTCTCACTGAAGTACCGAAAAAGGATTAGTCACTTGAACAATATATCAACAAAAGCAAAACTAGTCCGATCACGCAGTACTAGCAGGAAATCTCATAAAACATGCGAAAAAATGTAGCGTTGTTGACAACAATGGAAAATAAAAAGAGCATGTGTCACGTCAAATTAACTGTCAGTCTTTTGACAAATTCTTTCCAGTATTACCTAAATATAAAAATTCCTTCTCCTTCTTCCACGTCGTTTCACAAGTAGTGAGGCCTTGGGAAGTGCTTGTACTAGATATGTTCCCAATCCCCTCCTTTAATCTCTTTGTTGTGCCATTGAAATAGATAGTGGTTTCTGATACCGTATCAAGAACGTCGTTTAAGGAGATGTTTACTATATCTCTTGCCTTTTACGACATAACGTGAATGACATTGAATATAATGGCACGTGTCTGATATCAAGAGATCTACCTGCTCCTATAGTACGTGAAGACTACGGTGCGTACTAAAGAGATAGCACTGGTACTGCTCGAAGTGCACAGGTAGCCAGGTGATTACACTATGTGATCAAAAGTATCCGGACACCCGCCCTCCATCGGTAATGCTGGAATTCAATATGCTGTTGGCCCAACCTGATCCTTGATGGCAGCTTCCACTCTCGCATTCATGCGTTCAATCAGGTGCTGGAAGGTTTCTTCGAAAATGGCAGCCCGTTCTTCACGGAGTGCTGCACTGAGGAGAGGTATCGATGTCGTTCGGTGAGGATTGGCACGAAGTCGGCTTTCCAAAACATCCCAAAAGTATTCTATAAGATTCAGGTCAGAACTATGTGCAGGTCAGTCCATTGCAGGGATGTTGTTGTCGAGTAACCACTCCGCCAAAGGCCATGTATTATGAACAGGTGCTCAATCGTGTTGAAAGATGCAATCGCCATCCCCGAATTCCTCTTCAACAATGGGAAGCAAGAAGGTACTTAAAACATCAGTGCAGGCCTGTGCTGTGATAGTGCCACGCAAAACAACGAGGGATGCAAGTCCCCTCCACCAAAAACACGACCACACCATAACACCACTGCCTCCGAATTTTACTGTTGGCACTACACACTGGCAGATGACGTTCCCCGGGAATTCGCCCTGCCATCGGATCGCCACATTGTGTAACGTGATTTGTCACTCCGCACAAAATTTTACCACTGTTCAATCGTCCAATGTTTACGTTCCTTGCACCAAGCGAGGCGTCTTTTGGCATTTACCGGCTTGATGTGTGGCTTGTGAGCAGCCACTCGACCATGAAATCCAAGTTTTCTAACCTCTTGGCTGTCATAGTACTAGTAGTGGATCCTGATGCAGTTTGGAATTCCTGTTTGATGGTCTGGACAGATGTCTGCCTATTACACGTTACGACCCTCTTCAAATGTCCGCGGTCTCTGTCAGTCAACAGACGAGGTCGGTCTGTACGCTTTTGTGCTGTAGTGTCCCTTCACGTTCCCACTTCACTATCACATTGGAAACGGACCTAGAGAAGTTTAGGAGTGTGGAAATCTCGCGTACAGACGAATGACACAAGTGGCATCCAATCAGCTGACCACATTCGAAGTCCTTGAGTTCCGCGGAGCGCCCCATTCTGCTCTCTCATGATGTCTAATGACTACTGAGGTCGCTGATATGGAGTGCCTGGCAGTAGATGGCAGCACACTGCATCTAATATGAAAAACATATGTTTTTGGGTTTGGCCGGATACTTTTGATCACGTAGTATAGCTGACGCGGCTGCCCCTTTGGAAAAAGAGGGTGTATTCTTCCGGAGCTCAGGAGGAGAATGCTTTTCTCTGTCGTCACCAAGAGTTCTACAATCATTAGTATCTCATTTGGATGGTATTTCTGTGAGTTTTGTTAGTTAAACTGAAAACTGAAGATCTTGGCTGCAAACAGCAGTAGAACCGTCCTCTCGCGGGACGTGAGCACGTACGCGGACGAGGAGCTGCCGACGTCACAGAGTGGAATTTCCGGTTCCCCGACATTGCAGAGCGTGAAATAACGTACCTGGCACGTCTGATTTCTACCTCGTGGAGAGTAACGTGGCTAATGAGTTGCGACACCTTTTTACGTCACAGGTAGAACATAGGAGGCGCCACGTTGTACGACGTTAAACATCGTGTGTGGTGGCCTTTTTTTTTTTCGTAGGCTGTTTTAAACCATCAGGAAACTGAGAATCTCCCGAAAACGTGCGTTTTACCTACGATTTGCTATAGCAAAGTTACAGAAAACTATGTATCGGTAGGTAAAAGCTTCCTTCAACTGATGTTTTTAGTGTTATAACTTGTATGCTACAAAATTAAACCGTGTCAATGCTGCGGCACAGTGACGATTTATTAAAAGCACGTATTTTTAGTCCAATTTGCATATTAAAAATTATATAAATTTATAGATGAAACCTTTATATGGGTTATGTCTTATACGGAGGCGCCAGTACTGTGTCAAAGCTGTAGCGCAGTTGCTAGCTTCCTGAGCTCATTATTGGTGAAGAAAAAAGTGTGAAGTTAGTGTCCAACACCTTCCAAAATTTTCTTTTCTTTTTTCATTTTTTGTTTTCTAGAAGATTCTGGGTCTTCCTTATTCATTTAATAGAAGTATTACCTCAGAAGTCAATGTTATTTATTATATGTAATGTATATCTGCAGTTTTCTTTGCAAAGGCCAACGATTGGAATCTTTCCACAATGGCCAGAAAACGTACCGTAACTGCCAATCTATGTTAGAAAGTAAACACAAGTTACAAACCTGAAGTTTCTGCTACAATGAAATTTTCTGTAAGATATGTACACCACTCTCTGGGCTTATAAAATGGCTCATGTTTGAATCTTGCAAGAAAATATCTTCCATCTGAATGAAATTAAGAAACGAATCTCGATCTTGAAATATGTGTTATGAAGTACATTATTTCAGAGTGATGGAAATCAAAGCAACATCGAAATAAGGCTGTTATGCATACGCAGATTGGCATTAAACGATACACCTTAACTATATTCAATCTGAAAACAAAACTGGATGATGATTCAACTCAGTTAAGGAGTAAATGTTACTATGTAATTTCAGATGGTCGTACAGCATTACGTTGTGTTCTTCAACCAGCAGTTCACTATTCGATCCATTGACAAGGCCAGAATCCTCTTCGGAATTTTCTCCGCTCTTCTTTGACAATTGCTAACACAGTTAACGCAGCCATTTTACGAGCATCCATTTCCGCAACGAAACTGTGTGGATCGCGAGCCGAATAATGTTGATAACGGCCTCTGGAGTGCGCCATAGCGCAAATCACATTAGCCAGCTCGTCTCGTGTGTCGGAGGCGCTGTCTTTCGTGAGGACGGATTTACCGTTTGCGTCCACGTCAACGTTAGTTACCACTATACGTCTAAGGACGGCTTAAAGGAGAAGCTGGCTGTTTTCCGAAATTGCACAGTGAAGTTTCATTAAAAATCTCATAAATATTTCAAGTACATATATTCTGCTCCTTTTACTCATGTAAGACACAGTTTTCAAATATTTATGGAGTAACGAAATATTATTAATATAGTAAATACTGTCCAATGTTTTAATCTTAAAAATACGTCAGTGGATACTTAACATTGTTTATTTGCAAAGTGAGTGAACTTAACATGCAGAAAACTTTGTTGGTAGGGGAAGCACAGCAATGAGTAATCATGTTGGCTATTAATAAACCGCTTCAGCTGTATTTGTTCTTATTCTTAGATCAAAAACGGTTTCGTGGTACTAAAAGCCACATCTTCAGGTAAGCATCTGTATAACGACAAAGCCAGAAGGAATAATAACCCCGAGACATGCACTGATATGATAATTTCCTAAAATATTTCCAAAATTTTAAAACACTTATAAAAATCTATTAAAATCTTTTACGTAAGAATATTAAAGGTTTGTACTGACATAAGTAAAACATTAGATCTAAAAAGCTCTGATCTTTGGACCCAACAATCGTTGTCAGTCTGAACAAAACATCGCTGAAAGGCAGTATGTCATGGAATAAAACAGCCATATTCTAATCCAATATGGTTGATGGGTCCTAACAAATTATACCATAGTCATCCACTGGTAAAGTGAAAATAAAAGAAAACTATTAAGACATAGTTTGCAGGTAACACGAAAAACCAAAAAGTGGTTGCAACAAAATGGAGGAATCTTCTAACCAGACCAAACCCATCAAGCAAATAGCTATTGACGGAAAAGCAGAACATGAAAAGCACTCTTACCGTTTCTTCGTTTTTACAGTTAAAAGGAATCAAGACTGTAGTGAATTCTAATACTTTATAAGTACAGATATAACTTGAGAAAATTTTTAAACGCTTTTGAAAAACATACTTTAAAGGGAGATGCGAAAAACCTAAGCCAAAATGCTACGGTGCCTCAATTCCGTTTGTGGAGAACGACTACGGAATCTTTGTTACGACCCGTCCACTATATTTGATTAGAAAATGGCTGTTTTATTCCATGACATACCGCTTATCAGCGATGTTTTGTTCAGGCGGACAACGATTGTTGGGTCAAAGAGCAGAGATATTTAGCTCTAATGTTTTACTTAGGTCAGTACAAACCTTTTAGTATTCTCATCTAAAAGTTTTTAAACTATTTTTAAAAATATTTTAAAATCTTAAAAATATTTTAGAAAATTATCGTATCAGTGGATGTCTGGGGGTTATTATTCCTTCTGGATTTATTGTTATACAGATGTTTACCTGAAGATGTGTGTTTCGGTACCACGAAACCAGTAGTGATATAAAAACAAAGACTAAATGTAGCTTAAGCGGTTTATTAATACCAGTGATGAGTACTTAAAGTTGGTTTGCATTGATTTTCCACAGTTTACTTGCTGGCTGAGTTAAGAAACATTACTCTGAAACTTCATCAAAATACTGATTTAAAAGGTCCGAATTATTTTCAGTTTGTGATATTAACATTTGCACCATCGATTTTTGCAATAATAAAGCAAAAATAAATGTGTGATTTAGTGCAATATGAATTTAATTGTATTGTCGCCTTACTACTGCAGGTAAACTTTGGCGGTAACGGTCTTCAGCATTTGTGCAGTATTACTGTAACTTAAATTCATGTGAACTATGACATTAATTACGTAACATTGTTTACTTGCTTAAACAATTATTCATATTTGCCTGATTGCCAGCTACAATCGTATTTGCGTTCAGAGATAAATTCAGAAACTATCAGTGCCGTTATCTACATCATTCTCGGAGGTGTACAAATCGTACATTATCCTGGTACAAAAACAGTGCATGTCACTAATACTGGCAGCCATGCTTTTTTGGTACATACCACGCTGTTCACATGCAAACATCATGACAAAGTTGCCATTTCTGACAATCTCAAACTAGAAGTAGACCTATCATTTACCGGTTTATAATGGAAACAACTAATATGAATAGAGCACTTCATGTACCATGTTTTACAAGCAATATCTCTGTTTCTCATCACTATCCCTTACCTTTCTTACCCGCCGAGGTCTTCATTTCCGTTACTACGATTCGTAATACCTCATGTGTTATACATCCTTTGCTTGGAGACGCTAACACGGTGACAACTAAGGAACAGTGTAATATTTTGGCAAGCAAACGTAATCATTAAAAACTGTGTAAATAGCTTTCTTTCAGCGGAATGATTTTACTTGCAATTTCTAATCTTAAGGTCGTTGGTTCGATGCGAATGCCAGTGTAGTTTACAATGTCTTCTATTAGTAATTTTCTATCGCCCAGTTATCAGTTTGGAGCGGTATCGATCTTTTACGTTCTGTGGAGTTTTTCACGCTTCTACCATCTTTGGTTCGTACTGCACTACATCTACATCCATACTCCGCAAGCCACCTGACGGTGTGTGGCGGAGGGTACCTTGAGTACCTCTATCGGTTCTCCCTTCTATTCCAGTCTCGTATTGTTCGTGGAAAGAAGGATTGTCGGTATGCCTCTGTGTGGGCTCTAATCTCTCTGATTTTATCCTCATGGTCTCTTAGCGAGATATACGTAGGAGGGAGCAATATACTGCTTGACTCCTCAGTGAAGGTATGTTCTCGAAACTTCAGCAAAAGCCCGTACCGAGCTACTGAGCGTCTCTCCTGTAGAGTCTTCCACTGGAGTTTATCAATCATCTCCGTAACGCTTTCGCGATTACTAAATGATCCTGTAACGAAGCGCGCTGCTCTCCGTTGGATCTTCTCTATCTCTTCTATCAACCCTATCTGGTACGGATCCCACACTCTGAGCAGTATTCAAGCAGTGGGCGAACAAGCGTACTGTAACCTACTTCCTTTGTTTTCGGATTGCATTCCTTAGGATGAATCTCAGTCTGGCATCTGCTTTATCGACGATCAACTTTATATGATCATTCCATTTTAAATCATTCCTAATGCGTACTCCAAGATAATTTATGGAATTAACGTCCGCCCCCGGTAGCTGAGTGGTCAGCGCGACAGATTGTGAATATTAAGGGCCCGGGTTCGATTCCCGGCTGGGTCAGAGATTTTCTCCGCTCAGTACAGGGTGTTGTGTTGTCCTAATTATCATCATTTCATCCCCATCGACGCGCAAGTCGCCGATGTGGCTTCAAATCGAAAGACTTCAACCAGGCGAGCGGTCTACCCGACGGGAGGCCCTCGCCCCACGCCACTATTATTATTATGGAATTAACTGCTTCCAGTTGGGTTGGGTTGTTTGGGGAAGGAGACCAGACAGCGAGGTCATCCGTCTCATCGGATTAGGGAAGGATGGGGAAGGAAGTCGGCCGTGCCCTTTTAGAGGAACCATCCCGGCATTTGCCTGGAGTGATTGAGGGAAATCACGGAAAACCTAAATCAGGATGGCCGGATGCGGGATTGAACCGTCGTCCTCCCGAATGCGAGTCCAGTGTCTAACCACTGCGCCACCTCGCTCGGTTGCTTCCAGTTGCTGACCTGCTATGTTGTAGCTAAATGATAAGGGATCTTTCTTTCTATGTATTCGCAGCACATTACACTTGTCTACATTGAGATTCAGTTGCCATTCCCTGCACCATGCGTCAATTCGCTGCAGATCCTCCTGCATTTCAGTACAATCTTCCATTGTTACAACCTCTCGATATACCACAGCATCATCCGCAAAAAGCCTCAGTGAACTTCCGATGTCATCCACATGGTCATTTATGTATATTGTGAATATGTATATTGTATATATATGTATACTGTGAACTACCATGAATAAAGAAGAGGTTACTTGCGACCTCTTTAAGAACGAACATATCGCACAGATTTTCAGATTATTGTTGCTTTAGTGCGCCATCTTGTCAATTGCAATTAACTGTGAATAGCAGTTGTAAGAGGAATAAACATCTGACTTGACACGCACATGGAGAGACATAAAACTTACTTTGACGTATTGTAATTTATAGCTGAGTAACTGGGTTTCCCCATCCTAAAGTGCCTAACTGGCATGCCCTGTACGTGACTATGAATTTAAAAGGCTATTCCGAAAGACTTAATTGAACTATATTAGCTAAAATAATAAGAACCCATCAAAAATAGTATTACATTGTAAAATTATACTGATCAAGTATGAGGGATATTTGAATCTACATCTGCATCTGCATTTACAAGGTTACTATGCAATTCACACTTCAGTGCCTGGCAGAGGATTCATCGAACCGTTTTCGTACTACGTCTCTGCCATTCCACTCTCGAATGGCGGTTGGGGAGAAGGAACACCTAAATCTTTCCATTGAGCTCTGATTACTCTTATTTTATTATGACGATAATTTCTCCCTACGTAGGTGTGTATCAACAAAATGTTTTCGCATTCGGAGAGAAAGTTGGTGACTGAAATTTCGTAAATAGATCTCGCCGCAAAGAAAGCCGCCTTTGTTTCAGTGATTGCCACCCCAACTCACGTATCATATCAGTGACGCTCTCACCCCTATTGTGCGATAACACGAAACGAGCTGCCCTTCTTTTGCGCTTTTTCGATGTCCTCCGTCAATCCTACCTGGCAAGGATCCCATACGTCTCAGCAATACTCCAGCAGAGGACGGATATGTGTAATGTAGGCTGTCTCTTTAGTGGGTTTGCCGCATCTTCTAAGTGCTCTGCTAACAAAGCGCAGTCTTTGTTTCGCCCTCCCCGCAATATTATCTATGTGGTCTTCCCAATATAAGTTGCTCGTAATTGTAATTCCTATGTATTTAGTCGAATTGACAGCCCTTAGATTTGTGCGATTTATCGTATACCCAAAATTTATCGGATTTCTTTTAGTACCCATGTGGATGACCTCGCACTTTTCTTTGTTGAATGAACTAAATATTATATGTAATCGATAAATTTTAGCATGTGCGTCTGTAACGGTGCGTCAATGTTTAGTACGGATTTCATGGCCCTATTTGTGAATTTATGATATGAAAATATAAGTTAATTTTCAAAGAGGTTACCACTTTTAGTTAGTGAACCGAGATCTGAAGTGAATCGTAGGACAAACGTGCAGCGGATTAACCGTGAGTATGGAGCAATTTAGGGACACGCCCGATACATTCACTTTTTGCAGATTTTATTGAATGAGTTGCGTTGTTCGTTTACCCAGGCCGAGCAGCGGCTTTATGGAGCTTACTAACATAAGTAAACAAGAAGACAAACTTGCGAGTGCCTGTGTAGACTGTGGTGACTTTATTAAAGTGGTGCCAGACGTAATTTACATAGCGAATTGTCAATTTACTAACAGTAAACACGTTTGCAATAAGTAAGTTGTGGAAAACAGTATTTTTGTAATTTTTAGGAGGAAACAGCACCGTATGTTCTCTGCCTCATACGATTCTTGTAAATGTGTTAAGCTATGAGAAGGTGTACCTCAAGGATATATCTGCGTTCGCTGAAGAACAGACAGGTGAAAAGCGGGTGACTCAAACCGCACCGCCACTCCGCGCGGCTCTTCCAAGCAGCGGTGTGGCTTATGGATAAGTACTCGAACGTAAACGTACCTGCTGCACTCCACTTCGCATTTTAGGAACAGGTAGACTTGTTCCCCAGAGACTGTGCAATCTGCGCGAATGCTTTGTTGTTAAGACTTTCTTAAAACGTCACAGACATGGGACAGCAACCAGTAGTATACGATGTAGAAGCACAGTGTTGATTGCAAGGATGTAATTATAGTTCATTTACCAATGACGCATTTCGCCTGATTAAGGCACCTAAGCTAGGCCTACACAAGAAATACACTTTTCGTAGAAGTGGAATGACCCCATTTTGCAAAACAGCAGTTACTAGCAAGTACTATTGTAACAAGACTTAAGAATTTTAGATAGCTTTAGGTACAGGGGATACCGAGCTTGCAGAGCGTCCCAGCAAATGATTGACCTCTTCAAATATTCAGAATAATTGCACGATGTCCCATAAAGAAATGGAACGAAATATAGCCGTAAAGTCACACCCGGAGACCGGCTTTGTCATAAATATATATCTTACCCACCACGAAATAGGAGGAGGGAAAGAAAACGAAAAACAGATCACCTGGTTGCGGCATGTGACGTAGTCCAGTGAATGCAAAAAAAGATCAGACTTTCATAGGTCTGTCACCGTGCAAACACGTCTGAGGCGTAGTTGCTCATATGCGGTCTGTGCACGTAGTGCACGTGAGGCGTCTTCAAGTGTCCGCCAAGTGACAGCTCTCAGCAGGTGGCGTTAGTGAGCTGAGTTACGAGGACTAAATAGCAAAACATGAGAGATACTACAAGTCATGCTAAAAAATATAAAACTAATCGTATGGAAACTTGTGGTAAGCTATTTTCAGGTGTGGGCCAAAATTACAAGATAAAAACAAAAAATAAAACTGCATGCTGTAGCGCTAAGAGATAAAAACGCGCCAAGGACCCAATGCAAATGACAGTCGTCGAAGATGGATGCACATGGTAACTGGTGGTACAAATATAAAGACTGTAAAAATTTTAAAACATCGAAGCTGAAATAAAGTTGCTAGAGGCGTAAAATGGGAGCTGTTATAAGTCACATATACTGGGTGGTCCATTGATCGTGACCGGTCCAAATATCTCACGAAATACCCGTCAAACGAAAAAACTACAAAGACGGAAACTTGTCAAGCTTGAAGGGGGAAACCAGATGGCTCTATGGTTGGCCCGCTAGATGGCGCTGCCATAGGTCAAACGGATATCAACTGCGTTTTTTAAAAATAGGAACCCACATTTTTTATTACATATTCGTGTTGTACGTAAAGAAATATGCATGTTTTAGTTGGACCACTTTTTTCGGTTTGTGATAGATGGCGCTGTAATAGTCACAAACATATGACTCACAATTTTAGACGAACAGTTGGTAACAGGTAGGTTTTTTAAATTAAAATACGGAACGTAGGTACGTCTGAACATTTTATTTCGGTTGTTGCAATGTGATACATCTTTGTGGACTTATCATTTCTGAAAACGCATGCTGTTACAGCGTAATTACCTGTAAATACCACATTAATGTAATAAATGCTGAAAATTATGTCCGTCAACCTCAATGCATTTGGCAATACGTGTAACGACATTCCTCTCAACAATGAGCAGTTCGCCTTTCGTAATGTTCGCACATGCATTGACAATGCGCTGACGCATGTTGTCAGGCGTTGTCGGTGGATCACGATAGCAAATATCCTTCAATGTTCCCCACAGAAAGAAATCCGGGGATGTCAGATCCTGTGAACGTGCGGGCCATGGTATGGTGCTTCGACGACCAATCCACCTGCCATGAAATATACTATTCAATACCGCTTCAACCGCACGCGAGCTATGTGCCGGACATCCATCATGTTGGAAGCAAATCGCCATTCTGTCACGCAGTGAAACATCTTGTAGTAACATCGGTAGAGCATTACGTAGGAAATCAGCATTCGTTGCACCCTTTAGATTGCCATCGATAAAGGCCAATTATCCTTCCTCCCATAATGCCGCACCATACATTAACCCGCCAAGGTCGCTGATGTTCCACTTGTCGCCACCATCGTGGATTTTCCGTTGCTCAATAGTGCATGTTATGCTGGTTTACGTTGCCGTTGTTGGTGAATGCCGCGCGTCCGCTACGGTCGCAGGTTCTAATCCTGCCTCGGGCATGGATGTGTGTAATGTCGTTAGGTTAGTTAACTTTAAGTAGTTCTAAGTTCTAGGGGACTGTTGACCTCAGAAGTTAAGTTCCATAGTGCTCAGAGCCATTTGAACCATTTTTTTTTGTTGGTGAATGACGCTTCGTCGCTGAATAGAACGCGTGCAAAAAATCTGTCATCGTCCCGTAATTTCTCTTGTGCCCAGTGGCAGAACTGTACACGACGTTCAAAGTCGTCTTCATGCAACTCCTGTTGCATAGAAATATGGTACGGGTGCAATCGATGTTGATGTAGCATTCTGAACACCGACGGTTTTGAGATTCCCGATTCTCGCGCAATTTGTCTGCTACTACTGTGCGGATTAGCCACGACAGCAGCTAAAACACCTACTTGGGTTTCATCACTTGCTGCAGGTCATAGTTGACGTTTCACATGTGACCGAACACTTCCTGTTTCCTTAAATAACATAACTATCCGGCGAACAGCCCGGACACTTAAGATGATGTCGTCCAGCATACCGAGCAGCATACATAGCACACGCCCGTTGGGCATTTTGATCACATTAGCCATACATCAACACGATATCGACCTTTTTCGCAATTGGTAAACGGTCCATTTTAACACGGGTAATGTATCACGAAGCAAATACCGTCCGCACTGGCGGAATATGACGTGATACCACGTACTTATACGTTTGTGGCTATTACAGCCCCATCTGTCACAAAGTCGAAAAATGTGATACAACTAAAATATTCATATTTCTTTACGTACGACACAAATATGTAATAAAATATGGGGGATCCTATTTAAAAAAAATGCAATTGATATCCGTTTGACGTATAGCAGCGCCATCTAACTAGCCAACCATAGCACCATCTGGTTTCCCCCTTCAAGCTAGACGAGTTTCTTTCTTTGTCGTTTTTTCGTTTGATGCTTATTTCGTGAGATATTTGTCTCGGTCACTATCAATGAACCACCCTGTATAAAACAGATATAAAAGTACTCGTATTAAAATTATGGGAAATCCATTTACAGATGTGAAGAAAATTGGTGCTAAAGAAATGATTATTTATTTATTCCCTGTGGACCACCTTAAGATATTGTGATTCTGACATAGACAGTATTTTAGGCCTCTAGCACTTAATGTTCCAACTTTATTTAAATTTTAACTGTTTCAATTTTATATGTCCTTGCATTTGTACCACCTGTCATCATTTGTGTGAATCTTTCATGATTGTCACTATTATTTGGGGTCCTTCATCCTTTTTTACGTCTCAGAATTACGGAATGAATATTTATTTATTATTTTTTACCTTGTTACTTTGGCTCACAGCTGTAAACGGTTTAGTCACGAGTTTTAATACAATAGGTTTAACATCAGTTTTATGCGTGACCTGTAATAGCTCTCATTTTTGCTACTTATCACTTGCCTGTATCTCGCAGTCAAATAATATGACGTAACTCACAGCTCACTAACGCCATCTGCTGTGAGATGCCGACACTTGACGCAAACCCTCAGTGTGTTCCTGTCTTCAGTATTACGTGATCAATGAAATGAAATGATCGTGTAGCACTGATGGCTGGGAGTCCCCACCTGGGGAATTAACAACCGCCGAGTTGCAAGTCTTTACAGTGGACGATACAATGGGTGGCTTGCATGTCGATGATGATAACACAACACTTAGTTCGCGAGCGGAGGAGACTTCTGTTCCGGCCGTGAATCAAACACGGCCCCGCTACATGGCAGTCAGATTCGCTGATCACTAAGGACGGACACTATATGCATAACCCGCATGTGAGCAACTACAACTCATACATACTTGCACGGTGACAGACCCGTGTAGGCCTGATACGGTTTTGCATTCATTGGACTACGTCTCATTCCTCAACAAAGTAACACGCCTTTTTCATTTTCCTTCCCCTATTTCAAGAAGTGTAAAATATATTTTTATGATAAAGCCGGTCTCCGGATGTGACTTTTTCAGCTATATTCCGTTCTATTTGTTTATAGGACACCACGAAATGTTTCTGAACATGACGGCAATTATTTTCTGTGACGTTGATATGCTCGGCATCCTATGAACGTAACACTATATAAGTTATGCTACAATATTACTTGCTAGTAATTCCAATTTTGCAAAGTGGAGTCATGCCACTTCTAACCAACTGCATATTTTCTGTGTAGGCCAGTCTGAAGATGCTTGTCATTGGTAAATAAATAATAAATACATCCCTGCCACCAAGACTGTTCCGTCACTTTTTTATTAACATAGTTGTCTTCGTCGTCGTCCTCGTCGTTGTTGTGGTGGTGGTGGTGGTTTCCATCCAGAGACTGGTTTGATGCAGCTTTCCGTGCTACTCTATCCTATGCAAGCCTCTTTATCTCATGATAGCTACAGCAACCTACATCTTTCTGAATCTTCTTACTGTGTTCATCTCTTGGTCTCCCTCAACGGCCGGCCGGAGTGGCCAAGCGGTTGTATGCGCTACAGTGTGGAAACGCGCGACCGCTTGGGTCGCAGGTTCGAATCCTGCCTCGAGCGTGGATGTGTGTGATGTCCTTAGATTAGTTAGGTTTAAGTGGTTCTAAGTTCTAGGGGAGTGATGACCTCAGAAGTTAAGTCCCATAGTGCTCAGAGCCATTTGAACCAATCTCCCTCTACGACTTCTACTAGCCACACTTCCTTCTATACAGAACTAGTGAGCCCGTGAAATCTCAGACTATGTCCTTCTTTTGGTCAAGTTGTTCCACAAATTTCCGGGCTCCGCAGTTCTATTCAGTACCTCCTCATTAGTTATATGGTCGACCCATCTATTCTTCAACATTCTCCTGGATCACCATATTTCGAAAACTGCTGTTTTATCTATTTGTTTTATGTAACAGACAGAAATTAGATGTCAACGGTCATGTTATTTCAGGTCGCATAATGTTCGTGGGTAATGAAAGCAATAAAATAACTTGACACGCAAGTTGTTGTAACATGTATCCGAGACTCGGTCTCTGAGGATATGAAGACCGAGAACTAATACAATAAGGGGATACGGTGGTCACAAATTGTTGTCAGCCGAGTGATGCTTCAGAAAAATGAGAAGGGTTCGCAGAAAATCGACAACAGCAGAGCCCTGTAAATGAAATTTCTTTATGAATGATGCGATGTCTTATATATTCCTGCCCTGGGGTACGGTGGAAAATGAAAACCTGTTATCATCACACATGGCGACGTGAGAGCATTCATACCCCTAAAGGCTGGATAAAAAGTGGTTTTCTTTCTTGATTATTTCTTCTCATTATTCTTGTGATTCGATGTCATTTAAACAATTTGTTGATTACACCATGTCTTGAAAGCTAAATTATTACCAATGACTTTGTAAATTTATCAGCGACATAGATGGAGCTCCATAATACTCTCACATTATTTGACGATGATGGAGCATTAGTAGTATGTCCAGAGCTGCTCAGTCACGGTTAAGGAAACACTGGCAATGAACTTCACAGATTTCGCCGGTCGCACAATCACGACTTGAACACCACTGAGTCATCGTAATTTGTTTCGCAACTCTTATTTCCCCTTCGCTCTTCAGTGTGGTAAAATGGTATATGTAAAATGAAGGTGGAGAAGGGAAGGGAGGAAGGAAGGAAGAAAGCAAGAAAGAAAGGAAAGGCAGGGAATCACTGCTGTCCAGCTGTATCGGGACATTACGCGGAATCAGCGGTAACGAATGAAAATGTGTACTGGACCAGGATTCGAAGCCCGGATCTCCTGCTTACTGGTTCTGTCCTTGGATTCCGACGAAGAATTAATGCAAGATTGGTGTATGAGGTGAACACAAGAATACTAAAAAGGTACACGTTGGTGGCGCGTGTATCAGTCTTGTGAGTGGTGTAAGCTTTGCTGCGGTGCTGCAGTCTCCAGTTAGAGCGCTGCTTGGTAGGAGAGCGTTGATATCGGCATTGTCATCTATTTAGCTGCTTTAAAGTAAATGACTGTTTTGGATCGAAGGTCGATCCAAGTAGACGACCGAATCATTGCTTGTCTTATTAAGAAACCTAAGTCGCCCCCAGCCTGTTAAATTCTGTTATCTACAGCTATAACGAGTAATTTACACTCTGGTAGTGTCCACGAGTGAACTTTGGAGGTACTGTTAAGTGTTTGTAGTAAGGGAAAGATTGACTGTGGAGCTTTTCACTGTTAACTGCAGTTCACTTCTTATGATATTTTACGGTTCTACTCGTCGTGGCAAAATCGCCGATAGTATATTCATAATTTAGTTTGGGACGTCATTCTGTAGTTTGTTGTGGCCCTCCCAAGAATTTAAAGTCCGAAATATTTTCTTACGGCCATACTGAGGTTGCCTTGAAATAGTTGTTGATTTGTCTCTTGATTACCCCACTGTACAGATGTTTGGTGCGGTGCTGTATAATCCAAGTATTCAGTAGTATCGCATCTACTCACTCGCCCGTTTTAAGATTTGTGAGCCGCATCCACATCGACGTACAATCCCAGTACGCAATTTGTGTAAATTGGTAGCGCCCTGTCAACATTTTGTACATCGTAGAAAATCTTTCCCGTGCCGCATGTGATCCTGAGGGAGAGCACGGTGCAAAACAGCGCTTGACCATGACGAAATCAAAAGATATGTATTACGTATTTTTTAACGGATGTAACCATTGAGATTAAGAGTTGATTTGTCTGTTTTTTTTTTTTTAAATTTATTTTGAAAGGAAAAGATTACATACCTAGTTAATTATAAGATCTATGCTTAATTGTCATAATTCGTTGGGTGTGGTATGGAACACATGTAGGGAGGTTTATGGTGTAAAGTGTTTAAAAGGAAGGAAAATATTTTGTGATACGGTGCGCATCGTAGAGGCTATGGGGTTTGAGTGCGCGAAGGTAGTAGTCAGATTTTTTTGAATTTAAGTTGTTTTAACTAAAAATTTTTTGATCAATATTTTATTGCCTTTAGAGATCACAGGTGATATCCACAAAAATTATGGTATTGGCATGTACCGTTAGAATCTTTTATTTAACCTTTCATTATGCAATTTGTAATTTTTTTCCTTTGCTTAAAAAGGGATTTTGAGTTTTAAGCGTCGTAAATTGATTCTGAGAGTTGTTCTTTGATCTGTTAAAATAATACTTCAGGAACTTTCATTAATAAACTATATTGAGGATCTTGTTGTTCATGGTAATGAATGTTCATTTACTGTTTTAAAATCAAGTTAATGAAGTTGTAAAATTTTAAAGGTAAAAAAAGGCTTTTATTAGAGAAACAGTGCCTACCCGAACTCCCCACAATTTCCACGTGTTCGAAGCGTCGGCCTTCGAGTGTTGTCTGATGTTTTCCCCGGTATCTATCCCAGCTAACGTCTGTGGGGCCATGTCACATATACTGTATCACAGTTCTGGATTCTGCGTGGTGTCGCATTCGTATAACTGACTAGCCTAGCTGGTAAATGGCTCCTTCTTCTTCAGTGGGGATGCACAAATGCTTCCGACCTCCTGTGGGAATCCCAGAGCAGCTAACAGGGAGAAAATGGACAGGGACTGCGGATAGGGGGCGCTCGATGGGACTGTGAGTCGGCCGTGAGGCGCGACGAGGTAGTCCGCGCAGTTATGATAACGTTGTGTCCCGGATGGCGGGGTGGTTAACCCACCTGCCCAGTAAGCAGAAGGTGCCGAGTCCGAATCCCGGTCTGGTACACACTTTCACTCGTCCGCGCTGATGCCGAGTAACGTCCTAATGCAGCTGACAGCAGTGAACACGTCTCTTTTCCTTTCTTCCCCTCTCAGCCTTCAATTTACATATTATGTCGCACAGCTACATCTTGTCTGTTATTTCGGATTTTAGAAAAATGATCTTACATTACGAGCACCTTTTCCAAAAGCGTAAGAATCTTTGTGGAAATTGTTACGGCGTAAAGCCAAGCGCCGGCACGCAAGGAAGAGAAGGCTGTGAAAAAGAAGTCAGCCAATCGAAGGCTGGCCGACCTCCCTTCCAGGACGACAACGCGACAGCAGCGCCCCCTACGTGGAGGGGACGGACATAAGCGCCGCGTCCGACTGGTGACGCCCCGTTCAATAGCAGTTTCATCATTGCCCACGTGGATAGCAGCTTCAAGATTAGCCCCTTCGATAGCAGTTCAGGACAGACATTTGTCAGTCATAGATCAGCAGTCACTGCGAAGACTGTTTATTTCGTATGTCGCCCTTTGCTTGCGACACACCTGTGTAACTGCTAAAGTTAAATATCTGCAGTTTCCTTATTGTATTACAACTCATTGATAAGAGTTGTTTTATTGTTTATCTAGCGAACCAAGTAGGCAAGATTCCTAGACACAACAGAAATAGCTGCAAGCTGCTATCGGTATCCACATTCGCACGTTTCAACCGTCCACTTTCTGTTTAGTCTCAGCAAACCAACATTGTACAATATTTTGAACAATTTTTTCCAGGTCTTCATCCTAGGAATATGGCTTTGGAGTGGGGACGTTGAAAGTTAATTAACCATACAAGTTTCATAAAATCCATCGCTTGTCCAGTATCTGAGCGTAGTGACAATGTGGACCACTCGAAATCAAGCTCTAGGATAATGATTACCGAAGATTGTTCGACATTGTCCATGTTGGAAACTGTTTATTGGACGTTAGATTCTTAATACCGCTGTACTGACGACTATTATTTCCTGACATGGCCGGGGTGCAGATAAGAAATCTATAGAAATGTTAAACAAAGAACTTTTTTACGTTGAGTCCAGATCGCAATATCTTATCAATCATTGATTACTTATTCCCTCCGAGCAGGCAGCCGTCTTCACATCAGTTAATAAAATGAGTGCAATATCTAATCCCGATATTGTATGAAGACAAATTTTATTCAATATAGCACACGCTTGTGGACTAAAGTAAGCGTGCACAAGCAGTTATTCTATGATGGCATAGTGTCTGCATCCGATATTGTGATCAGACACCAAACTCATTTTATTAACTGCTCTGAACAGGCCTGATTGCTCAGCCGAAACTAGTAATTAATGTTAAAGTACTGTGATCAGGACTATTACAGGATTTCATTTTTAAAAAATCTTTAACGTTTGGTATCGAAGACCGCAAATGCTTTTGGTGCTCAGACTACTTCTCTCGAAAAAGAAAGTCGACGAAGTCACTGAAAAAGGAATAAAAAGTATGTGCACAAAATAGGCCCAAGGTCATTTGAGAGAGAACATAACAGAACTCATCTGCATCCTCCATCTCGATGATGTGCCCTTCTCACACGTCTCTGTAGCGTTCTTTCATTTAGAGACGTTAATCCCGACTCATCTCTAGTCTCTGTATTCCGCTTTCGATCTTTCTTTGTACATCGTGCTACTTGTCTGAGAAATCTTGTTACGTGTGAAATGTAAAAGTTTCAAGGCGACTTAATTGTTCGAAGAGATTTCGGGATTGCAGCCGGTCGTCGTAAACTTCATTCCACGGTATTTCAATTGGACACCAGCCAGTCATCTTCGGGTGAGTCATCGAAGACTGACGAAGAATAGAAAACTAAAATGTAAAGTCATGTTATACTTTTACATTTTATATTTTTATTCCTGTAACATTTCTGTTTGACGAGAGCAATTTTGCTCAGACGGTTTCAACCATGGTGTGATTACAAGTATTTCATGTAATTTCTTATTCTGGTGAAGATTGTCCTAGTGCAGTCGAAACCATAGACAACTGACAAAAATTTTGTACAACCGATGTGGCTGTATATACATCCTATAATTAAATAGCTTACGGTTGCTGAACCACAGCCAATCAAAGTGTTTAAAATTTCACTGAGGAAAACGTTCTCCGTTCCACCTTATATAGCGCGCTGATAGTATTGCCACTCACACGTCAGAGTCACACACAGGTGACAGAAGGACCACACCGCCCGAGGTTGGCGCCTTCGCTGGTGGAACTGCAGGGATTAACTGTCTTCGGCGTTGTCGCTCGTCGCAGTTATTGGAGTATTATGGCTTCTTCGGTTGGAGCAAATCTCGGAGATGTCGGGATTCAACGCATTATCCAGCTGGTAGGCGGTGTCGCGATTCATTAGATTTTCCGTGATGCGTATTTCAACGGATTATTTTACAACGGAGTCCCAAATAGATGTTGCCGTGGCCAGAATTAATGTTTTGTCATATTCCATTGAATGTCCATTGAAGATACAATGTTCCGCGACTGCAGACTTGAGAAGTTGCAGAAGGTTAGTGCAACGATTATGTCCTGTGCAACGTTCTTCCACTATGCGTGTTGTTTGTCCTATATAGGCCATACCACACTGGTAAGATATTTTGTTAATTCCCGCCTTCCGCAATAACAAATTACCCTTCACTGATCCCAGCAGGTCCGAAATCTTAGATGGTGGACGGAAAATCACTTTCACCTAAAAGAGGGGAGAGAGTGTCAAGGACATGATACTGGATTTGGGATGGACATCATTAGAACAAAGGCATTTCTCATTGCGGCGGGATCTTCTCATGAAATTTCAGTCACCAATTTTCTCCTCCGAATTCGAAAAAAAAGAAAAAAGTGTTGACACCGGCATACATATGGAGAAACGATCATCATCATAAAATAAGGGAAATCAGAGCTCGCACAGAAAAATGTAGGGGTTCGATCTTTCCACGCACTACTCTAGAGTGGAATAATAGAGAACTATTGTGAAGGTAGTTCGATGAACCCTCGGCCAGGCACTTATGTGTCTTTTGCCGACCATCCACTGGAAAAGGAATACAAAGTATGTGCACAAAATAGGCCCAAGGTCATTTGAGAGAGAACATAACAGAACTCATCTGCATCCTCCATCTCGATGATGTGCCCTTCTCACACGTCTCTCTATCGTTCTTTCATTTAGAGACGTTAATCCCGACTCATCTCTAGTCTCTGTAAATGTCTGTAGTGTAAATGTGGATAACTTACTGTTTTGAAATTCGGACAAAAGTCATTCAACAATTATTTAATCTGTCCTATACGATAACAAATATACTCATTTTGTAACTGACTTCAAGCGCTATCAGATAGTATGTCGTATGTAATTGTAGCGTACTTGTGAGAAGTGCCTTTCTTACTGTTGTTATATTGTCACTTACAGACGTTAATAAATGATTAATGTTTAATATTAAAGATTTTATTGAATTGAATTCATTGCGATTTCGACGCTATCATTAGATATTTTTGTGTGTCTTCCGGAAGGTTTTTCAGTTTTTTAATTATCCATGGTTTGGTTTTGTGCATAGAGAAAATTTAGGCATGCTGCTCAGCGTTCGTAACCAGGCTGTGGCTCAGTATTAACCATTTCTGCTGAGCGGAAAACCACACGACATCCGCTTTCTGGCTCCTCAGGTACTTACACACATCCACGCTTGTCTTGCTGCAGCCCTTCGGACCGCGCGGCGGCTTTTGCTTACTATTCTGGCCCAGCCACTAACATACAACTTGTCAGTCATACATCTCTCACTTAAACTCCCTGTACTTTGACAATATATGTCGCTTCTTAAGAAATAGGCGTCACCATCTACTGCGTTTTCGTATCCGCGTGTGTTCTACTAATATCGTGAATTTTGAAAATTTCCCCACCAATTAAATGTTCAAATTTCATGCCTGCAGCGGTGGTCGTTCAGTGCATGCTACGATATTTCAACTGGGCACCTGTCAGTCATCCTCAGGTGAGCCATGGATGACTCACCTGAGGATGACTGGCAGGTGACCAGTTTAAATATCGTGGGATGTATTGAGCGGCGACCAGCCAAAAGCCCGAAATTTGTTTGCGCTAGTATTACACAGCATCATGACTAATACAAGAAAGTTAGCGAACTTTGTCTGTGTTTTCTCAAGTTATTTATTGAATTACACTGTCGGCGATCTACTAGAACACACGAGGTACTCTGTCGCCACTCCCTCCCTAAGCCACAACAATATTCGTTACATTTAAGCAGTAAACACTTCTGCCATTTTGGGGACATTCGGTGCTGCTTTATAGATCAAAATTTAGTTGTTGGAGGGAGAAAGCTATTATCTAAATTTTCAATAGATATGTAAATATCACTGAACCTTAGGATGAAATGGAAATAAAGTAAATGTGTCGAATTTGTTGTTAAAACATAACGCACCATGTTACACCGTTATCTTGGTAATAAAACATTTTATTTGGAAAAGAAATCTGTTAAAATTGCCTCTAACCTAAATCATTTGATGTCAGTATACAAGCTAAAAGTTTAAGTAACTCCTTTTTTAAGTAAAAAAAGTGTCGATTCATTTACTCTGTAGGAATGTTAGTGTATCGTGGTTGGTCGTAATTACATCAACGCAGTCAGCTTCATTTTACGTATGAGTGAGGATATTTTGCGCCTGCCCTGGCCAGGTGTCAGGCTGATCCTGAACGGTATGTGACCTTAATTGATCTACAATTCTGACTCTGATGATTCAGAGTGCCAAAAAACGATATAACTAAAAAAATATTACGAAAAATCTCACATTTTATATAGCTAAACATATTTGTGCGACAAAAAATCTAATATAGAAACTTAATGCATCTAGAGGCCCTTGAAAGAAAGACACGATTCTGTCATGTAACTTACTCAATTTTTATTTTTATTGGTTCGTCCAAATCATTAAATGCAAGGCTATGAACGTAGAGGCAATAAATTCTGTCCTCTTATCCACAACAAACTCATATTTCAGTGTGCTAAAATTGTGTATCACGCTTACATTAGCTATATTACTTTTTTCAGTTAAGTCGAGGGAAAAAGATGAGATATAGACGGTAGAGAAGCACTGTGACCCCGAGGATATGGAGAAGGCAGTGATGGAGGTATGTAAGCTTCATTGATGACTTTTGTACCACAAAAATTTAAAGCTGTATGAGGGGGAAGAAGATGGGGTTCTTAAAGGCCTCAAAAGAATAGAAAGTTCAAGAACTACTCTGTTTCGGTTAGCTAGCTGCCCCGAACCCGATGTTATGCCTGTATGCTCCACTAGATTAGGGCTTAAGCCCCTTTTCTCTGCGGAGTCAAGGAAGGAAATAGTGCGTTACCTAGTTCAAATGGAATCTGTGTCTAATATTCTCACTATAAAGGATGTTTGTTCGTTGTCATACCAGTCAGTGGTGCAGAATAAAGTGTCATTCTTTTTGAAAGGGTGAAAAAGCAGACCAAGATTGGTTTAACTCTTTCATGAAGAGACATCCTCGGTTATCTATCCATAAACCTGGAGGTATTTCTGTTTCACGAGCAAAGAGGCTTAGAGGAAAGGAAGTTAATAATGTCTTCGACATTCTGGAAGATGAGTTAAAAAAAATAATCCTGCCAATCGCGTCGACGAAACTGGTTTGTCAGCCAATACAAAGCAAGATTCCTCATGTTATTGATCTAGAAGACAAAAGACAGATAGGATCTCTAACATCAGCAGTGAAGGAGTCACTTGTGACTGTCACTACCTCTGTGAGTGCTGCAGGTAGTTTTATTCCTCCCCTTGGAATTT
This sequence comes from Schistocerca serialis cubense, assembly GCF_023864345.2. Classification (NCBI taxonomy): domain Eukaryota; kingdom Metazoa; phylum Arthropoda; class Insecta; order Orthoptera; family Acrididae; genus Schistocerca; species Schistocerca serialis. The sequence goes on from NC_064641.1 coordinate 196,443,296, forward strand.
TGACTTGGGAAAACATGAACGAGCAACTGCTAACGGATAATCCTTTAGGAACTACTGCTTCATGCCACCGATCTGGATGGATCCAGAGTAACACGTTAACTAAATGGTTTCAACATTTTATCGTTACCAGTGCATCAAAGAAATCACTTGTTCTGCTTGTACTTAACGGCCATTCTTCCCACAAGGCGCAAAATAAATGATATACAGTTAGCCAGAGACAAATACGTCACCACTGTTTGCTTGCCACCTCACAACTCGTATAAAATGCAGCCTTTGGATCGGACGTTCATGTACCGACCGAAATCTTACTACAGTGATGAAGTACGACCTTTTTTGAGACTAGTGCATGTTCTGTGAGTGTATCTGAGATGATTGAACTCTTTGGTCGAGTCTACCTGAAGGTTCAAATGGTTCAAATGGCTCTGAGCACTATGGGATTAACATCTGAGGTCATCAGTCCCCTAGAACTTAGAACTACTTAAACCTAACTAACCTAAGGACATCACACACATCAATGCCCGAGGCAGGATTCGAACCTGCGACCATAGCAGTCGCGCGGTTCCGGGCTGAAGCGCCTAGAACCGCTCGGTCACCAAGGCAGGCCTGAAGGTTCAACGTTGCGACATTGCTGTAAATGGTTTCAGTGTGATGGAGGGATTTTTGCTGTTAACTAGAATGTTTTCGGCGATGATGATTTTATTACTGATTCGCAGTTGGTTCTGAATACTCTCAACCGTCACAGGAAAAAAACCTCTCTGAAGATCCTTAGTTCCAAGGTCCTGGACCAGCTGTTACACAGACAGCAAAGAGCATTGATTTTGTACCTGTCCCCAGGAGTTCAACAACGCAGATTTAAAACTCCTTCTTCAGACAGCAATGGTCGTAATACTGAACCACTTGTTGAGAGTTCAGTAGATTTGCGTAGTTATTCTTCCTTTCCATGTTTCACCACCACCTAAAATAATGTCCACTAGGGGATGAAACAGGGAACAACTGCCATATTTTTTGAATCACCTGACAAAGAATAACTGGAAGCTTAGTTTAAAGCAAAGCGAGGTCTCAAAAACTGTAAGCAACAGCTCATTAACAGGAAATGAAGGAAAAAATGCGGCAAGAGTGGTTTTGGTAGCACAAGTAAAGGCAAAAGACACAAGAGAGCTTCATATTAGTGAAAAAATCTAAACTAAATGAGAAATTATAGTTGGTTCTGAAGGACGGTTTCAGTGAAATCTTTTCACTCAGACATATCATCAGGGTTGGACTTTGTATCATCTTCTGTGCGAAATGATAATGACGCAAAGTTTCTGGTTTGTGGTGGAAAGTTTTCGGATGACGGGAGAGGAGAAATTTTGGTTTGGTGCATGGTTTTTGAAATGTGGACCAGCCTTGACTCACTGGGGATGAAAAGGAATATTAAATTTGTGACTTCTGCAAACAGGTAAACGTAAAAGGAATCGCCTTAATTATGTAATTAGTTTTACAATTTGGTTTGTAGAGTAAGAAGATGTATCAGATTTGTTACTGAGTTGAAATATTTTTTTCTATTACTAATATGTAATTTATTTGACGATTTAAGTTACACACAGTCTTAGAATTGCTCTTCGTATGCAATAAGAATGTTTTTTCTCAAGTTTACATGATCACGTAAATTTTAACACCTTATTCCGTATTTTCCGGCTATCCTATATTACCCTCCAAGCGCAACGTAAAAAAAAATTCCTTTTCAATGGAAAGTTTTATGCATTTTATTACGTGGAATATAAGCACTTCTTGATAAATAGTTAAAGTTATTGATAAGAGCTAAGAACGAGGTCAATCTAGACATGCAATAACGACAGTAAAGTGTATCCCACAATACCTGAAGCTCCCATAAGTTAGCCTCCAAGTGGCACGCAGCACGGCAGTCAGGGCACAGAGCCAGTACACGTGGCTATCTTCTGGAATACCTAAGTTCAGGTAGCGCAGATTTGTACTCTGTAAACATTGGGAAGAAGTTTCGAGATACTCTCTGAGCTTTGATTATCAGGGAACATAATGATAAGGTTAGTGGGAAGAATTCGGGTAACTGTTCTTATCTCAAGATTCATTATCTGAAAATCATGTACATGAAAGCCTTCCGACAACTTTTGTTATATCTGCCAAATCTCATAAGAGCAACGACACTTGACAACTAACCAGGTTTATGGAAAGGTTATACAGCAAAGATATTATTAGGCGACACAGAATCTTCAATACAGTTTGCGTAGAGAAGCGGATGCATGCCTACTCTGGCGAACATTAGAGGCAGTTATTTATGCCTTGTTTCAGTGGAAGGGGCATTTTAATTGGCATCTTCAATCCGTGTTACATTGTGTACAGCTTCCAGATCAAATCCAGTTCCCTGGTTAATTTGACACAAGCAAGCAAGCAGAAAAGAATGAAATTATATTTTCGTTCTCTCTCTTTTGTCTCTTGAAAGGATATTCTGTCTGCGAATCACAAAAAAAACTTGGTTCTGCTCTATGTAATGAGGATGCCTGCTGGGAGTATGTAAGCTTCATTGATGAGTAGACTTTTGTACCATAAAAATTAAATCAATATTTTACTGAGGTGACTTGCTACAGCTGTCAGAAAGTTGAAGAATTGCATTTTAGGCAGCTGTAGTACGAACTACTCTTTGTCGTTTTCGGTCGTCGCGACTACCATCACAGGAAGACTATCAACAAAAATGAAGTATGGGCAGTACAGATAATATCAAGTAACTTGTTTAATAAATAGTCACCAAATTATGTGAAAGTCGTCACAAAAAGAATACATCTTTCCTCTAGATGAATCAAAACTCCTCAAAGTTACATTATCTTTACATAACGATGCGTAATACACTGTGACACACGACAGCATAAAATTGGCCTCACAGCACCTCACAACCGAATATGAAAGGAATAGCGTGAGAACTGACCTCACCTGAACAGAGAACACCAGTGAACACATGTACGAACGTCAAAGAATACAATGCAAAATAAATCCTGTCATATTCAGTATAATTTATGTACATAGATATACTCTGTCAGCAATTGAACCGGTAGAAAAAATATAGGTACCTCTTAAACAAGATCATTTTGCAATGTATCGATGTTGTCAACATTGAATACATACACTATTCATGGTAAAATGATAAATAATCACTCAAAGAGTGATATTTACAAGCACCTATCTTACACCTCATAAAGCTGTAGCTTCCACCAACAAGTCTGTAACGTTTTGTGAATTATAAATGCCTAGACAAAAACTTAGTAAAGTCAGTGATAACTAGCATAGAAATCACGAAAATACATTGTTTAAATATAGTTGCTACAATGAGCTTGCGTCAAAAATAAATAGGTAAGTACTAGTAAAAGATAATTTAATCGTTTGTGTAATACAACATGTAAAGTCACATGAACATATCTGTATATCTGTTAATTTCTGAAGAAGTGTAATCTTAACAAACGGAAAAAATTGTATTATTATGCAACTGAGACTTACAGTGCTAATCGGTAATCATATAACCTAAGGTATCGTTACATTACAAACGTCGTCCAATCCAAATCTCGGTGTACTGATGACTTAAACACTGAGTACCAAGCAACATAAATAAGTAACGTGCAGAAACAGCTGTATATGTTTCCAAATACAAAAGCAATAGTCTTGTATAACATTCGTGTTATGCTATTACACTGGCCCAATGTAACCCTGGGAAATGTCAAGAATACAATTTTTTACTGTTGCGTAAACATTGGTACATTTGTACGACAACAAATACCTATACAAATATATCAGAATATAATGTTCAGTCGAAACAAAAGTGCATAAATAATACAATTGTAAAAACAAAGCTGGATTCTGTTATAGAATGAACCTAAATCACAGGAAATATTTAACCTTCTATGTACCATCTCTTTTGATTCTTATTGATACTGACTGCACACACATTTTCCACATCCTGGGATAATGGTACGTTAAAGTATATGTTTATCTTCTGTGTCTTCGTCCAGATCTTTTGCTGCTGAAAAAGTTCATTTGTATAATCTTTGGTGACAACTGACGATCTGTTTTGAAGAGACCATATGTCCCACAACTGTTGGCAGTTTTTGTGTTTACTAGCATAGGTAAGATGATCAGGTTCTATAGGTTACCGTCTGGTCATGTGTGCTCTTCCCGTGTACTGCTACATAAGAAAAGCTCGTTGTTTTCTTTGATTTTTCGCTATGTTTTACTGACTTTGCCGATCTAGTTGCTTAAAGGTCTGGCTACCGTTAGTGTTAGCATGATTTTCATTGTTATAAATGTGATACCAAAGAAAAGTACCACATTTCAACCATCGATAATATTAACAGGTGAGGAAATTGTTGCAAGCTCTTCTCGAACATTTATGAGAGACAAGGATGTTACGGAAGCAGAAGATGATGAAGACAATGGCACTGAAGCAGGTGCTGCTAATAATACTGAAACTCGAGGTTTTGGAGCAATTTTTGAAACGGCTTTAGGCTTTGATGCAATTTATGAAAGAGACTCGATGGAACGTGCACCAGTGGAACTCGAAATCAGTTTACCCAAAACTACAGAGAAATGCAAAAATGAAGCGACAAATGTTTTCTTACCAGAAAACCCTCACAAAAATAGAAAGCTGCCGTAGACTGAAATTGACAGAAGGTAGTGGAAACTGAGATGTCTCAATCATTATCTTCAGAGAGAGAAGTTTGTTGCAACATTAAAACCCAGTGAAATCTGTATAACATTATAACAAATTGTCCTACATTGCAGATTAAAAGGAAGAAATGAATCTCTGGAGAGTGAATCTGAAAATTATGTTTGAAGTTGATCAAATAAGTCTTGGGGTAAAAAAAGGAGACGGTACTTTGTCAACTATTTTGCTGACTTTGCCCTGCTTGGTGGCTGAAAGCAAAAACAGACGTTGGCTTGTGGCATAGTTACGATAAATAGGAAGTGTTTCCCAAGAGTCCATTCACACCCTAAGAAAATTAAAAGAGGTAACTTTGATTATAGATGGTCATTCTCTGACATTGGAAAATTTTTCTGGAAAGTCAAAACTGTGTGACAGCTTTTCAAGTACCATGTAACAGAAGTAGTATCTATGTGCTGAAAACAGAAGCGTGGTATAAAAATCAGCAGTAAGTGATATTCTGTGATGGACTAGAATTGTAATATTGGAGACGTGAACCATGCCATCAGACCTATATCAGTTCACGGGCTGGGAAGAAGATCCAAAAAGCAACTATGAATTGTGGGCTGTGTGGGGAAGGATTTCAGTTGTGTTCAGGAGAAATGTTTCTCAAGGGAGAGATGGGTAAGACCAATGCAAACATGTCAGTCCCAGAGCTGCAAGGCTGGTTTCATATAAAGCAACAACACCAGGAAATTACCACTTAACGATGTAAGAGTAGGAAATAAAGATGTTCGTTTGATTACTTTCACAGAAAAAATGGAAAGCTATGAGGTACGTAGTACAAAAAAAGGTTCAATGTAGACCAAACTCAGAATTTTTTGTGGAGTATTGTCAGCTACAATGAAAATAAAAATGTTTTTACTGAATTCCACTTTGTAACTGTGCAGTTACTTTGCTAAACATCACTGATTTGTAACGTTAGTGCTCTCTAACCCATTTGGATTCATTACTTACGAAAAGAATTGTACTGAGAACTGATGGTTGACAAGTCACTGGAGGGCCAGACAGTACTCAAAAGTACCACTTTTTAAAATGATGGCAGAAATAAAATTAAAATTCCAAAAAATTTTCACTGTTGTTTTGTTACTAATTGTTACTATTATTCATAACAAAACATGAAAACATGTGTGGTTTTGACGGTTCAGGCAATAAAGAGTTAAATTACGGATCCTGTATGATTTAAGCTATCGGTTACTAGCGATGTAAACCTCGGAACCGTTGATCTAAGGGTCGAGCACTATGTTATCTAAAACTGCTAAATGGTTACATGCTTCTTACTCATTTAACGACTATAAAAGTAATGCGAAAAGTCAGAAGCCTTTTCAGTTATGTTTAGAACTGCAGTGAAACTGTCTGTAAGCTTCAGATTAAAAACTTTTATCCATTTACAAGATTTTCTGGCTTTACTGGACAATACATGAGCGTATATATAACAGTCACTAAAGCGGAGTTTTGTTGACCAACAAAAGTAATTTGATATTGGATTATCATATGACATAGAACAGAGCAACCATTCGTTACTTTGTATCTACATCTCCCACACCAGGCTGTGAAATTATAAACATCAGTAGCCAAATCTTGGAATACGGATCATTTATACATCAAGTGCCATATAATGTCACAAATTTCTTTTAATACGTGTACGATGACATATCAGTATAAGACTACAAAAAATCAAGTGTTATGTCATCATACATATTAGGTATGGTGAAATATATGAGTATAAAACTACAAAAACCACATGGCCAATCAGTATGAAAGGGCATAAATTACATGTGTAGGAAAACAATGTAGAACTTTGTTATATACAAACCCACACACCTCATAAAATTACCACAGTTTACGTTGTTATACTACATAGACCTGAATCATACATATAACCTAGACCTCGAGCACTAATAATTTAAATTACAAGCATACACTTACCTAAACTTCAGTATACATAGGACTTAAACATCGTATAGCATACAATGTGAAATACCCGATGTTTACGTCAGCTGTATACTGAATTTGACATTGGTTGATGTTTTTTATTTTATGAGAATCTGGTCACTGTATGTCTAGGTGAACGCAGGTCAAAATTTTTTAAGGTCGCCCTTTATATAAGGTGTTTGCCTGTTGGAATTAGCTCTTTCTGATTTCAAAATTATGGAGGGCATACATAATTTAAGCTACTTATTAAGGTCAATCTGAGTTTAACATTCTTTTGAAGGAAAAATTAGAAATGCAGCTGGTTCGTTTATTCAGCTGCGAATCAGTACTACAGTTGCAGTACCTGTTGCTCAGTGCCTCACAACCCGGACAAGAAATTAAAAACAAACTGCCATAAATATTTTGCCACATGTTAGCCATTTCATCTGCAAGAAAATATGAACTAGGAGAATATGAACTCATGGCGCACGACACACCAAGTAGGATGGCTGTGACCTCGTTATCCTTCAGATGCTATAGGAAAAGTATTTCTGGACTTGAGCGTTATGTTCAATAATAAATATATGTGTATGTCAGTTGTACACTTGTGTACTGAGGACTCAGTTCCAACAACGTCTCTATAAATACAGCCACTAAAAACCGTCCATAGCAGTGGAAACACATATCTACTATAGTTTTCAGTTAAGAAACGCTAATACTTGGACATCGTCCTTTAATTCAGAAACTTAGCAAGCCGCATTTTGTAGAATTATAATTGGCTTGAACTGTAGGATGAACTGACTCTGTAGAATTCGTTATATTTTCGTTGGCGTTATGTGACCAGTCTGCCCCGTAACTTGTGTAAAACAGGTAAAAGTTAGTCAAATTAAATTATAATAAATTAATCCCCACCGGATAAAGAAATGTGAATTAGTACTAGTGACTACAGAAATTTAGCTATTTAGATTTTGAGTTTCTAAGCTAGCTTGCAAGTGTGGGTAAATAAGATGGCACAGCCGAAATAGGCTGAACGCCAGTGAGGATGAGAGATGCGGTGTAGGCCGTGAAAAAAATGATTCAAATGGCTCTAACTGTAAACACTACGCTACTTAACATCTGAGGTCATCAGTCCCCTAGACTTAGAACTACTTAAACCTAACTAAGCTAAAGACATCAGAGAGCTGCTGTTGGTTCACATAAATAATCTAGGAGTGGGAGTAGAGAGTAAGACTGTGATTACAGAGATCCAACCGAATTAGCCAGCGCGAGCTATTTTAAAAGATAAGGTCGCATTGGCTGTAAGTCCTTTATTTACTGACCCGACAGGTTACGTAGCATTTTAGCTGCATCGTCAGATGCACCCTGATATGCTGCCTGTGTAGTACACAATCCCATGCACATTCTTACTGTTCATGATCATATGCGGTCTGGGCTTTGGTCACCAACACTGCATATCGGGACCCCCAGCAGCTCACCAGATACTGTATCACGGGAGCGTTCTATGTTATTTTATTTTTGACGTCCACTACTTAGCAAAACTTTGCTGATTTTCAACGCTGGGCCATCCCATTCCATTGATTTTATTGCACCTGACGTCAAAGTCTGTTGCATACATTTTGGAGCCTAAGGGCTAACAAGTTTTTTAGTCAACTACCTGAAATTTCGGTAACGAAGGGAGTCCAGTGTCTTCTAAGACAATATATTTTTAGTGATTGCTTACAAGAATCAGAGGTCAATGTTTTTCTTGTTGGAAGCACTCTGCACATAGTCACTTATCCACTTCCACGCCTCTGCGAAACTTCTGAATGTCCGAGACATGAGGTTCTAATCAATCTGAATTGAACACAGACGTAGAAACGAATTGTTTGTGACGAGCCAATTACTGATACAGCAGCCATCACAGACACCATTTGCAGATCCTAAGTACTGTGAGGCACAGCCACAACAACAAACCGAACTGTAGGGGGAGGTGAAGTTATTGTAATGATGTTTAGTAATTGCAGTCTTTATTTCGAAGATTTATTTGCGGTTAGAAGTTCAACAGTCTTTCGACTCCGGTAGAAGATGCACAGGCATATCCTTCTGAAGTATTTTCGATATCTATGTACTAACTTGCGAAAATCACTGTGCGCCTTTGCAGACATACACATTTGGTTGAGATACGCATTAACTTCGAAAAGTCATCCCAGATTCTTTATTGTAGTTTGCAAATTCATTTGCTTATTGATTTCCAGTTTTTATTAAATTGCTTAACTGTGAGATCTGATTACTTGCAAATAATAAACTTGGTTAGTTGTGATTTAGTTGTCAGATGCATTCCTTAATCATTGTTTTGATGTATGATAATTTACTTGTATCACACATTGCAGGACCAAATAAATTTACTTAATTTAAGCATCCATTTAAAGAACTCCATTCACTCAACAGCGTACACTTACAAGAGCTCACCTACGTTTATCTGTCTCCAATAGTGCCCCCTTATGTCTATGGAACAGCAGTAGTGAATTTTAATTTATTAGTCGATCATCGCCGTCTGTAAGTGCGTCTTGATGATTTATTTTGATGCTAATTTATCCCTTATTCTGGGGACTGAACTCTGTGGTTACACGTTAAAATATTTTCCCTCCACGTTTCTTCATATTTAGATTAGTATTGCTGCAACAGTCATTCTTTTATTGGTTTCAGTCGTTGTCATATGTACATATCACACTCAAAGCTGCTGGACACACATACGCATTTGACTGTGCAAGTTAGACCTGCCTTCCTGGGCGGAGAACGATATTATTCCGCTGTCTTCAACCTGCGCTTTTTGACGTCACCTGTTTACTTGGCAGCCAAGAAACAGCTATTACTTGTGCTTTTGCCGACAAGTGGAGACTGAAGGTCAACAATGACAGGATTGGCCAGCATCATGGCAAAAACATGTTGTGACGGGAAAGAATGAGCAAAAACTTTCCATTTCCTTAATAGAATAAACTTTTTGATAGACAAATAACGTTTAGAAAGAACGTCAGTGAACAGTGAGCTTTTGTATTCTATAGTAGGTATCATTTAAGAGACCCTGCAGTTATAGTCAACGGTAAAACTTCTTGCAGTGTTCAAGATTACTGGCGGCATAGGAGGGAAGAGGAAATGATGTTTCCTCAAATTTGTAGCGGCCTGATAACCCTAATTTATATCTCAGCATGGTAATTGGATGAAGTATGTACTCATTCAGTGTTGTTGCTTATGAAATCCTACTGAAGATCAGAAGAAATTTGATAGTATCTGAGATAAGATAGATCTGGTTTCAGAAAAGGCTAAGTTACTTCATAGACATAAGGAGGCACTATTAGAGACAAATAAATGTAGGTGAGCTCTTGTAAGTGTACGCTGTTGAGTGGACGGGGATCTTTAAATGGATGCTTTAGTTAAGTAAATTTATTTGGTCCTGCAATGTGTGATACAAGTAAATCGTCATTCATCAAATCAATGATTGAGGAATGCATGAGATAACTAAATCACAGTTAACCCACTTTGTTATTTGTAAGTAAAACATGGATGCGGTAAAATATCGACAACTATTGACAGAAGAATAATAGTGTCCCGTAGCAGTTAGCGTAAAAGAACATGAAAACTGTGAAGACGAAATAAGTTCGTAATGTGAAAATGGGAAGCTATAGTGCGACTTTCAGCATGTCAGCAGATTAGAGAAAACGCAGATACCAGCTTATAACTCGAATAACTGTAAGTAACGATGTCTTTACTTAAAAAATAAGGCATGAACTTCTTATAATCTGCAAATATCGCATATCACGACAAAGCTGTATCAGTCTAGATTCCAGCGAAAATACCTTAAAGTGAAAGGCAAAACAGGTGTGGGACCTGTTTTACAAGAAAAAGGCGCTTTTTCTTTACATAAAGATTTTCCTATGCTTGCTGAAAATGATGGCCCCACAAACAAACTTGGGGAAGCAAGTTGAACAGGAGACCAAATGTAGGCCTGCTTCAACTAATCTACAGAACATGTTCAATAGATCAACTAGGAATGAAGTGAGGAGGAGGAGGAGGAGGAAACTTGCAATTTAACGTCCCGTCGACAAGGAGGTCATTAGAGACAGAGCATAGCTCAGATTCTAAAAGCAAATCGGAAATGCCGTTTTCAATAGAAACTCTCCAGTATTTGCGCTACGTGATTTATGAAAACCACGGGAAACCTAAATCTGGATGACCGTATGGGGATTTGAACCTCCGTCCTCCAAAATGTGCTACTACAGGGCCATATCGCTCGGTAAACGAAGAGGAGTATAATGGAGAGGTAAAAGTATATGTGACAATACTGACGTTCTCGGTACCTTTCGCTGACGGAACCTGCCCCGTTGAATCGTCTAATAATAGCGCCCCTTGTCGCAAATTTTCGGCAGGTCCAAAATATGTGTGACTGCTTTAGGAGCTCCTGTACGATCCCCTCGTTTCACCTGGTGACATACAGCACCCCAGCAAGAACAGAGACTCAACTTCAGAATGCAATATTTTATAAAAGCCGTCTTAAATAATTCTAGAAAAGCTATGCCGAAATACTATAAGCTTCCCTTAAATTTCAGGTAAGTATTTTCGACAGTAATTTTCCGTTTAATTTATACGCAGTACTGTAGACATGTAGTTCTTTTCTCATAGAATATGAAGTGTTAACAGGTAATGATTTATTACTTCTTTGAATTAAGTCATTTTTCTTACTTTTCTAAAGAATTTATTGTTTTTATTACGACCCCTTATTTAATACTTCTGCCAGTTTTCCACCCCAAATAATACATATATTTTTTACTTACAGTAATATAATACGACATCCGAAACTCCGTCAGGCAAAATTAGAACTTAAGTTAGAATAAGAAATTAGAAACAATTTTAAACTATTTTATTAGAAAAGTACAAAACGTGAAATTGTAATTTATAAACATCATTTGGGTACAATTTAAGGAACATAATTTACCAAAACATAGTGGCCTAAGAGTACTTTTCCCCAAGAAATAGGATTCAATATGAACTTTCTTTACCGCAGAAAATTAAATTTTTTTCTTATATGTCGCAACACAGAGAATTTCAAATATTTGCAGCAACTGTAATCGTCAAAACAGTGTGTGTTCCTCCAGACATATATATGCATGGCTCAAGAACACGATAATGTACGATACACACATTCTAAGAACATAGTCATTTTAATAAAAACAGCGATCTTAAAAAATATACTCAGTTTATCTTATACATGAACCGTATCACTACACAGAATGTGGCACTGTTGTTGAAGACCCATTCATACCTGCCAATAGCAAACGGGGGGAGACATTGTTCTTGCGGTGGCGAATTATGAAGTAGCTTACAAAGAAATTGACCCAACTGGCTTGAAGTAGAAAAACCGCGAGATACAGGTGTGACGTTTTTCGTGGATGGTGGAGCACTTCGAATGTATTTTTCAGTGACATAACTAAAAATGGGCATTTTCTGACTTGCCACTTTTCTTGCCACGCTGCGATATAGGAAACATGCCAAAACATTGTACTGAGATGGCATTACTGTTTGTCTTGTAGTCTCAACAAAATTCTATGAATTTAAAACACTAATTATACATTAATAAAATATCGAAGAAGTTCAGTAGAGAGCAATTTCATCAGTAATGGAGATGCGATAAGGGCAAGAGATTGAGAACGTTATCCACTTTTTCTTATATATGTAACATGGCTGTCTGAAACGATGACGAATGACACATAGGGGATAAAGTTACGAATAATATATGAATAAACGTAATTGGTTTTGGCGTTAATTAAGTAGTCTCAGAAGGATATGAATTTCACGTGGTAATTCAAGACTTTGAGACAGAGCAGAATGGGCCTGGAGGAACGAATTGAAGATACGAACCATGCACAGAAACTTCCACTAACGGTGACAAAGCGTAGCACAAATATGGTGACGAACGCCCACCGATTTACTACTCGTGCAAAACTTACCGCTGTTTTCAGCAGTGAATATTTTCTCAGTCGGTAAGGAATCATTAATAACGATGCAAATTCAAGACCTTGACAGTTATCTTTAATGCAGAGGTAATAAAGAAAATTGAACTCTGCAGGTGGCTAAAACACTTTATTTTTTATTTAAAAAGTAAAGTAATGTAATGAAACTGACATAACTGCAGCTAATACCAAATGTGTCTGCCGCCAGTAATACAGCACGCCAGAGACCTGCCTATCCCGTTTACGTAGGTCAGTAGCGCTGTTACAGGCAACTGATCTAACACGGCGAATTTCTTTTTTAGGGAAATTTGAGCAATGGTCTTTATGGAACCCACAAGAAGACTACAGAATAAGAACACAAGTAGCACATGAAATTAGCTTTATTCCTAGCAGAAAGAAGCGAAAAATGCATCTAATCCTTCAGTAGATCTCTCCTTTAGCTCTGTGTAATCCTTGTAATCTTTGAGAGTGGTTTGATAAAAAAAAACAGACATTATCAATGTCTGTACATTTTTATAGATAACTGATTTCAATCCGTGGAATGGAATATCTTCAGTTATTAAGGAATAATGAAAGGTGGCTACACTGAGCCACAGCGCCAGAGATTGCGCCAAAGAGTATTATTCAGCCGCCTCCACTGGCAGTTCTTGTCGAGAAGTCGTGGTGGAGAGTGCTTATTGAGAAGTAGCAGTAGGCAGTGCTTGTTGAGATGTAGCAGTGGTGAGTCGTTGTTGAGAAGTTCCCATGGAGAGTGCTTGTTCAGATATTGTCATATTGTTTTGATGGGCTAGACACCATATATTGTTGGATTGGGGATGCTGTAATGATCAGAGTGTGCTTTTCGTCAATATATATGAAGGTAAAAAAATTCCTTTTTTTGTATTATTTCAATGTCTTAAACAATAATGCCTCTTGGTCACAGGTTCAGTCAACAAAGCATCTGGTTCGTGTTCTTGTATTAGACTGTATTTCTGGTTTCTATGTGCAATTATAGTATTTGTTTATTTTTTTTAATTACTTCAGAATAAATGGTATTTAATATATCTTGTCTTATTGAGGAAGAACCGTGCCAGATGTGTACGTTGAATCACACTTCCACACACAGAACAGTTACACTTGTGCTTTGTTGTTTCGTAGGTTTTATAGTTGCTGGGGACTTAATTAAATCATTGTGTTAACGGAAATTTCCTTTCATTCTTTGTTGTTATTCTACGCAGTCAGATTGCGGAGTAATACTAGTCAGGGCCAACCGGTTACGAGACTGCGTAACCGGACAGACAGCGACGAAAATTAAAAAGTATTTGCATTCTTTGAAATTTAATTAAGCCCCCATGCAATAAGTATGGAAAGTAAGTGAAACTCCATACAGAAATAAAACATAATTCACAGTGTAACAGAAACCACAGAAGAAACGTGAGTTATACGAATACCAAATGCCGTGTAAAAGCAATTTTTAGAATCACAAGAGGAGAAGATGTACGATGAAAAGGCCTGGAATCACGGAAAGATATAACTTCATCTTTTACATTCAGGCAGACAGTCCAGTTCAGCTATTGCATTGAAATGCGTACCTGGAAATATATTTAGACCACAGTTTTTTATGAGAATTGCCCGGAAGAACAAAGTGTAATGAAGTGACATAATAAGATATTGAAGAATGACCAGGTGGGTTTGAAATTTTCTGTGGCCGTTGATACTACGACTATGAACACCATAATAGACAGTTCTGCTGAAGAACAAAATCTCTAAGAAGCGTAATGGCAGAAAATGTACAAAGATATATAGGTACAAGGAAGGGAGTTGCGAAGGAACCTCAGGTAACAGGAACTATTTGAACCGATCCGCGAAAGAAGTAAATACAAAATGTTCAGAACGAGAAAGGATTGCAGCATTGTAAGTCACTTAGCAATTAAACTGATTGCCTGGAAAGTCAAAACACTTTTCGGTGAGATTAAAAGTAAAGAAGTCAACGTTAAGAGTGCAAACGCAGAAGACAGAGAGAATCTAGATCTACGTCTACTGATTACTCCGCAATTCACATTGGAGTGCCTGGCAGAGGCTTCATCGAACCACCTTCAGACTATCTCTCTACCGTTCTACTCTCTAACAGCACGTGGCAAAATGAACTCTTGAATACTTCTGTACGAGCTCTGATTCCTCTTACTTTATTACTATCACCATTTTTCCCTATGTGAGTTGGCGACAATAAAATATTTTCACGTTCGAAGGAGAAAGTTGGTGGTTGAAATTTCGTGAATAGATCTCGGCCGCAATGAAAGAAGCCTTTGTTTTAATAACTGGCACCCCAATTGGCGTATCACATCCGTGACAGTCTCCTCGCTGTTTCCGGATCACATAAAACGAGGGCCGTCCTTTGAACGTTTCTTGTGCCCTCCGTCAGTCTTATCTGTTAAGGAGCCCATACCGAACAGGAGCACTCCAGCACAAGACGGGCTAGAGTAATGTAGGCAGTCTCTTTAGTAGATCTGTTGCATCTTCTAAATGTTCTGCCATTAAAACACAGTCTATGATTTGCCTTCCCTACTACACAATCAGAGTGATCCTTACAATTTAAGTTATCTGTAGTTGTAATTCGTAGGTATCTGGTTGAACTGACAGCCTTTAAATTTGTATGATTTACGATGTAACCGAATTTGGTACAGAATTCCTGTCGCGCTCATGTGGATGACTTCGTACTTTTCCTTATTCAGAGTCAGCTGCCACTTTTCGCACCATATAGATATCATGTCCAAGTCATTTTATAGTTGATCTTCTGATGACTTTACTGGATGGTAAATGAAATAGTTTATGTATATGAGGAACAGTAGAGGACCTACAACACTTCCTTTTGGAACATAGGATCTCATTTCTTTTTTAACCGACGATTTTCAGTCGATTAATACGTACAGTGAACTCTCTGATAGGAAATCAGGAATCTGGAATTTGCGGACAGAGTACACTGTCTGGCTTTAAGAGGAGCAGAAACTGTATGCTAACGTGATACAAGAAGAAACGGTTGTACGTTTGGAAGACATAGGGGATGCAGAATTAAAGTCAGAGCCTGAGAAGCCTTGGAAGACTTGAGAACAAACAAGATTGACGGGATGGCGGGATGGACAAAATTTTTTCGAAATTTCTGAGCTTATTGCAGGAAGTGGCAATCAAACGATTTTTTAAAAGGTAGTATACAGAAATCTGCGAAACTGCAGACATACCATTAGACTTTCAGAAATACATCATCCACATGTTCCTGAAGACAGCAAGGTCATATATGTGCGAGACGTAACAAACTGTCAGTCTAACAGATCACATATCCAAGTTTCTGACAAGAATATCATTCAGAAGAAATAAAAACAAAATTGAAGATCTGCTCGTGAGGATCAGTTTTTCTATAGGAAAGGTAGCGCATCAGAGAGATTGTTCTTAACAATAGAGGCAAACTTACGAAAAATAAAGAGACCCGTATAGTAATGGTCGATGTAGAAAAAGTGTTCGTTAGCGCGATATGGCGAAAAATATCTGAAATCCTTAGGAAAGTAAGCATAAGTTATAGAAGACGAGTGATGTACGAGATGCATTCAAGTTCTAAGGCCTCCGATTTTTTTTCTCTGGACTGGAAAGAGATAGAAACTAGCGCATTGTTTTAAAATGAGGCCGCATTCATTGTCAATACGTCCCAGAGATGGCAGCACCGTACGGCAGATGGCGAGAATGAAAACTGTTTTAAATACTTAAAATGGCGACGTTTTCCTTACTTGAACAGCGTGCAATCATTCGTTTTCTGAATTTGCGTGGTGTGAAACCAATTCAAATTGATCAACAGTTGAAGGAGACATATGGTGATGGAGTTACGGATGTGTCGAAAGTGCGTTCGTGGGTGCGACTGTTTAATGAAGGCAGAACATCGTGTGACAACAAACCGAAAGAACCTCGGGCTCGCACAAGCCGGTCTGACGACATGATCAAGAAAGTGGAGAGAATTGTTTTGGGGGATCGCCGAATGACTGTTGAACAGATCGCCTCCAGAGTTGGCATTTCTGTGGGTTCTGTGCACACAATCCTGCATGACGACCTGAAAATGCGAAAAGTGTCATCCAGGTGTGTGCCACAAATGCTGACGGATGACCAGATGGCTGCCCGTGTGGCATGTTGCCAAGCAATGTTGACGCACAACGACAGCATGAATGGGACTTTCTTTTCGTCGGTTGTGACAATGGATGAAACGTGGATGCCATTTTTCAATCCAGAAACAAAGCGCCAGTCAGCTCAATGGAAGCACGCAGATTCACCGCCACCAAAAAAATTTCGGGTAACCGCCAGTGCTGAAAAAATGATGCTGTCCATGTTCTGGGACAGCGAGGGCGTAATCCTTACCCATTGCGTTCCAAAGGACACTACGGTAACAGGTGCATCCTACGAAAATGTTTTGAAGAACAAATTCCTTCCTGCACTGCTACAAAAAAATCCGGGAAGGGCTGCGCGTGTGCAGTTTCACCAAGACAACGCACCCACACATCGAGGTAACATTACGCAACAGTTTCTTCGTGATAACAGCTTTGAAGTGATTCCTCATGCTCCCTACTCACCTGACCTGGCTCCTAGTGACTTTTGGCTTTTTCCAACAATGAAAGGCACTCTCCGTGGCCGCACATTCACCAGCCGTGCTGCTATTGCCTCAGCGATTTTCCAGTGGTCAAAACACACCCCTAAAGAAGCCTTCGCCGCTGCCATGGAATCATGGCGTCAGCGTTGTGGAAGATGTGTACGTCTGTAGGGCGATTACGTCGAGAAGTAACGCCAGTTTCATCGATTTCGGGTGAGTAGTTAATAAGAAAAAAAATCGGAGGCCTTAGAACTTGAATGCACCTCGTACAATACGTACAAGAAGCAAAAAGGCACAACAAGAATTGGAAAGAAAAGCGCTCAGATTAGAATGGGCGTATGGCAGGGACTTTGTCGAGCTGACAGTAAGACTGAAGTGGCGTTTGGCAGTACACGTGGCTAAGAACTTCAAATCGACCAAAACACTGATGCAGTGGCGTTCAGGAGAATCAAAGAGAAGCGTCGGCCTTCTCCTGGCGAGATGGAGAGACGAAATCCAACGATACGCGGAAAAATGCTGGACCCAGATCGCTCCAAAATGACCAAAGTAGAAATCTTTGAAAGAGATCTCTGTTCGAGAGTGGATATCTAGAGTCCGAAAAAGAAAAATTAGAGGAAGGGAGGGGTGTCGTCTGTCCTATTGTTCATCCTGTTTATCGAAAAGAAAGGACTGAAATTAAAGGAACTTAATGATAAGATTCGCTGGTGATATTGCTATTCTCAGTGATAATTAGCAACAATGACATGATCTGTTGCATGAAATGAATAAACGCATAACGTCGGCGGAGAATAAACACACAGTGTCAAGACAATAGCGGATCACGTAGATATATCACTTATCTCATGCATCTCCTATGGGTTTTTGACACAGTTATTGAAGTTTTGTTTCTGTTTAGTGTTTATATTATTTTCTATTTTTATCCGTTCTCATCTGAAAATGATCCATATCCGAGATTGAAATCAAGCGACATGGTGCAGGGGTAAAGAACTGGAAACATGGAGGGGGCGAGGAAGAAACTAAGGGTGAATTTCTGGTCCAGAAACCCTGATTTAGGTACCCTATAACTGTGACATAAGGTGGATCCTTTCACAACACCAAGGTTGATTTCATAAAATCAAATATGGTGAACAAGCACAACAGAAGATCATATTTATGAGACTGAGAATCCCTCTTCACTTATAAATGATATTTTATGAGCACGACTCGGACAGTATTGCTTCATCATAGGGTGCTGCAAAGACCATATGTTTTATGTAGCACCCGGCGATGGAGCAACTGACTCCGAACTAGTAACGCCACTAAAATATTACAACGAAGCAGATTTGTACCTATGTTTTTATTTCCACATTCTGTGATGGTCCTTTTAGAGGTGTCCATTCCTCTTCAACTGTATTTCCTACTGTGCTATACTTTATTGTTGTATGTATAGTCTTAAAGAACTTCAACCGTACCTCGTCATTCCTTAGTACTTCCGTATCCCACTTCTTTGCGTATTCATTCTTCCTGACTACCGTCTTAAACTTCAGCCTACTCTTCATAACTACTATAGTGGAATCTGAGTCTATATCTGCTCCTCGGTAAGCCTTACAATCCAGTATCTGATCTCGGAATCTCTGTCTGACGATGATGTAATCTAACCGAAATCTTCCCGTACCCAGCGGCCTTTTCCAAGTACACTTCCTCCTTCTGTGATTCTTGAATAGAGTCTTTGCTATTACTAGCAAAAATTCATTTCAGAACTCAATTGGTCTTTTCCCTCTCTCGTTACTTTTCCCAAGCTCATATTCTCCTGTAAAGTTTTATTCTGCTCCTTCCCCTACAACTGCAATCCAATTCATCACGACTATTAGATTTTCATTTCTCTTTACGTTATGTATTTCCTTTTCAATATCCTCATATATTTTCTCTATCTCTTAATCCTCAGCCTGTGACGTCGGCATGTATACCTGAACTATTGTGGTTGGTGTTGGTTTACTGTCGATTCTGGTTAGATCAACCCTATCACTGGATTGTTCAGTCATTCACTCTCTTCCCTACCTTCCTATCCGTAACGAATCCTGCTCTTATTATACCATTTTCTGCTGCTGTTAATATTACCCTTTACTCATCCGACCAGAGATCCTTGTCTTCTTTCCATTTTAGTACACAGACCTCTACTATATATAGAATGAGCCTTTGCATTTCCCTTTGTAGATTTACTAGCTTCCCTACCACGTTCAAGCTTCTGACATTACACGCCCCGGCTCGCGGAACGTTATTCTTTTATTGATTATTCAGTCTTATTCTCATGGTCACCTCCCCCTTAGAAATCGCCCTCCGGAGATCCTAATGGGGGACTATTCAGGAATATTTTGCCAATGGAGAGACCATCATGACACATGTCCTGAGGATTCACATTATGTGTCTGTAATGCAGTGGTTTCCATTGCATTTTATGTACCTGAAAAGTGAGGGGTTGAAGGTCTTGGAGATGAACAGACCAGTGCTTTGCAGTCTGCACTCATTTGGTAATGATAAGAATACAAAATCTAGTAAGAGGAATGCAAAGAATGCTGCAGACGTCTAAAAAAAGCATACTACAAATTATTATTCTGAACTTTGCGTGAATGTCAAAGGTTTTCCTAGCTATAAGATTCTATTTTAGTGTAAACTGCCTATTCGTAAATCGCTACTTCTATGGATAGGACTAGTTGCACAACAACATCTAAGCAACTCCGTCCGAACAGGTTTCAGGAGCACCAACGGTGCCAACAATGTGCCATGTCGTTGTTAGTTGATAGGTTCCAATCGATATGAATATGCAGGGGCATGTGGTCAACTCATCACTCTCCTGGGTATTGTCAGCTTTCGTTACAAGAACAGCAGCATCTTGTCTGCATATCTACATGCATTGAGACCATGCTTTTTTAAGGACAACCAGATATGAATGGAGCTTTAAAAAGCAATTTCCTTTTCGTGTGTCTCTGACATATTGCAACAGTACTCCAAGATATAGCTATGTGTGCTTACTATGGCTGGTAAAAAACACAACCTTCCCACCAGTTTTCTTTGCTAGTATTAAAAATAAAATCTAGTAAGCGATATGCAAAGAGCAGCACCTTGCCTCTAGAGATTTGACTGTCTTTCTAGCAATGATACAGATACCTAAAGGAGTCGACAGGTATATATATGTAAACGGTAAATGTAAATGCACTAAAACTGCATCATACCACACTAATGTCAATATGCATTCGCAAAAATACACGGAATTATCCATAATGTCGATCCAATCTGTGAGCTGTCTAACATGTTACGGATTTTTGGTGTGTTGTTATATGTAAAACAAACATGGTTTTGTTCATGTGCCTGGCATAATATCCAAATTAGATTAATAGATGTGGGGTGGAATTATCATGGCCAAATATGCCTTTTTTCCTTTTGGACGAAGGTAGTGGTAAACTTGTCCAGTATTTTACATATAAATATGTCTCTACAACAATCAGACTGTAATGCTATATGATTCTGCTCACATGTTCCATATTCCTTGTAGTTTATATTTAATGTGGTGCAGCACCATCGTAACGTGTAGTATAAATAACTATTCTGCTCTTTTCGTGCTTATCAGAGGCTTTAAAATTTGAATAATGCAGTTAGTTCTCATATGAATGTTGTGACATACAACGATTATGTGTTTTGAGTATTGTTAAACTGGAACGAGAATGTAGTGTCAAGACACATGCTGGTACTGCATGCTATCTGAAACTCATCTCCAAGGCTAGTGACATCTCTGTGTGCGTTTGGCGTGGCTTACGAGGGGAGAGGTATGCAGAAGATGTAGCAGCTTGCGAAAGGGCTTCAGACGGCGTGATATCCTAGTGCTTTACGTTAACTATGTTAATGAACATGTATGCATTAAAATATGGTGCTGGCGTTTATAAGGGTGCACATTACTGAAGTATTCTGACGTTTCTTCTTTACTCATCTGGCGGACAGTCTATGGTGTGTAGCTCAGCTGGCAGTTTCGTCAAGTGAAGTGATCATGGTGTCGACAACACACGTTGTACGTGTTTGGTGGAAGTTTAAAGTGTCAGGATGAATCATAGCGTACATACATTGAACTTGTTTTTTTGGTGTGGGTACCGCTTTACTGTGCGGGTATGTAAAAGGTGGGTGGTGGTCGTGTTTACAAACAATGCATTGACATTTAAGTGGGGAGTGAAAGTGTACCTTTCTTTATAGTGGAGGCATTATAGTAGGCAGATACGACACACACATCAACATAAAGTGCTCAATTATTCTGGCTGGTACATCTGCAGTTTGGTATGTGCTACAGATTCTCTAACAGTTTCCAGATTTGATGCCACTTCACTTAAACTTTGCAGATTGTGGTATAGTGTTATTTTATACTTTCAAATTATCTTACCACAGTATGTGTATACTATATGTGAAGTATATGTGTGGCGCAATTTTGGTGCTTACACCAGCATAAGATGTTATACCAGGTAAAAGCTACCAGTACAAAATGTAATGCTGCTGCTACGGCACCCCATTTACACGAAGTAAGTGTGGTATATATACACAATGTGAGAATGGGAAAGGCTATTAGCAAAAATCTCGAAAAATTCATGACTAGTGAAGTGCCAATTTTCACACAATTCTCTAATAAATGTTCAGATGAACAAGTTTCCTTTAAAAATCTACAAAATTTTTTCATCGTTAATCTTCAAATTTTTACACTACTCTCATAAATGTTCATATAGATATAAGCTACATATTTTTAAAATAAATGTCGTGTAAAAGTGTATATACTGTATAAAGATAAAAGTAATTTTGACAAAAATATCGAGAGGTTCATGAGTGAATTATCTATAACATCATACAAAATTTGTACACACATAGCAATGTGCTGTGTTTTTACAGAAATCAGAAATTTGTATTTATGTCTTACTAGTTATAATTATAATACTTCCATGAAATATGAATCTTCTGAAAATTTGTAATCTTACCCCTTCTCAGGGTGTAACCTTGCAATATATTATCATTAGAGCTAAAATAATCACAGGTCCATCTCCTGGAATGGTCTCTCTTATTCCCCACATATCAATGATGCCAACCGATTTACTCATTCACTCTAAGCGATTTCAGTTCTTAACCTTGATTTCCTTTCCAACACCAATAAACAAGGTTCAAAGTCCGACAGAGGGGGGACAATAGGAGGGGGAAGGAAATTATAGAGGGAAAGGGAGGAGATGGACACAGAGGATCAGAGGAGGAAAACGACTGGGAAAGGGAGGAGCAGGTGATGCACAGGTTGAGGAGGATATGGACAGAGAAATGGGGTGGTGCAGATTAGGATATACATTCCCATACAGATTTAGCTATAGCAGGGCATTGTCCAGTTGCTTGCAATTAAGACAGCATTGGATTGCGGACTCTAGACCACAGACAAATGCTGTGCGATGTACTACGATGTAGCCCGAAGATGTATACTAAAGATACTACTTATACTATGCTTGTTCGTCCTCTAATTGAGTATTGCTGTGCTGTATGGCATCCTTACCAGATAGTAATGACGGAGGATATAGAAAAGTTCAAAGAAGAGCTTCTCGCTTTTTATCATCGTGAAATAGGGAGAGAGTGTCATGGATGTGATAAGCGATTTGGAGTGGGAATCATGAAAACAAAGGCATGTTTCGATGCTGCGACATATTTTCACGAGATTTCAGTCATCAACTTTCTCCTCTGACTATCATAATAAAATAGGAAAAATGAAAGTTCGTCGTACAAAATGATTTAAATTTTTACTTTTCACATGTGCTGCTAGAGAGCGGAACGGTAGCGTAATGGTCTGAAGGTGGTTCAACGAAACCTCTGCCAGGCAATTAAGTGTGAATTGCAGAATAATCATGTCGATGTCGATGTAAAATGACAACCAGTGTTATAGGTGAGATATATCACGGAACAGCTGTATTGTCTCGTCTGTAACAGTAACAACAAAAATCTAAACGTAAAAGTTATTTATTTACGAACAATAGATCAGAGCGTCTGTAGACTGCACACGAATGAAAGCAGTATAATGTTAGCTCCGACGATGAAGTTCTCTCGCGTATACACGTAAATTGGTGGGTTCTTGCTAATAATAACCAATTGTTATAACAAAAAGTATTGACAAATAGTTATTGTCAGACACCATTTGTCCGACTGATTGCTGCTACTGCTGCTGGAGGCATCTCATGCTGGAGGGACGAAAATATAGCACGCACGCAATTAAACTATAAAAATTGAAATTGCCCGTGAGGAGGGGGGGGCGGGGGGGGGGGGGGAAGCTTACACGCCATTGATGTCCCAGGAGCCCGACCACGTTTTACCAAAATTCACAACGCCATTGACCACAGAGGGATGGGGAGGGATGACGGGTACAAAGCCTGAGTAGATAGCGACCATAAACAGTTGTATCAGTTATATGATGAAGAGCCTTATTATTCGCTAAAGACAAGCTAACGCTTTTATTGGACGTCACTTTCACAATTTTTGGAAGCAGAATAATATCTTCAAAATGTAACGGCCTTTTGCTGAGAGGAACCCGAAATCGGACCTTCTGATGGTCTATGATCAACCCAATCATCTGGAATAAGGAAACGAAATGTCAAAGGCTCACAAATCCTCAGGATGCACAAATTAAGAAATTCTGAAGACTGTTTTTCAAGATCAGTACATACCACTTACACAGCCATCGTTTAAATAAAATTAGTGTAACAGCAGCTCCCACAGAGTTATACGAAACAAAACGTGCCGTAATTCTGGCCACGCTCCATTCGTGAACTGAATGGGAAGTAAACTTAATACAGAATGCAGTAAAAAATGTGCGACACGCTATGCACGAAACACGTAGCTGTGGCAGAGACTGCTCGGGGAAAAACGCTAGCCTAGTGCCGGGTGCCTGCTTCCAACGTACCTGCCCTGTAATAACGTCGCAATTACCAGAGGTTCGCGCCGAGACTGGGCGGAAGCATTTCGTCCTTCCATGGCTCCATTAACGTGTTCTCTCTGGTTGGCTTTGACCCTAACTTCAGTCCGTACAGCTTTCTTTCTTTCTCTCTACCTCTCTTTTCTTGCTTATTTTTTTATTTTTTTGGTGTCATCAGTTTTCTTCTCCTTCCTTCTCATCTTTGCTTAACTGCTACAAGCAATTTCCTCTGTTTTTTTTTTCAAATTTCAACCTTCGTCTACGTGAGTTGTTTTTTATTCTGCACTACTGCTCCGCATCCTGTAGGACGCTGATTAACACCTGAGCGCTGATATACTGCTTGAGTTTCAATTCCACGTAATATAAACACACACTTCCCTGTAATCGAGCATCCGTTTAAGTTACCACTGCGCTGAAGGCAAATTACTTTCTGCTTCATGGCTCATTTGTCACTAAAATATCCTGAAGACGACAAGGAAATTTGTAAGTATGCAAATTATTTTTGCGAATAAATAATTTTGACCTCTACTGAACCATACGAAATAATGTATCTTCAAAAAATATAGGTATCTCTCAGTTTCTACGTACATTGCAAGGAGAGAAGGGTAATGGAACGGAACGGAATTTGGGAGCGTAGGCATTCCCCTCGCTCCCCGTGCCTCCTTATTTTGCGTCAGTACCAGTGACGTAGCGAACGCAACTGGCGACCGGAACACGACACTTTATCGACCCCCACCAACCCCATCCATCGGTTCCCGAGGCACAAAACTTTATTCGCACCTACTCCATCTCCTTCCCCCCCCCCTCCTCCCCCCCTTCCTTGGCGCCAGATTTACGACACTACACTTCACTGGCACTCCACCCACTTGCTACAAAATATAGAATTTACACTATTAATAAAAAATTTTCCGAAAAACCTTGTTTCTCCAGGAGGCCATTTGGCGCCACTCAGCAAATGGTGCTCGGGATATGATAGACCCCTTGGCCCCTTCCCACGTCCCCCTCCCTCACTACATTATATTCTAAATCACAAATTTTCATTCTGTAATAGAGGATTTATCTTCTTAGTTGCTTGTCATCCATTTACATATGACGTCAAAAACACATAAAATTCTTCGGTGTTAAAGGCTTGAAATTCAATCGCGATTCATTACTTTGATTTTTACGTCACTCATCAATTCTTTTCCCTCTGACTCGCATGGTTGGGGGTCAAAATTAAACTTTAGTTTCTAATAAAAATGCGTGGAAAGCCATTTCTTTGCTTAGAAGGGACAACAGCCTACGTCTCCAGTAGGATCAAACCCAGTAGAGCACTATGGTGTTCGAACCCATTTACTGTCGAGAACAGTTTGACGTAACCCCAAGCAATTATTTAACTATTTCAAATTTGTTGTTTGTTTGTATATGAAATCGCCCTATAAACATGGACTCAATCTATTCTTCATGAAGTTTGGTTTACTCCCCGTATGGGCGAAACTTGAATATTATGATATTTTCCTCTTAAATGGATCACTTTGATAACATAAAACAAATATGACACGGTACTGAAAATTCTATTTCTTTTCGCTGTAGCAAGTCAGCACAAAATTATTTGCAATGGAGGCCTTTATACACAGGACTATTAACTCGTGAGGTTCTGTGAACTTTTAATTATTATCGAAGAACCCGGAAAGATGATTCATGCAATGTAAAATATATAAATGACAAGATGTTGATGAAAATGGAAGTTCTGTGGAATTTCATATTTTGATTCTTCAGTTGTTTGTTGTATGTATTCTAATCTCTGTCTTCGACTACACTTTTTATTCTCTACATCTCCCTCCAGAACTACGCAAGGTATTCCATGATGTCTTAGGATATCTCTTTCTGTCCCTTCTTCTTCTGCTCCTCCTCCTCCTTCTTCTATGTGTTTTCGGTATGTTCCTGTCTTCACCAATTCTGTGGAGACCGCCCTCAGTCATTATTTTATCAGGCCACCAATATTCAATATTTTTCTGTTGCACCACATTTCAAACGCTTCGATTCTATTCTGCACCCGTTTTCTCACGGTCTATGATTCACAACCGTACAGCACTGTATTCCAAAAGTACATTCTAAGAAATTTCTTCCTGAAATTAAGACCTATATTTGATACTAGTAGACTTGATATGTCCATTGATCACCTTTTTGTCGGTGCTAGTCTGCTTTTTAAGTGCTCCTTGATGCGACTGTCATCCGTTAGTTTGCTTCGAAGATAGCAGAATTCCTTTAATTTATCTACTTCATAACCAGCAATTTTGATGTTAAGAATTTCGCTGTTCTAATGTCTGTTACTTCTCATTACTTTCGTCTGTCTTCGGTTTACTCTCAATATATATTTTGTTTTCATTAAAAGCTTATTCCGTTAAAAAGATCCTGTGATTCGTTACTTTCACTGAGGGTAGCAGTGTCGTCAGTGAATGTTATCTTTGGTATCCTTTTACCCTAAATTTTAATCTCATTCTTGAAACTTTCTTTTATATTCGTCATAGCTTCTGCGATGTAGATTAAAGAGTAAGGGCGAAAGACTACATTCCGTCTTACACCCTTTTTAATAAGATCACTTCGTTCCTGGTCTCGAGTCTTATTGATCTCTCTTGGTTCTTGTACATACTGTATCCTACCGGCCGTTCGCTACAGCTTCCGTCTATTTTTCTCATAATATCAAATGTCGTGCACCATTATACATTGTCGAACGCTTTTTCCGTCTTCACTGTGCTACAAGTCTCGCAATTAGCAGCGCTTAGTATCTTCTAAATTGTGTGAATGATTTCTTTTTTCCTAAAGTCTGTTGGTATATCGCCAGGTTTCATGGATTCTACACTCCAACTTCAATAGTCGTTTGGTTGCCACTTCCTCCAATGATTTTAGAAATTCTGATGGAATGTTATATATCCCTTCTGTTTTATTCTATTGAAGTCTTCCGAAGCTCTTTTACATTCTGATTCTAATACTGCATCTCCTATCGTATCGAGTCCAATTTCTTCTTCTGTCACGTCATAAAACAATTCCTCCCCAGATAGAGGAATACACTGTAGTCTTTATTCGTATCTGCTCTCTCCTCTGCATTTAACAGTGGAATTCCCGTTGCGTTGTTGGTGTCACCGTCCGAGCTTTTAGTTTCACCTAAGGTTGTTTTTACTTTTCTATATGTCACCACAATAGCAAAATAATGATGGACGCCACAATTCAGTCAACATATTTTACTGGGTATTTCGTGTTGCTATTCAAACGTAAAACACCGCAGCTTTGTCTTCAGTTTCCCGAAGAATGTCAGCAACATGCTGGCCTTGTCGGGATTTCCTGCTTACTAGACAGGTGCGGGTTTTGCATGGTATCTGTTCTTTCGGACATGTCCGAAAGAACATACACCTCACATTAATATAATTGATAAACCTAGCTGGGTAATGGATCCACCTTTTTCTATATGGATGCACAAATACGTCCGACCTCCTGTGGGAATCTCTGAGTAGCGAACAGGCATATAATGGACAGAGACTGCGGGTAGATGGCGTTCGGTGTGAATAGGTATCGGCTGTGAGGCACTCCCAATAGTCTGTGCAGTTACGATAACACTGTGTCCCGAATGGTGTAGTAGTTACAGCACCTGCTAAGTAAGCAGGAGATTCTCAGTTCGAATCCCAGTCCAGTACTCATTTTCACTCGTCACCGCTGATTCCGCTTAATGTCCCGCTGCAGTTAATAGCTGTGATCCCATTCAATTTACATATAACGTTTCACAACAGAGAATTCTGCTTGGTGTCTGTTGTTTCGGACTTGTCGGAAGGACAGTTGTACCACATATTCTCCGACAGATCTTTGTAATTTCTGTTATTTCGAACTTGTCAGAAAGAACAGACATCATTCATTCTTATAAACTTGTGACAATGTTTTGTCAGAGGTGTAGATTTCTGGCCTCTGTGTTCCCTTCCTAGAAAACATAAAACCTTAGTATTCAGTTTAGTAAACTGCATGGTGAGCTCAAGAATTGTAGCTTGCATCCACCTGTCTGAATAATTATTTGATCCCAGCACAGGGTAAAAAATTCACCGAGGCTGTATCTTACTTTTTTTCTCTCCCTCTTTCCACTTTCTTAACGTTTCCATGCAGATGTTAAATAGCGACCGATAAAATTTATATTCACAAAACCTTAAAAGCAAAATATAAATATGACGTATTAAATGGTATCTGCGCGATTAATTAGTGTTTTTCATCGTGTCGGCTAGCTTATCTAACCTATGTTAATTTAGGCAAGTATTTGACCCATTTCTGAAAAAAACTGTTTGATGCACGACCTTGATATTTTTACTGTATGTTACATACTTCTAATAGAGTTAACTGTACTAAAATCTACTTTCTCCATTTCAAAGTTTTTAAGAAATACTTTTTTAAATTTATTAACAAAAATATTAAGTTTTTCTGCATAACATATTTTTTGTAAACTTCCTAATGGGGGAATATTAATTAATATAGTACCAGAGATGGATTTTTATGTTGTGCAGGGTCTCTGAAAATTTCATTCATTTATCTATGATAGTTTCTGATATAATTGGGCATATGTACTGAAAATTTTAGTATGCGGGAAATTGACTTTAAAGAAAAACTTTTGAAATTTGTTACTTACAGTTAATTGAAACTGTCCTGCTGCATGTGATGGCCATTCTTTGGCCTCTAGCAGGTCTTACAGTTTCTTTTTCACCTTCCTGGATGTTTGTCTTCCTTTCTTGGCCTTATTAGATGCAGACCTGCCTGCATCGGCTATCTTCATTTTATCGCAATGTAGCAGCCCAGTGATCATATTTTCACTAGGATTAATTCCCAACTTTTTTAGTACCCAACACTTTCCAATATTACCACATTTGAATGTAATAACAGAATCATGAACTCCTAGTTTCATTGTATTCATGCCTACAAAAACAGTTTTAGGAAGCCGGTTACAAATTATGCTCTTGAAACATTCATTTGGGTTCTGTGTCTGCCCATGCAAACATTTCTGTAGAAGGTCAGGGTGAGCCAAGTCTCTGAAAATGGGTTTAATTGCTGTAATAACAACAGCAGGAAGAGAATGCTGGTGAGAATAAGATTCTACAGTTGCCTGAGCCCTATTTTATTTGCACCACGAATTTTCTCCTGATGGACACAATCCATAACATGGCTTATCATCAGTAGAGGGCTTATGGAAGAATATGGCCCAAACATCTCTCTTCATTGCCTCCAGATTTTCTGTATTTTTTCTAATTGCCTGCCCATAAGTATACCTGCAAGTTTTCTATTTTAGTTTTAGTTAACCGACCCTATCCGGTCAACAGTTTCCCATCTGCTAACCTTTTTCCTCTCATATCAACAGTTAGTTTTCTCAGCCTTGTTCCCAACCATTTTTGAACATTGCCTACACATTCAATTTTGCTAATAATGGCATCTCCATATGGTTTAGAGTTCACCACATTGTTGTATGCCTTACTGTCATCATCGCCCTAATATTTGGAGTACCGTACGCCTCTTGTTTCTACAGAGCGATGAAATATTTGTTGTACTCCATGAACTTCCATACCACCCCTTGTTCCCCTAAAATTAGCCACACAGTTGTGTTCTTTATGTTCATTGACTTTAAAACATTTATAATATTTAGACATTATCTCCACATCCAACACTTTACCGGTATCTACACTCGTGGCAGTCACTACTCCATTCAGAGAAGTATGTCCTCTGTTCTGCCAACTTCCATCAAGTGCAACTGCAATATCTGAACATCAATCATTTTCTTCCACTGCTTCCCTGGCATCCAGTTTCATGCTTTCCTCACGGACCTCACATATAGCTTTCTCTAATATTTCAGCCAGTTTTTCAAATTTATTTGTTGGTAGATGTAAGTTCATCACTGAACAAAATGTTCTCCCTGCAGCCATGCCCTTGCCAATGGATCGTAAGGCATAAACTAATCTAGTATTGATTTCATAAGGGAGACTTGCATCTAATTTTGAAGAACTCGTAAGTGAAATCACACCTGAGCATTTAATGCAAATTAAATCCAAAGCAATCGCTAGGCCTTTTCTCCCACTGGCACTCTCACAAATTTTCACGCACTGTGACTCATCACACTGTCTACATTATATAAATTCAGAAATTACATCTGATAATATTCTCAAATTTACTATAACGTTACTGCACCCCTTGTCACTTACAGTAAATTCGTTGTAACTCTCTTGAAATGGTGAGAGCTTCTGTGATGATGGACTTGTTGAAGAATTACAATTAGAAACATCATTGCCAGACGACATAACCTCTTGTACAGAAAGCTTTCCAAACTTGTTTCCTCTAAATTGTCGTTTCTTGAAAATGCCTTTACGTTTCATCATCTTCAAAAAACACAACAAAACACACGTAAACAAGCACTGTAAAAGTAAGTATAACAACTACTCGCAATCACACTTGAACAAAACTAACCGCGTGTTTGAAAGCTTGTTGTTTACAAACAGCAGAAACAAAAGAGTACCGACCGTTGCATTCCAAGGAGAGCCAACACGCTCGGGAGTAAAAAAAAAATCCCTAACATGCAATGTAGGGGATGTAAAGATCTAAAATATATGCAGAAAAGTGAGTGACAGAAAAGTGGGCGTGGCGCATAGACACAGGTGTTAGGAAAATACTCTTTAAATACTCGAAAAAAAATTTTTCAGCAAAATCCTTTTCAGAGTACTTAAATAAAACCTTAATCTATCGAAATATCATGAAAACCGAAAATCGATTTTTTTCGACCTGAACCACGGTGTGGTTTGAAGTAATGCTAACAAAGTGTGACTATCGTTGAGTGTATCGGTATAAAATAACCTCACCGCTAGTGCAGTATGACGCAGACTGCGACCAAATTCGCGTAAAACTTGACCGCAGCTCGTGGTCTAGTGGGTAACGTTGCTGCCTCTGGATCAGGAGGTACTGGGTTCGATTCCTAGCCGGGTTGTGGTTTTTCTCTACCCAGGGACTGGGTGTTGGTGTTGTCTTCATCATTTCATAATCATCATCATCATTCGTGAGAGTGGCTGGATTGTACTACGTAAAAAAACTGTGTACGAACTGGGATTTTTTACGGGCGCTGATGACCGCACAGTTGAGCGCCCCACAAACCAAACATCATCATCATCATCATCGCGTAAAACTTCGACAACTGGTAGCAACTTGGGGTCGTGAGGAGCCCGCTTTGTTATGCGGAGACCGTCTCAACAACAGCGGCTCTGTATCACATGCGGTGCATCATTAGTACCGTACCAACTCTGTCACGTATCCGATCGACAAGTAAAATCCTGTTATTCTACAGCTTCTCAAAAACAAGGAACATGATCAGTGACCACCTGATCGCTCGCAGCTTAATTAGAATAATACTGCTAACATGACAACAGAAATAGCAATAACGAACATAATAGTAGTTCACATACTGGGAACAAAGGCTGCTACGCTTGAATGCTCTAGGTGATGTAGCTTAGACTATTCTGTCAATTATAAAGCAGGGACAGGTAGTGCCATTTTTATTTTGTTCTCTTTATATAAGTATTGACTAGCTCCACTGTCGTATTTAGTTTTATGAGTTTAAACTAACTGTATTAGCTGTGTTATGTAAAGAATTAACGTGATGACTATTTTATAGCGTATCGGATCCTACTACCTAATTTAATTCCATATAACTTTCATTAAACTGTTTAATTTGTTGTTCACAATAAATAAAAGGGCCAACTTTGTAACTAGCTGATTTTCCAAAATACATTTGTTAGTATTATAAGTGAGCGATAGATGCAACTTTAAGTTTGAATTTAGCTATCTCTCTGAACATAGTAAGACGACGAATTGATTTGTGTTATGAAATTTTTTTATCAGAAATGATGTATCTCTTTATTAACAGACTAGGGGTGTGATTAATGGTGTCCTTGGTGATGTCTGCGGATCGGAACTGTGACATTTTAACCCCTAGGGTATACCTAGCAAATTGTACTCAGTTATTCTAAACATTGAATGCAGTGCTTTGTTGAGTCGCTAACCTAATAATTAGCATAATTTTGTACTCCCTGAGCTTCCATTTAATTTGAATTTATTGGTGTCCCCTTTGTGCTACTATGGGAACTTTCCGAGGATTGTTCAGTAGCATCTCACCTATGAGTCAACTGTAATTGATTAGCAATCTCTGCACAACATTAAAGTACTGAACACAACAGTAGCTTCATCTCCTTAATTTATGAGCTGAGTTTTGCAACTAAATCATGTTGACATTGTAACTTTTTTTAAGATTACGTTGATTGAATGAC
Organism: Schistocerca serialis cubense; assembly: GCF_023864345.2. Classification (NCBI taxonomy): domain Eukaryota; kingdom Metazoa; phylum Arthropoda; class Insecta; order Orthoptera; family Acrididae; genus Schistocerca; species Schistocerca serialis. Next base: position 196,475,753 of record NC_064641.1, read on the forward strand.
TGAACTGTTGAATGGGTACTGAAGCCGAATTGTCATGTTGCATGTTCTAAGTGCAAATGGTGTGCTTACTCTGTGTTATTGTTAGCAAAACTTACACAAATTGACTGGGCAATGCAACTCCCATTACCAATAAAGAAATACAGTCACTGGAAAATACATTTAGCCTATTAGGCTCTGAATAATCTGGCCGTGTTCAAAACTGATAACTTTGGTCCGTGTGCAGATAACAAGTAAATTGTCTTACCTCTAGAGCAGCAACGGTTGAACGCGATATATTCTGATCTCTCACAAGAATAAAAATATGCTAGCTACAGTCTCAGCAGTGTGCATTGCTGGTCATAATACTTTGAAACGTACATGAAATACTTTTGGTTGATAAACGAGAACATTTAAGAAAATTCAAATTCTTCAAAAAATAGGAGGCGGTACTGAATATGGTGAATTACTAACACTGAGCTATTTTTAGCAAAAATTATATTGCAAGCTAAGTTTGGCTTTTCAAAAAACATCTGACAACTGAAGTTACACGACTCACAATTGATTCACAAACAATGAGATTTAAACAGCAAGTATTATCTAATCTCATTAAACAAGTATAAATCCAAATCATAAAATTACATATAGCTATGTTAATAAACCTCAGAAGCATTGCAAAGGTGAAATATCTAACCAGTCTTTTTATCAAAACTGTTTACGTACATTCTGAAGTTACTCAACACTTACAAATTATCAGCCAATCCATCTATACTAATGCGCTGGCAAGAACAAAAGTCATAATTATCTAACATATTTACTTTGTTTGCATGAAGGCTTCTGCTTCAGAATTCAACAATATTGATACACCTAAATTAATCTCACACTTTGTGGCTTCACAAAGCACGCCACAAAAACAGCCTACTCCATCGCCTTTTACTCACAGACAGCGACCTACAACAGTGCGCCCAGCGCTCTGAAGCTTACAACACGAAACACAACAATTCGAGTTCAGTACCCATTCAACAGTTCAGACAGTCAAGCAATGTAATCTTAAAAAAGTTTTTTTTTAAAAATAACGTTACAACACGATAAGTGAAATTTATGGAGTGTCCACTATCAGTGTTGCTGCCATTCTGCTTGTGACCTGGAGAAAGGATAGCTCTACGTGATCTTTTGTGTCAACAAATAGGTCCAAACTGTTAAGCATTGGGTTGCTGAGATAATACGTGCAGCTGTTTACGAATACACAGTGAAACAACTTGCATTACGTACGCCCATAACCTGAGGATCGTGGGTATGCCGTCAGAAATTATCACTGAGGACAAAATGAACCAAGTTGGAAGCTTCTCTGTATAGTGACCATAGACTCAGGAGCGATTACATAAACAGAATGAAACTGACTTACGAATAACTCAAAATATAATCTTTATTATCAGTGAAAGGAGAAAATAAGAAAAAGTTAGTAAATAGTAGGAAGCCTGAAAACAGGTTATAACACTGCAACAGCATTTACGTAGCTTATGCAATCAAATGCCAAACATGGTTTATTACGTGCTATGCCCCAACAGAACAAATAGTCCTATCACGGAAAAACCACGTATAACACTGCTGTACGCAACTACTATACCATAACCTCAAAGCCTAAGGCAGTTCGTATAAAGAAATTATTCTTATTCTAGTAATTATAGTATGAAGAAGCAGAACAGTGTTACGCTCTGAGAGGAATTTTGTTATATTGACCGCGTTATACCTAACGGAGGTGGCTTATCGGAAGTGAAAGTCAGAATTACGTAATTATTCAAACAGTAACAAATAATGAAACTTCCTGGCAGATTAAAACTGTGTGCCCGACCGAGGCTCGAACTCGGGATCTTTGCCTTTCGCGGGCAAGTGCTCTACCAACTGAGCTACCGAAACACGACTCACGGCCGGTACTCACAGCTTTACTTCTGCCAGTACCTCGTCTCCTACCTTCCAAACTTTACAGAAGCTCTCCTGCTAACCTTGCAGAACTAGCACTCCTGAAAGAAAGGATACTGCGGAGACATGGCTTAGCCACAGCCTGGGGGATGCTAGTTCTGCAAGGTTCGCAAGAGAGCTTCTGTAAAGTTTGGAAGGTAGGAGACGAGGTACTGGCAGCAGTAAAGCTGTGAGTACCGGGCGTGAGTCGTGCTTCGGTAGCTCAGATGGTAGAGCACTTGCCCGCGAAAGGCAAAGGTCCCGAGTTCGAGTCTCGGTCGGGCACACAGTTTTAATCTGCCAGGAAGTTTCATATCAGCGCACACTCCGCTGCAGAGTGAAAATCTCATTCTAGTAACAAATAATGTTTTACCTAGCTACACTGTTTAAAGAATAAGAAAAACGGTCGCCAGCGTAATTAGGCAACAGAAAGATTAACGTTCTTGTTTAAGATAGTAGGTATGAGTAACTTTAACGGATAAACACAACTGATACTTTACCACAAGCGAGTGCAATGAACTCTGACACCTGCATATGTTAACGTTAAGGTTGGAACTAACAGCTAGAGCAGCACAAACTATTTGCAAAAATATAACAGATAACGAAACACACTATTACTTTCAGAGATTATTCAAACTGAATGATCTTTATAACGTTACCATTAATATTCACTGCAGAATCATTAATTGGACATAGGTTCAGTATTATTGTTCAAACATTTTCCTAGCTGACATAAAATTATAAATATAGTTCACTGCAAAATTATGAGCTGGTCACAGGTTAAGTCTGTCTCAGTTAAATACTCTACTATTTAAAATGAAAGTTAGTTGAAATTCACTAACAGGTTACTTCTCACTGTTTTTTGAATAAATAAATTATGGTTTTCATAAATAGTGGTATTCCCGTTACTTGTTACCTAGCATTAGCACAATAGACAAACTGTGGATCCTATTATACTATTAATATGCACTTCCAATACACAAGAGAGACAAACACTTAGCAAACATGAACATATAACTTTCCACTATTGCAGTTTTCCACTTTTACTACAGTGAAACACAATGTTGACAAATTTGCAAGAAACTGACTCACCTTTTAAAATTTACTACAGGCAGCACTATGATCATTAACTAAGTAAAAATTTATAAGCCTCAGTTTTAAGAACTTTTAATCCTTAAAAGAAACAGCAAATTGTCTTTATTACCACAGTGTTTTATTTTCAAGTAAATCATTAAATAGGTGACTTTGAAACTTCACAAAACTACATTTACTACCTCCCACAATTTCACAAGATCCACAGTAAATCTAAATATTCCCTTCTTACCAAAGATCAAACAACATTATTTGATTAAATATTTGGCTTTGAGGCTTTCATTTTTTCCACAAATTAGGACACTCGGTAATCATAGTTCAAACGGAGAGGAACCTGAGAGGTGTTATGATAAGGAAAAAATCAAGGTAGGTACATAAATTCAGTTATAAGTTAACTTATATTGGAGCACACTAAAACATACAATAAGCTGATCGTTCACTGTACGTTACGATAGTGCTCCATTACAGTGATTGCGCAATGTGGTGGCGATTACATGTTGGTAGTGCAATTACAGGTAGAATCGCTGGACTCTGTCATTTCTTGGTGGCGATGATAGATACCAATTCCAGAATAATTCCAGCTATTTATCCATCCATCCGAGGCATTGGAAAGCGGCAAGAAAAGCATCTCTCGGAACCAGCACAATATACAACTTTTACATGGGCAGTGCACAGTTTGGTAGCTCGTCCCCAACTGACTCTTGGTTCCACCTTTTCTACCTAGGCCAAACACAATTTGCGCGCTCTACACAGTTCCGTTCCGGAGGGGAACCACTACACCGTTTTCATACAAACTAATTAAGAATCCTAAGTGAAGGTCAGCAGTTTATATAACTGTAACTACACATTTTAAACAAAACTTATCATTTGCACATATAGGTAGTTCTAAACAAAATTATTTAAACAAATTCCAAATATATACAGTAAGTTTTGTCTCCCTCCAATTGGGACAAAGAATTTAAATGACAGATATACTACAATTCATAGAATCAAACCATGACCTCAAAGTTTTTACAAAGAAAGGAGTATACAATTTTGTGTTGTCGATTCAATCAAACAACATTTAGAGAAACTCAACGATGTAACATTAAATAAAACAAAAGCAAAATAAATCAGTAGAGTATTAGAGATATGGTATTACAAGGTTACTTAGAAATTAAAGTAACAGGAGTAACAAAGCGGCTAAATTACAGTAAACGAAAGAAACTTGTAAAACAGTGAGTATGAGATAGTTGTTAGAGAAATGGATGCAGCGTCTGGGAAGGGAATGTCCAGTTATGTGGAACTATAGTCAACATATTTGCTGCTAACGAAGAAAAAATGTGTTAAGTACAGGAGAAGGAAAAGCTTTATGAGGGAGAAGAACAGTTCGGAAACGTGATAAGAAAAAAAGAGATAGTTTGAAAAATGTAGATGAAGTGGGTGATATTTAAGCCACATTAAGCCTGTAACGCTAGCGCGCTAGATGGGCCATTGAACCAGAATCTCATCGAATCTGAACGCGGGATAAGGAGGTTTTGCAGTCTCTGAACTTTATTTTACGCTCATGCTGAACATTTTTTTGGCAAAAAATTAATTTCTTACAACTCATTATTAAAAAACAAAAGTACCTATCTTAAATAATATGCAAATAATTTTTGATCCGTAAATTAATGAGCCTATGCACCACAAAATGGCGGTCGAAATATCACAGCTCGGGCTGCATAATTAAATGATTCGCAGGACTGAGGGGGAAATGCAGGTCTGCAATCAAAATTGAACTTATGTACATCATCAGAATTAAATTCTCTATGTCCTGAACCTCGAAAATAAATTTCCTGAAGTGAATTTAAAATGACGGCCGGTTGAAGAAGTAGGTACTGTGAATCCGCTTATTTTGTTGCCTTTAAATGTACGTAAATAACAAACATTATGAAAAATGTTTTATTTTTTGAATTTCACTCCCAAATTACAAGTGTCTGTTCTTTTATATCCAAAACGGCATCCAATTTTACCTATTAGTTTTTTTAATTATCCGAAGAGGTTAAAAAAGTTTTCTCTAGTAATACATGTTTAAAGTTTTAACTTCAGGTTTTATAAAAATTTATCACCTTACCATTTACTTGCTATTCCTGGACCATGCTGTAAACATTCTCTTCTTCGAAGATCTCATTTTGTGAAGGGCGGGTCAATCTAGCCGCAATTCCAGTCACGACACCGGTCTGGAAGGAGCAACGATCCCAATGCTTGAGGAGTTTCTCACCCCTTTTCATGGAAAATGAGCAAGCCGTGGTGCCGACAACGGCTCCAAACTTTCATGTTAGACAAGACGCCATTAAATCCGTCGTTAAAAATGAGGCACGCCCGAATGGTAGCTATTTGGACGCCTTTTATACTAGATAAGATGTGTTTTGCAGCTTAAGTTCAAAATAACGAAGTGAGTACTTCATTGTTGTTCTGCGTATAGTCTCCAAGGCATCTGTCCATCAAACTGTCGTCAGTGAGATGTTTGTACACATACCTTCAGTAACTAAACTACTTAGTGGTGGCTTATGATCAAAAGTGTCTAGTCCCCCGTTCATCTGAGCTTGCATCCATTTACAACAGCTTTCGGAGCAGTAATCATGCTGCGGATTGTCGTTGGATGAACTGTGTGATAAAATGTGTGTATATTCGTCTTTTTCGACTCACTTTTGTCGAAATCCCATTCTTGAGACACCAGTTGGGAAAGTACAGCTCCTAAACCGGTGTTTTATTCGTCGTAGAATGTTACGGGAGCTTTACAGAGGAAGAGATATCGATTGGAGTCGAAAACGGGGCAAGCGCAGAGGGCAGCTACAGTGGACAAATGCGCGCTTCCATTGATACGTGATTTTCAGGTAAGGAATAATCACCACACAAAATCCTTTTGATAACGTATTCCCAAGGCCATAAGAAATCAAAATACTAAAAGAAAAGATTTTTTGAAACACTGAGACCGGAATACCCTCTTAAGGGAAATCTGTCTGATCTATGTGCTTTCCAAATGGTTTCCCCATGCTCTTCTGGGCAAATGTTCGAATGTTACCCAATAGCCGCCTCGGGCAGAATGAAACACAAAACACGAATAATAAAGTGCCACACTGTGAGAGGTTTTTGTGACGGTTCTGAGCAACGGTGTGTCTGAAATATTTTACTCGGACACCCATAACGCATGATTTCAACGCTAGAGGTCGTGTTTCTGACCTCAAAGAAAGGGGTGAAATGTGGGTAACAGCGTGTGTGACCACCTTCCCAGGCTGTGATATGTCCACAATATCATCGTGCAGAAATGCGTTGGAATCTGGTGCTAATATGACATTAACTCACGTTACACTTCACATGATTTTTTTTTTTTTTTGCTAGTGTCTACACCTTACTGTCTGAGGCGTCGATGAGTGAGAGGGTGGCGACACAGGGCGCCAGGCTTTTGCAGCATTACAGAGGAAGATTGTAAGCACCTTCCAGCTGAATTTGAAATTTATACGTTGCAAGGGGAATTATTACTGGGTTGCGCAGTATACTTGCAGACGCAAGACAGACTTAAGTCTGTGTGCAAGCAACTGACAGAAATTAGAGTGAAACTCAAAAAACGACGTGGACACTAGAAGAAAAACTGTTAACGAGAGGATGAAGAAGTTTGGATAAAATAAGAAGACTAAAGCTAATAAGTGGTTGTATGTGTTCTTCAATAGGTCAAATGACATAATTATAATAATAGGATCTCAGATTAAGAGCAGCCGACCAGTTGCAAAGGATAAAGTAATCTTTACCTAGGTTTCAATAGATATAAATCTATCTTCTTCAGAACACGGCAGTATTACAATAACATGAAGCGATATGTCCTTATCGTTTTTACAAACATATGCATAGTTTCATTAGTCAAATAAAATATAGCCCTGAGAACAGGGTTTGTCAGACAAATAAAATAGGTACCTATTTTATAGGTACATGTACCTATTTTATTTGTCTGACAAACCCTGTTCTCAGGGCTATATTTTATTTGACTAATGAAACTATGCAGATGTTTGTAAAAACGATAAGGACATATCGCTTCATGTTATTGTAATACTGCCGTCTTCTGAAGAAGATAGATTTATATCTATTGAAACCTAGGTAAAGATTACTTTATCCTTTGCAACTGGTCGGCTGCTCTTAATCTGATTACATGGAACCGTTGCTGTAGCGCAGCTATGTTTAAAGTACTGTAATAGGATCTCATTTCTCCATAAAGCAGTAGTATTAATATACATTATTTACAAGTCGCTCACTATGGCAGAAACAGCTGAATATTTCCATGGTTTGACACTAAAATAACTGACACCATTGTAATAGAGTGACTACACTTCCCGTGCAGGGAAGCATGGAAGCGACTTAAGCAAGATAACATCTAGTTGACACACGCAGGTCTGCGTAGTGAACCAAGGATATCTGAGAGTGATACGTGAGTAGGTTATTGGAACGTGCGTGCGTGTGAGTTCTTAAGGGACCAAACTGCAGAGGTCATCGGTTCCAAGACTTAGACCCTACTTAAACTAACCTTTGCTGAGAACAACACATACACCCATGCCCGAGGAAGGACTCGAACCTCGGGCGAAGGGGCCGCGCAGTCAGTGACATGGCGCCTCTAACCGCGCGGACACCCCTCGCGGCGGTTATTGGAACGAGGAATTAGCGAAGGAATTTAAAGAAATGGCAAGGAATGGACGACAGTTACAGGGAGTGTGGGAATCAGAAGGAGATCATATCATATATTACATCTGCATGTAAAGCCCCAGCACCCACGGAATATTTGGAAAGGCGCGATAAGGTTACCAAAACAATCCACCAGAATTTGGAACTGTAATGTCAGATAGTGGAGGATGCTCTACCTACAACAGGCAAATTCAAAATTTACTGCAATTACAGACTAATAAACAGTAAAAAATTGTGTTCTACGTGACATAACAGTGATCACTATCTGGGAATGTCAAATCCTCATAGACATGACTGTATCCAGCATCCATAATTTGCAAACCATCTGCAAGATGAAGAAGATCACTCTGGAAAGGAGAACGAGAAGATGGATGATACAGGGATCGGAAAGATGAGGTGAAAGGCGTGTCTGTAAACACTGTCCTTGTGTTATCGGGGATCGAAGTTATCTGAAAAGGAACTTTGAAGAGCCTACAGTACTTAAATTGCATCCCTGGCTGTGTTGACATCATCGATTGAATAGTTCGTCGGGTTCTTGGAGAAAAAGCTAAAATATGTCTGAATCGTGTTGATAATATTCTTCTCGGATGTGCAGCCGGATCATAACGTCATCTTGACACAATATTTCCGCGGTCCAACTTGCCGCCATCTTCAGGTGGGAGTGCTGGTACACGATCTCGCCGGAACTGACTTCTCAGCGCAAGCGGCGGCCCCTATGTAGGCCGCAGAAGGCCCACAACGCGTGCGCGAAAAGGAAGCCCGGTGTGTACAAGATCCCTTGCCACTGTGGGAAGTCTTACATTGGTCAGACAATCGGGGCCATTCAGGACACACGGTTGCTTCAACCTGAGAAATCTGCAGTGGCGGAGCACTGTCTCATCGAGGGACATAGAATGATGTATTACGAGACACAAATGGTTGCCCGTGTATCTCTCTATTGGGACTGTGTTTTAAAAGAATCCGAGAGATTCGTTTATCTGATAATATTATTAATAGAGACAAGGGTTGCCTTTTAAGTAAGACTTGGAACCCAGTGTTATCAGACATTAAAAAACAACGGTCTGTGTTTCGATCGTCGGAATAATTTTTAATTTTTGATAGTTACCTTTTAAGAAAGACTTGGGACCCGGTGTTACCAGACATTAAAAAACAACGGTCTGTGTTTCGATCGTCGGAATAATTTTTAATTTTTGATAGTGATATCTCGATTTCGCCTTTTTCCACCACCGGCGGCGCGGAATGTTTACTTGCGCTACAGGGCAGTTACGGCACCTTCTCGCGCACGCGTTGTGGGCCTTCTGAGGCCCATATAGGGGCCGCCGCTTGCGGTGAGAAGTCAGTTCTGGCGAGATCGTGCACCAGCACTGTCACTTGAAGATGGCAGCCAGCTGGACCGCAGAAATATTGTATCAAGATGACGTTATGATCCGGCTGCACACCCGAGAAGAATATTATCAATTACTACGCCGGGAAAGCCTTCGTAATCGCATGTCTGAATCGTTATCATTATCTCAATACCGTGTCTGAAAGTGAGTGAGCCTATAAATGTACACCTATATATATGTGACTTCTCTGGAGTTGATACTTCAGGTGCCTGGCAGAGGGCCGTCCATGTGGCCGAGCGGTTCTAGGTGCTTCAGTCTGGAACCGCGCTGCTGCTACAGTCGCACGTTCGAATCCTGCCTCAGGCATATATGTGTGTGATGTCCTTAGGTTAGTTAGGTTTAAGTAGTTCTAAGTTCTAGGGGACTGATAACCTCAGATATTAAGTCCCGTAGTGCTCAGAGCCATTTGAACCATTTTTGAACCTGGCAGAGGAGCCATCGAGCCATGTCCGGATTATTTATCTACCGTTCCACTCTTGGACAGCACTCGGGAAAAACGAACTCATAAATCTTTCCGTGTGAGCTCTGTGTCTCTTACTGTATTTCGATGGCCATTTCTTCCTATGTAGCCGGATATCAACAAAATATTTGCGCATCCCGAGAAGGAAGCAGGTGGTTGTAATTTTGTGGAAAGATCTCGCCGCAACTAAGAAGCCTTTGTTTTAGTGACTGCTCCAAAACTCGCATGTCGTATGCATGATACTCTCTCCCTTTGTAGCGATAATACAACATGAGCTGCCTTTCTGCCTCTCTTTGATTTCTTCGATGTCCTCTGGTAACCCTGTCTGGTTAGCATGCTATACCGAACCGTAGTGTTCCAGAATAGGAATCTCAAGCGTGGTGGGCGCAATCTGTGCCAATAAAGATGCCAATAAAACGCAGTCCTTCGTTCATCTTTTCCACAACTTATCTATGTGATTGTTCCAGCTTAAAATTAAGTAATAATAAAATAACGGTGTTTATATCGAAGGATATAGTATATTAATATCTGTGGCAGTGAAGAGTTTGCTTTCTTTATAACTGGAATTAAATATTAATATTCATCGTGCTTATGTGTGTTGACATCATTAAGGATTTATATCGACCTGGGCTAGTAAACGAATAAGATTTATTCCACGAAAAGAGATTATACCAACTCCCCTCACCATCTTTCTCAGAGAGATAATAAGGCATTAAGGCAAACTGGATTATTAATCGAACCATTAGAACGCAGATAAGGGTTTAGTCGTCCTTCCATACTCCCGTTATTCCTTTAGGAGTGAATAAAACATGACGAACTTTCATGTATGTGTTCGAAATCGATAGAAACAAAATACAATCACGTTCTTTTTCAACTGGTATTGAAATGCTGCCGTTCAATTTCTGGACAAACGGTACAGTTTGGTACGAGAGAATATAATTTTATTTGTGATGTGGACAAAGTATGTTGACATGGTGGTCAGGATGAATATGATCTATTATTTTTTCATCTGATAGCTTTCACAGTAATTCTAGCGTGTCCGAAGAAACGATCGTCCTTCGTTAAAATCTGATTCTCGTTTGGGGCCGACCAGTGAAATAAATCGCATATAAACAGCAGGGAAAATTTACGAAGAGCGTATGTCACTGTCACAAAGACTGCGTGTCGCGTATCCTCGCTGGGAGAGTGGATCAACGCAATTGGAATCTGAGCTTGTATAGCCTTATTCGTGTCAGACAGGTAGTTCTGAGTAGGTAGAACTCGAAAGCTTTCGAGTACATGAAACATAAAATGTAATACCGCCAGTAAATGTGAGTTGCCCTTTTCTGAAATTTTTCCATGTTCTGCTTCAATCCTGTCTGGTAAGGACCCCACACCGAAAGCAATATTCCAGAAGAGGACTCACAAGCGGGGTGGAGGCAGTTTATACCAATAAAAGCGCCAATAAATCGCAGTCTTTTGGTCACCTTTCCTTCAGCATTATCTATGTCTATGAAATTTCAGTTCCAGCGACTTACTAGATCGATCTGATGCGCTTTTGAGATGGGAGGGCACTAGCACTCAGATCAAAAACCGAATGACATGTGCAGAAGTTTTTGCCACCAGGACTATGACACGTTTACGTGCTTGAGACAGCTGCTGCGTAATTTTTTCTTGATTTATCTGATTCATCAACCCTTATTAGTGCAATTTAGTACTACCCAATTGCTGTACGCTAACAGCAGGTGTTCTCATGCATCAAAGCCACGACGGCAGCGTTTCCAGTAGATATTTACGATTACGACCCTTCCAAAACTAGATGAAAGGCTTTCACGATGTGAGGCACGGCGAGCGAGGTCGCGAGGTCTTTACGGAGAGGAGCCGTTTGATCGCCGAACTGTGTTTGGGTCTGCTTGCTAACCAGCTGCATCGATCCCCGGACGAAGCGGCCACGGCAAACGAATCGGCAACAGGAGGCATTTTCTCGGCTCTCGAAGCCCTGAGAGGCAACCAGCCATGAATGTTTGCCTTTGTGGCCTTCGTTCTCAGTTAGAGACGGACGTGTTTGCAACGCGGACCACTGTGGCCTCTCCTAACCGTAGTTGTCTAAAGGATACTGTGAAAGTTAATTTTGCTTCACCATACAATTTCCACAGAATTTTATGTTGATGAAGATGATGATGTTTGGTTTGGGATGGGGGGGGGGGGGGTGGGGGGCTCAATTGCGCGGTCGTCAGCGCCCGAGAATTTAATGTGTCTTTACACTTTGAGCAACTATAACAAAGGTTTAATTATCACTTCGAAGAATCAAGATGTGACAATGAAATTTGGTATTACTCTTCATGCCAACTGTTGGCACATCTGTGGCACTGTGAGATTTTTGCCGGCTTTTAACACACCTCTCACATTTTGAGATTTTTGCTTGCAACAGTGGTGCCACCTCTAGGCCGTGAGCCCGAAGTGCGGCCGTTAGCTGTATGCCGAGAACGAGACAGTTCAGGAAGCACCTCTAATGTGGGAAGTGAGTTCTCGAGCCGGTAAAAGGAAAAAGAGTATAGCACTTGGTACAATATACGGTCTGGTGACTTGCCCGTAGAATTATGTTGGATTTAGTTTGCGTTCCAGGTTACTACTGACGGATATGGAAAACACTATCCGACGCTAGTGGATTCAGTCACAGCTAACCTATCTGGAGGGGAGTTCCATTCGTATACATCGTACTGGTCCAAGCATTATTGGGGAAGTGATTGAAAAAAAAAGTTGAGTGGATAGGTAGTTAAATTTTTAAGGATAACCTGTTTTTCAAGCAACTCGATCCAAGATGGCGAACATGACCAAAAAACTCGCAAAGTTGCCCAAAATGATTTTCTTAAAAAAGTGAAAATGTACCTTCGGTCTAAAAAAGTTTAGTGAAGTAGTTGTGGGGTTTAAAATGATCTATAGACTGCGTTTTATAAGTATCGATTGTTTTCATGCGTTTTGAGATACACCGGAAAAACCATTGAAATCGGGTTAACTATAATTCATTAATATTCACGTTACCGAACTTGCTGTTTACTGTATGATTACTTCGCGGTAAGTAAAAAAATACTTGTCTGAAAAATTAAAAAAAAAGGTTAATTATGTTTTGAGATATAAAGATTTTTTTTTTTTTAAAAAAATAGGTGCTCTCGATAGATATTCTCTGCAGCCCTACAATAAATGTATCAGGTTTTTTTCCTTAGCAAAGAATTGTGGTATTATGCTATTAATTTTTGTTTTTAGATTTTATTAAGTGTAAGGATAAAAAATGAGTTCAAATAACTTGCACTTTTGTTGAGCGTGTTTTTTTAACTAACTTGTTCAGTTTTTATTTTCTGGAAATAACTTTTATAGAAAGAAATTTGACATTCCTCCCAGCTACTAAATAGAGAAATACTCTGTCGATGCTTGCGACAAACTTTCAATGAAAATATTTTTGAGTTACAGTGTGAAAACGTTTACGACGATTGTTTTGATCCCTTCATCATACTACACGAAAATGTGGAAGAGGAAGAATAAGAAAATGAAGCAGATGCCTAGCCAAGAAAAAAAACAAAACAAGCCGGAATTTCATTCGTCAAATAATTTTCTCAATACAGGAAAATTGAGCAACATAGTTTTCATTATAATTATTTTATAGACGGTCATATTATTAAATATTCGTGTAAATAAATAAAATTCTTTAAACTTATCCTGATGCGTTGCATTTGTTTTATTTTGTACCAAAAACAAGTGCTTAATTAATGAGGTAAGTGTTGAACAAAATGCTCCAAGTATAATGTTAAGCATTATAGCTTAAGAAACTTCCTGGCAGATTAAAACTGTGTGCCGGAGCGAGACTCGAACTCGGGACCTTTGCCTTTCGCGGGCAAGTGTTCTACCAACTGAGCTACCCAAGCAAAACATTTAAGGTCGTAGAAATTTTTTTTTACTTAATTTGGTGAAGAATTGATAGAAATTTCTTTCTTTAAAACTATTTTCATAAGTAAAGAATTAAGATAATTAGTGAAAAAACACGCCCAACGAAGTGCAAATTTTTTCCATATCGTTTTTGATCCTTACGATTCACAACATCGTAAAGATTATTTTACAGCATGGTAGCATAACGTTTTAAGAAGAAAAAGCCTACGACGGTTACTGTAGGGCTGTCCGCTTAGAATGTACAGCCGGTCATCGAGAGCGTCTTTTTTTTTCAAAACAACCATATATACCGAAAATAACAATTTTTTAATTTCTTAATCAAGTACTTTCTTTTAACTTACCGCAGTCTGTGCTTACAGTACACAGGATTCATTTTTTTATTTATCAGTGCTCTGATTGATTTGATCCGGCCGACTACGAATTCCCCTCCTGCCAACGTCTTCATCTCAGGATAGAATTTGCAACCTACGTCCTGAATTATATGCTGGATGTATTCCAATCGCTGTCTTCCTCTACAGTTTTTACCCTCTACAGCTCCCTCTGGTAACATGGAAGTTATTCCATGAAGTTATAACAATCCTATCATCCTGTTCCATCTTCTTGTTAGCGTTATCAAAAACTCCTTTCTGTGGTATCGATAGCTACGATGCCACAGCGTAGGTGCCCGTTCTAAGGTTGGCACTACGAGAGCGGGAGATCTTCGCCGACCACAGCGCCCTCTAGCCGACACTGTGCAGCTCTACGAGCGCCGCTCCACTTCAGCCGAGTTCATCAAGAGCAGACGGCGGGGACACTTCGCTTCAGCTTCACTTGGTGTAGAGACATTGCTCTACTTACGACGGGTCTAAGGCTTCGCACCAACGTGCTCATCTGTACAAAGTTATGTATGCGTCTGTATATATTCATGCACCAGTAAACCCCTTTTCTACATCTACATCTACATTGATACTCCGCAAGCCACCCAACGGTGTGTGGCGGAGGGCACTTTACGTGCCACTGTCATTACCTCCCTTTCCTGTTCCAGTCGCGTATGGTTCGCGGGAAGAACGACTGTCTGAAAGCCTCCGTGCGCGCCCTAATCTCTCTAATTTTACGTGATCTCCTCGGGAGGTATAAGTAGGAGGAAGCAATATATTCGATACCTCATCCAGAAACGCACCCTCTCGAAACCTGGCGAGCAAGCTACACCGCGATGCAGAGCGCCTCTCTTGCAGAGTCTGCCACTTGAGTTTATTAAACATCTCCGTAACGCTATCACGGTTACCAAATAACCCTGTGACGAAACGCGCCGCTCTTCTTTGGATCTTCTCTATCTCCTCTGTCAGACCGATCTGGTACGGATCCCACACTAATGAGCAATACCCAAGTATAGGTCGAACGAGTGTTTTGTAAGCCACCTAATTTGTTGATGGACTACATTTTCTAAGCACTCTCCCAATGAATCTCAACCTGGTACCCGCCTTACCAACAATTAATTTTATATGATCATTCCACTTCAAATCGTTCCGCACGCATACTCCCAGATATTTTACAGAAGTAACTGCTACCAGTGTTTGTTCCGCTATCATATAATCATACAATAAAGGATCCTTCTTTCTATGTAATCGCAATACATTACATTTATCTATGTTAAGGGACAGTTGCCACTCCCTGCACCAAGTGCCTATCCGCTGCAGATCTTCCTGCATTTCGCTACAATTTTCTATTGCTGCAACTTCTCTGTATACTACAGCATCATCTGCGAAAAGCCGCATGGAACTTCCGACACTATCTACTAGGTCATTTATATATATTGTGAAAAGCAATGGTCCCATAACACTCCCCTGTGGCACGCCAGAGGTTACTTTAACGTCTGTAGACGTCCCTCCATTGATAACAACATGCTGTGTTCTGTTTGCTAAAAACGTGTTTTACCTCAGCTGCTCCTACTCGCTTCCTTCACTCGGCCAGCCTTTAAGTTTTCAGGAGCAGACCCACGCGCCGCCTTCCAGGCGGGATACAAAACTTTCCTTGCCGATTCTGGGAAGAACCTTCTCAGTCGTAATCTGACCACTCCACCTGTTTTTCAACGTTCTTCTATAGCAATAAATTTCAAAAAGTTCTATTGTCTTGTGTTTCGGCTTTCCCACAATACATGTGTCACTGACATATAATGCCGTGCTCCATACGCACTTCTCAGAAATTTCTTCCCGAAATTAAGACCTGTTTTTGATAATACTAGACTTCTCTGGCGCCAGGAATGCCATTCCTAGGCTGCTTCTGATGTCCTCCTTGCTGCGTCCATCATTGGTTACTTTACTGCTGAGGTAGAGGATTCCTTAACTTCATCTACTTCATGATCATCAATTCTGATGTTAAGTTTCTCACTATTCTCATTTCTGGTACTTCTCATTATTTCCGTCTTTCTTCGATTTACTCTCAATCTATATTTTGCACTTATTAGACTGTAATTATTCTTCACTTTCATTGAGGATAGTAATGTCATCAGCGAGTCTTAACATTGATAGCTGTTCACCTTCAATTTTAATCCCACTCCTGACCCTTTCTTTTATTTCCGCCATTGCTTTTTCAACGTATAGACTGTACAGTAGGAATGAAAGACTAAATTCCTGTCTTCCACCCTTTTTAATCCGAGCACTTCGTTCTTGTTGTTCCACTGCTATTTTTCGCTCGTGCCTCTTATCCAGATTCTATATTACCGGTCTTTCCCTATAGCTTACCCCTACTTTTCTCAGTATTCCACATTTTACACTGTCTAACGCTTTTCCGGGTCGACAAATTCTATGGACGTGCTTTGATTTATCTTCAGTTTTATTTCCATTATCAACCGCAATGTCAGAACTGCCTCTTCGGTGCCTTTACCTTTACTAAAGTCAAACTGACTGCCATTTTCATTTCCATTCTACTGCATGTTATTGTTGTCAGTAACTGGAATGCATGAGCTTTTAAGGTGATTGTGCGATAATTATCGCAGTTGTCGGCTCTTGCAATCTTGGGAATTGTCTGGATGATATTTTTCCGAAAGTCTGATGCTATATCACAGTCTCATACATTCTACACATCTAGGTGAATTACCGTTTTGTTGCCACTTTCCCTAGTGATGTCAGTAATTTCAATGTAACGTTACATATGGCTTCTGCTTTATTTGATTTCAGGTCTTGCAAAGCCCTTTTAAATTCTTATTCTAATACTGGACTGACTATACCTTCCACATCGACTGCTGTTTCTTCTTCTATCACGTCATCACACAGTCCCTTAGCCGCACATAAGCATTCAGTTTACTATTTTCAGCTGTCTGCTCTCCTCTATGCGTTTAATGATGGAACTCCCATTGCAATCTTATTGTTATCGCCCTTGTTTTTTATTCTACCTAAGGTTGTTTTGACGTTCCTATATGTTGAATCAGTCCTTCCAACAAGCAATTCTTTTTCGAGTTCTTCACATTTTTCATTTCGGCCCAGCTTCCTCGCCTTTCTGTTCATTTCATTCCTAAGAGACTTGTAGTTCTCTATTGCTGAATTTCCGTGAACGGTTTTGTACTTCCATCTTTCGTCGATCTGCTGGAGTATTTCTTCTGTTAGACGCGGTTTCTTCGTAGTTACTTTCTTTGTATCTGTGTATTTCTTTCCAGTTTCCGTGATTGCCTAGTTTAGAGATGTCCAGTGCTCTTCATCTGAACTAGGTACTGAACTATTCATTAGCGCTACATCTACAGCCTTAGAGAAGTTGAAGCGTAACTTGTCATTCCTTAATACTTCCGTATCCCACTTCGTTGACCTTTGTTTCTTCCTGATTAGTCTCTTAAACTTCAACCTACTCTTCACCACTACCAAATTGTGATCTAAGTCTATATCTGCTCCTAGATATGCCTTACAATCCAGTATCCAATTTCGGAATTTTTGCCTGACCATGACGTAATATAATAGGAATTCTCTCGTATCTCCCCGCCTTTTCCACGTGTACCACCTCTTCTTGTGATTCTTGGACAATGCGTTGGTTATTATCATCAGAAATTTATTTCAGAACTCAATTAGTCTTTCTCCTCTCTCATTCCTATTACCAAGCGAATATTCTCTTCTATTCCTTACCCTACAACCGCATTACAGTCCCTTATGGTTATTAGATTTTCATCTCCATTTGCGTTCAGTATCATCATATACTATCATCATATACTTTCTCTGTCTCTTCATATTTTGCTTGCGACTTGGGCATGTATACCTGGACTATTGTTGTTGGTGTCGGTTTTCTGTCGATTCTGATGAGTATAACCCTACCACTGAAGCGTTCACAGTAACACGCTCTCTGTCTTGCGTTCCTATTCACAACGAATCCTACACCCATTGTATCATTTTCTGCTGCAACTGATAATATTCTATACTCGCCTGCCCAGAAATCCTTGTCTTCTTTCCATTTCACTTAACTGACGCTCGCTATATATAAACTGTGCCTTAGCATTTCTAGCTTTCCTATCCCTTCAAACTTCTGACAATCCAAGACTGGACGCTTAGAACGTTATCCTTTCGTTGATTATTGAATATTTTTCTCATGATGAGCTCCCCCTTGGCACTCTGCTCCCGGAGATCGGGAAGGAGGACCACTCCAGAGTCTTTTGCCAATGGAGAGATGACCATGACACTTTTCAGTTACAAGCAACGTGTCTTGTAGATACACGTCATGTGCCTTTAATTCCGTGGTTGCCAGTGCCTTCTGCACCCTTATTCCGTTGTTCATTGATGATTCTTTCGCCTTTGGAGGCAGTTTCCTACCCCTGGGCAATAGTGTGCTCCGAACCTCTGTCCGATTCTCTACCATCTTCGAGAAGGCCGTTGGCAGAATGAGGTTAAGTCTTCGGCCGCCATTGCTGATGATTTCTGTCCAAAAAGAAGTCGCGGGGTTCGAACCCGTGATCGAGGAGATCTATATTACTTGTCAAAGCACCGAAATAGTGTGCGAACGTGAATGTTAAAGTCATAGAGAATTCGGTTTTTAACGGTTTTTCACTACTTTTTGAAACGTAAGACAGCAATCGGCTCTAATAGGAAAAAATCTGATAGATCATTTTAAGCCCTACAACTTCCTTATTCAACATTCTTCGATCGAAGCTATAGTTCTTTACTTATTTAAGAAAACCCGCGTTTTGCAACTTCGTGGATTTTTTTTTTTTTTTGCCCTGTTCACCATCTTGGATGGAGATTCATGAAAGAGAAGCCCTATTTACAATTTAATTTCCCACACTCTCATATTTTTGGCTTTCATATAATAATTTTTGTAAATTTAACACTAGCCGTGACGGATTGGTTGTACTATACGGCAGTACTAGAAAATGTGAAATTAATGTTACGTTTACTCTAAACATAAAGCGCTGGACTGGCTGAGTTCAGTGCTGTCAGCCCGATCAGTAACTGCAGTAACGGAGATTGAGATGTGTGACTAATCCGACCGTTATTTTAAACGATTCCGATACTGTGCTCACAGGCGGTGCGTCCGTGTGCAGTTGGTGTAATTAGTAAGCGTTGGTACTTGTAACCTGCGTACGTTGTTGTAAGGGCAATTAAAATTGTGTTCAAGTGGCCAAAACTAGTATGTTAATTGTTTATGTAAGTGAGATAAGGCTCAGTGAGTTTTCGGGAAAATGCTATGGAAGCACTTGTGTAATACAGTGGGCCGGTGGTCCTTGGAACTGTCAAGACTTAGCTTCCAAAGGTGAGTTCAGTACTATATACTACAGGTTACGGTAATTCACGAGAAGCAAAACGGTCTCTGCCTTTCGTAATCTAAGAATGGTTCTCTTCTCTTGCTGGTTATTGTTAAGCAGTGCTATCCTTTTAGGGTAAACATAATAAACCCAGCCAGGTTTTGTATTGGTTTCTCTAGCGGGGTCTACCATACTGCGCCGCTTTCTGTTGAGTACAGAGCACCGCTGCAACTGTTTGATTACTCATTCCATGTAGGCTTTCACGGCCGGCGTCTTTATCAGTAAACTCTTCCGGGCTAAGTTGCCGTGGTCGATCTGTAGAACTTCTTCTCCCTGACGTTTCGTTCTCAACTACGGAGACAGCAACAACCATCAGCTGGAAAAGTATTTCTTCCGTTCATCCATAATATCACGGATCGCATTGGAAAAGTACTAGCCAAGTTTCAGGTAGAGACCATTTTTAGACCTACTAAGAAAATTAGTGAATGCCTAAGATCAACAAAAGATGCTCGTCACCCCCTAGCCATCCCAGGGGTATATAAAATTCCGTGTAGTTGCGGCAGGGTTTACATAGGAACTACAAAAAGAAGCATCAATACACGGTTGACGGAGCACAAAAGAAACTGTCGCTTGGGACATATAGACAAATCGGCAGTAGCGGAACATGTTTTTAAGGATGGAGATCACGACATAAAATTTGGTGAAACAAGCGTGCTAGCGAGGACGTCGCACTATTATACACGTATGTATAGAGAGGCAATTGAAATCCACAAACATCAATACAATTTTAATCGTAAAGAAGAAGGATTAAAATTGGATAAGATATGGCGGTCGACGTTGCATCAATCACGTGACAATCGATTGCCTGCAATCGAGAGAACAGACGATAGCCAGAGATAGCTGCACATCGACGCCATGTGACGTGTGGTGGCGCCCCCTACGATCTCTATATAAGCGGCGGCCCCAGCTCCTAGCAGCCAGTCGTCGACTCACCTCGGAAGATGTTCTCCGTAGTTGAGAACGAAACGTCAGGGAGAAGAAGTTCTACAGATCGACCACGGCAACTTAGCCCGGAAGAGTTTACTGATAAAGACGCCGGCCGTGAAAGCCTACATGGAATGATTCGACGCCTCTATGGGGAGGAAATGTCAACTAGGGTACGACGACTGGAGAACCTACGCAAGAAGAAAGGTCAACAACTTTGCTCACTCACTTTTCTGCTACGCTGTCGTGATACCGGTATAGTTCCCAAGTTTTTAAAAGTGAGAAGAATGTTTCATTCGCCACAAGCTAACCGTATTTATTCTCGTATGGAACTGGCATTACTACGTGAGCGGATACATCAGACACGACGAGCACTGGCGGTATGTGATGGCCAACTGCTAAATCTTCATTTACGTATTAGCAATACTATGCAGTTTTGTCATTGGAACAAAGTGGACAGTTTAACATTTAGATCTATGGAGATTAGTGCAGAAGTGTCTTCCAATAGGCAGAAGGACAAGTTTGATCGTCTACAAGAGGGTCGACAGGAAACACCGATTCCAAACAATTCCCAAACGGTTATTAATTTATCGGAAAAAGAATTGTGTAAGGAAGAACTTTCTGTTCTGTCTAAAGGAGGGAATTTTGCAATAACTCCATCCAAGATTCCTGTGGAGGACATTATTGCTAATATAGAGGCAGGAATTCGTCAGTTACCATCATATTCTGCTGATGAAATTAGAATGGAAACCTCCAGGATATTACGCAAAGGTAAGCCACCCAGCAGCAATCTGTCTCAAGGGGAAAGGAAGGCATTGCGGGAGATCAATGCAGACAAGAATGTTATTATAGTCGCCGCTGACAAGGGAAATGTTACTGTTTTAATGAATACTGAGGATTATCACAAGAAGATCAGTGATCTCCTGGAACCCAGCACATACAAGAAGTTGAAAAAGGATCCCACAACGAATGTGCTGAATGCCACCAAGCGTCTGATAAAACAGTCTTCAATTCCTACAGAAGTTAAAAAGTATCTTTGTGAAACGGAGGCTTATCCTCCGAGATTATATGGATTACCAAAGATACATAAACCTGATGTTCCTTTGAGACCAATAGTCAGCGCAATTGGAGCTCCTACCCAAGAACTAGCCAGACACCTTGCCTCTTTGTTACAACCTCACATAGGCAAAACTGAGAGTCATATTAAAAACTCTCTACACTTCATTGAGAAATTGAGGGAAATTACTGTCGGTCCTAATGACATACTTGTCAGTTTTGATATAGTGTCTTTGTTCACGATGGTTCCAGTTGATGAAGCTCTCTCCCATATAGCCAATATGTTCCCTACTGATATAGTAGCCTTGTTACAACACTGTCTATCCTCAACCTATTTTCAGTACAATGGTGAATTTTATGAACAGATCGATGGGGTAGCCATGGGAAGCCCCCTAAGTCCCGCAATTGCCAATTTATTCATGGAACATTTTGAACATCAAGCATTGCAGTCGGCCAAAAAAAGCCCCTCGAAGTGGTATCGGTATGTGGATGATACCTTTGTAATATGGAATCATGAGGAAGAAGACTTGAATGATTTTCTGGTACACTTAAATAGCATCAACCCAAAGATTAAATTTACTATGGAGAGGGAGAAGAATGGACAACTTAACTTCTTGGATGTATCAGTTATCAAACGGGCGGATGGGACCTTAGGCCATAAGGTCCACAGGAAAGGTACACATACCGATCGCTACCTCCATAAGAACTCAAACCACCACCCTAGGCAAAAGAGGGGGGTCATAAAAACACTAGTGGACAGGGCCAATAATATTTGTAAACCAGGCTACTTACAAGAAGAACTAAATCATTTACGAATGGCCTTTGCGAAAAATGGTTATACAAAAAACGAGATTAATCGAGCACTTCACCCAAATAGAAAAATGCCTAAAAATAGGAGACAGCAACAACCATCAGCTGGAAAAGTATTTCTTCCGTTCATCCATAATATCACGGATCGCATTGGAAAAGTACTAGCCAAGTTTCAGGTAGAGACCATTTTTAGACCTACTAAGAAAATTAGTGAATGCCTAAGATCAACAAAAGATGCTCGTCACCCCCTAGCCACCCCAGGGGTATATAAAATTCCGTGTAGTTGCGGCAGGGTTTACATAGGAACTACAAAAAGAAGCATCAATACACGGTTGACGGAGCACAAAAGAAACTGTCGCTTGGGACATATAGACAAATCGGCAGTAGCGGAACATGTTTTTAAGGATGGAGATCACGACATAAAATTTGGTGAAACAAGCGTGCTAGCGAGGACGTCGCACTATTATACACGTATGTATAGAGAGGCAATTGAAATCCACAAACATCAATACAATTTTAATCGTAAAGAAGAAGGACTAAAATTGGATAAGATATGGCGGTCGACGTTGCATCAATCACGTGAAAATCGATTGCCTGCAATCGAGAGAACAGACGATAGCCAGAGATAGCTGCACATCGACGCCATGTGACGTGTGGTGGCGCCCCCTACGATCTCTATATAAGCGGCGGCCCCAGCTCCTAGCAGCCAGTCGTCGACTCACCTCGGAAGATGTTCTCCGTAGTTGAGAACGAAACGTCAGGGAGAAGAAGTTCTACAGATCGACCACGGCAACTTAGCCCGGAAGAGTTTACTGATAATGTTTGATTACTGTTTGTAAAAAGTGCATCAGGTCAAGTCCTGAATAGAAAGAAGCCGTGAAATAATACCAGAAATGACAACCTTGGATTAGAAGAACGTCAGATAAGTGCCAAAAGTGGCTGAATGTAAATAATATAAAACGTGACAATGACGAATACTTAATATTATAACATTATAACGGAGTAAAATTTATATTACAATTTCCACCGATACATAGAATTTTACTTCATTGTAAAAATCATATCGCAGCCCACGATGGAATAATGTAGACAGGTCGAGTCACTGGAACTAAAAAGAAATATAAATAACCCGTTAAAATACGGCGCAGTGACGGGAACGAAAGAAAATACAGAAAACCGGAGAAAACCATACCATGTGCTAGTAGATGAGTAGAGTACAGGACAGCACCGGGACTGCAGGCAGAATAACGCGGATGGGCCACTGGACAGATTGCGCATGCGCGGAAGAGCTGAGGCGGGCCGTTGAATGTGAGAATAATACTAGGAATCGGGTGCACACTAGATTACAAAGCCAAATACTTGCATCAGAAAATATAAACTAGATACTATTGGAGGACTTAAATGGTGTACTGTTTCTATTGTGGGCTGCGACATGATTTTTGGATTGGAGTGAAGTTCTAGGGCCGGCCGATGTTGTCTATCGGTTCTAGGCGATTCAGTCCGGAACAGCGCGGCTACTACGGTCGCAGGTTCGAATCCTGCCTAGGGCATGGATGTGTGTGATGTCCTTAGGTTAGTTAGGTTAAGTAGTTCTAAGTCTAGGGGACTGATGACCTCAGATGTTAAGTCCCATAGTGCGTAGAGTCATTTAAACCATTTAAAGTTCTAGGAATCGGGAGAAAGTTTAATTTCAATTGTGCTCTTGTGTCATGTTGTACACATAAGTGTTGGTCATTGCCACATTTTATATTACTTCTATTGAGCCACTAACAATGATCCGACGTAATTTTTATCCAAGTTTGTCACTTCCTGGTATTATTTCACGGTTTATTTCCATTCAGGAATTCACCTAGTGATGTAACTAACGTTACCAAACCAGTCGTGCTTTTTAAATAAAGTAACCACAAGAGATATTTTAGCTGTGGATCTCCGTTGAATAAACTTTTGTGTTATGCGCTTTCGTTTATAAGTGTACGAGGACATGTACCTGCAAAGAAACTAAAATTTTGTTTCGGAGGTGACAATTGAAACTTGGTGCCTAGTTTTCGTTTCAAACTAATTTTTCTACAACTATCTGGCACGTACACACGTTGATTTTTGCCTGCAGTTTCTCATCCAGGAAATACAGCCTACTTGCAGCTGAATGGTCAGTTGTGGAAGAAAGACCGTTATATGAAGGAAATTTCGAGATATATTGAGTCTACTGAAGCGACCTTGAAACTCACAGAATTTTATCTGACATACAAGAGGCGTGAAGAAGGCACGACAGCAGCCCTGTCCAGTCTCCTGACAAACAGCTACTAATTAAATATTACTTTCATTCCCAATCATAGCTTGGAATTGCTTGTGAAATTACGTATCTATTGATATTGGTCATGAGTGGATCAAGTTACTTATTGGAAAGCTGGTGAAAATTAATTGGTGAATAAACAATATTAAACAAAATTTACCGGTAATCTGACAGCACTGACAGATTTCCTGAACAGGATATTGACTGGTGTGGGCGAAGAAATTTTGAGGACCGCGGAGTAATTATTGCTGATAATTTGCAAGATGCCGAAATTCTTTAGAGATTCCAAGCCGTTACTATGACTTTCAAGTTGTGGATACTTTGAAGCACAGGGGTACAAGGCCTTCCCATCTACGCAGAATCGGCGAGCCGCTTAAATCTCTCCAACTCCAGAGCTAGGAAGCCGGCCTTCACTGGTCGGAACACACTATGACCAGTATCCCTATTTGTTTGGCTACCAAATCTTCTTTCTGTCGGCGGACGGCTGCTCTGGTGAGACGTCCGAATCTAAAAATCTGCGAGAGACGCTCACAGCACACCATTTCGTTGCAGCTTTTAGTCGGAGCTTTATCGTGCTAGCGGTAATGCGGATGTTGCCGCCCTTTTCAACCGCTGTGCGCTTACTTACATTACTTGATAGAAACCGTGAGCAGAGCTATTCGTTTTAGCAACACAGTTTCTAAATACAACGCCCACGGTAATTTATGTCCAAGCAATGCAACCGTTCACATCGCTATCGACGGTCAAGGAGATTTTTTCCACTCTGACACGACAAGCTATTTCGTGCTGCCTCTATCTGAGCTATCGTTTGGACGCAGATCTCATGGATTCCCCCTTTGATTTCAAATTCACATTATTTTATGAGTTTCTGTTAGCACACTCTCTCAGTGGAGCTGGAAGAGTTGTTTATATTTCATTTCCTATTTCAGTGTAATTTTATTATTTCTTGTTGACCTGTAGCAAGACACAGCTGTGCCACATCATTTCTTTAACTGTGATTGCATCTATGTCTTGTAGAATGTGACAGCTGTTCTAACATTTCAGACGTTTTAGAGAGACAGTTCTGACGTTGCGGGTAATAATAGAAGCCAGACTGAAGAAAAGTCAAGACACCTTCATAGGTTTTGTCGACTGGTAAAAGCCTTCGACAGTGTAAAATGTTTCAAGACGTTCGGGATCCTTAGGAAAATAGAGGTAAGCTGTAGGGTAAAACGGATTACTTACAATTGTAACCTCCCCACAAAATATTTTACCGCAACCTCTCAACAGAAAATATTAACATAAATAATAGTCGCGTTTAGTGTAACCTCAAAACAGAAAAATTCCTAAACCTCTCAACAGTAAAAAATTATAATTATGTCGTTCACATTCAGTGTAACGTCCCAACAAAAAAAAAATTCGGTAACCTGGTGATAATACAATGTAACTAACCTCTCAACTAAATTGTCACTCACTTATAATTTTTCAATAATTGACTGTGAATTTAACCTGGTAAATTTTGGATGTCAGCAGTGCTGCGTCATGGCCCTGAAAGATCATTCTGAATAAAAAAAGAGAAAAATTGTTACCTTGAAAGGTCTCTGCTGGATTCCTTTCATGTTAATTTCTTAAATCTGTTGTCATTTACGGCATAAATTCCTCTTCTAAATTTACTGTGGCGTTTCTGACTATCTGGGAGGAGACTGAGTAGTGGAACGTGTTACTTTTACACATAAACAAGAACGATCTGTCACACTACTACACTTTAAAACACAGTTTATATGTAATTCATGTCACACAGTCTCATACGGAACCTACATCCGCTTTCTTTTATATACTGTATATGATAAGATACTGTCATCCCCCTTCCCTTCTGTGTGAGAGGATGAATGAGCAAATGTATTTCTAGTTGCATCCTTGAGGGTAGCAGACAAACCTGTCTGCTAGAGAACAGTAGGACCAACGTCGGAACAGGTAGCTACGCTTTCTAAAAGCAAAGAGGTTTCTATCCTTAGTATGGTCCTGTCCGTCCCTTGTCATGTTGTTATAGGAAGCTACCTCTCTGGCCACTTCCGTTTGTATTTGTGAGCCACTCTCAGGAAGGGACCAGGGCAGTCTGTCCGTGGCGAGCGTCTGAAGTGGTAAGATCTCCGGCTAAGCGCGTGTCTGCTAAGTCCGTAGGACAATGGATTTCTTAAGTTCAGCCTAACTGAAAATTTAATCACCTTTATTTCAGGTTTAGTTCTAAAATATCTAATGTTATCTTAAATTGCAACGCAGTGTACTTCGAGTGTGAAGTTCAGAATGTATTCCGGTAGTTGCTTTGTCACTACTTTATGAGTAAAGTGGAACCACGTGTTGATCAGTAACTCTAACTAGCATCATCAATCTTCAATGTGAATGTGCGTGAGATTATAACGTCTCGTCTTGACAATATTTTTCAATATAGCAACCTTCCTTTATGTTCAACCCACGTGGGTTGTACTTTGTGAGACCAGTACCACGTGCTTACACAATTGTTTGACCCATCAGGTTAATAGTAAGACGATAGTGACCAGTTTGAGGTTTTTCTTTTGTAAATTGCTTTTCGATCTAATTTATTTTAATTATCGAAATTTATTGTGGAGTTACACTGTTTGTGTAAACCAAATTGACCATGTGAAGCATGTGGTGTAATCATCAAAGTAGCCCTCAGCTACTCTTTTCGGGAAAATTTGACAGGGAGTTAGTATGAATTTAGTATATCAGTGTGTGGTAATTACATGACGGGCAGGATTGTGCTACGAACTTAATTTCTTTGGGTGAAAATTGAAACGGTTGGTTGTGGTTAATTTCCTCTTGCATATGTTTCAACGTTCTTTGTGTGTTATTTTATGAATGCAGTGTTATATACAGTCTCCCAATCTTGGCTCCATATTTGATGTGTTCCGTAAGATTACAAACTCACATTTTCACAGTCCTAAATAAGGCACCAGCTTAGTTATGACTCACGTTAATATGCTGAAATTTCAATGATCAATGTTAAAATAAATTTCCAAATATAAACTGATTTATTTGTTTTGATTTAAATTCTCTTTTTTATATATATATCACCGGTTGTCGTATGATTATTAAAAGATTATAATTAATGTTAGTCTGGTTGGGAATTTGGTAAGCTAGACTGGATACCTGGTGAAACAGTTGCGCAGTAATGCAAGGTTAACTTCCCCAGGCAGCTCACAGCTTTTAACCCGCTTTTATTGTCTATCAGTACCGCTTTCATAGCAAATTAAAGCAACAACGTTACAACCCCAATGAAGTCGCCGGATAACGCATATATATCTGCTCTTAAAATAATGTTTTCTGGCACAGCCCTGTGCAATGTTGGCCGATGGATTTGTCATTTATGAAAGGAAGCAACTGATTTTTCTTTTGCAACAATCGGGATGATCATGGATGGGAGAAATTAGTAAATTCTTTAAATTGAAATGAATGGTTGTTAAAAGTTACTTTTTATGAGAAAGATTATTATTACGAGATTTTTTAAAACATTTACATGGGACTTGAGATGACATTACTACATATGCGCGAGGTTGCTTTTTACCTTATACAATAATACTCAGGCTCCTGTATCGCTGCACTGCGACCGGCACAGCCAACACGATACACCAGACCAGACCAGACCAGGCTGCAGACTAGCAACAACTTACTGCTACAGCTACACAGTTCGTACTGCCGTCAACACTGCTCTCTGGTCAAAGATTCTCTTATACCTTGCATATCACAGGCAGCGCATGAGCAATACATCGAAATTACATCTCCTCGGACCTCTTACATAACCCTCCACTGGAGGGGCAAAAATTTGGCAGCGATGGTGAGTCAATTGGACTTGCCATGAGCAACAAATTTTTCTATAATCTACTTATTTAACTAAGTCTACAGTCACAGAGTATATACATGTATATATAAGTGCAGAACATGAAATGAAATAGAGTGCACATGCACTGAGTACAGAACATATCAAGAAATGACAAAATGTATACGCAATGAGTACAAAACACATTAACAAATGACATAAAGTGCACACGCACTGTATATATTTTTTACCATTTTACAAGAACTAGGATAGGAAAGGGAAGGATTGCATCATAGTTGTAGCACAGTAGGTTGCACGTAGCTGCACTGAAAGTCCATATCTTTCTACAGAAGCACAACACCAAGTGAGACAATCTGAAGTTCTCTTCCCTGAAATATTAATCAGTGTAGCCAAGGCACTGAAATGTCGTATTAATATTCAATGTTATCATTTTGGTAGTACATTAGGTACACCAAACAGTGGGACCATAATAACATCTCCATCGTTCAAGGTGGTGGACAGCATGATGTGTCAACACCACATTCTTGTAGAATCCACACTCTTTCACCAACATAGAATTAGTGCAAAATCCAAATATAGTGCTCCATGATCATGAGGATGGACAGAACAAACTGATATTGCAGTAATTCCTGGTACTTAGGTCAGAAGGTGAAGGACATTAAGTCTTATGCTAGTCATCATTGAGAATTACACTAGTCTATCAACCGATTTGAGTAATTGTTGGCACTCATTGCCTAGTTACTAAACATTTCTGTACTACGTATGGAGTATTACAGAACATTATTCATAAGTCATCTAATTACAGTAAATATTGGCACTCATTGGCCAGTTACAAACCATTTTTATGCATTATTCATAAGTGGTCATTCAAAGCAAGAGTTAATTAATGGCATAGCATTTACATAATTCGTATAATTATAGTAATCATTGGCACTCATTGGCCAGTTACAAATCATTTTTAAGCATTGTT